>NC_089841.1:156155926-156889925 GCF_035609145.1 Eleutherodactylus coqui
CGGCCGATATATGGCGTCCTTCTCTGCAGGGGGAGGAGGCTGAAAGAGCTGGGAGCAGTGCCCTGAGCTCCTGCCCCCCTCTCCACCCCCTTTCCGCCCCCTCGGCACGATTTACAATGAGGGGTGGGGGCGGAGCTAAGCTCCCGGACTTAGCCCCACCCCTCCCCTTGCAAATAGTACCAAGGGGCAGAAAGGGGGTGGAGAGGGAGCAGGAGCTCAGTGCACTGCTCCCAGCTCTTTCAGCCTCCTCCCCCTGAAGAGAGGAACACCGTATATCGGCCGGGTGAGAATACCCAGCCGATATACGGTCGTCTGAATAAGCCCTAAGGAGAAACGATGCCCTTCCCAACCCACATCTATAGTTCTCTCACTAGCCAAGCCAGAAACCTGCTGCACACTGATGAGGCGCAATCACCCCAAAACAGTCTGTCTGTACATGGCTGTCTTTTCCTTCTGGAGAAGATTCTGGCTTTGGTTATATGTCCCAGTCATTGTTATGAGGCTTGTTAAAAAGTCTAAAATTGATTTGCAGGAATGTTGTCTTCAGGTGGCGCTGTAGAGGTGTTGTTCCATCTTCCCATTTTTGACAGAGGCCGCTCTTACCCATGCATTACGCCGCATTCAAAACCGCTGCGTTTTAGAACTCATTCTACTGCATTTGACAGGGTTATTTAATGCACCCCATCATTGCAATGAGTAATGAGGTGCGTTGGAAAGCACGTAAATAAAGCAGATTGCGTTAAAAAAAACGCAGCGTTGGAAACGCTGCATTCGAGCGCTACTCTGTGAAGCCTCATTGAAATCAGTGGAGGCCTTGTACCGCATTTAGCGTAGCATTTAAACCTGCGATCTAATCGCGGTAAAAAGAGGGCTGTGTGAGAGTGGCCTAAGAGCTGCATGACAGCACTAAATGTGTCCGAAAACTGCTTTCCTCTGCTTGTCTCTTTCCTGATGGGATTTTAATTTTAATTCAGTAAAGCTGCTTTTTAATGCATGCTGGATTCCTGTTTCCTGTGTTTTGCTATTTCTCTCCCGTTGGATTTCTCTTGTTCTTTGACAACAGAACATACCATCCTGTGCTATCGTATCCTGGAAAAAAACATGACACCCTAAGTGACTCAGGTTAAAGGGGTTGTCCGGCCATAAACATTAGGTCTCATTACTTCTGTTTGCCCAATACGATGCACTTTGTAATATACATTGTGCATTGTAAATTAGGCAAACAGAAGTTATTCACTTACCTTTCTGATGCCCCCCCCCCTGTGTTGCTCCTCGGTTGCCATGGGTTCCGACAAGTCTCTTGTCCTCTTCTTGTCGGGACAACGGGGACACGCTTCTCCAGCACAGCTCTGCGCATGTGCAGAAGAACTTCAGCCGCTGGGAAGCTCAGTTCTGCCTGCAGGGGAGGCGTGGCTGCTGGCTCTTCATCTCCAAGGTAAGAATGAGTGGAGGGGCAGGCTCTCGTGGGGGGGGGGGGAGGAGGGGGGAGGATGGATGGATGGATGGATGTGTGCAGGGGGGGGGGGTGCAGTGATGTGTGTGTGTGTGTGTGTGTGTGTGTGTGTGTTCGTGGTGTCTGGAGACCCGGCTGTCAGAAGTCCCGGGGGAAGGGGGGGGGGGGGTGGAGAGGGAGAGATGGATGGATGGATGTGTGCAAGGGGGGGGGGGGTGCAGTGTGTGTGTGTGTGTGTGTGTGTGTGTGTGTGTGTTCGTGTGTGTGTGTTCGTGTGTGTGTTCGTGTGTGTGTTCGTGTGTGTGTTCGTGTGTGTGTTCGTGTGTGTGTGTTCGTGTGTGTGTGTTCGTGTGTGTGTGTTCGTGTGTGTGTGTTCGTGTGTGTGTGTTCGTGTGTGTGTGTTCGTGTGTGTGTGTTCGTGTGTGTGTGTTCGTGTGTGTGTGTTCGTGTGTGTGTGTTCGTGTGTGTGTGTTCGTGTGTTCGTGTGTTCGTGGTGTCTGGAGACCCGGCTGTCAGAAGTCCCGGGGGAAGGGGGGGGGGTGGAGAGGGAGAGATGGATGGATGTGTGCAAGGGGGGGGGGGTGCAGTGATGTGTGTGTTCGTTCGTGGTGTCTGGAGACCCGGCTGTCAGAAGTCCCGGGGGAAGGGGGGGGGGTGGAGAGGGAGAGATGGATGTGTGCAAGGGGGGGGGGGGTGCAGTGGTGTGTGCGTGCACTCGGCTGGCAGAAGTCGGGGAGGGGGTCGCTGTGGGAGGGGCACTATGAGGGCATGTGTGTGTGTGGGGAAATGTTTTGTTTTACTTTACTTTAGCAGGGTGGGGGGGCAGTAGGTAGCTTTGCAGTGGGGGGCTGCAGGAGAGTTCTCTCTCGGCTCTCCCCAGCCCCTCTCCATTCACTATACACTGTGCTGCTGTTTACACTCATGGTAGGATTTTATCGTGAACCATGACAGTCTCCCCTGGCCACAACCCCTCTGATTATAGTATGCAGCAGGGGGCGGGGCCTGGGCGGGGAGAGACTGTAGATCAGTTCAATAGAGGTGGGCGTGTCGTGGGCGGGGCTAGAACGTGAGCTGAGGGAAATCCTGCCTTTTCATGTCTCTTACTACCATCGAGAGCGCGCACACAGAAGAGGGAGAGCGCAGAGCATTGTGGGAAGGCAGCACAGAGGCGCCATCTTTGAAAGCTGCAGTGAAGATCAGAATCTAAGGTAAGAAACTGACATTCCAGCTGATCTGCCGGCCGGTTTGAGCCCCTGTATGCTGTCTGTTACTATCCTTACTGAAAGGAAAGCAGCAGCATTATAAAAATTTTTACCCTGTGTGGCCGGACAACCCCTTTAAATCAATGAGATGAGCCAATACCTGTTGCAGAATGGATGTGTGTACTACTTGGCTTCTGTAAGAAATAAGACTATGACATTAGTGTGAACACCGCTGAGAACACCTGAAATCAGCCCTTTTGCTTCCTTCTTTATTATATCATACAGGTTAAGGGCATTTCACATTATTACAGGTTTTATATTACAACTTAACATATTGTACCTTTCTAGTCCTAAACCTGATACCTATGTAAGGATCGTGTCTTTTGTTTTAGTCAATGCATACTGTTTTGTGTATTTCTTGCAGATCAGTAGTGACTGGAGTCGCAGACATTTTACTTGTAGATAAACTGAATTTTACTTCTTGAGTAGTTTGTAAAGGTGTTGTCCTATGATCAGTTCATTAGTCCGAGCTGCTCCTTGTGTTAACGAAGGCAACCTCTACCATCTGCTCAAGATTATCATCTCCTGCAGAGGATATTGGATGACATAGAAGATTGCAAGTGACCTCATTGTTGGGCAGATGAGGGGGTTGCCGTCATTAACACTAGACACTTCATGGATGAAGAAACACCCAGCAGACACTTCGGGAGTCATTTGCTTATAATGTTGGGGTGGAGAAAAGTTGATTTTTCTTTTCTTCTTTTTTTTCACCCCAAGGTATGTTTTATTTGTGATTGCAAACAAGGATATGCAGGTCTATACTTACTAGCACCTGTTTAGTAGTGATAGTCATGTAGAGGGGTCAAACTGTGTGCCAGTAATGTTTAATTTACTCTTTAATTTGTATAGCCTGTAAGAGGTAAGGTATTTAAAGGATCATGTCCCCCCTTTCCTTCTGTTAATGGTATTTCCTTGGCCCTTTTTCCACAGACTTTAAACCTTAATTACCAATTGTATCTTGAAAAAAAACGTGTCCCAGATAAAAATATGATATTCTAGCTTGTATCAAATTGATAGAATGGAGGTATAGGTATGCCATATTTCAACATATATCACAAGGCAGTTATTGGCACATGCATATTAAATATTTTTCATAACCCTAAACCTGGGTAGTTCCAGAAATTGCAATGTGTGCTATACACATGACCACCGTATTATGCACTGTTCCTTCAAACTGTTTCTTTTCACTAGAGCCCTCCCTATGGGCAATACCTGCCCTTTCCTAATGTGATTGTATGCTACGGCGGTGGCCACTTTTAAGGCCCTTTTACACAGAAAAATAATCTTTCAAATGACTGAAAGATTTGGCAATCTATTTGCATAAAGTGTTAATGGCCATTAACACTAGATCTTCATTTGCATGTAAAATGACCTGTAGGAGTCCTTTGCAGAGCCCAGTATGTGTTTAAACACACTCCCAGCTGTCTACACTTTCCTTTGTTCTCCTGGTGGCTGCTGGCAGATTGCATTGTTCTTCTCCTGGCTAGTGTAAACATGCCACTGGGAGAACATACTGCAGTATTTTGAAAGATGAATGAAATGCATTCAAATGGAATGTATTTGCTCAGTGTTTCAGTGGCTGGATGATGGATTTTAAGTTTAACTCAAAACGAGCAGTCAAACGTAAAGTGCATGATGCCCACGTTTTGAGAGATCGTTGCATGTAAAAGGGCCTTTATCTAAACTGTGCCCCTTTACTCCACTAAGCAGTAACCTATTATTTTAAGCTGGTCAGGGATTTTTGTCTTTGTCATCTCTCTATCCTCCTGCTTTTGGGTAAATGTTCTCATGGGTTCCTCTGGCCTACATTCCTTACTAGATTTATCTACATCTGAGAAGGGATTCCCATACTCTCCACTTCAACACTTCTTATCTACATTGCCTGCTCTTACACAAACCCCTTACCCAATTCAGATAAGTTTGCCTTTAATCTTCACCACCATTCACATGCGGATCTGTGCACTGCTGTGGGACGAAGGTGATATTGTAACACCCCGTGAAGATCCATCCTTTATAGCTAAATAGGAGTGACAGGTTAATAGGACCTTTTTCCTCAGAAGAAGAAAAATATACAATATTTTATTTGACACATAAATCTACTATTTCTGGAAGATGTCCGGAAAGGAATTTTAAAATCTTATCTCGGGGAGATAAATGCCCAGAGACTCTCCATAAAAGACAACTTCAGATTCCTGTTGGTATTCTCTTTCTGTAGTTGGTTCCTGTTTACACGTCTGGTGGAATTGTTTGGTACTGCCAGCTTTCTGGAAGGTGATCTTTGAACTGTACAATATGGTATATGACAGTTCTATTCCTCCTATTCCTGATAGGATCTGAGAACAAGGACAGTAAGGCAAAGAAAGGGCTAATGCAACACTTGACAGGTACAGCCAAAATTCTGATTCCTAAATATTACAAATCGTGTTCTATCCCATCCAGAACGGAATTTGTAGCCTGCCTCAACCATATTATACGACTGGAGGAATTAATGACCATAGTTAGGGATACCTATAATCCATTTACCAACACCTGGAATATTAGTTTTCCTTCTAGTCCTCTGCAGCCATGCATGTCTGGATTTAGGGTGGAAATCCAAAAAGTTGGATACATCTTCTTACAGAACACGCTCCAATATTTCCTCTTTCCCTCCCCATTTTTATCCCTAAATTTCCCCTTTTTACAGATTTGTAAAATTCCTCTTACACGCAACGATATTGCTCAAACAACCGCATGACTGAACGAACTGCCGACTATTTTGGATTAAATTACACGTACAGATAATGGTATTTAATCGTATGCATTTCCTCCACAAGTTGTTTGCTCAGCTAGGCATTTGCTTATGCGATAGTTATCTAGGCGTCAGGATTCCATTGTCTCCTCCTGGCATAATGAGTAAACCTTGTACTCAAGGCAAACAAAACCCATCGTGTAGCCACTCAAAAGTCGCTCAAAAGTCCATTTAAGTGGAACGAATTTTGAGTACTCAAACAAGTTTTTTTTGCCGGCTAAATGACAATTGAAAGAATAGTGCACAACTGCCCGCGTTTACACATAACGATTATCGCTCATTTTCGGCCTTTTAAATTTTTTTTTAATTTTTAATTCTTTATTTTTGCATATAGTAGTTCCATAAGAACTGAATTACAACTTTCAAGTTCAATCTTACTCGCATTTCCAGTTAACCTTGATATTAGGTGACTGGTAAATTAGATAACTTTTCAAATAATCATAAAAACATGAAAACATGCCATTAAGGTGCCTTATAATAAATCAGAACTTGCCCCACTTCACGGCTCCGTCTGTGGTTCTTTCCATTGTGCACCGTGTGGGGCTTCGAACCTATATTCACTGTATGATATATTCAATAACAACTATGAAAACAAACAGGACACATGAGGGGTATACAACAGTAGTTACAGGTGAGTATGTTTCTGATTCGGGAAGACAGGAAAGCGCAGTTGGGTAAGAGAGAGTGGGTTAGCTAGTTAAGTAACTGGCGATATTCTTCTGAATCCTGGAAAACTATCCAGTGGTACCATGTTCTGCGGAAACTTTCTTGAGTGCCCTTAAGTGACGCAGAAAGGTCCTCCATCTCCTTAATCCAGTTAACTGTATTTAGCCATAATGCCAGTGATGGCGGTTCTGTCTGCCCCCAGAGCCTGGCAATGCAAGACCTCGCCGCCGCCACCAGGAAGCGTACCACCGTTTTGTTTGTTTTTTATTTTTTGTTTGTTTTTTTTTGTATGTAGCCAGCAGTATATCAGTATGGTGTAGGAGGAAGAGGGCTGGAGATTTTGGCAGGGAGAAATGAGTAAATTTGGAGGAGATCCGACAGACTTCTGACCAGAAGCCCGCCAGCACCGGACAGTCCCAAAAGACGTGTAACATGGTTCCATGTCCCTCTCCACATCTCCAGGACGTGGAGGAAACTGATGGGAATAACCTGTGTAGTTGGGAGGGCACCCTGTACCACCTGGAGAGGATCTTATATCCAGATTCTTGTATTCTACTGGATATGGATGAGGAGTGTGTGATAGTAAAGATCTTGTCTCTATCTTCCGTGGTAAAATTGATTCCCAGTTCCTCTTCCCATTTCTCCATGTATTTTGGGGGCGCGGCTTCCGGTTGTGAAGTGAGAATATTGTATATTCTGGATAAGGTGTGTCTAGCGGGACCCTCTTCGGTACATATGGATTTGAATTTTGTTTTTGGTCGAGAGAATGCTTTAGGTTGGAGTAGTGACTGTAGGAAATGTCTTAGCTGTAATGTCTGCCATAATGGGAGCGGGGTTGGAACAGTAGGTCCCCTCAACGTGTCCACCGAGAGCCACAGGTCGTTCTGTATGAAATGTTCAGCTCTATATCTACCCTCTGTGAGCCATGTATGAAATACTCCCTTCTCCCCTCCCGGCTGGAAATTCGTGTTACCCAAGATCGGGAACAGTGGGGATGGCCTGGGGGATATGTCTGCCCTCTCTAATACTTTGGAGGCTACTGTTAACGTTGGTCCGATAGTGGGGTGGTGCTTCAACGCCTCCAGGTTAGGGCCACTAGACCACGGGAGAGCCACCAGCGGCACTGGAGAAACGGCTTGCTCGATAGCTATCCACTGCTTAAGTGCGGAGTGCCGGTGCCAATCTATTATTTGTACAAGGTGGGCCGATTGATGGTATCTTGCAAAATCCGGCAGCCCCAGCCCGCCCTCTTTTTTTTGGTCTGGCGAGCGTGCTACGTGCAATCCGGGATGCCTTTCCTGCCCAGATGAATGTGGAGATGAGTGAGAGTAGATGTTGGAAAAATCCCTTTGGGACATGTATGGGAAGGGCTTGTAATAGGTATAGTATTCTGGGGAGAACGTTCATTTTAATGATTGCCCCTCTGCCGAACCAGGAGAATGTACCTTTGGTCCATGAATTAAGATCCTTTCTGATCCGGCTTAGAAGCGCTGGGAAATTGGCCGTGTATAGGTCCGCATTGTTCGGTGTTAAGTTAGTCCCCAAATAGTGGATATGGTCCCTTGCCCATGTGAATGAAAAGAAATCCTTGAGCTCCTCTATTTGGGGTTGTGTGAGCGAGGCATTGAGCGCTGCTGATTTATGGTAGTTGATTTTAAAATTAGTCAGTGTGGAGTATTGTTTGATCTCGGTCATTAAGTTTGGCAGTGTTACTCGTGGGTCTGAAATGAAGAATAATAGATCATCTGCATAGGCAGCTATCTTATGTTCTGTGTCTCCCGCGGTGATCCCATGAATGTTTGGGTTAGCATGGATTTTTGTCAGTAATGGCTCTAAACACAGGATGAATATCAAAGGTGATAGGGGGCAGCCCTGTCTCGTCCCGTTCGAGATGGGGAATGATGTTGAGAGCTGGCCATTTACTCTTACTGCTGCTGTTGGGTGGGAGTATAGGCTTGTGATCCACTGTAACATGTTAGGTCCTATTCCCATGTGTGTCATCGTTGCAAACAGGAAGTCCCACTCCACCCTGTCAAAAGCCTTGTCCGCGTCTGTGGACAGTAGGCATACCGGCAGGGGAAGTTTACGTGCTATGTGTATTAAGTTGATGGCTTTAGTTGTGTTGTCCCTAGCCTCTCTCATTGGGACAAATCCGACCTGGTCCTTATGAATTATATTTTGTAGTCTGTTGCAAGTATTCCCTAATTACGGCTCTCTTTTGCTCTCTAGCCTGGCTGGATTGTGGTGGAGATAAGTTGTACAGGGAGTGGTAGTATTCCCGGAACGCTTCGGATATTTGTTGAGGTAGGACCTGCATGTGGCCATTAGGTGCGGTGATATGTGGGACATACGTTCGTGCTCTTGCGGTACGCAGAGCTCGTGCTAATGCGCGACTGGGCTTGTCTCCAAATTCATAATAGTGGCGCTTACATTTCATTAGGCTTGCTTTGGCCCGACCCAGGCAGTAAGAGCGAACCTTTTCCCTAAGTTGAGTTAACTCTGCCTCCCTAGTGCTGTTGTGGGTAGATTTATGGGAGGACTCTAACACCTGGATCTGGACCAGGAGCTTCTTGAGGTGTGCGGATCGCTCTTTCTTAATTCGGGAGCCTATGCTAACGCAGAGTCCCCGTATCACGCATTTGTAGGCCTCCCATATCGTTAGTGGGTCCACATCCGGAGTGGTGTTATGGGTAAAATAGTCTTTTATTGTTTTGTGGATCTCTTCTGAGATTTCTGGGTCGTGGAGGAGCGATTCATTGAGCCGCCATTGCCATGTTCTGTTGTATAGCGAGGGTAATTTCAGTGTTATCGTGATCATGGCGTGGTCCGAAAAGGTGATATTGTCTATTCTAGCCGATACTAGGGACACTAGTGTGGAATGCTGGAGGAGAAAATAGTCAATTCTGGAATATGTGTTATGTGGGTGGGAGAAGAATGTGAAGTCTTTAGTCTCGGGGTGCAATACTCTCCAGGCGTCTACAAGTTGGTGTTTATGGAGTGTTCTTTTGATCCTGCGGTGTATAGGTGTAGAAATACTGTCTGACCCTTTCGATGTATCTATCCGTGGGTCCAGGGGGACATTAAAGTCTCCACCTAGCACCAGGGTGCCCTCTTTGAATTCGTCCAGGTCCTCCAGGGTCCTTTCGAGAAAAGACACCTGGTCGGAGTTGGGGGAATAGATTGCGGCAAATGTTATTGGTGTGCTGGCGAGCTTACCTTTAAGGAACAGGTATCTGCCTCTCGGATCGTACCGCGTCTCCCCGTGTTCCCATGGTATGGAGTTGGACAGAAGGATTGAGACCCCCTTGGACTTGGACTCAGCATTCATACTGTGGTACACATTTGGGAATCTGGCATCCGAGAACCTTGGGCAGGCATTCGTGCGGAAATGGGTTTCCAGGATAAAGGCCACTTGTGCTCTCTTCTTCCACAGTAGATGGAGGATGGAGGACCGTTTCTCTGGAACGTTTAGACCTTGTGCGTTAAGAGACACTATTAACAAGTTATTAGCATCTGTTGACATGGTTGCCCGAGTACCTTAGGGTTGTCAGAGGAAGAGGGGGGTAAAAATATTGAATATAAGGGGGATAGTCAAGATAGAGATCGGGGGAGGGGGGATAGTTGGGGGACACAAGACACACTAGGGAGAACAAGACAACAAGGAAATTAACCTCTAACCAGCCTAGTGGTTAGCAACTATAATTTAATCAGGGAGCCTGTCAGCCCAACACTTAAGGGCAAAACCAGGGCCCCTGATACCCTACTGGGGGAAACGTGGAGGACCACCGAGTCCGCAAGGCCGCCTCCGAGCTTCAAAGTCTTTCAACTTGATATATCAGATAGTCAGTCCTTAATAGTTTCTTCTTGTGGTTGTTTCTTTCCTTTGCAATCTTGCCTAGGAGCTCCTAGCCGCTACAGGTGAAAGCGCTAGTTGTCCGAGAAACTGTGAGTGAATCTAATACCGTGTAGTCCGCCAGCCGTGAGACTGCTTCAATCTAAGGGCACTTTCTGAAAGAATTTTGACTTTGAAAACTAACAAGAACATGGTTGTCAGATCTCTGGTTCGATGTTCAGGTTACGCAAGGCCGTTTCCATGCTTGTGTCATTGGTGTCTTCCTCACTGGGGTTCTTTTGGCTCAGAGTTGTGTCGGGGCAGGGTCCCAGGGTTCTGTCCAGTCCGGTATCGGGACTGCCGGGACCTGCAGGAACTGAAATGCACCTTCCAGGTCTGCTGGGGATCTGACTATAAAGATGCGCGTCCCCGCTTTCGGAGGATTAGCTGAAAAGGGTGACCCCATTTATATGTGGCATCTGCTCTGCGTGCTGCCTCGAGCTGGGGACGGATCGTTCTTCGGCTGTTGAGGGTCAGTCTGGAGACATCAGGCAGTATTGTAATCTCCGCTCCGTGGAATTTGACTGGACCTCTTTCCCAGGCCAGACGTTGGATCTCCTCTTTTTGCCTATAGAAGTACACCCGGCAGATTACGTCCCTAGGCAGGTTAGCGTTATGTGTTCTACCTCCCAGCGTTCTGTGAACCCTGTCCAGTTCTATTGCTCTGTCCTCTGGACGCTGCAGCAGTTTATTGAAAATGGCGGTTACACATTCATGTAGCCCGTCTGGGGGTATGTCTTCTGGGAGGCCTCTTAGTTTTAGGTTGTTACGGCGACCTCTGTTCTCGATGTCATCAAGATGAAAGGTCAGGTCTCTAATCTGTTTCTGCTGCTTTTCTATTATAGTAGAGAGCTGTTGGAAGTCTGTAGACAAGACCTCAGGGTTTTCTTCTAGTGCTGTAACCCGTTCTGTAAGGGCCTGCACTGAGTGACTGACTGTGGCGATGGCTTTATCATGTTTCTCTTCAATACGCCGCAGTTGTATCTCTCTAGGTCTGTCTTGGTAGGTAATGCGCGAATCATGACCCACAAGGCTTGTAGAGTTTGAGAATCATCAGAGGGTGGCGATATTGGGTCATCTGGAGCCCCTCTTGTAGGTAGTTGTGGGGAGTTAGGGCCGAATGCGTTGCTGTAGGCTCCTGTATTAACCCCTTCCGTACAATGGAATCGGGTGTGGGGGGACATGGAGCTCTCCTGCACTTCTTTAGTGTTATCTGCATTTTCCATTCTGGGTTGGGTAGGGACTGTCTCTTGACTGTGTGCACTTGTCTTTGCTGTGACATGGTGCCCTTGTCTGCTCGCCTCCTGCGGCCCTCCTTTCTTTGTGCTCATCGTGGGTATTAAACCCTCCGGTGTCTGAGTGAGGGCAGCCTCAGTACCTCCTGTGTGAGTCTTCCCGACGATGCTGTGCCCTTGCCTGGCAACCACAACTTCCCCCCTTCCCCCTGAGTGCTTTGGTGGGTTGGTGGGGTACTTCTGTGTTGTCCCCTGCTCTTTAGCCCTTTTCCCCTTACTGACCGTGTCTGCAGCCTCCTCTGGCGAGTGGGTTCCCGCTCCTCCCGCAGTCTGCCTTCTTCGCGCCTCGTGGTGCCTCGGCGCCATTATGTATGGGGGAGGGGGGGCTCTCCTTGCTCCCTCGGAGTCTGTGAGCGGAGCCTCCGCGCCCTTGTCCTGCTCTTCGGCCGGATCTGCTGTGTTATGCCGGATCTTGTGGCTGGTAAGTTTCCCTGCCCCGTTGATGCCTGGCTCCTGTGTCTCCGCATCCCCTGCTGGCTTTCTGCTTGTTCCCGGCGTCGGGGTGGTGTGGAGGTGCTGCGCTCCTGCTGTGCCCGATGTCGGCGCGCTCGTCTCCCTGCTCTGCAGCTGTTCGGGTTCCCCTTGATGTGCCGTGGTTTTCGGCTCTTCTCGTTTGCAGCGGCGATGAGGGAGCCTCCGTTCTCCTGAGCGGGTGCAGCGCGGGCTCCACGTGTAGAGCCGGCGCCATTCCGGTGGGTCTCTTCTCTGCTCCGGCGCTTGCTCCTTGCAAGTATCTGCTCAGGGGGGATCTATAGGCGTGTGTCTGGCTTGCTCTTCTCTTCCCCACTCTGGTCATCATTCGTGGGGCTGTTTTCTGTGCTGTTTCTTGGTCTGCTGGTGTCTAGCGGCTCCGGAGCTTGCGACCTTACTCCTCCATGTCTAGCCACGCCCCCCTCTGCCGTTTAAATTAATTGTGATACGTTTCTACATTTTTTATTTTTTTTTATCCGTGTTGCTTTTGCTAAAGTCACCTATATTTAAGAATACAGGACTCTTGACCTAATATCTGTAATGTTAGGTTGACGTGTAAATTGATACCCAGCGTGGATTAAGGTTGCTCTCTCACAGGCGTTCCTTGACTTAACGATAAACATTCATTCACTTCCCATTCATTGCTCAGTTTATGCATGCATAAAACTGAACGACTGATTGTCCCGTGTAAACAGACAATCGTATGTTTCTGAACAACTGCCTGTTAACTGTGAATAGAGACGGGTGCGGGCTGGAACAATCCCAGGCCCCCTCCACCTTCATTCATTCATTGATGTTCATTTCTATGTAAAAAGAAACAGAGGAACAATCCTCACTGGGATGACCTGTTGGGTTTCTGTGCCCGACATGTCGTCCCATGTAAAAGGGCCCTAAAGCATTCTATAATTCTTGTGCTGTGCCGTCATGTTGGCTGCTTTGCTAGGTATCTTGGTACAGGCTGAAATGCTTTTCTTTTCTTTCGTAAAAAGTGACAGGTCTTGTTGATGCTGTGTTTTGGGAAACCCCTGAGCTGGAAGCCCTGTTTGGTAAAGACTGATCTAGACACACAACTTTTTAATGGGAATTACTTAAATGCTTATGTTTTGTGTGATCACAGTAAATTGGTATATAATCATTGGACAACTCCTTTAAGAATTAATCTGTGAAGTAAACTTTTATTTTAAGATACAAACAAAACATGCTCTTTACTCCTTAAGATTAAAGGGGTTGTCTCGCGAAATCAAGTGGGGTTATACACTTCTGTATGGCCATATTAATGCACTTTGTAATATACATCGTGCATTAAATATGAGCCATACAGAAGTTATTCACTTACCGGCTCCGTTGCTAGCGTCCCCGTCGCCATGGTTCCGTCTAATTTCGGTGTCGTCTTGCTTTTTTAGACGCGCTTGCGCAGATGGGTCTTCTCCCTTCGGCTCGGCTCAGCAGCATCGGCGTTTTGGCTCCGCCCCTTGTACGCGTCGTCGCGTAGCTCCGCCCCCGTCACATGCCGATTCCAGCCAATCAGGAGGCTGGAACCAGCACACGTCATGGGCGGAGCTAGGTGATGACGCATACAAGGGGGCGGAGCCAAAACGCTGATGCTGCTGAGCCGAGCCGAAGGGAGAAAACCCATCTGCGCAAGCGCGTCTAAAAAAGCAAGAAGACACCGAAATTAGACGGAACCATGGCGACGGGGATGCTAGCAACGGAGCAGGTAAGTGAATAACTTCTGTATGGCTCATATTTAATGCACGATGTATATTACAAAGTGCATTAATATGGCCATACAGAAGTATTTAACCCCACTTGATTTCGCGAGACAACCCCTTTAACTCTATATTTGTCAAGCAGTTGGATTTTGTTTCAGTTCAGCACTTAATCTGTTGTACATTTTTCCAGATACCTCAGGTGAAGCAGATGCAACTCGGGCATTGTCTCCCTTCCAAGACACATCACTGACGTCAGAGGAACCTCAGCCTTCCACGTCCACCTCTAACCTCTACAGCACTCCCACTACCTCCTCCCAAGAGCCACTTTTTTCCATGCAGATTCAACTATCTCCAGCAGGTTTGTAAAATTGGCTTGATATACGCATACATGCAATTCAAAGCCACCTATTTCCTAGCATATTTTATTCTCTCAGTATTAGGAAAGGCTTTGTGGCAAAGGAGTCCTCCTTTTACTCGTGCGTAGTATGTGCATGTATTTACACTGTTCGACAGTACAGTATGTGCTCCCTTTATTACAGATGCTGCTTGTACAGCAGCAAAACCACAAGAAGACAAACAATCCAAAGTGGACTGTGGTGGACAAAGTTTCACAAGTGTGACAAGTGACACAAATCAGATTACTACAGAGAAGTCCAATAAGGAGCAAGATAATCATCCTCCTCCCAAAAAGAAGCTCAAAGTTGGTTAGTGTTTTGTTTCCTAAATACAGATACTTGATACAGTGTAAACCTTGAAGGCTAAGGGCTCCTTCCCACGGACGGATTTACGCCGCGTAATACACGGCGGAAATGCGCCATGTTGCCCGCAGCTATTAGGTTCTATTGAACCTAATAGCTCAATGCTCACAGTGCGGAATTCCATCGGGGAATTCCGCACCATGAAATCACCTGTCCTCACCCGCGGCATGCTCTATTTGCCGCGGGTGTGCGCGCGGACGGCTTCCATTGCAGTCAATGGAAGCCCATCCGTCACGCTATCTTCCGCTGTAGCACAGCGGAAGATAGCGTGATACTGCTTCCCCGCCAGCCGCGTAATATGACGCGGCCGGTGCGTCATGTGGCGCTGTGGGTGTGTCATATGACACGGCCGGCGTGTCACATGACGCTGCGGTGCATGCGCGCCGAAGCATCATGCGGGATGGGAGACTTCGGATCCGGAGGTAAGTATTGGGGTCTCTGGGGGCACCGTGTGCAGCCGGCCTAACTTGAGCCCCATTTACACGCAACGATTATCCCTCAAAACTCATTCAAACTAGGGCTTTTGAGTGATAATCGTTGCATGTACATGCTTCCATCCTTCACTCTTCGGCTGAACGATGATTTTTAGATGAGCATGAAATCCATAGTTCATTCTAAAAAGTGATAGCAGGAAGCAGCTGATTATATTGTATTCAGCTGGCAGCCCGCGCAGCCCATGTGAAGACAATGCAGCTGAGTGCAAGTCCAGACCACATGCTGGGATTTGCAAACAGCTGCTGGAGGCTCATTTACATGCAAATGAAGCTGATAAAGTGCTAATGGGCATTTGTGCCCAATAGTACTTTATGCAAAATGATCTCTAGAACTGTCAGTCTTTCAATTATTTGAAAGATTGTCTTGCATGTAAATGAGCCTTAAGAACTTCAAGTAGTGTTCTTATCCTGGGCAGAAGACTATTAATACCCCTAAACTGATTAGGCATTTCACTTTTGAGTGGCAGTGCATACAAGTTGCAAATACATGGCAGAATTTGTCACACGTATGTGAAAAAATATGTAGGTGTGGATATTAGTGCTGCTTTGTCATGTTTTTTCACTGTTTGAAAATCTACTGCGAAAATATCTGCTACATGTGTATGGGGTTTTAAAAACTCCTTTAACATACTTTGTACTATATATAATGCTTTGATTCTCTTGGTGGAATCTGCAACACCTTACCTCTGGATGTGGCCGAAATGTAAGTCTAGAATTTTGTAGCAAAATCTGCATGTGTTACTTGGGATTTGAGTACTTTTAATCCACAAGATTTACCCTTTGCATTGAAAACTCTGAGGCAAACAGCAACACAATATGAAAACCAAATCCTGGTCTAAAATCCACACAGGTATCCACTGTATGTGTGGCGCTTTGACATCCCAATTCACTCATGTTCTACTGAAATTTGCTGCAGATTTTCAGAGCACCAAAAATCTGCACCAAATTTACCCCATCTGAACACTGCTTTAACGCACCCCCCTACCTTAGATTATGTTGAAATCATTTTAAAGATACAGTAAAATCATTTTAAAGATACAGTAAAATCAACCGAAGTTGAGCGTAAAGTCTGTATTTTGTTCAGCTAATGTACATCATCCTCTTCCCCTTCATCGTTAGTACAGTTTTCACCTATCTACGATACATACAAACACATTCCTAGGATGTCTGTTTTTGTGTTGGGGGAATAAACTGGACCATGGAGAGGATATCCACTGAAGAAGATTGATGAAGAACAAGCCTTGTTTAGATCAAGTACATGATCTGTACTTCAAATATCACTAAAAAAAACCCTTTTAATTAATAGTTTATCTTCAATTAAAAACCACTTTCACAAGTAATATATCTTATTACAGAAAATGCTTTCTCCACTTATCAGACTCCTCTCCTCCTCCCTACCTCCTGCACTGATGACTCACTCTGAGCTCTTCTATTACCTCATGAGGGACATATTAAGTTAAAAAATATATTAACATACCAATAAGGAAAAAAGACTAAACCACGCCAACACAAACATTGCCATACCCACCCCAGTTAGCGGAAACTGTGCATATCAAATAATCCAATACAAACAGGGAACACATTATAATATATTATTTTAATAAGAACTTGCAAATTTAAAGAATTAAAACCTAAAATGGTTTTACGTTTGGTACACATTACAAGTAATCAAACTAAAAAATATCAATGGGAAAAAAGCCATAAGTGTTACAAAAAAAGTTATTTTGATAGCCCAAGAAATTAACCTGTTTAAACTACCGTGTGCAGAAAATTTGCGAAAATGTGTTTAGTCCTCTATGACCGAAATATTGCTTATTAGGAGATTAAGAAAATCTGTAGTATCTGGGGTGAAGCCCCATTTACGCAGAATGACTGTTGGGCAAGTGATGCCTGACACTTGTCCCCGCATGTACTCGCTTCCATGAGGTTGCACAGGAGCGAGTATCATTGGCTCGCAGTAGGGTTGCTAGAGGAGATTTCTCTCCTCGCTCTGCCCTCCACCTTTCTATTCACTTTAGCAGCAGCCGTTCAGTGCTAAACGGCTGCTGTTTACACTAGTTTATGCAGCATAAAATCTAAAATCCTGTACAATCGCTTTTGATCGTTCAGTGTAAACAGCAGCTGTTCAGTACTGAACGGCTGCTGCTAAAGTGAATGGAAAGGGGCGTGGGAGAGTGAGGGAAAAATCTTTTCCAGCCGCCCCACTGCGAGCCAACTATACTCGCTCCTGTGCAACAGCACGGGAGCGAGTACATGCAAGGACGAGTGTCGGGAATTGTTTGCCTGACAGTCATCCCGTGTAAATGGGGCTTTAGGCTAGTTTCACGCGGCTGAGAAGATCGCTGAATTTTCGTGCAATGCTAGAGCGCGTGAAAATGCAGAACTATGAAACCCCGTGCTTTTCAGTGGTTTCCTTCACATTTGAAATGTTTTCACTCATACGATGTTGCGTAAAAAAAAAAAATTGCGGCATGTCCTATCTTTCTGCGTTTAAATCTCCCGTGTTTCCCTATGGAGCCTACTTTTTATTGTATCATAAAACACGAATTTGCGATTTTCATGCAATGCATTTTTATCATTAGAAAGTCTATTGTCTTTCTCACAAAAAAAAGTGTGAGAAAATTGCAAGTGGCGACTATGGTTTTGCGAGTAAAAAGCAGCTCTGATGCTCTAAAATCACGGGAAAAAAGATGTAATTTTTTTGCAATTTTCTCGCAACAATATGGTGAGCGCCCATGTGCAACTAGCGTTCGACTATTCCAAAATCTGTCATACAGTGCATTAGATCTTTGTAAACCACTAGATGTCTTGATACTTATGAAGGTTAGCTAATATTAAATGGTCACTAACTTTTCTGACAACTTGTGCATATGTGATAATGAACCAAAGTGCAAATAACTTTACCTAAAATTACATTTTTGTGCCGAAAAATCCCTGTAGGATCCTTCTAATCATCCTTCTAATTTGCTTTCTATTGGATGTTGTGAAGCTTGTCTCCGTTAGCAGAGATAATAACACTGATAACACAAAGTATAGGAGGGAGCAGCTCATGCTGCCAATAGCTGTTTATGGAGAAGAGAGGAGAGGGAGAGTAACTCACGCATACATATCTGCAGCTAATAAGTGATTGCTTACTGTGTTACAGCTACCGGAATTACACCTAGACTTCTCAGTTCCTCTTTAGTGTCCTACATGCCGGTATCTCTTTGTGTGTGCCATAGAGTTTGAGAGCAAATACACTGTGTTCACATTCAGTAGTCTATAGAAGATGGCTAGACTGCTCCCACTAGCTCAGAGACAACTGAAAAGTAGATACACAGCCTGCAGAGGTGAAAAATTCTGAAAATGCAGGAAACAAGTTATATAATGGCCAGAATGATGTTATACCTGATGTACACATGGCAGCTTATTCTGAAAAGTCAACTGGAATATTAGGTGTGCTTTAAGTGTAGTTATGTCTGTCTTCTCATTTAGAAACTGACTGTTCAAGCTCTCATGGTCCCACACTTCTCAGTGACTCAAAAGGAACATCTGAAGATGCTAAATCAGCTAGTGTGAAGCCAGACAAAATGGAAGAGACCCTGACCTGCATTATTTGCCAGGAATTGCTGCATGATTGTGTTAGGTAAATTAACAGATGTTTCTGCTCGCTGTTCTTTCATGTTTTGTATCGCAGCCATGTCTATGTGGATGCTAGAATGTTTGTTGTTCTGCACTGAGAGATTGTAATGATGATTGCCCCATTAAAAGCATTGTTTATCATTGTTAAAAATGTGTTCATACTGTGAAGGCTATGAGCATAAAACTTGTAAATATACAATTCATCCTGTCTCCTATGAACATCTTTGATATACGCTTGTACATTCATATGTTGTTTGCACGGCAAGATTGCATTGTTACATGAATTAGAAACGGAGAATAGTACTTGGCAAACGTATATATAACTTACATTCTTCTTTATCTTCTGTTACACTGTTCAAAGGTCAGTGGAATAGTGTCCAGTAAAGACAAGGCCTTAATGATTAACTGCTATCTATGTAAAACATATGACTGACTAAAGGGAACGCATATGTTGCAGATTTCTGTTGTGAATGCACTATAAGGCCCCCTGTCCACAGCCGTTGCGAAGTCCCGCGGCAGAACTCCACCGCACGGGAGCAAGAGCCGCCGCCGAATCTCCACCGGTCAGCCCTATCTGATAGATAGGCTGGCCGCGGAGAATCGCAATGAATCTTCGCTCGTGGACAGGGGCCGGCACTTTCCATCGTCCGCGGACAGAGGACCTAATTGTCTTTTTTTTTTTTTTTAAATCATGCGGGAGATCAATTGAGATATGAGTTCTATGAGCTCCCACACACATGATCCGTGTTAAAATAAAGCATGCTGCTCCCCCCCCCCCCCCCCCCCCGCGCATGAAATCCGCAAATCGCTTCAAATACCATCTGCAATTATTTAATCGTGGATGGTCAATGCATTCATATGGGATGCAGGTTTGCGGTTTTTCTCCCGCGCGGATTTGCTAAATATAATTTCCCCGTGGACATGAGGCTCTAATCAGTTTTATGTGTTTCAATATGTTTAAATTGATTATGCTTTTGCAGGAAGCAGACAGCGCTGTTCTCACTGCAGTGGCCCCTCTTGGTATTGGAAGCCAACAGCGCTGTCTACTATCATCAGAAACTGACTCCGTGCACAAGCATACCTGCCCAGTGAACATCTAATCTGTATGGGAGTCCGTGGCATTGGACTACTGTCCATCAACTACTGATGATCTTGAGAATAGACCATCAGTCATTTTTAAATTAGACAAACTAATTGCAATCCTATGGCAGCAGGCACAGGCGGAATTTCTGCAGGAAATTCTCCGGGATTGTCTAGTTTAAAAACAACTGATGGTCTATTCTCAGGATAGGTCATCAGTAGTTGATGGGCAGTAGTCTGATGCCAGAGATTCCCATACAGATTAGATGTTCATTGAGCAGGTGTGCTTGTGCACGGAGTCAATTTCTAAAGAAAGTAGACAGCGCAGTTCCCACTGCAGTGGGCAGGCTTGGTATGACAGCCAAAGTTTGCACTGAAATGAATGGGAGCCTGGCCTTCAATACCAAGCGGGGCCACTGCAGTGGGAACAACACTGTCTGCTTCCTGCAGAAATTAGCTTGGTGCACCAGCCCAGAGAATGGCTGATTTGGCAAAGGTCCCAGATGACAGTCCTCTGACGATCTAATATTTATAACCTATTCTGAGGATATACCATCATTTTACAATCAAACAATCCCTTTTAGTTTGCAGCCTTGTATGCACACATTCTGTGCTGCCTGTTACTCTGGCTGGATGGAGCGCTCATCCCTCTGCCCTACATGCAGATGTCCAGTGGAACGTATTTGTAAAAACCACATTCTTAATAATCTTGTGGAAGCCTATCTACTCCAGCATCCAGGTAAGTCATTTTCTATGACTGACTTCCTTTGCTGTTAACTTGCCAATTGATATGCAGGCATGATTTGTTGTCATCATTTCAACCTGTAATTGTATATAATTGTCAGTAATAATTCTATATATGTGCTTTATAATGTTTTGTGTTTCTGATGCTAAATCCAGAAAAGTGTCGAAGTGAGGAAGATAGACGTAGTATGGATGCTCGAAATAAGATCACACAAGATATGCTGCAGCCCAAGGTGCGTCGATCATTTTCTGATGAAGAAGGAAGTTCTGAAGATCTCCTTGAGCTGTCGGACGTTGACAGTGAATCCTCAGACCTTAGGTTTGTGATTGGTGTCGCTGCTATTCTATACTGTTGTATCACTCTGTGGATCTTCAATGCTATATTTTTTTTTTTTTAATTTAGTTTTTCTCTTCTTCTCGAAACTTGATTTGCAATATATACTTGGTTAAAAAACCATATATATGCCAAAAACTTTAATCTAAAAAATATTAAAGGAGCTTGTATGATATTCTATTGTCTCTGATTATTTATGGTATGGAACTAACCTAAATGTATGTAATTCTTATTCCCTTTACATATTTGTAATCCTACAGCCAGCCCTATACAGTATGTCGACAGTGCCCGGGGTATGGTAGGCATATTATACAGCCACATCCTTATCCACTTCCCATTGAGACAGAAGCTGTGCGGACATTAGGTGATGCCCCTTCTACCTCTGCTAATTTTCCTGCAGGTTTGTATGCACATTACTTTATGCCAAGAATGATTTTAATTTTTTTCTTCTTCTACTAAATAGATAAATGCGGTTCACACATGCACAACCAGTCATAATGTCCAATGTGGAAAATAACAGAAACCTAGAAATGGATGATTTAAGCTAAGAAGAAGCATTGTCTGATAGAACGGGTGTTTAATGCCTCCTGGTCCCTTCCATTTTTAGCTGGAGCATAGCTGTGGGATTACCATATTTGGTCTCCAATTAAAGACAAATGTATAGGAGGGCACCTGTTGTAGCCAGTTACTTTACAACCAAAGAAGGTCTAATCTGAGGGGGGGATATATATAATCTGGGACACATGCAAAGTAATTCTTTATCTAGACAAGAATGTCTATTACCAACCAACCAACATACATGATGCGTAAATGTTTTTCTCTGCAGCTGCCCAGGAATATGTATGTTCTTCCCAGGGAAGTCATGTGATATGTACATGTTGCTTCCAACCGATGCCAGACAGAAGGAGCGAACGAGAGCAAAACCCACACGTGGCACCTCAGCAATGCAAGTTTAAAATTTTGAGCATTTCCTTCTTCTTATTGTTTTGCTTTGATATGCTAGTGACCTGAAATCTGTATAAAAGCTCTTGACTCTTCATATTTTGTAAGTTGCCTAAAAATAAGTATTGTATAGTGTCTTGCAAACAGCACAGATGGCTTTGTAAATTAAAAGGCACTCCTATTGCCTTCCTGCCCATCACAAGGTAAACTCTTCCATGTATGCATGTACTTGACCTTGTTTTGCCTTCACAGGCACTGTATGTTTGCAGTCTTTCTGCCACATGTATTGGGGATGCACCGGAATGAGCTGCTTAGGCTGTCTGGCTCCATTTTGTGGTAAGCTGCTTATGCCTGTGCCAGATTGTCTTGTCATTTTCTGCTGCGTTTTACAGTTCCAGAACAATAGAATATAACCATATGTTAACAGCTGATTTTTTTTTAACATCATAAATACCTTTAAGGCCTCCCTCACACAGGGCGCTTTCAGTAGCGTTTTCAGCAGCGTTGTCAGCCCTGTGCTAAACGCTGTACAAGGCTCCCATTCATTTCAATGGGGCTGCTCACACAGGGCTGAAAACGCTGCTTTGAAAAACGCTGCGTTTCGAAAGCGCTGCATGTTCTATTCTTGGACGTTTTCAGCTGAGTCTCCCATTGAAATGAATGGGCAGTGTTTTCAGCTGGACTGAAAAGGCAGCTGAAAAGGCAGCGTTTTGCAAACGCCCTGTGTGAGGGAGGCCTAAAGGGCCACCTTGGCTAACGCACTTTTTTTCATTACCCTCACCTGATTGCTTGTTATACTCTGGAGGTCTCCTCTGTGTATTCCAACCACATCCCTGCAGTGCAGCCCCCTGTCTGATATTTATCAACCACCTTCTTGAGAGTGAGATTTTTTACTTTCAGTTTAACATCAATCCCATGATGCATCAGCACAGCAATAGCTGAGGCTGTATCATTGTTCCTGCTGAGGCGATACTTTAATTATCACCACCTACATTTTTCTAAATAAGCTACAGACCATAAGTTTACAGTCAGTAGGATGAACTGTGATCTCCTCTAATATAACTGTGTGACAGGAGCTGTGTGATCATAATCAGTAACTGTGACATGTGACAGGAGTGTATGTGTCCTCCTCTGTGCAGTTTCTGTGGTAGATCCATGTAACAGCATCACACAATTTTAGAATCTGACTAGAAAATGAATCCATAACCCCTAGTAAGGCCTCATGTCCATTTGCACGCACAGACTCTACTGCTGAATCCCGCAGTGGTATCTGTGCGTGCCCGCAAACCTGGAGAGGAAAAGACAGTTTCTTACCTCTCCAGATCCAGCGCGGGTCTCCTCTGAGCCGGCAGATCTTCTTTCTTCAGCACGGCGGATGTTTCTGGGAGTGCTGGCCAACTGGCATGCGCAGGGCTTTCTTTTTTGTTTTTGAATCTTCTGCTTTCCCGCGGATCTGCGGCACAGCGACAGCTGTGGGTATGCCGCGCATCAGACAGTTTCCATTGACTTCAATGGAAGCCGTCCCTGCGGGATCAGCAGGAGGATGGAACATGCTGAGATTTCTTCCCTTGCGTGTGAGCCGCACCCCAGGAAAAAAAAAAAAATCACATCCGCATGCTTTTACTTGCCGTGCAGATGCTAATACATCCTTACGGGCGGCAAGAGGTGCGGATTTCGCACGCAGATTTGTAATTAAAATCCACCCATGGACAGTTAATCCGAACTGAGATCACATGACCATAAGAAAACAGGACCAGGAGTTTCAGACAGAAAGGAATAACAGCAGTGTTTCAGAATAAAACCCACATGTCCCAAATGGGCATTTCTGTCTGGGGTTCATACTGCCTGTGGTTTGGGCAGCATGAACTTGGTGACAGTGTAAGGAGTTGTTCAGGGAAGGAAAAATGTACCCAATCCAGTCTGGGTCTAGCGGGACCATGACCTACACTTATGCTACATTTCAGACAAATGCAGTATATTTTCTACTTGCCCCCTCTAGTTGTTGGTGCCATTATTGCAGGGGTTTGGCTGGCTGGCTCATTTCAGTAACTAAAGCCCCCTTTCTCTGTTACGGCTGGTGTAGAGACAGAGAAGAGGGCTGACTTAGTTATTGAAATGAACCAGCACCCTGTGATGGTGTCCCCAACAGCGAGTGGTGGGGTGGCAGAATACATACCACATGGCCCAGTGTTAGCACCACTGCATTAGTTAAATTGTTGTTTTTCCTCCCTAGATAATTCCTTTAATGACATTCTTATTTTGAGTTGTATCAGTGACTTTTTCTTCCTAACACATTCAGATGCTGCTTTCTAGTAAGGCCACTGAGCAATTGAAACTCTCTGGATAAATCTAGATCTAATTCCCTTTCTTTGTATTGCTCAATAGACTTACATTTCAGCATTGTAAGCTGATTTCCTTGTAAACATCAAGCTTTACAAATAAGCTGGATGTGCTGTCCCACTGTATGCTGAACTGCCTTCCCAGTGATCAAATAATGCAGCATGTGCGTCACTTAGTATTCTAAAATCTCTTCTGTCCTCAGTATTATTCCCAAATCCACAGCTTGCATCAAGCACGTCAGTCAATTGCTTTTGTTCTTTCTTCCCTTCAGAGTTAAATCTCGGAGAAAAATGTTTGGACTCTGTGTTAAACAACAACAACTACGAGTCTGACATTCTAAAGGTAAGAACTAACTACTAATGCACAAGGTAACACTAATGAGTAGAGATGAGCGAACATACTCGGTAAGGCCGATTTCGCAATCGAGCACCGCGATTTTCGAGTACTTCACTACTCGGGTGAAAAGTACTCGGGGGCGCTGTGGGGCGGGGCGTGGCATGGTGGAGGCGGGGGGGGGGGGGTAGCAGCGCGGAAGAGGTGGGAGCTCTCCCCCCCCCCCCCCCCCCACTCCCCTCTGCAACCCCCCGCTCACCCACAGCGCCCCCGAGTACTTTTCACCCGAGTAGTGAAGTACTCGAAAATCGCGGTGCTCGATTGCGAAATCGGCCTTACCGAGTACGTTCGCTCATCTCTACTAATAAGGTCTCGTGTGAAAGCAGAAAACTCTGACATGCTGTCCATATACTTTTCTATTAGGCTTTGGGGGTTTTGGGTTTGATGAAGTAGCTATTATTTCTTCAGACAAAATATTCCCTACTTACAAGATCTTGTTACCAAGAATCTTTACTTACAGACTAGTAGTTATTAGGAAATGATATAGTACCAGTTTTTCTGGTGGAGAAATGTGCCACATGGTACACACACACAGCACTGCTACATGTACATCACATACAGCTCAACTACATACATTCTTCATACAACAGAGATCAAAAGCAGAACAGCAGAGTCCTGTACACACTGATCATCCATTGGCCATGTGACCTCCGACTCCTCCCACACAGGTAACTAATCACATGATGGTGACCTCATCACAGGTCCTGTTAGCACACAGCAGCTGTGTGGTGTTCGTTAGTATTCCATCCCCTACAAACCCCTGTGGCTTCAGTTGCTATAGCATACTAACGAACACCCAGCCAGACAGCAGCCATGTTCTTACAGGATCTGTGATGACATCACCATCATGTGATCAGGGGCGGAGCATGTAACTCACTCGGATGAAGGACCTTTGATGTTACAATTATGTGATGAGGGGCGGAGCATGTAACTCACTCAGGATTAGCGTTATCATGTGATCATGGGTGGCACATGACAGTGACGTCATCACAGGTTCTTCATCCAGAGTGAGTGAGTTATGCATCCCCTACAAACCCCACTGCCTCAGTTGCTGTGGATTAGGACCTGTGATGATGTCACCGTCATGTGATCAGGAGCTGAGTATTTAAACCACTCACTCACGTATGAACAGGTGGCCATTGGTATTTTGATTAAGCTTCGGTTATGCATTCTTTGTCATTGGTCACTAGTATAACATGCTGACAACTTTAGGTCAAAAGAGGATAGGCGAGAGTGGTGATTTTGGAGTTTTTTGGTAAAATGTATACTTTCTTGTTCTTTCCGGGTCTGAGTGTCAACCTCTCTGCTCTCCAGCATCCTCAGTCCAACCAAATGTACCTGTTAATGGTCGGTCTATAAACTTTGATCCCGCTGACATAAAATAATACACTATTTATACAGTACTTATTAGAAATGTATAGGTTACAGCTAAAAACAGTGAGATAATAGAGTAGACCTGTATTGGCAGAAAATACATTAAGCGACTACTGCTCTGTATTAGTTTGATATGTCTCCAGGCCGGCCAACCCATGTCTCCACCCATACTTCCGTTGGAGACATATTAAACTAATACCCTACTGCTCTGCAATCTGTTTGCAAACATAGGTTTTCATTAAAAACGTTTTAGAGTATAACCAGTAAAGTCAGGGTGTGTCATCATTTCTCTCCTATATCCTAAAAGTATGAGGTTTATTCCATAGTTTAGTGTAATTCCTACTTATCTGTGCCTAACAGGTTTGAGAACGATTGTGTCTAATAAAAATACTGTTTACAATGTACTGCCAGCTATTCCAGCCTCCATGCCGTCATCAGGAAAGATTGGTCACTTTAAAAATACCAATATAAAATTGTATTTTTAGAGGGAAGAAATTCCTTTGAGTCCCTGACTTTGAATACGGCACATACACCTATGTCCACTAGATGGGGCTATGCAATCATCTGCACAACACTTGATGTATTAATCAAAACAACAGTTTATGTAGAGCCTTGTTTGTTAGGAAATTTCCCCTTCTAAATCTTAAGTGGCCTCTTCCCACAGCTTCCTGACTTTTTTGTGCAATGCACTATGTAAAGTGTTGCTACAAATAGTCTTGTTTGGTTCCAGTACTCGGCTGCTTCTTGTTTGCCTTTCTGTATCAGCTATGTATAATAATGTTTTATTCTAAAAATCATAATTTTTCCTAATTCTCATTTTACTTTGTTAATTTCTAGAAACCACAACTTTAGTTTTATGCAAAATTCAGTGGCAAGCAGCATTGAAATCAATGGGAGCCTTGTACTGCGATTACAACGACATTCAAAACGCCATTGGTATTAAATGGATGTGTGAGAGTGGCCTAAGGGTGGCTTCGCACACTTATTATAGTTTCTGAACGTTAAGGCCGCTCTCACACATACGTTCACAAAACATCATGTCCGAAACCACGGCGGTTTACCATGATTCTGTGCAGCGTTTTTGAAAGCATATTACAGCGTTTGACAGCATTTTTAATGCATCTCATCATTGTGATGTGTGATGAGGTGCGTTACTCACTAAAAAGCACAAAAAAATAGAGCAGCCAGTTCTCGAAAATCACAGTGTTCGAAACGCTGTGTTGGAGCACTAGTCTGCGAAGCCCCATTGAAATCAATAGAGGCGTTATACCACGGTTAGTATGGCGTTTCAAACACTATGCCAATCGCGGTTAAAAGCGGCCTAAAGGAAGGACTAGTACAAATCCCCTTCCTACTTAATCCACTTCTGGCTTTGGCTCAAAAAACTCCAAGTGCATTTTCCAAAAATGCTTTGTGTGAAGCCACCCTAAGACTTCTGTTGACCTGGAGAAATTTTCTTCCTCACCTGATCACACTTTCATGTCTGAGACCTTATATCACACCAGCAAGGAAATGGCTAGTTTCTGTATGGTCTCTAATTTCCCTGCCCCCTGAGATTGAATCCAATTCATTAATTTAACTCTACCTTTCAAAATCTGGATCTATACACTTTTTGTAATCACCAGCCTTACGGCTCATTTAGACACCACGATTATCATTTGAAATTCGCTCAAAAGCCAATCATTGTGTGTAAGAGAGACCATCTTTTAGTTTTCTGCTGAACGGTGGACTTCAGTTCAGCTTGAAATCCGTGGTTTAGCAGAACAGCTGATAAGAAGGACCGCACACTGTGCTCTGCCCAGGGACCACTAATAACAGCTGATTGCATTGTCTCAGCTATTCTCAGCTGTTAGCCCCGCCGAGCAGAGCAAAACGAATTTATTCAGAGGACAGCGGGTGGTCCTCTAAATAAATTCAGCTCCTGGCGGCTCACATGCTACTAATTGGAACTAATAGGCGTTAGTACCAATTAGGAGACTATGCAAAATGATCACTCAAAAGCCATCTTTTGAGCGATCGTCTTTGTGTCTAAATACACCTTTAATCAGCTTTTCTTTATTGGCCAGGGTAAAACCTTTGGCAGCTGGCCTCTAAAGGGGTTTTTCAAAGAAATACTATTGATGACCTATCCTCAGGATCTAGTTGACCAGCTCAAGTCTGCTGGGGCCCCCGGCTGACCAGCCGGCTCAACACCTCGCCGGTCAGCTGATTGGGCATCCGCTGCCAGAGCCACAACACACAGGGGTCTGAGCAGACACTACTGCTTCAATTTCTGTGTAGCGGCAAGTTCTTGTAATTGCAGGCACTGTTATTAAAGTCATTGACAGCTGCACCTGCAGTTACAATCCCCAACCACTACACAGAGTCTGAGCAGCAGCTTCAGCTCCATCCCCTGTGTGTTTTGGCGCTGGACTTGGATGCCCAATTAGCTGATCAGTGGCGTGCCTGATTAACCATTGATGACCTATACTGAGGATAGGTCATCAATAGTATTTACGCATTTTAGTTCTTTTCTTCACATTTCAGTTCCACTCGGAATGGAGCCTCTCACTTCATTCTCTCGACAACTCAATGGCCAATTTAAAGCTGCTTGCTAATAATGCCCACTGCTTCATTTCCTCTAATAAACTCTCTAAAGCATTTCACTTCTAAAAAACCTATAATGCAGATAAAGAAACTACATTCTCCCTATCTTCTAAACCTAACTTCCTTAGCTCTCCCTTTCCCCTTTTCTACCTAGCATGCTCTAATAATAAGAGGAGAGCAGTAACTATGGCTTTAAAGGGGTTGTATAGAAGACAACCGCATAGGTGATAACTTGCTGATTGATAGTTGTCTCAACGTTAAAGGGGTTGTCTCGCGAAATCAAGTGGGGTCATACACTTCTGTATGGCCATATTAATGCACTTTGTAATATACATCGTGCATTAAATATGAGCCATACAGAAGTTATTCACTTACCTGCTCCGTTGCTAGCGTCCTCGTCTCCATGGTTCCGTCTAAATTCGCTGGCAGCTTGCTTTTTTAGACGCGCTTGCGCAGTCCGTTCTTTTCCTTTCAGCACGAGCCGCTTCAGTGTGCTCCCCGCTACAGCTCTTCTGCGCATGCGCAGACGAGCTGTCACTGCTCGGGAGCGCGCTGGAGCGGCCGTTCTGTACCATCCTTTGTTAGAGGAAGGTGCAGAGCCGCCCAGCTGTCCCAAGAAGCCGCCCAGCTGTCCCGCCGTCCTGCCGTCCTGCCGCCCAGGTAAGTGATGGGCCGGGGGCGGGCTGCGCCGGGGGGGCTGCCGCTGTGATGGGGGGGGGGGGGGGCTGCCGCTGTGATGGGGGGGGCTGCCGCTGTGATGGGGGGGGCTGCCGCTGTGATGGGGGGGCTGCCGCTGCGATGGGGGGCTGTCGCTGCGCCTGGGGGGGCTGTCGCTGTGATGGGGGGGCTGTCGCTGTGCCGGGGGGGCTGCCGCTGTGATGGGGGGGCTGTCGCTGCGATGGGGGGGGCTGTCGCTGTGCCGGGGGGGGGGGGGCTGCGCCGGTTACCTGCTGCCTGGCGGTGGGTGACTGGTCGGCGGCGTTCAATCCAGGGGTCCGGTCGGCGGCTGTGGGGCGTCTGGTTGTCAGGGAGACACAGCTGGTAGCGTCTCGGGAGCGCGCACGTCGGGCTACAGCAAGCGAAGGGAAAAGAGCCGGCGGCCATCTTGGGGAAACTTTTATAAGTTGCTGAAGCGCTGGAACTGTAAGTACAAACCAGCTAGAAAAGTCATTTACAGGGGGGCTTAGTAATGTATTCTTAATTAGGGGGACTGGGCAAAAAAAAAAATTCACTGCTTCCTCGAGACAACCCCTTTAAGACCTCCGCCGATCTTAAGATTAGGGAGTCCATGTTCCCCTGACCACCTCACTGCAGGGTTACTGCCACCCACCCTACGCAGTATGGAGAAGACTGAATGGGAGCGCTGGTTGAGCAAGCACACCAACACTCTCCTTTCACTGTTGATCGAACTGCCGATATATTTATAACCAAGAAACCATTGATCCCACAGGATATTCTATTCTTATTCAAGGGTCTCTGAGGTCAACCTCACAATTGTTACCAACAATTTTTTTTCTCCTCTACATAAGGTAATTCTTGCCTACCAAAGAGGCATCCTCCGCATGGCGAGTGATCCTAACTTTATCATAGATCACACATTGGACAGGTCAGCTAGCTACCCAGTGTTGTCCCTCGATGTCACATTAGCTTCTATCTTTTTTAATTTCTCTGAGGGTAGTTGCAAAGACCTGTGTCCTATCCCTAAAGATGAGATTTTCTATTCTAACCTGCACTCATCTTTTTTGTCACATTGACCGCATTTTATGAACTACTGCTTAACTTCTTTCTAAGTGTAAATTAGATGCACTGAAGGTAGAGCTTAACCTATTGCTCAGTGCAGATACTGAAAAACACCTTCTTTGGACCAAACAAAGATTCTGTTTGTTGAGCAAGAAACCAGGCCTCTTACTGGCCAAACAACTTTAATACAATCTCAAACCTTTTACATTTCCTATCAGACTTAGGCAATCAAACAGCTCCCCTACGATCAATTCATCTAAAATTGTCAATATTTTTACACGTACTCGCCCTTTCTGTATACAAAACCTTGACTTTTCCTGCTTTGATTGTCTTTTTTTTTTTTTTTTTTTAATCTCTCTCTACCGTCATTGTCGCCTGGGCAGAAAGATGATGGCTTCTGAGATTACATTGTAGGAAGTTATAGAGCACATTAAGTCACTGAGATTGGCCAAAACACCAGGGCCTAATTGTTTCATATTATATATATCTATATACACACACACACACACACACACACACACACACACACACACACACACACACACACACACACACACACACACACACACACACACACACACACACACACACACACACAGCCCATATCATGTCTAACAGGGGCCTACAGTCTCTTGCTATCACTGTTTATTAATAAAGTCTGATTCTCTGGCTTGGGAGTGCATGCATTTATTTCTTCAAAGGTGGGTATTTGGCCAACATTTTTTTTTTTTTTTTACATTGGCTTGCTTCATTATATGCAAACCCTTCCACTACAGTCCAGTATACAGGCTTCTCTTCCCCATCTTTTCCTATTGAGACAGGGATGCGCCTTGTCCCCTATTCTGTTTGTGTTAGCTTTTGAACCCACCCGACCATATTATTACAGAATAGTCCAAATGTAAAAGGCATACAAGTAGCCGGAGTTAATCACAAATTAAATTTATTTGCTGACAATATTCTCACCTATCTCTCAATCCCATGCCTACCTTGAACTACTTTAATCTAATTTTGCCTCTATTTCTGCCCTCACAATAAATTTATATAAATTGTACACCTTTTATTATATCCCTTTCCTATCAGGAACTTGATCTCTTAAAATCTAACTATACCTTTCATTATGCAGGATCTTCCCTATACTATCTTAACATTAAGCTCAGATCGCTATGCTGCCAATCACCCACTCTCTATTTGATCCCTCCTTGCCCTGATGGAACCTTACAGTATATTGGTTTAGACGCATCCATGTGATTTTAGGTGACCTGGCTTTCAAAATTGCTCTTTCTTTTTTGGCTTTTCCCGGTGTCCATTTCAGTTTATAGCTTTTGCAACTTCCAAAGGAAATTTCTCTCCTTTATTTGATGTTCCTCTAGACGAAGAATCTCTCTAAATATGCATTATATACTCACAAACTAGGAGAAGGATTAGGGCTTCCAGTTATTTTGAAGGTACTACCTAGCAGCAGTAATTGCCAAACTCTCTCTCCTACATTTCACTACTTCATCCCCCCCCCCCCACCCCTGTGGGTCCTTTAGAGCTTTCTAATGTTGATCCAATCACCATTGACTCACTCCTTTGGCTACCCCCAAATCTGTCATCTTATTCCTCACATGTTTCCTCCCCTTTTGTCCTGAACATTGTTAAATGTGCCTGAAACCTTTTTGTCCCCATGTATGGCCTTCACATTTGGAATAACCCCAGTTTTCCCCAGGTTATGGTCTCCTCCCCTCGTTTGGTTGGTGATGTGCCAGTGGTTTTTCCAAATTATATGACTTACTGAAAAGGATGATTGTATCATTCCAATCTTCTCCTGCTATTCTTAGTTTGGTGATTTTCAGCAAAAGCCTTGGGTGTTCACCTTTGTGCAGGGTGGGGAAGAATTCCAAAAGTTTATCTTCTTTTGAGTGCAGTTGAATTTGCTCTCCTTATTTCTTGGGCCTGATCTGTCTGGTATTTCTACCTGAACAAGTCTTTGCACCTCTCTCAACGCTGTTATGTTTGGGTTTTGAGCGCAAGAGCAAGATCTGACCCAGAACAGGGACACTACTGCCTGGAACAAAATATGGCTTATGATCTCTAAATGCTCCATCAACGCTGTCTCTCTAGAATCAGTTTACAAAGTGTTGATCTTTTGCCAGCAGGGATAGCACATTATGTACCCAATTTACCCTTCACACCTGGTTGATGTATCCCAGGGTGGTTTGCTTCTGGTCTGGAATCTATGATGGTCTGTTTTAATGTTGTTCTCCGTCACAATTCGTGACTATACCAAGACACACAAGCTTTATCTCCTATCCAATTTCACGTTTTTACCTTCCTCCTTTTGGTAGCAAAGCAAAGTGTGGTCCACTCTTGCAAGAAAATGAATATCCCTTTCAAGAGGCTGACTCTAGGATTGATGGGCTCTTTAAATAAATAGGAGACTAACTAGTATACTTTTGAATAAACATGAACAGTTTCTCCTGATTTGGTAAGTCTAGATTGACTATGCCCAATCACACATCTCTCCTCTTGCGCCAGCCCTGGCATGATGTTCTGATTACATTTTCTACATGGTAAATATGGTAGGCTCGCCCAGGTCCCCTAGATCATATCAATATGCCATCATTCTTCCTTACTTCTCCCCCTTCCCCTCTTTTCCCTTCGTCTCTTGTCTCTCTGCCTCGCTATCTATAATATATAAATATATCCTATTCTGTTCCTTTTTTTATTGTTTGAGGTTTAATTGCTGTGTTGTTGTTGTTGTCCTTTTTATGGTTCCCCCACTATTTTGGTTAGAACTGAAGCTGTTGTTCATCAGCTTACCGATTTATCTATTGGGTATCATTGTACATCCCCATATGTGACTGTACTTTCAAATGATGCCTTCTCTGGTGACTTGTTTTTCTAACCTTAGGAGCAGCCTGCCCTGACTCCTTGACTTTGTTTATTTGTCTGTTCATATAGTCTCTTATTAGTCCAAACCTTTTGTGTTTATAATGCTAAGGCATTGAATTGTATTTGAAGTTACTTTATTGGATAATCAATAAAACATTTGATGTAGAAAAACTGGATCTATAAACGCCGAAGTAAGGAAACTAATCTGGAGTAGATGGATGAGTTCTTCAGCTACCCTCTTGTCTCAGTATTATTTTCATGACCCATAAATACATCCCTGATGGTGTTTCTTCCCTACCTCCTTCTTATGGCGTCACTTTCATGTTACACTCTGGTTTTCCCTCACTTTTGCTCTATCTTTATCATCTCCTCCCTAGTTTTATTGGATGAGCTGTCTATTGATAAAGCTGACTTGGTTCAGTGATTCCATCAACTGTGTTGTCTATAACACTGGTCAACAAGTTTTTATAAAAGTTATGTTACTAAAATAAAATTGGTAATTTCTTATCAATTTTTATGTGCTCAATATGAATGACAAATGCTAAATTGTTTCTGTTTTTTTTTTTGTAATCTGCAATAATTGTTTACATCACGAAATGCATGCCAATAGTAATAGGCCTCTGGTTAATACCTGTAAAAAAAAAATCCTTTCCTGTCTCTTGTCCAGCTGTTCGGGGGCATCTCTGTGGAGTGCCCAGCAGTTGTCAGCCAGCATGGTAGTGGACCATTTTCACTGGTATCTTTATTTTATTTTTTTATTTTTTTTTTCCATTGTTGCGATATCTAGATGAAAACGTTCGCCATGTTTAACCACACCACAGTAGACTGGAAAGAAATCCAGATGGGAATGAAGGAAGTGGATCTTTAGAGTCATATTGCAGCCAGGTGTCTGATACTACATCAGCATGTCTTGTACTAGATCCTTGTAGTTTTCTGCCCTAACATTCCCGAGAAAGTTTGTAGACACTAGGCGAAAAGCATTCCATGCTTGTTTCGCATCACCCTGCAGCAAGTTGTTGGTCATCTTTGAAGAGCTCTTGAATCTGAGGACCTACAAAAACTCCCTCTTTAATCCTTGCATCACTGAGTCCAGTGAATTTTTCATGAAGGTATCGGAAAGCTGACAAAGTCTGGCCCATGGCTTTCACGAAGTTCTTCATCAAACCTAGTCTGATGTAAAGGGGTGGTAGCAGGATTTTGTTAGCCACGACCAGAGCTGGGTGCTGGATATTCTTCTCTCCATTCTGCTACATTCTGTCTGCGAGTTCATTCCGTCTGCAAGTAGTGCAATTCCCTTGCTCGGCTATCCCACTCACATAAGAAACATGTATTTTGTATATCCCTGCTGCAGTCCCCTTTTATAAGGGCAACTACCTTCAAATCACCACAGAGGTGCCAGTTGTACTTGTTATACCTAATGGAATTTAGTAGCTGCTTTAAGTTAGCGTAACTTTAAGGATGTTGTTAGAGTCCTAATGGATAAAGTAACACTGTGAAATACAGAAAATTAACTAGATAAAAAATGTTCATGGTCATATTTGTGTTCAGCACACTATGATACTACAGATTAGGACCTTTTTAAGTCCGTAACAATTTCAGTGTCGACCAGTGTTACATGCTTGCTTTTATTGATGTTACATGCTTGCATTTTTGTTGATGTAGAAAAAAATACTTCTTTCCTCAGAGTTACCTGGCATCCAGGGGTTTAACATGGAAAGACTTATTGCATGAAAGTCTTGCAGCCGTTCAGCGAGGTGCTTTTATGCTTCCTGGTACGTAGACATTAGATTACACTCTTATGCTACAGTTTTATAATAATGTTTTATCTGTGGACTATTTGTAGATGCTTTTTCCTGTAAAGTCTTGTTTTAGCATCAGTCTAAAGACTCTACAAATCATTCACAGTTCTAGGCCTTCTCTAGATGCACGCAGAACTTATGTACACCACAAAACACATTTTATCCTAAGATCTATTTGCTTGAATTGTAAAATGCTGCAGATTTTCTGCTGCCAATTCCACTACAGAAGATTTGCAACATTTCCATAATGTCAATTAAATGTGATACATCTATTTAGATTTCCTTGTCTAAGAACCTTTGATAGGATGCCTTTTTTTAAATTTACTTGAAGCTTTGTTAACACCACACACATACAATTACAAGAAAAAAATAAGTGAACCCTTTTGGAGTTACCAGCTTTACTTTATTAATTGCTGATGATAAAATGTTGGTTGATTATCTATAATTATGATGGATAGGAAACACAACATTGCAAAACTTATAACACACATACGGTTTTATCTTTTTTTTTTTTTTTGTATATTGAGTATGCATCCAAAGTGCAGGGAGAAAAAATAAATGAACCACCTTGTTAATGACCTCCAAGAGCTAATTGGTAAAATGTAGTTTATTTAAGCAGATAAGAGTGGAATTATGGGTTAACTTGTGCTGTGCCCATTAAATAAAGGTACGCAAAGCCTGGTTACTGACAAATCTGTTCTTCTCAAGAAAGATTGGTTAGTGTGAACTATACCAAAATGCACTTAACTTTCAGAAAATATGTTAGGCTGATTTCACATTGTGTTTTGTCACTCCAGCACTGGTTCAATCCTGGTTTCCGTCTTTTATGCAGAAAACTGCATTGGGACAGAGACCAGGATGGAACCATAGGGGTGAAAAAGTGAGGTAGAGATCTCCTGCAGACTGTGCCTACGGGCTATATTCAGTTATAGCCAGCAAAAGCTCTATTTCAAGCAGCGAAGGCAAGAGAGGCATCTGTAGCAGATGTTCTGCACGCCTAAAGAAAATAAGCACATTTAACCACTGCAGTCCTGATGACGCAGCTGCAATCATCCACTGGTTAGAGGAGAGAGAGCCGAGAAAACCCTGTGGAAGACGACCTGGTGTAAGTGTGTCTCCCCAATCCTTCCTAACTCTGCGCAGAGGTACATGCCCTGCTTCTTACAGCTGTCTTTTTTTTAAAGATTAAATTTAAGAGGTTTTCCAGGCAGATCGTCAACAATCAGCAAATTGCCAGGCCTGCTGTCAGTGTGGATGGACAGGATGTCATCATCTAGGTCGGAGAAGGAGTCTAATAGGCGGTTTTACGTCGTCTATCACACATCCAGCTAAAACCCAATGCTGAACCCAAAGCGTAGTCTGGCCCCACGACACATACTTGGGTCAGATGATCAGCTGATCGGTGGGGATCTCAGGCTGTGGATCCCCGACCATCAATTATTGATGACCTCTCCTGAGGAAAGGTCATCAGTAGTGTTTGCCTGGAAAACCGCTTTATTAAATGTAATTTTGTGGTTTGTTTTGCATTTTGTTTTCTCCTCCCTTTCTTTGATTACAAATCTTTCTTTTAATTTTTTTGTTCAGATTATAGAATTAACAGTAATACTGTGCTTTGCTACTTCTGTGGCCTACGCAACTTCAGAGATCTTACCTATCAATACAGACAGAACATCCCACCTTCTGAGTTACCAGGTACCTGGAATTTTTTTGGCCTCTTCTATGGTGTTCATATTACTAATTTTAGCTGACTTCTTTGGCTGAGGACTGAATATCCATATTAATCACTTATTTGAGAAGTCAACCAATGATTTCATCCTGGCTCCGTTAGGGCCCTTCTACGCTGAATGATAATTATCATTCTCGCTGGATCTGAACGATATCATTTAGTGTAAATGCTGGCAGTGACTTACAGACAAAAAATAATTTGTTTTTTTTTTTTATGCCTGCAGAAACTGATCAAACAACGATTGACCTGTGTAGACGGGCAGTTCATCTATTAGGCCTCATGTCCACGGGGAAATTATATTAGCAAATCCACATCCCATAGGAAAGCATTGACCATCTGCAGTAATTAAATAGCCGCGGATGGTATTTTACGCGATTTGCGGATTTCACTCGCATGAAAAAAAACGCGACATGCTCAATTTTAGTGCGGATTACACGTGCGGGAGCTCATATCTCACTTGATCTCCCACATGAAAAAAAAAAGACATTCACAGCAGAAATCCGTGCAGGCCTGATTTTCCTTGTGGACATGAGGCCTGACTGCCTGTTTTACTGTGAATGGACGCAGGTGGCCATAACAATCTCCAGCCCATTCCACCTCCATTCACTGAGCAATTATCACACCTATGTGAAAGCACAGGAGCGATTATCGCTGGGATGACTTTCAGGCACTAAAGCGCCCAACAGTCATCCCGTGTAGAAGGACTCTTGCGGAGAAAAGATGGCGATCTGACAGACTGCACACCGTGCTCCATACAGTGACTAAAGTGCTCGCAGTAGTAACCAAAAGTTTTCAAGTACCACTACAATGTTAGCTGCTCTGAGAGTGCAGTACAAAAGGATGTTTGGAGAAACCTAATCATTGACGAATTATCCCTTAGTTACCGAACAGTGGGGCAAATTTATTAATATCCGCATTTAAAATGTCAGTCTTTAATGGGATTTTCCCCGACACATGATGCACCTAATAAATGAAGAAGTGCATACCCGTCCATGTATTGGGTGCATCTCAGTAGCTGTGTGTGCTTGAACAGAAATGTACACCAGGTCCGACCTGACATACATTTCTGGTATAATTTCTCCCAGTTTGTGATGTAGACTATGCATAAATATGTTGGTTCCTAGCATCCACACCCTTCCTGAAAAATCTACCTATTTTTACAACATTGGCAAGGGAGGCGCAAAAGTCGCAAATTTCTGTGCGAGTTGTCGTTTGGTTTTTTTTGTTTTTTTTGTTTGTTTTTTTTTGTTAACACCCAGAATTCTTATGGTGGAATGTCTTAAAAATCTCCCTGAATTTTGTAGGTGAACTTACACAGCTGTGCAGGATAGGACCGTGCAGAGCTGTTTTATACTGTCGCAGCATTGTGCCTAAACAATATTGTAGTCCGAAAATACATGTTACTACTGGTTGATATGGAGGAGTTGATAGAGGTTAAGCTGTTACAATGGTTTTTCGATAGAATTTCACAACTCTCTGTGGGAATTTAGTAAATCTTTGAAAATAATGAGCTTCTGTGTTTATTTTCAGCGGCAGTAACATCAAGACCAAATTGTTACTGGGGAAGAAACTGTAGAACTCAGGTTAAAGCACACCATGCCATGTAAGTATTGCAGAGCATGTCCCATGCCGTACCTCCAGCATACTGTATTGTCACATGAAGGCATAACAAGACCGCTACATTTATGTACATATAGTAGGCTCTGTTTATGGTAGCAACACGCTTCCATTTTTAACGCCACCTTTTCCCCTTAGGGAGTGCACCTAGTTTATGCTGCCTAAACTATGGACGATGAGCTGATCGCTGATCGTTCAGTGTAAATAGCAGCCGTTCAGTATTGAACGGCTGCTATGTTAAAGGGGTTGTCCCACGCCGAAACGGTTTTTTTTTTTGCATAGGCCCCCCGTTCAGCGCAGGACAAACCCAAGGGATGTGTTGAAATAAAAAAAAAAATTTTTACTTACCCGAATCCCCTCTCTGCAACTTCTTCCTTCTTTTCCTCCAAGATGGCCGCCGGGATCTTCACCCACGATGCACCGCGGGTCTTCTCCCATGGTGCACCGTGAGCTCTGTGCGGTCCATTGCCAATTCCAGCCTCCTGATTGGCTGGAATCGGCACACGTGACGGAGCTACGCGATGACGCGTAGAAGGGGGCGGAGCCAGAACGCCGCTCGTGCCCGGACCGACCAGAAGGGAGAAGACCCTTCTGCGCAAGCGCGTCTAATCGGGCGATTAGACGCTGAAATTAGACGGCACCATGGAGACGGGGACGCCAGCGCAGGGAAGGTGAGTATATAACTTCTGTATGGCTCATATTTAATGCACGATGTATATTACAAAGTGCATTAATATGGCCATACAGAAGTGTATAACCCCACTTGCTTTTGCGGGACAACCTCTTGAAGTCAATGGAGAGGGAGAGCTAGGAGAGAAAACTTCCCTGCAGCCCCCCTGCTGGTCGCTCTGTGAGCGAGCCAGCGATACTAGCTCCCATGCAACAGCACAGGAGCGAGTGTAAACAGGGATGATTGTCGGGCATCGTTTGCCCGACATTCGTTCCATGTAAATGGGCCTTAACCCTTTTGACCGCTTCCTGAGCTTGTAAAGAGAAGCTTGTATACAAGTTTGAGAAAGGAGGGGAGGCTAAGCCACCAAAGCCATGATCATGGTCCTTTATCGCTGAGATGAATGTCAGGTGCTGAGGTGCCTGACAGTTCTCCTGCGTAAATCATTACCTTGCTTTCAGATAGAAGTGAGGATCACTCTGTGAATTTCATTTGCGCATGTGGCACTCTATTTTATATTAGGAGGGTACTGAGCATTTTGACAAATGTTGAATTGTGGGATTACCCCTTTGAGTGCAGGGTGGCATTTTGACGATGTGCCAGGTATCCTCTTTCAGGAAATGACCAATTACACAGGAGTACAGGCAGTGAATATGACTGAACGATTTAGCCAGCAAACCATTTCTCTGCCTGTACTGAGCTCTGACATTGTTTATGTGTGCGAATTATAGATTGTTGCGTGCATAAGCAACATACGTTTATCGTGCTATTAGGAGGTGACGGGTACCTTCTTAAATCAACAGGGATTTAAAATACATACAAAGATCTAGAAACCCTCTGGGTTTGCATGCAAGCTAAAGAGAGAACTGTGATTAGAATTGGTGTCATATATCGGATTCTGGGGAAAAGTGAGGATTATGATAACCTGTTGGTGGATGAAGTTACTCGAGTGGCAAAAAAGGAGATACTGTAATAATGGGGAACAGATGTTGATTGGAGTATTCCTAGTGTTCTTACAAACAGGAGCATGAAATTGATACAGGCAGTTAAAGAAGGGTTTCTAAAACGGCCTGTCAGGTCATCAACCAGAGGAGATATTCTACATTTAGCATTTGCAAATAGAGATCTGATGTCTGAGGTTAAGGTGAAAGAGAATTTGGTTTCCAGTGATCACCAATGTTTATGGTTTTTACATAAGAACCAACTTTGAGCAATCCATTACTGCGATCAAAGTATTAGATATTTCAATAAGTAATTTCAAGGATATGGTTGAGTTAAAACAGCAGGAGTGTATGCCCAGTAGAAACTATTAAAAATGCCAATCTTAACTCCTTAAGGGCCAGGCTGTTTTTGGCTCTAAAGGACCAGACACTTTTTAGGGATTTTACCCAAGTGGGGAATTTCTGCCCCTTTATTTTTTCCTTTAGCTACCCAAAAAATTTTCAGCATTTTTTCCCCGACATATAGGGCTATTTTTTTATATCTTTTTTTCACTGACTTTTTCAGGGCTTTTTTTGTTTTGTTTTATTGGGGGGTAAGTAGCTTATAAATTTTGTTGTTTTTTGTTTTTTTTAAATTAGTGGATTTACGCTAAATTAAAAGTATGGGAATGGGTTGCTCATTTTGTTTTGATATAGAATATGTATAGTTTTAGATTACAGGGCGCAAAAAAAAAAACCTCTGCCACCGGTGGGTCACATACAAAAATGCTCGAGTCTCCCATTAACCCCTTGAGTGGCGGGTTTCCTACCACCCTGTCGTGCCCACCAGGGCAGGTTTTTTAAAATGGTCTAATCATTGAATTTCAACTAATTTTGCAGTTGCGTCTCAAGAGCCATAACTTTTTCATTTTTCCATTGACATGGCCATTTAAGGGCTTGTTTTTTGCGGGACAAGTTGTGATTTTTTAAACAGGGGGGAGGAAAAAAAGAAATGGGGAAAAAAGAAAAAAAGGGGCCATGTCATTAAGGGGTTAAATAATGTATTAACTTCTCTGGGTCATTACGACGCATGGATACCACATGTGTGATTTTATTTTTGATTTTTTTACAAAGTAAAGGGAGACAAGTGTTTTTATTTTTTTTATTTAATTTTTTTTTTCCTTTTTTTTTTAAAATTTTTTTTTTGTCCCTTTAGGGGACTTCCACAGGGACCCATCAGGACCCCCTGATCACATTCCGGGGGTCCGATGGTGACAGCCCTTTACATGCTGCAGTCACATAGACTGCAGCATGTAAAGGGTTAACACAGCAGAGATCGGAGGTTTTCTCTGATCTCTGCTGTAAGAGCAGGTACCTAGGTGTCCTCTGACAGCCAAGCACCAAGCTCTCCCTGCCACAGAGACCATCGGCTTGCTTCTGACAAGCCGATGGTCTCTATGGCAACCTGTAAACAAACCAGTGCAGGAGATTGCCGACATATCTGCAATATCTTCTGCTGGTTTTTCAAAGCCCTTGCACTGCTCTCTGTGGGTCTGTGCAGGCAGAGCATAATGTCACAGCTTGTGGCATTGTACTCTGCAGCTCCCATAGTGATACATAGCCCGGAAATCTTCCGGGCTGTATCGCTATGAGCAGTGGAGCTCGTCCCGGAAAATTTCCGGGCGTGCCACTCAAGGGGTTAAAGTCAATGCGGTTCGTTACTCAAATAGAGCTCTCAAATTTCCGAAAAGCTTGACTCGAACAACAAGGACCCGAGCATTTTGGTCCACGCTCATCTCTAAATGAAAATGAAAAAAAAGCTGAAAAACACATGATAAAAGCATCTGTATGTATGTGAAGAATTAACAGTACTAATAAAGTTCTAAAGAACTGCAATTAAAAGTATATGTGAAGAAAGCCTAACAGGACTTACAGATACAGAGACAAGAAGTAAGACTTTGAAACGAGTGCTGCACCCTGAATATTACACCTAGGTCATTGCCTAAATTCCTGAAAACCCCTTTAAGTACAATCTGGATCAAATTTACAGGCTTAAAATGGAGTAAAGAAAAAATGTATATTCACCTATTCCATTGGCTCCCCGTCCACTTGCTAAAGCCCTGGTCCCTACCACTCGGAACCCGGAATAGTTGCCAGGCAGGCTAGTTCCATTCATTGTGTGTGTGACCAATCAGCCAGTCACAGGCTTTAGTGGTGAGTCTTCTATGGCCACTTAAGCCTTTGATTGGCTAAGTGGTCAGGTGCATATTGTACAGTACATAACAGGCTGCCAACTTCTTACGGGTTCTGAATTATTAATCTATATATTGAAGGCCGGTAAGAAGTCTGTTAGTAAAAATATATATCTTGGGTATTGATGGTGAACTGAAGTTCCAATAAAATGTTGCATCTTTCCCCTTTTCAGGAAATTCAACCACATCTGTGAACAAACACGCTTCAAGAACTAGGTTTGGTGCCATGTGAAAGTCCAGCCACCTCTAGGACTGTACTATGAAGAGGAGGTGTCAGCGTTTCCGGAGAACAGGAAGATGCCTGTGACCTTCTAGTGTGCAGGAGCCTGTTCCTGGCCTCGGAGAGCAGGCTGTTTACACCGTGCCAGATTGTTTTGGCACACTGATGGTTGCCAATTAAATTGCTGTTGGATTTGTTTAACTTGTTGAGCTGTGGTTTGGAAACGGACAGAGTCAACTGATATACAATGCAAAATGTCTTGCTTCCAGCTAGGGGCACTGATTGGTGTGAGACACCCACTCAATGACTGTGGGTTTTACAGCTTTCTGCTGCACATTGCTGTATTGCTGTTATTGATGGACGTTACACTATTGTAAATGAGCGGTTTTGTTCATGAGTTAATATTCCTTATTTAAAGATTCACACTGAATATATTGCAGATGATCTGCTATTCTAGTGCGCTTTCCATTCAGGGAAATTGGTTCAATTTACAGCCATTGGTTTGTTATGCACATGACTAGTCTGCTTCTCTTTTTCTGTATAAGGGCTAGAATGAAGCGAATAATTTTTCCTGACAACTGAGTCCTGGAAAATCCTGCTCTGCACTGTGGTTCCTGTGTATGTGATCTGCATAACTGAATATGTTGCTCATGGAATATGCCTGCAACACTGAATGTTCACTTCTGGAACAGCTATATAACCTCTATCACCTTTGATACCATATTTGTTTTTCTTTAATGGACTACCAACATGTTACAAGAAAGATGAGAACACACTGTATAGTACAGGGAAATTTAAGCAATCATTCTAGTAAATGTTTATACCTCAAAAGTTGGATTCTCTGTCTATTACACAATGTTGCTTACTACTGTAGTTGGTGCAATGCATAAAACATGTATTATACTTTTTGGTAAACTTTAATTTGCATAGAACGTTGCAGTGCTGACTTTTTTGGCATATTTATCAAATATTTGGGACTAGAGTCTGATTCCACTACTCTTAGAAATAGAAGTGCTTAATGTCTTTTATAACATTGTAAGAATGTGATATACTGTATGCTGCCAGCTTTACTTGGGTATCAAGTAGAACTGGTAGTATTTACTGTTCTCCTTGTCCTCCAGCGACATCACTTATGCCAAGATTCGTGCGGCCACTAGCATACAGGACAGGCAGTCGTTGGGGGAGCTCTCATTATTTTAAAATGCACACTATAAGATATTGGAAGGAAAAAATGTGGCCAACAGAAAGGTAAGCAATGGTTCTAGTCTGCTGTCACGTCCATTGAAGCCCTTGTGGAAGGTAGAGACTGTTTACAGTATTAAATTACGGCTTTGGTAATGCTACATTTACATGGGACGACTGCCGGCTAAACGACTAGGTGACGTCACCGCTAGTTGTTAGCGCTTGTGCAGAGCGTTTAGACAGGCAGATGCCCGCTTGCTTCTCACTCAGCACTTTACATTCTATGAAGCACTGAGCAAGAAGTCAGCGATCCAGCGATGATCTTTATGCTGGTTCAGGGTGAGCGGTAAACTAATAGTGAACGATGTTTTGCATTTAGACTTGACAATTTTCACACATTTTCGTTCGTTTGAAGGAATTTTGTGCGATAATCGTCACATGTAGATGGCCCTCAATTGATATTGCAACTGACTATAAGTGGTTATTGCAAATGAATGACAAGAAGCGCAGTCAAATAAGGCTTCTGCACATATACCCTGGTGTTCATATGGCACAATACTGTCTACACTCACAGAGGACTTGTCATTAAAGGTGCAGCCAGAGAAGGCTTCTGCACATATACCCTGGTGTTCATATGGCACAATACTGTCTACACTCACAGAGGACTTGTCATTAAAGGTGCAGCCAGAGAATGGCGCTCCACATGGCTGTATGAGGTTATGTTTCACTGGTTACTGGCAGTAGCGGAGTCTTGCATACATGTCAGGCTCTGCTCCTGCCAATCGGCTCTTTGGCATTGTAAAATCCAATTTAATTGCTGGGTTCGTAGAAAGACTTTAGTTTGGATAGGAATTAGAAAAAGGCTGTAGTTACCCTCCTATTCCTATTCCTGAGAACCTTATCTTAAAGACCGTTTCAAACAAGCGTCATACATGTGTATTTCTGGGACTGTATTGCAGCCAAAAATCCCATTCCACCTGCGGGTCTAAGCCAACAGCATGATACGATTGCATCACGCTTGTGTAAAATTAACCTAAGTAGGAAATTTGTCTGTTGTGGAGGTACATATCTTTTTAATACGGCATGAGAATAAGCCTGGGCTCGTGTCTATCCACTGGCAGCAGTCTGCGCTTCCAGCAATGGAGCATTTAAGCTGCATGTGTCTTTACATGTGGACTCAGATGAAAACATTCCTGTTATAGTGAAATCTGCCAATTATTCACATGAACTCCTTTATGGATAGGGCATGCAGTGGCTTTGAAATCTGCCAAGATAGCTTTCCTAGTATGCAAATGAGATTTTTGAAAATAAATACATACGTATAAAGTTATATATGCACACATACTGTATGTAAAGGAATTCAGTAGCATGGGATGCATGTATACAATAACTCGCAGATCTAACATGCAAAACACATGGGTGTAATACATAATTGATTGAAGTCCTCCTGAGTGTAAGCTGCTCTTTGCAATGTCCATCTACCCCATCTCATTTATGTGCCTCTAATGAGGTATATGGACAAGGGACCTCTTTAGCGACTGGACTTGGTCAGTTTCACATGACCATATTACATGATGTTGAGTTTGGGTCAGTAGACCCGCAGTTAGGTTGGAACTCTCATCGGTTTTATGGACACACATAAGTTTGGTGTTGTAAAGCTGGTTTAAATGTTTGATGGATATGAATGCATCTAATGGCATAGAACACTGCCTTATTTCACTTTCCATCAAATCAACAACCCTTCTGAAGTAATCAGGGACTGTTAACGTAATATTTTATTAGCTTTTGTAGATAACTCCCCCAAGAAAAGATCTTTTTAAATGTATAGTTCATTTTTAAAATGTGTATACTTATGTTAAAGTACAGGAATGGGTTCCCAATTTTGATATATCATTTGTATAGTATTTTTTTTTACCATCCATGTCCCTCATGAGGTCATAGAAGACTTCAAAGACATTCACACAGTCCTTTTTAAAAAAAAAAAAAAAAATTCCCACACGCTTTCCCTGGGAGCCCCAGTTTTAGGGTAAAACATGACCCTCTAGTGCCAATAGTGACAAACAGAGCTGATCTGGGTCTGTTAAAATGCAGCAGCTGAGCCATGCCCAAGGGTCCTTTTTGCCAGGGTTGAATAACAGAAGCAGCACTTCCTATTCTCTACATAGCAGCGCTCAGTGAGCACGATGTAGCCTGTAAAAGAGAAGACAGAAGCTGTTAAAAACCACTTCTGTTTCTTTCTCTGGGTCCTTGGCTGGCAGACAGCTGAGGACCCAACTTGCTCCTATTAGATTGGAGAAACTTTACCCTTAGGCTTCTTTCCCACGAGCGTATATCAGCCCGCCATTTTAATGGCCTGCTGATAAGCTGTGATCTGATGCATTGGATTCCAGTGCATTAGATCACATGGCCGTATACCTGAGACGTAAAAACTCCCAGCCAGCCCAATATAGCTCCAGGTGTTTTTATGTCGGACCCAAAAGATAGTCCTGGAACTATCTTTTGGACCGGAATAAGTCAGCTGCTGCCATGGGCTTCTATGGGAGCCCATGGCAGTGGCCACAGGTGTGAGGGAGTTTAGCAGCGTGGCTGCTAAACACCCTCCCTCTGCTCTCCTTTCCCCGTGCAGGCTCCCGTCCTCTCCTCCCCGCTGGCTCTCTGCAATGCGAGGGGGTGGGACGGACCAGCCCATCCCACCTCCTCCCATTGCTGGCTGTGGACATGGGTGGAGCTAAGCTCCCACCCTTTGTCCATAGCCATCAATGGGAGGAGGCGGGATGGGCTGGTGCTTAGCTACACCCCTGTCCCATCTCACCCCCTCCCATTGCAAGGAACGAGCAGGGAGGAGAAGAGGTGAGCCTGTGATAGGGAGGGAGGGAGGGAAAAGGGGCGGCGACATGGTAGTCTCAGCACCTATGGGGTGGGGGACCCATGCCGTCTGAAAGGGCGCATAAGTTTGATTTGTGTGCCAGTTTACCAATTTTATCTCTCCCAACATAGTATAAAACGGCTGGCTAATATACACTTGTTGAGAAAGAAGCCTTATGCTGTATTTTTACTATGGTGCGGGGTTGAAGCCTAGGACAAAGCACTGTATATTTACAGTGCTGGCTCTTTATAGGATTAAAATACAGAATGACGTTTTGTAGCGAATGAGAGTGTATAAGCATATGCCATAGTGAACAAGCTTTATTGGTTGAAAGTGGAACTATCTTGTAAGACTACATGCTAATAGTGTTTTGGCACTTTCAGGTATTCCAAGTCAGGGCTCCATCTGGAGGTAGAGAACAACCATGCTATTCTGTCTAGCCAAAATACCAGAATAGAATTGGAAAACTGCTAAAACAGAGCAGCGCTTGGTCTCCCTTTTACTAATAACAGCCTGTGGCCCCATCCAAGAAACTAATGTGAATATAGCCTAAGACAACGCAACCTCAAGCTTGGGAGGTACACTGAATGGCTACTTTAAGAAACTCCCATCTAGGACAGTATGTTGCATGGTCTTCAGTATTATTCTTGACATCCTTTTCAAACCCCTATTGTGATCATTTATATACAGCCTCAGGCTTTTTGTTGTTGTATGTTTTCCTTGATCACTCCATTCCCTGTATCCTACCAACACTGCTGCATGAGAAAATCCAAAGGGGTAAGTATCTAATAAAGTGGCCATTCAGTATGGATGCAATCAGGCATGTACAACACTGAGAGAAGGGCATTAAAAAAGAAAAAAAAAACTTATACCTGATTTAGTACACACTGTGTTTGACCTCCTGCACATGAGGTTACTGTGGCTTTATACTAAGGAGGGTACCTCTTCTCAACTATATCATGCTCTCTGTGGTGCTGCCTTAGAAGACTATTTATCAAGTTACCATACATTATATCACAGCATCCACAGGAATCCATCAGAAAACACTCACTATGAAAGCAAAGGCTTGAGAAAGTACAGTACAACTTCAAAGAAGTCCAAGGGTGTTGGATTTCAGTTCTGTATACGCATAAGATGCTTAGTGCACAAACACATGGAAGCTGATATGGGTGGCAGGAAATAGCTTTTTGTGAAGTTCAAAGCACATATGGCTGAAACAACTGCTGCTTGGGATGCTGCATATAAAAACCGTATTCTAGTACGAGGGAGGGGGGCTGTATTAGGCTATACCCATACAAACAGCTAATGGTACAGCATCCATATACATTTTGTTTGTTCTTCTCCTGCAATGGTGTAGAATACAATACCCATACCTACAAAAAAAAGTGGCTGTAAGTACAGTTTTGTTGATCATTACCCACTTACAGTACTGTTTAAATATATACAAAAGGTGGTTTCCCACCGTGCCTTTTGCAAGCAGCTGTTATGCAGGCAATAGCCAAAATATTAAACACTATAAACTATAGGGGTTTTTCCTCACTTTTGCTTTTTTTCTTCCTCTCTTCAGGCAGTAGCATATGTAATGTGCTGCCATTTTTCCATAGGGGGGGAAAAAACCTTGTAATTTTTATGCTATTTTCATGCATTTTTACAAGCAAATACAAAAAAAAATAGCCCTGCAAGAAACAGCAAGTTTATACATTTGTTTTTCTATTATCCAGTAACTCATAAAACTGATGTAACTTCACAAAATGCCAACCCTAGAGCATCCTGCATTGGAGTTTAAGAAAATAAGTGGGTGTAGGGATTTCATATGGACTTACAGCCAACATCTGGCTGTGGAAAAATGCAGTGTTTTGAAGTGTGTGGATTCCTAATTGACCAAGAGTGCCAGATCAGCTTTATTCCTCTTCTAAATGCTTTAATGCTGGTTGGTGAAATATTTACACGGAGAACCATATAGTCTCTATTCATTCGATTTGCTTCTACTTGCATATTATAATGCATTCTCCAGCTACATTAAATTAATCCCCACAGGAAATATCTGCACATGCCAATAACTAGGGAAATGAACAGTAAATTAGTGTGCACTACACTGATTGAGCATAATTAATTTATACTAACATTTCTTATAGGTCAAGAGGTGTTCAGAATCATGGTAAGTCTTGCACAAACTATGTATGCCCGCCTATAACATACATCACAACATTTTGGAGAAAAACTAATCTGGAAAGGGAGTTGCGTACAGAACAAAAGTTGATTTCTATAATCCTCTTTAGTTTGCATCTAAATCAGGATTAATTAGATTAGTTTCTACCCATAAAACTACTCCGTCACATGTTGCAGCTGCAGTGCGTTTGTCACGATTTTAGAAAAATGCAACAGGGAACATGAAATTGAGTGAACCCAGCCTTACTAAAATATCTAGAATGACTGAATTAGATTACCTATTTAAAACAAATTGCCTTCTCCATATTCCAATTGAAAGTAAATGGAGCACTTGTGCAACCCGTACTCCATTCAGTCTCTTCCTCAGTGCAGGGATGCAGTAACCCTGCAGTGAGGACGATTGAGGACCCCAGTTCTTAAGATCGGTAGGATGGTGGGAGGAGGGGGCTCTCTGGGAAAACCCATGCCAATCAGCAAGTTTTCACCTATCCTGTGAAAGGGAATAAGTTCCACTCTTCCTACATCCCCTTTAGGGTGCATTCCCACGAACGTATATCGGCTCGGTTTTCACGCCGAGCCGATAAACGTTGTCCTCGTGTGCAGGGGGGGTGGGGGGGAGGATGGAAGAGCCAAGTGCAGGAACTGAGCTCCCGCCCCCCTCTCTGCCTCCTCTCCGCCCCTCTGCACTATTTTCAATGGGAAGAGGCGGAGCGGGGCTAAGTTCCGAGAATTAGCCCCGCCCCGTCCCACCTCTCCCCATTGCAAATAGTGCAGAGGGGCGGAGAGGAGGCAGAGAGGGGGGCGGGAGCTCAGTTCCTGCACTTGGCTCTTCCATCCCCCCCCCCCTGCACACGAGGACAACATATATCGGCTCGGCGTGAAAACCGAGCCGATATACGTTTGTGTGACTTCAACCTTAAGCTGTGATTTTCCTGAAAATATGTACACTGCAGAGAGTGTGGGGGGGGGGGGGGGGATTGACGCACCAATGGTCCCTCTACAAGTCAATATACAAGAGGCTTCATGAAACATAGTGTAATTCCACTGGGAAAAAAGACGAAACAAACATATCTTGACCTCGGACAAATTACGAAAAATAGGCCCCGATTTAAATGGCTAATGTATCAAGTGGGCTGTTCCCTCCACTCACTGTCAATGGGTGATGGTGGACTTGATGGACAGGCTGATATCTCCCACTGACATCAAGTGTAGGGGACTGCCCGCTTCACCCAATGGAAGCACAACTGGGTAAAGGAAGGGGACTATGAAAAAAAGATAGAGCCATGCAGCCAGCTTTGCCAATTCTATCCTGTGACAAGTCTGCTTAAAGGTTGCAGTAATACTCAACAAAAAAGGGCGTTAGCAGTAGGACCTACTAAACTGCAGAGGACCCCTCAACCAAAACGATAACACCAGGTAGCAGCTACAAGCCTTTGACCTCGAACAAACGCAGAATACATAAGTTACCACTATGTGAAATGACTAATTTTATTGGGTCATAAAAAGGTGGCAGTTAACACTATCAGTGAGGAAACTGCCGAATGCGGCCTCAGTGCAGTTCCCCACTCAGCCTGGTCACTCAAAACACCACTGTGCCGGGAAAAGCAGCCAAGGGGTGGTGCACTGATTTAGCGCTGTGGCCCCTTCATTCTCAGGAGCGGTTGGGAGGCTCAGAGGTCAGACCCCTATCAATCATACATTTATGGCATATCCTTGAGATATGCCATAAATTTATGAGATGGAATACCCCTTTAAGTCTTTTCATTGATAGCTTATAGCCAGTTTCACATGGTCACCACCACTTAGACATGTGCGGTTTCACTGAGCCAAACTTAGATCTCCATAGAATCCTATGGCGCCATTTCTTAACGCCAATCCTCAAGTGCCCCCCCCCCCCAAAAAAAATCATGATCTGAGGATATCCCATAGAGAACACCTGTAGCAATTTATGATGTGCTGACAATAATTACATGACAGAGAAAATCCAGTGCAATACTGAGGAAATCCAGAAACTAGGATTTATTAGGGGTATTGGGAGGACTGGAATTGCGAAGAACTGTACCATGGTGATTTTAGTTAGGTTTATAAGTTGAAACACTCTTTCACAGATTAGTTATGAATGAGTGAGCAGAAAAATCTGCATTCACTCAGGTGCAAATTCTACATTGTAGTGAAGATTCTATAAAATCAGGTTCATACACATTCTTAGGGCATTGACTTTAATAGGGGTGAAAATGTAGCATAGTAAACGTACAAATATCACAACTCAGATAGCTAAATGTGATAATCAGACTGCGGTTTCACATTACAGCAGTAGTGCTTCATTAAAGCAAACACTAATTTCAGTAAGACTAAAATTAAAAAAAAAACTGCAACATTATGCATGTGTTGTAGTGGTGCAGTTCTCTTATACACCACTGCTTGCCTGTATGAATATACTACAAAGCACCCTAGAGTAGCAGTACAGTTAGATTTCAGAACATGCAACCATCTAATAAAGATACCCATCAATGCAACTGCTTATAAGGTCATGTTCACACATCCAAGGAAAGGAAAGGTCACCAGCATGCATGTAAAAGTCTATTTAAGACTCTGTATCATCACACCATGTAACCCTTACAGGGTCTTTCTAAAGGGCACCTGACAAAGATCCCTCGAAGAGAGTCAATACAGGAGGTGCAAATAAAGTTTTACATGTGGATGCTGGCGAGTCCTCTTCTTTTTTTGATACGTTGTTTGGGGAGAAGCTGGACTGTTCAATTGTTGCATCTGAGATCGATGTGATCTCTGCTTGTTGCCCACATTTTTTTTTCCTTTATGCACTCAAAATTCTCTTTGGATTTAGGCCCGTAAACCACTGGCATTCAGAGCTAATGCAAGTGAGTGGGGTATTTTAGACTACATTCAGATGCAGCAGAAAAAAAACAGGCTGTGGTTTTTAAATTCTACAGCATGCTTATTATTGCCACGAATTGTGCACGGAAAAACCACAGATTAGCCTTCCTGAATCACTATGGGGCTAGTCTGCATGCGGTTCTGCTAATTTATACGGCAGAAATTAGAGTTTCGGTCTCGGATTTCTCCTGCAGATTCTTTGAAAAATCCACGGCAGGCTTTCCGATTGCAAATCTAACATATGAACATAGTTTAATTACCTTTCTCTAATGATCCTGTATTTCTTCATTACTAGAGTAAGTGATAGTCCAGACAGTGAGTAAATACATACAAGTTAGATCTGGGCAGGTTACTATTTCAGTGCTTATACGGTCTGCCCCTAAAATGGGGACTACAAACTTAGATACCCAAGTAGTGTGCAGAAGTTGATAAAATACAAGTGAACTGCAATTGTGAGAAGAGAATTGTCCTTTAGTAAAAGTGCAGTAAAAAACTAAGGTCTGTGCAATTATGGCTACTGCAGCATGTAATAAATATAGTTTCATTGTGCGTTAGTGAGTAGTCTCATCCTGCAGTGCCTTACGACTAGTGAGGAAAAATAAGACATTGTGCGTTATATGTATACCCTACACCCAGTTGATGAGCACAAGTCAGTCACTCAGATCCCCCAATCCAAATAAATTTGAAGCAATTTAAGATCTTAAAAGTCTGACTTAAAACAAAGACCAGAGACCGGACTGTTACCGTGACAACACTTCATTTAATCGCCGTGTATTTCTCACCGATTTGTTTCTGTCCAATGACTGATCTGTGTCATATTTGGACAATACAGAATTGCAAACATTATTAATGAAGTAAGAATATGAAATACACAGCGGAATTACTATATGAATGATGTGCGGCAGTCATTATGGCAAGTGGCAAGCTGTAACTACAACAACAGAGATGCCGCCAATTGACTTCCATGAAAACAGTTGGCACGTTTGACTCGTTTCCTAGTGACTTTATCAATGTTCCCAGAAAAAAATGGATTTCCTGATCACCATGAAATATGAAATAATTGTCATTAAGTGCAGTTATTCTGTAACTAATCCTACTTGTGCGGACTGGAAATCTGTGCTTCCTGCAGAGTTGGATCTACCCACAGTTGCAGTGCAATGAGGGTTGAGACTCCCAGAAGGACCCAAAGAATCAGTGTTTTGTATACACTGATAAATGGAAACATCTGAAGACTTCATCCAAGGACTTAAAGGAGTGCAAGACCTTTTGGATACAAAGGAGCAGTTATTAGCTTTACAACCCAAATCAGAAGTGTGTGATTGGCATTCTGTAGGAGAGCTCAGCTGGTCATCAAATACCAGGGGCTGCTGATCATCTGCCTCTTCACAGATCACAAAAACGGTGTTTGGCTTTTCAAAGTCCATTGAGAGCTCTCTGGCTCGCACTCCGTTGGTTGCTGTTATTTTGAGTGAGCTTGGATACTCTGTGGTAGGCTTTTGGCACAGACTGTGATTCTCCTTTGCAAAGGCAGATGTTTGTTCAGAGGAATCATTTAGCAATGCAAAACATGGCCGTGTCCTCTTGAGGTTGCCTGATGGGAGATTTCTATGGAGGTGTGCAGAATGTGTAAGGGGATAGGACGCATTACTGTCTGAAGATTCTGAATATAAGCGACTAGGATTTTCCCCAATCTGTGCGGCAGACCCAGCTCTCCTGGGGATCTTAGGACTTAAAGTCTTCACAGGTGCAGTGCAACTCTGAAAAAAGCAAAAAACTGTCTGTTACTGACATCACATAAGAAATTGGGAACAAGGATTAATGAGAATGATGACAAACTGTATACAGTGCTGCAGAATATGACGATACTAAGTAAGCAATAGGAAATAAAAGCATCTGGGTCAAGGTTAATATACAATAGTAAGAAAATCACATTTTTCAAGGGCATCGCAATGAAATCCACTATCTAACGGTCTTTGTGCTATGGGCGACACCATGTGTTCTGTATAGTGTACTAATTTTTATATATGTATAATCCCTGCAGTCTATGCTAGAGGTTCAAAATTGCTTTACATCACAGTTCAGTTATGCTGGCTACACGTGACGTGCCCAAGTAAGAAAGCTCCTAATGTAGTTGTGATAGTCAGACCAAGTGTGCAACACATTTCTCAGCAATCTGCAGGATATGGTGTGTACACGGGGCTGTGATCTTCCAGATGTATTCTCTGCTCAGCTGAGTAGGATGGCCGTTTCAAGTCTTTATCCTTACGAGTTCATACTATGGCCACACAATGCCAGTGCTATAAATGAAGAGTTATAGTTGAGAGGTCTTCTTACAGATCATGCACTGGGGCTCAGTAGCTTCAGGCTATGTTTGTATGTAAGGAGGCTATGGATTTTGGGAAAATTTCAATTAAAGCAACCCTCCGATTTCAGGACAAAATTCTACCTGCTGATGTCACTTCAATCTGCCAACCTGGGATCCTGTTTTTACCTGTTCAGAATGGCCATTGCAATTTTCTAGCTGCTGATGCACACTGCTCTCTGATTAGCCAGCAGTACAGTGCTGGCCAATCAGAGATCAGGTATAGTGCATTGGTAGTTTAACACTACCAATGGCGTATGGAGCTTAGGTAGTCTGAAGATTGCATCGGCCATCTTGGGCAGCTGAAAAACGGGACCCAGAATAGGTAGATCACAGGGGCATCAGCACAATAGACCAACACCAGATAATATAACTACCTCCTTTGATCCCTGCACAAAATTTTGTCCTGAAACCAGAGGGTTGCTTTAAGACTGTAAAGTTTTTAAAGATACATTACATCTAGACAAGAAAAAGCACATACAGAATGGGAGGAATTGGGCTAAGCAGCACATGTAAAAAAGACTTAGGTATACTAATAGATCATAGACTGAACATGAGTCAACAATGTGATGCAACAGCCAAAAAAGCAAACACAATTCTGGAACATATTAAGAGAAGCATAGAGTCTAGATCACGTGAGGTAACGATCCCCCCTCTACTTTTCCTTAGTCAGACCTTATCTGGAATACTGTGTCCAGTTCTGGGCACCCCACTTTAAAAAAAGACATAGACCAACGGAGCAAGTTCAGAGAACAGTTACCAAGATGGTGAACAGTCTGCAAATCATGTCCTATGAGGAACGGTTAAAGGATCTGGAAATGTTTAGGTTGTAAAAAAAGAAGGCTGAGAGGAGACTTAATAGCGGTCTACAAATATCTGAAGGACTGTCACAGTGCAGAGGGATCAGCCCTATTCTCATCTGCACAAAGAAACACCAGAAGCAACGGGATGGAACTGAAAGGGAGTACACAAAGATTAGATATTAGAAAAGAAACTTTCGGAGGGTGATTAGTAAGTGGAATAGGTTTCCACGGAAAGTGGCGAGTTCTCCTTCAATGGAAGTCTTCAAATAGAGGCTGGACAGAAAATTGTCTGAGATGATTTAGTGAATCCTGCCCTGAGCAGGGGGTTGGACCAGATGACCCGGGAGGTCCCTTTCAACACTAGGATTTATTAACCCTTGAAGAGGGTACACTTTGCCTAATCCTCATTTGTTAGAAAAGGTCTTCCAACAATAAACTAAAAAACAGGAAATCCTACTTTACGGGACCTCCAAGTGATCAGCTATAATCTGTAGGGAAACCTGGCAGCAAGTATTCAATTCTGCTGCAGTTCCACCAAGAAAAAAAAAATCAAGCATTGCATAGTATGTATTTAAAAAGGGAACCTGTTACCACCAGCAGGGGCCTAACTATTGGGGATGCAGAGGATGCGGTTGCACCTGGGTCCAGGAGCCTTAGGGGGCACGTAAGGCATCAGTTCTCTATATAGGGAGCCCATAAAGCATTATATTTGGGGGCCCTGTTACAGGTTTTGCATTGGGGCCCAGGAACTTTAAGTTATGCCTCTGACCACCAGCACACCCCTAATACTAATGTCACTGACTGGTAGGCGATTAAAAAAAAATAAATCACTTCTAATGCCCTTTATTTTCCTAATGAGCCCCTACATCTCCACAATTAGATAACAAAGTTTTCCCATGTCGTATGTAAATGAGGAGAGGAGCCATGCTACCTAATAAGAGACATGCTGATTCACAAGCTGCCATGCTAACCATGTCCCCTTTCTCCTGATAGACAGCTCATCACATGCCCCATTACACAGTAAACCCGGCTCATGAACTAGTGCGGCTCTTCGCAAATGGAGGATTTTTCTCTCCTCATTTGCATATGTCACAGGATAGGATAACTTTGAAAACTAATTCTGAAAGTATGTGGGCTCATTAGAAACATAAAAGGCATTAGAAGGAATTGATTTTTCATCTTCTGCCATGCAGTGAGGTTAGTTTTCAAGGTGAGAGGGTCCCTTTAAGCTGCTATATGGCAACAAAGTCTCAGAAAAGTCATGGGACCAAATAATTTGTGCGACTTGTCTGAGAGCTGATATTGGACAACGATTTCAGAGCTGCAATTTGCCTGTTAAAAAGCAGCCAAGTTGGAGGCAAGTCACAGTCACATGCAAATTAAATTCAGATCTATGGTGGAAAAGTCGAATGTGACTTCTGACCAAGATCCAACAGAGTTGAATTTTCTGCAACTGTTGTGTCACGTCGCAATGCAACATCATTGGCAATCATTAGATGCAACATCACAGCATGACACAATGATCTTTGTGTTGTGTGACACATGTCACCATGGTGCCCTAGCCTTACAGGAAGTCTGTCAGACAAATGTAAAACTAATCCCAATATAGGATGTCCAAAAGACAGATTCAAGTGACTGTACTATTTTTTTTTTTTTACCTTTCTCCATTATTTCAAATTGTGAAATATCCCACTTTCTAGGCTTTCCATGCAGTATGTTAATTATTACAGAATTGTCTCATGGGCGGTTCTAATGTTAAAGTCATCCAGGCTCTCTTTCCCCTTTGTGCTTGCAAACATTTCCCCTTCACTCTCATGATGGACGTCTCCAGCTCAGGTTGAAGACACTGTGTATCTGCGCTGCACCTCTGACTTTGGCGCATGTGCAACAATGCCTGTAACCTCAATAATGTTACATGCATGCACTGAAGCTAAACGTGCATCACAGACACACTGAGTATGGAGTCTCCGATAGAGATGTCAATCATCAGGGTGAGCTGGTGTGGTAACAAACATGGAGAGAGAAGCTAGTTTGGTCGACTTTGGCAATAGAACTGCCTACCGGATGGTTCTATACAGATTTACATACCGCGCAGGAAGCACAGAATGTGGAATATTTTTCGTCTGCAACAGAGAGGGGGGGGGGGGGGGGGAAGGTACAGTAACTTGTATCCGTCACTGTCCCCTATTGTGCGTTATTCATGGACATGTCAAGTCCACCAGAAGTTCTCGGAGGTGCATGCCTCCTGAATCCTGTCAGACTTTGTTATCACTCCACCTTACAGAAATGAGCAGTGGGGTATTACTCTATCCCCACAGTTTCCTCGAGTCTCAAGCAGCATGCGACTCATCCTAGTTAGATCCTAGGTTGGGTTTTTATAGACAATGGCCATTTTAATTTTACAAGAGTAATTACCCTCTAAACAAAACACGCTTCTGTAGCTAAATAAAGATTTATTTATAGTTACATAGCTTTCCTTTCTTTTTTAATTTCCTGGACAACTCCTTTAATTAATAGGGTAAATAATAGGCTTTCTAAAGAAGACAACAACTTTAAGAAAGGAAAATGAACTTACATTGTCTACTAATTTTGTGAAGGAACCACTGGAGGTACGACTACGCCATTTCATCTGTAGCTGAGGCAACAGGCTGTTAAAATTGCGAACACTCCAAGCCCTCTGTCTGGCTGCATCTACTTCTTCACATTCATTTGCTTTGTCCTCCACAGTTAGATCCACGCTTGTATAATCTGAGGTAAGCCAGTCGGATACAGAGGCGGGGCTGGTTACACTTCTCTTTAGGTTTCCTACCTAAAATGAGAGGCCAGAATGAAAAAAAATACATTAATGCAGCAGTGTGAACCCGGCCTTAACTGGCTACAGGGAATATACTCGAAAAACAAAATAAAAATCAAGCAATCAGCATTTTAGGATTACTCTATTATCACACGAGGCATCGGTATGGCACAAATATACCTACAGTAATACATAGAGTATAAGATATAGTGATTGAACAAATAGTAACTCCCTAATATAGAGATATTATTGTGATTATTCCCATTAGTTGCTTTACAGATTACAGGCTGCCACAAACAGCAATCCGTAGTCTACTGTCCGAATAAATACATGGTAACAGCAATGGATATGAAATCCCCTTGAAACCTACATGGGTATTCTTGCATTCTTAGGTAAAAGGGAGCCAATCCAGTGATAATTCTATATTAGGAAATTGCCATTTAAAGGGGTTGTCCAGTTGAGTTTCATCCGCACATGGATAAGCCCAAGGAGCAAGGTCCACCGCAAGCTTCAGAGTCCAGCACAACAGTAGAGTCCCAATAAAATATCTGGTCTTAGAAATGAATACAAATTGCCAGCACCAAGACCACCAACCACAGTGGCTTGCGCATTTTTGTAGTTAACTTTGCTTATAGCGGCTATGAGCAAGATAAAACTGAAATATGTAAGCCACTGTGGTTGGTCCTTGCACTGACAATCTTTCTTCATTTCTAAGACAAGACATTTCATTGGGACTCTGCTGTGACGCTACACTCTTTCTTTGATGTCTGCAGCAAGAATGGTAAGCAGAACTAACTCACAAGAAGCTTATTCTAAATACTACTAAGTAGCGTGGGAGCAATTATGCTTTACCAGGATTTCAATAAAAGTATCTTATCAGCTGAAACACAGCATTGTTCTTTCTTTATACGTTTTACATGTATAACGATCAGAACGTTTTAGGGCACCTGGGTCAGACTGACACACCAGAGGATATGCTACTGGTCCCATCCACAAAGAGGTCTAGCATATAACAACCACATGTGAAATGGATCATTTGATACTTGAGTCGTTCACATTCAGTATTTCACAAATAACTTGGGCTCTTTTTACATCTGCATTGGAGGGACCTCCAATGCAGATCTGTACAGAGGTCAGTGACAAAATAGAACTGCACGCTGTGTTGTTGGTCTGAGACATTTCCAGAGGTCATGATAGAAGTCGCACAGACCTCCATTATCGTCAAAGGGGCCATTTGTCTCATTCATAGGAGATGGACAGACAATGTTGTCTATGTGCGCATAATGATACAGAGGTCCACTAGCTATTTGTACACCAAAAACCATGCCCCACTTGTGAGAGATATGGCAACCCGATGGGCTTGATTCATTGATGCTAGTAGACCGTATAAATCTAATTAAAGTGAAGCTACTGCCCAAATTCTTGTATGTATTGCAAAACACCCCCATCTTAATCCCTTAAAGGTTTCTTTAAAAAAATTGTACAAAATACTCCTTTGCATATTGTGGCGTGGCTCCACTCGGAGAATTAAACTGGAGGTCCTTCGCTTGTCTGTGGAGGAGGGGAGGGGGGTTGGCCCTTCCTCACTTCTGCTGTTACTATTTAGCTAGCCAGTTGGTGTGTTCAGGGTAGTGGCTGTCATCCATTGACTACAATCCAGTGATAGGACTTAAGCGTAGAATAGTAGGTCCCAAACAGAGCCCGAGAGGCTTATTGCCAAGAGGCCAACCTCACGTACAAGTGCTCTACCTGCACCTATTTGGGTGACTCTCAAGGTCTGGAATATCACCTACTATCCGTTACCTGATGAAGTAGCTAAATGGTCGCCTCACACTCCCATAATTCCAATCTTCCGCATTTACAGAGCATGCTAGAGACAGTCTTCTGGAGGCATAATTGAGTGACTACTCTCTCGGATGTAGTGGAGGGGCACGATCTCTGTACCTTACTATAACTGCGGATACGTTTTGGCCTTGCCAATAGGTCCCTCTTCAGATACTTCGAACTCTGACATGCCCTTAGAGCCCAATTTGGGGGCCTGACCATCCTCCTTGCCTTGACCAGGTTGAAAGATGTGGCACAGATGGCCAACTTTCTGAAGCCTCTCTTCAGTTTTTATAGGCAGTTGACACGTAGCCTTACACCACTGAAGGATGAGGCTCTTGAGAACTGGGGCTCAGATTTACTGGATCTGGACTCAGATGGCTGGAGTGCCCCACCCGATTAGTACTAGAGACAGATTCATACAGGTTAAGTTTCTTCATAGAATCTATTACACCCCTACGTGTTTGCATGCTATGGGCCTGTGCCCTGAGGCGGTCAGTCCAAGATACCTGACGGAGGCGGGCACAGTCATGCATAGGTTCTGGGAGTGTCACGTTTTACACACTAGCGAGATATTCTCCAGTTTATGGAAACGAATTTGGGAACCCCATATATTCTAAACCCTAAAAATCTGCCTCCTTGGCCTTGTGGAGGACAGTCCGGTCGACCTGACAACGTGCACTCTATACAAATTATTGCTTTTCTATGCAAAAAAAAAAAGTAATATTGCTTAACTGAAAGCACCCCAAAAATCCCACTAGGGCTGCCTGGTTGCGTGAGATAAATAGTGTTACCCCTTATATTAACTGACATACATGGCTAGCGGTTGCTCTGCCAAAATACATAAGATATGGGATTGAATACCCTAACCTTGTATCAAACACGTCTGACTATTTCCTCTAGGGAAATTTACGTCCCCCCCTTTTCCTCTCTGTATAAAGACTGAATGTCTTCTGTACCAGCAATCATGTTGTGGGTGAGGTTAGAGTTCTAAAATATATTTATAATAATAAAATATATTAAATAATCTTTATTTGTATAGCGCCAACTTATTCCACAGCGCATATATAGTAGTTTATTTTAATAAAAATAAGAGGTTGTCATAAATTGTCAGGGATTGACACTGAAGTATTACTGTTGAGTCTCTCTTTATGCTCTTTTTGTATTGTAATGTGTGAAATGCCCAATAAAAATGTTCCTTTAAAAAAAATGAATACATTTTTAATTAACAAAAGTCTGTGGGTGCAAAGTGAAGAGAACATATCCTAAATACTGCAAGGACTTCTAACTGTTCCAGCTTAAATACAGTACATAGTATATACTGACCTGTAAATGGGAAGAGTTTAAGGTGATATAGTTTGTGTGATCTCCAGGTGAGATAACAAAGACCTCATCACTATTGGAGTCGGTCACTGCAATAGTACACGAAGAAGGATCATCCTGTTGTGACTGCTGAGAAACATCTGCAACTACATCAGAGAACAGAAGTAAGAAAACAGGAAGACCATAAAGGGAGTCAGGAGAATATGCAAAGTCTTAGGGCCCATGCACATGGGGCTGTTAAATTATGCAAACAATAACTGATGTTTTGCTTTTATTCTCACTTTTTTTTGGTGCCAACCATGCCTTAAAGTGACCCCCCCAAAAAAATCTAGAAGGTAAAAAGAAAAAAAAAAAAAGACTTTATGCAGTCTGCTTTTCTGACGACTTGCAGAAATCAGCCATAGAAAACAGCAAGCTCTCTCTGTGTGAGCCTGGCCGTGACACTGCGTATGGCCACATAATGTACTGTGTATGACCGCGTACTCATGCAGGCAGTCATGTGCAGCACTCCTTTTTTTGTTTACATTTTTTTTGTTTACATTTCCTGCACCGTCGCTTTAAAAAAAACAAAAAAAACAAAAAAAAAAAAACAACCTCACTCATCGAGCAAAAACCAAAACCAAAAACCCCTCACACAGCACCATTGACAAAAAAGAAAAATTTATATAATTTATTTTTATATATTAGTATTGCCCCAATTGTCCTGGCCTGCAAAATTAATTTTACATATTTATACTGTGCGGTGAATGTTAAAAATAGAAAGAAAAAAATAAATAAACAGAATTGCAGATTAGGGCCCATCATTGAATGGCTGCAATTTGTTAATCCAGCATCGGCTTTCATTGGCCGATTCGGCGCTGGATTAACCAATCAGAGTATTAGCTTCCTGGAGGCAGGGTATGCATGCCCCGCTTACAGGAAGAACTGCTCTATCGGCTTGAAGAAGGACGCGACAGCCTGCAGCAGCGATAGAGGCAAGAACGCCAGCGGTAGGGTTTTTTTTTTTTTTTAACATGTAGCCTAGCTAGGACTTCTATTTGAAGCCTCCCCCGAAAATCGGGATAGGTCTCACTATCGGGGACACACAGTAGCTAGGATTTCAAAATGCTGTGTATTGTACGCCGCAAATTGCGCAGTAGAGATTCCTCAATGTAACTGCGCCATGTGAACAAAGCCTGAGGATAAGAAGAAACCTCTTCACTGTCCCAAAGAACACCAGAGAACTAACAATTAACTTATTTCCTGCCCTGAGCATAATGCATTTTCAATTAAACTCTCTATTGCCCCAACACTACACAGTAAGGGGCTATCATTTTGGAATTGCATGACAGTATGTGAGCACTATATGTCGTAGTATTTGAATATTCTAAAGAGGTATTATATATGTATTGTATGGTGCGAGTAGTTGGACACTGTATCATAGTGCTATATAGCATTGTAAGGTGATTTTCTGCTATAACCATTTGGTTACACAGTTCATATGTATGTGTGTATACAATATGCATCTACAGTAGCTAAAGTTCAATATTTAGGAGAAAAAAAAATGATATAAGGAAAACTTGTTATGGTCAGCTCATTGAGCTTGCATACACTTAAAGCCCTTTTACACAAAACGATTATAGTTCAAAAAATTGTTGCATTTTGTGAATTTGAATGATAATTGTTCGGTGTAAACGGCCAATTATCAAAACAACAAACGAGTAGTTGTTCGCTTATCGTTCGTTGTTCATTTTATGCAGGCATAAAAATAATAGTTTGCATGTCATTGCGTGTGAACAGTGATTGTTTAGTCTTTCACATTCACGATTCACTGTTACAGTGAATGTAAATGACTGAATGATATGCAAACGAATTTGCAAATTTATCTGCCTGTATAAACAGGCTGCCAAGAGAATGAGCGAACTGTCATTGTATAAAAGGCGCCTCACCCCCAGGTTGTACAGCAGCACAAGATAGCTTGCAGATCCAGCTGAAGAAAAAACATAGTGTCCAGCACTCTGAGTGGTCGATTAAAACTCGTAGCTTAAAGTTACACGGGCAAAATTATCTTTGTTACAAGTAGCTTACACTTTTCAAACAAAGTTATTAATCATATTTTCTACACCTACCCATATGTTATACGAGGGGGTACCCAAAAGAAACAGATGAGGTTTAAAAAAGTAATTCATTTGCACATTTTGAATCTGATAGATAAGCTGACCGCGGAGAATCGGGGCAATTCGCAGCATGCTATATATTTGCTACTAAGACAATCAATGAAGTGGAATCATTAAAAAACAATCTGAACAATACCGATATTATTGTAACATTTGGGTAGCTTGCATAAGTAGAAGTGGAAGCAGCTTAAAAGTGCTAAAATTAAATCATATGCGCCTTTCAATCCTGTAGGATATTCTTGTATTTAGAGCAAAAAGCCTCTAGGCTAAGCAGTAACCCCTTACAGTCATCCACCTTTCTGATAGATTAACTGACAAAGTGCAGCAAGTTCAATCACCAAAGCAAAAATTGTCACAGCGGCACTACCATGAAAACCACAATAGTGGGAGGTAAATAAAAGAATGCACAAAGCTCATGGTAGAAGACCAGACTCACTTAGTCCTTTCATATTCATCCAGCATAAGGGTAAAGATGAGCGGCGTCACAAGTGTCTTCTTTAAAATTGCATCCATTTGTGCAATTTTAAAGAAGACACTCGTGACGCTGTTCATCTTTACCCTTATGCTGGATGAAAGTGCAGCAAGTTGACGTGATATCAATTCCACAATTAGGACATCTGGAGGGATGTTCAGCCAAACCACCAACTGCTTCATAGTATTTGTATATGCAGGATCTCAGGTGCAAAAGGACCTTTCCACCACATCCCAAAAATACTCAATTGGGCTTATGTTAGGCAAACATGTAAGCAACACCATTCGTCTCTTTTAACCAACTTGGCAAAGTGCATTATCTTGTTGGAATATCCCATCATTGTGGGGGTCCATCAAGTCCATGAAGGGCTGCAAATGGACACCAAGCAGTGAAATGCAGTATGCACCAGTCAATGATATGTTTGGGTGAAGCAGTGGACACAACCCATGTCATCGCATGAGAACACAATCCACACCAGTATGAAACCAGCACCAGCCTGCATGGTGCCTTGTTAACTGCAATCCGTGGCTTCATAGGGTCTGTGTCAAGACACAAACCCTACCCTCAACCCAAAACAACTGGTGCCGACACTAATTGGACCATGCTACATGTTACAAGTCCTCTATGGTCCAGTTAGCAACTTCAAGAGCCAAGGTGAGGTGCTGTGTCCGGTCTCATGGTGTTAACAGAAGTACTCTGGTGGGTCTTTCGTTTCCTTATCCCATGAAAGGTAAAGAACGCTCCAGTGACCGGCAGTATATTTGTGTAAGGCCTCCTGCATTGAATGTCAATGTGATTTCTGAATTGCTTGTCTGTACACATTGACAATTCTAGCCAGATTCCGCTATTCATGATCATTAACTACCTGTTGGTTGCCACTACACTGCCAATGTGGGTGGTAATGTCTTTTAGGACATGTTTCCAATACACATGTGAAACTGTGGATTGAAAAATGTTAAACACCCACATAACTTTGGAAATGGAATGTCCCATCTGCCTGCCACACACTATCATTGCTGTTTCGAACTCCAATAATATTGCCTTGCCATGAGCATGTTGGCCAGTGTAAGAGGTAATTTTCTGAGTTGCATTCTCTCACTATGGAACAAGTGAAAAACATTTTGGAAGCATCTTTTTGATAATGAGAGAGAGAATGCTAACAACCTGTCAGCGGCTCCCAAGCTCCATAATGGTAATGTGTTTTTCTACGTTTTTTTTTTTTTTGAAGCACAGAAATAATTAATTTATTAGAAAGAGGTGGTGACCGCGAGAGGTTAATGCTTAGCCAAGAGGCATTTTTGCTCCAGAAGTACAGATATGGATTAAAATGGATCACTGTTAAGGTACCTCCAGTTCTACTTATTGTAACATCTGGGAGTTTAAGTATTCTGTGTTTTCATAATTAGTATTGTGCTTATTTTAATTTATTGTACTTTATGGTCATTTCTGCCTCAGTGAGCAGTATATAACACAAGAGTTTCCATAGATTATAAATAAAATACCTTGTTTGAAAACATGTAAGATACTTGTAATGAAGGTGATTTTACCTGCTGTGGATCCTTAAAAAAAGTTGCAAGTCTTAAGCTAGCCATATACATTAGATGGAAGTAGGTTGTTAAATGAACTACCATTGAACGATCATCTGGTGACTATTCATTTCATAGGCACAGACATACACATTTTAGTCCATATTGGAATGCAGTGTTGAGTGACACTTGGTGATGGGCAAAAAGATCTTTTTGGGAACACTCTTTCAGGAACTTAGATGAAAATTTCAAACTTGACCAACTTCTTTCCACACAAATGATGATATGTCATTGGTCAGCTAAAATGATTGTTTATAGTTAAATTTCACCCAATGAATTATCATTTTGTTGAAGTTTTTCATTTTAAATCAACTTTAGTTTGATTGGCACCTTTAATTAAAGGATTATAATCGATAAATCACAGGAGTGCTCGACATTTTTTTTCCCCCTCCGGAAAGATTAAAATACAAAGAACAAAAACTGAGAAACTCTTACCTCCCTCAACCTGACTGGCATTTTCCAACTCTCTGCTTTGCAAGTCTTCATCGGATACCACCAACTGTAGCTCGTTGACTTCTAGGGCTGTATTCTGCATTCCATTCTGATTAAATACAGATAGCAAAATATTTCAGTAGTCACACAGCACATTCTGATCAACATGAATGTGCAAACAAACACTTATCCACTAGGTTTCTAGCAAATAGATACTAAGAGTTTATAGTGGGCACCAAGGTAGCCATCACAATAAGGCACTTACTGCTAAGGGTCCCAATGTGACATAAGCACTGAATGTGGGAAGCTTAGAGGCACAGCAAAGTAATCATCCTATGCAGGGTTCTCTCACTATAAGAGTGAATACAATTGTCATGTTCTATATGGAATATAGTATACAGCATATGGTGGAATGTCAGGGTTCATTTTTATATTCAGTAAAACTTGAAGCCATTGTATAAACCAACACTTACTCTCCCACAGATGTATCTGAAGGCATGCAACATTTCTAATTTCGTACTCACCACTTGTGTAGTTATTTGGCTGTCACTGTGTTCTCTTTTGTGACATATCTTCTGCCTGAATGGCCCAACATATAATAGGTGGCATTAGTGTATATGTAACAAAGTTTTCTTTATCTCATTAATTTCTATCTCATTTAAAATAGACCTCTACTAAACTGACATTTGAAAAGACTATAATATATTAGTATGCAAACGTTCAGACACCCTTTATTAAATTATAGGTTAATACAATTTCTGCAAGTAGTAAACTTAAATCTGAAATATTCCAGCAAATTTGGACATGCCATTATTATTTTATTACCCGAATTTTTCATTGGGAAAAATAAAAACAAACAGAACAAACAATTGAAATAGATAAAAGTTTGAGTATCCTATAAGTCAATACTTAAAAAGGGAAAAATGTCTCTTTAAACACAGGCGACAGCGTTATTCCTGCCAGTTAAATACTTTGTATTCTTTATTTCAGCTGGTTTCAAACGCAGCATTTTTTCAGAAAAGTATGACTCTTTAGTGGTGTTTTTTTAGGAATTTTTGTCTGCAACTAGTACTATGGTCAGAAGTTAGCTGTAGGTCAAGAGGGAAATACTAAACTTACTACAGTGTGTTCTTGGTGGCTATTTTCCCCCTTTGCACTTGTGCACTTTTGGGTTAGTGGCCCTTTTTTTTTTGCAAATCGCAGAACTTAAAAAAGGTTTGGTCTTTTTTCATAAGCTCCCATGGAAAAAAAAGCCAGAAAGAAGAAAAAAAAAAAGGAGCATTAAATAAAAGTGGTAAAGTGATCACATATCTCAAGTGTCAATTACATCATAACTGTAATAGTAAGCAGGGAGCAACTGGGGACTAGGTGAAGAGAATATCACTTCTTGGTGTGTGTGGTACTCAGAGAAAATTTCAAAAACGTCTTCTTTTTACCCAGATAGACCTCTTAAAAATGGGTTCTCTCAACACTAAAAAATAAATAAAAAATGTAAAAATATAAAGGGGCGGGGTATGATTTTTAAAAAAAAAAGAATTAAGGCATACTCACCTCCTTAAGTGGCCCACAGTCTAGCACAGGAGCCATAGTCCCTGCTGCAGCTGAGCCAATTACTGGCTTCAATGGTGATTTTGCTGTGAAAGGCACATGACAATTGAACCTTGTGATTGGCTGAGTAGTTATATGTCTAATAAATGGCATCTGACCAACGGCAGCCTCTTCTAAGACTGAAGTGACCAGGTTTGACATGTTTGTTTAATTAACACTTAAACAGTGTTGTGCCATTGCTCCAACACTACTCCTGAATATTTATGAATACACTATGTTGACAAAAGTATTGGGACACACTTACAACGTGCTACACCTAAACAAGAATCACAGCATAGCTAATCATTATAAAATAAGACATTTATTACTAAGCAATTTTAAAAATAGCCAGTAAGGTATAATGCCATAATAAAAACCAGATTAAAAGTATACATACTCATAAAGTGCAAATAAAAGATAAATAGATACAAAAAGACACTAATTAAAATTAGTGGAAAAAAAAACCAAAACTCTCATACTAACAAAGATGGTAAAGTGCAACTGCAACAGTACTTCGAAAAAAAACCAGTGTGACTCAAAGATGGCTTTTGAGCGATCATTTTGCATAAATTACTACTTGGTACTAATTTCTATTAGTACCAATTAGTAGTGTGTGAACCACCAGGAGCTGTATTCGGAGAACAGACCACCCGCTGTTCCATGATTACATTCTGTTTGTTCTGCTGTGGGGCTGACAGCTGAGACAATGTAATCAGCTGTAATCAGTGCTCCCCAGGCAGAACACAGAGTTCAGTCCTTCTTATCAGCTGTTCTGCGGAACAATGGTTTTCATGCAGAACTGAAATTTATCATTCAGCATTTACACCCAACGATTATTGCTCAAAAGATAGCTTTTGAGAGACCTTTGAGTGATAATCGTTGTGTCCAAATGGGCCTTAAGTTTACGAGGTCTCCTTGAATGTGGCTACACTTCTTCCCCCCCCCCCCAAATGTTTTCCCATCTTCAAATAACATTGGCAACAGTGGACTTTGGAAGCTCCAAAAGCGCTGCGATATCCTGTACTGGTTGGTTGCTCAGGTGACATCCCACCACCAGAGCCCATTAGAAGTCTGTCTACTCTACATTCTGATGATTTCTGTATTGGCATACTCTCCTTTATACCTAATACTCACACATAGGATTTACATAATCCCTTCATCTGACAGTAGAGGATTGGTGGCTGTCCCAATACTTTTGTCACATACTGTATATATTGATTAATGGGTATTATCTCCATTTTCAAAAGGTGTGTTCCTAGAGTCTACCACCATCAGCATAGTTACAATAGTGTCAGACAGTAGAGGGACACGCCCTCCCCAACTGGGAACACCCACTTGTCAATTTATTCATAAATTTCTAGGAGGAATAACAGAGGAACGTCCGTTGAACACTGATGTAGATGGCGGGCTGCATGTGTGTCGTTTACCAGGGAAAGATATGGCACCACAATGTTCAATGGCAGGGAAAAGGTGAACCCATCTCCTCCAATCAGCATTCCAGAAAGGAGCATACCATGCATGCTGCTCTCTCAATTGTCGATTACGGATGTTGGAGCAATAGCCTAGCATTTCACTAGTCTCAGACTACAAGGGAGACAGATGCATGCACAGATGATCACCCCAATATATCAATATATTATTTGATGAAGTGATAAATAGGGGGTCAAGGGAACCCCTTGTCTTTTTAAAGTGGAAACTAGTCATGAGCAGACAAGTATTTCTGTTTCATGATGGTTTTGGGGGGGGGGGGGGCAGAGTGAGCAACGGCGAGACGGTATACATGTATCATGCAAATTTCTCCATTTCCCCTTCCTTTACATAACTGAAGATACAGCTCTGCACATATATCTATAGTGGGATGAAACCTGAGGTACATTTCACTCCACAGAAATTGTGACATTTGCATTAACCAATATAATACAACTAGCGTTTGTAAAATAATGGATAGAATACAGTATGCTAGGTCATAATAGCATTTAAAATACAGAATACTTTTGGTCCTGCCTCCTGTTGGCAGGGTACTGCCTAAGAAAGGATAAAAGGAAAGCTTTCTTTCAGGCCAACTCACATTGACCAAATAGGGTTAGAATTTCTGGCTAACTAACAAATGACCCTTTGAAACGTAGCACACAGTAAACACGGAATGCAGTCCAGCATATCCTAGTGGCAGACAGAGATGAGCCAGCAAAGACAGTCATTGGCAGCATGCACTGTGCCCTCCCTGTGCCTGCTTGATGGCCCACATAAACCCTGTGGCCTGTGAGAAAAGAATACAGCCAAATGCAATAGACTAGACTGAAGTGGATTATATCTACAGACAATTCTGTATTAACTTCATGAAGTGCTACATGGATCTAGGTCTTTGAAGTTTTAGTAGTTACGGTATTCCAGATAATTTTAAATGAGTCGACCAAGCAAATCTTAAATAAAAAATGCACACATAGATCAACGTGATTAGACATTTACACTATGCTCGCAAAATAGTTGAAAATTATTTGCAATTAATGTTTTCTGGTTTACAATGCGTTTTAGTGCTTTTTGGTAAGATCACTCATTTATTTTACACATTTCTTGAAGTGTAAAATTAAACACATACTATGACAATAGAATGATTCAATTAATAGCATGACCAACATGTGTAGCCAACTTGGACAGGATTCATTGTACAGTGAATAGACCATGTCATTGGAATAAAGAGGGACACGTTAATAGAACTGATTATTGACAGACAAAAGGTTATAATTTCATTGAGCCTCCTGATGCAACAGACAAGCAGCTGCTCAATCTTTTCAATTACCTAATTATGTGAATGGCCAATTTGGAAATGGATCCTGTTGCTTGGGCCAATCCAAAAGACAAGAGCATAAATGAGCCAACTACAGCACAAGCAGTCCTGCACCACTGTACAATACTCTGTCCAGTGCCATATGTACAGAGATCTTCCCTGAGCCTCAAGGGGGAAAATACTGCCATACATATGGCATCTTATGGAGCATGCCACCATTTTCATATTTTGTTGAATTAGTACAGTATCTGCATAGTCACAGGATCCAAACAAACAACAAAATATACATGTCTGAGATGTTCCACTATAGTCCCTATAGCCAAAACAACAAATTAGGTTAATAAAATCAAAATCAAGACAGACCGTCATTTGAAAAGATTACTGCAAACAATTGAAATGGTCTAACTAAATCGGATGACTGCTGAACATATTTCCACGATTATGAATCTGAATGGTTTTCATAGATGAAAGAATAAGGGAATAATTATTGTGGGATGGTTCCTTTCCCTAGTTCCTTCTGGTGATGCATTATCATACCCCATGATCTAAACTACTGAGCCCCATCCTGATAAGTGCAACCCTGACAGTAACTTTGCCCTGATGCTAGATGGAGCTAGAATGTCCCCATTTACATCACTGACATGACATGCTTTTGTCCATGTAACAGATTTCTTAGTATATATACACACATAGAAATAATTGCCTTCAGAAGTATGAACAGGGTATTTTATTCCATCGTGTTTCGGTGGTACAGCCAGACAACACCCTTTTTCAAGGATATATGCCAGTTTTCTTAAGGGGGTTGTTTTTTTTTTCTTCTATACCCACTTGCGAGTTGGCATTGATTCTCTGAAGCTCTCTCATATTATTAACCTATTTATACCTTGGCTGATTGAACGCCCTGTCTGTTTCTTTGGACCTGTGTTGGAGGTGGCTGTACATTGGCATTGGAATAATAGACCTGTGACTATTCTGTGGCAGGCATTTCAAGGCTTTAGAGGATTTACCTCTACACACATCGATATCTTTGAAAAAATCATTTTCAACTAAATAAGGGTCGCTGAGGTTCCTCAGAGAATTCGAAACAACCTTACCCCCGATGAATTAAAGGCTTTGGAATTATTGGAACAAAATGAAGCCCTAGTGATTAAACTATCAGATAAGGGGGGGGGGGGGGACGTTGTTGCGCTGGATAGGTCCCAGTATATTTCAATGTGCAAAAGGATATTAGATGACTGTGAAACATATCGGAAATTATCATCAGACCCGACCGATACTTTCCTAACGGATCTCAGAAAAATCCTGCTACAGGCCAAATCTCTGGGTTGTATCAACTCCTCGGAATACGATTTTCTCTTGCCATCACATCCTAGGATCTCTACCTTCTACAGCCTGCCCAAGGTCCATAAAGGTCTGGACCCCCTGAAAGGCAGGCCTATAGTTTCGGGGGTAGAGAACCTCACACAAAATGCGGGTATCTACATTGACCGCATTTTGCGTCCATTCGTGACGGTGTTACCATCATACGTCCGTGACACCACTGATGTACTAAGATTGATTGATGGCATTCACATTGAACCAGGCACCCTATTGGCTAGTTTGGACGTAAAAGGGCTATACAGCTCCATTCCTCACAACATCAGAAATGAAGCAGTCGGATATTTTCTAAAACAGAGAGGGAATGCTTTCCTACATCACAATCAGTTTGTTCAAAATCTCCTAACTTTTGTACTAACAAAAAATTACTTCCTGTTTGAGGGCCATCTATTCCACCAGCTCAGGGGCACCGTGATGGGGAGTCCATGTGCCCCATCGTACGCAAATTTGTTCCTGGGCTGGTGGGAGACACGGATGGTCTTCACAGAGGAGCACGCCAAATGGACGGAAAATATTCCGCTTTGGCTGAGGTTTATTGATGACATCTTGATTCTGTACAAGGGAACTAAAGATTCCTTTGCGGAGTTTGTTAACATTCTGAACATTAATTCAATAAACCTCAAACTAACCATAGAGATCCAAGAAAATTCCATCTCATTCTTGGATGTTCGGATCAGCAAAACAACTGATGGCTATCTTGAATCCTCCCTCTATAGAAAACCGACTGCTTCCAATAACCTCTTGGCCTGGGACAGCGCCCATCCCTATTCCCTGAAGAAAGGGATACCTAAGGGGCAGTTCCCGCACCTGAGACGTAACTGTTCAAACTTAAAGGATTTTGAAACCAAAAGCACGGATCTAAAAAAAGAGATTTGCGGATAGAGGGTATCCCAGTAATTCTATTGAAACGGCATATCAATTCTCCAAACAACAAAGTAGGCCAGCGTTGTTAGTCCCAAAGATAAAGAACTCCGACAGTCAACTACGTATTATATCCACTTTTGACAACGGAGTCCCTTACATGCGTAACATTCTTTCCAAGTATTGGGGGATCCTTCAAGAAGACCCAGACCTTAAAACTGTATTACTTACGAATCCACTACTTACCTTCAGAAGGGGTCGTAACATCAGGGACAGAGTAGTAAAGAGCCACCTGAGGACACAATCATCTGAAAATTGGCTCACTATGTCCAGACCCACAGGCACTTTTCCTTGTCCTGATTGTTTAGCGTGTCGCAACATACTAAAGGGGGACATGATTACTAGTGCCTGTACAGGTAAAATATACACCTTGAGAGAGTTCTTCAATTGTCGCTCCTGCTATTTAGTCTATATGGCAACATGCCCCTGCAAGAAGAACTATATAGGGAAGACAAAGCAGGAATTTAGGCGTCGAATCCTAGCCCATGTGGGAAATATTCGACGGGGTGACAAAACGCCTGTGGCAAATCACATGAGGGATTACCACGGGGGTAACCCAGACCTTCTCAAGTTTCAGGGAGTGGAGTCCATTAGGAGTTATGGAAGGAGGGGAAACCTTGATAAGAAACTCCTTCAAAAAGGAGTCACAATGGACGTATCACATCGACTGTCTACAACCAAAGGGCCTCAACAAGAACTTGTCATTTGCATGTTTTCTTTAAACTGGGACTAAACTAAATCCTGACTCTATATCTTTTACATGTTGAGCGAGTATTATTACACTACTAGCCTTTATGAACATGGAGAATCCCTTTGCGGATACTTAAAAAGGTGGTTTCTAGGCGCCAATAGTGTGACCACCTCCCCTAATTTTTGTTTACAGAGCCATACTTGAGTAAAAATCTGATGGGCACAGGTACCAACAGATTACAGATAACTCCACTTTCATAGGGGAAAGAAAATATGCATGCATTATTTAGATTGCAATCCTGTCGTATGTATGATATACATCATGGGCTGTAATGGGTCTCTTTCACTCCATTTATTAAGTCAGCATTCACCCAGTGTCTGGCACTCGTAGTGTTAAAATGTATTCAGGCATTTTATCTGTGCATTTTGACATCATTGACAGTGCATATTCTGACACTCTAGAATTTTGTAGTAAACAAGATCCGGCCGGTTAGGTTCTGCTTTAATTGCATAGAACCACTTCAGGCCCTTTATGGAATCAAAACTGTATGATCTACTCTAGTATCATCCTTTAAATTGCCGTTCAATAACTCTGTCATAGCACTGGGCTACACTGCAGGTGTCACTTACATAACAATATGGGGAGTGAAGCTAATCCGCCCACTCCACGCCCCCGGAGCAGGTCCGATGCTATGCTCTGATGTGTGCACGTGACCGCGTGATGCACCCGGTCACGGGATCGCTATAGCGCGCACGTGACCGCGCGGGGTGTAAACAAACCCTGCCATTCCTTCCATACAGCACGCTGACGTCACGCGTCGGATCACGTGACCAACTATGAACACGTGATCACGCTGTGACGAGGGATGCTAGACCAAGCCCCCTAGCAACGGCCTGTTTATAGTGCAGCCGTTTGCAGATAAAAGAAAGATCGGCACCAAAATCGCTACTGTCTTTAAGGAGCATATGAGACCTTGAGTGGATGCATAATACACTCCTATCTGTAGGCTCTTTACTATCTTTGTCACACATGCATGTAAAGTTTTCCAGGATACAGAACGCCCAGTTGGGCGGAGCTACACTATGTTGAAACCCTAGTGGCTAAAGACATCATACAACCTAGTTAGGGGAGGAACCACTCCACTATTTAAACCCCTCTGAGACACACAATGGGTCATTAGCCGCCAGCCTACCACAAGGGCTGGTGCTGCTACCACTCTGGTCTTTATTATTTTAAGGGGGAATCTTTGGGGAATATCTAATCCTTCTTAGTGATAGCATCATCTATCTCTCCTCTTTGATCTCTAGCTACAGTTTAGCTTGCGCTACTGTTTAGCAGTTGAGGATATCTCTATCATTCTGTCTGACATATTGCTAGGAAATAGGTTCCTGATGACGCTGCGATGATTGCAGCAGAAACGCGTTGAACCGCGTAATTTATTGGAAAGAGACGTCTTTAATCCTCTACATGCAGCCTATGGCTGTTTTTTGTTAGTAATGGACCATTGATATCGTCCTCCTTCTTGAAAGGAATCTACCCAAAGTCCTTTATAATTCCGGTCAGATTGTGCACAATACGGGGATTTATCTATATCCCGTGCACTTTCTCCTGACAGGGTAAGATTCCTTCCAGTAGAAATTTCCGTTTGGTTTTAACAAGAAAGTGTGCTAGAAAAGGGAAACTATACATATCCCAGGCACAAACCAGACCAAGGAATTTTCTATCAGTAGACCAAGGAAATTTCTGGGTAACTTTGAATGTACTAGTCTGGTTGACCCTTCAATCAAACGGCTTTAGCTACACTATATGCATTATAGGGTAGCCTCTATCCATTGCCAAAGCCGTAGTACATACTCTTATTAAATTGGAGCGAATTGCTCTTCGTGAAATACGGTATCCCTCACCAAATAGTACTGTTGGGATCACCCACTGGGGAGCAATTCTTTTATGTTCTTTGTGTGTCCCTAGGAAACTTGTATTCCAAGTTTCTTTTTAATGCAATATCTAATAAAAGTTATATTTTAGTTTTTTCTCGAACCCTACAGTGACAGAGCTAGAATGTCCCCATTTACATCACTGACATGACATGCTTTTGTCCATGTAACAGATTTCTTAGTATATATACACACATAGAAATAATTGCCTTCAGAAGTATGAACAGGGTATTTTATTCCATCGTGTTTCGGCGGTACAGCCAGACAACACCCTTTTTCAAGGATATATGCCAGTTTTCTTAAGGGGGTTGGGTTTTTTTTTCTTCTATTCCCACTTGCGAGTTGGCATTGATTCTCTGAACCTCTCTCATATTATTTACTTATTTATACCTTGGCTGATTGAACGCCCTGTCTGTTTCTTCCATTGGTAAGTTTCTTTGGACCTGTGTTGGAGGTGGCTGTACATTGGCATTGGAATAATAGACCTGTGACTATTCTGTGGCAGGCATTTCAAGGCTTTAGAGGATTTCAGTGTGGTATCAATCGGGTACCACACACCTGGTGGGAAGCTTTTATATTTTCCCACGACCATCTTCTTGGAGCGGCATTTGGGTAATACCCATCCAACGTCTGTATAGACTCTAGTGGATTTCCAGACTAAAATATACCATAAATGGACTGGAATTAGCAGCTGCACACATCACTTGTGGGCAGAGCACACAAAAATGACCCAAAATGTACAGATAGTTTCAGTTGTTTGTAGGCCTTTTTTTTTTCCTCGGATGAAGCCGACGTGCCCCGTTGATGCAAATGTGCTCAGATGAGATTTACTAATTGGCAGTTGGGTACAATATTTGTTTTGTTGTATTCATATAAGGGACACTGGTCATATGAGCAGCGTAGTAGAACATCAGACTTTTTTTTTTACTTTGTGGTTTCTAGTTTGGATCCTGTGGCATGCAACTATTTAATTAAGAAATCAAACAGGTCATGCTTAATTGTCTCACCCTTAAGTTTATAGTACAGTATCTGACAAAAACCTTTGAATGAAATCTGAGGTATATGTAGGGCTTCTGTACAAATTAAAAGTTACACAGAGCCGTAATATAACCATGTGCATGAGGAATTCATTATAACAAACCAGCATTTGTGCTTTTGTTCATGTCAAACCATGAAAAGTAGGCGTTATGCAACAGGCACTTGTTATTAAAAGTTAGCTTAAAGATTATACATGATTTTACTGATATCAACATCCATTCATGGCATTTCATATCAAAAGGATACACAATTTTAAAGTTTTACAAACAGTATTGAAAGATTCTTACCTACAAGTCAAGCAAAGTACCAGCAGAAGTACCAAAGCAAATGTGATGGTAGCAGCAATCACAGCCAACAGCACTACACCTTCCCTGCCCCGTCTTTCCTGAACACCCATAGTGGTAACCAAAGATTGGTTATGGTAAGAGAAGAGGATTGCAAAGCCACGGCCACGGTTAGTGGTTGTAATTAGCTCCAAAATCACCTCGATCATCTCAACAGGAGACCCAAAGGTCAGACTTTTATTTATGGGAGAAATGGATCCACAAAACCGAGCAGAGTAAGTGACCAGATCAGTGATATAGAGGACATCAAGCGGGCACATTTCCAGCACTGCAGGTGGTGTAGTGAAGGGATCCGTTCCAATGCTTACTGATGGTGCACCTTCACTCACCTGTTCAGAAGGAACTGTTGCCATTCCATTTGTGACTGCTGCTAGAAGACGCATTGGTCTGTTGAATTCTTCACTCGGGATTTCATATTTCCCTGTGGTAGCAGAAAGTGTACTTGACATTTCACTGATAAGGTTTTGATCCATTGCCAAATCTTGTACTTCTGTCATTAGTTTATTTCCTCTATCACTCCTTGACCAGGTTTCTGTGGACACCTGGTTGCTGGTTTCATTTTGATAACTCACCTTTTCTGCAGTCAGCCCTATTTCTAGATCATTTGACAAATCACCTGCTGTATAAGTGTCCTTTCTATCATTCTTGTACTCAGAGTGAGAGCTGAATTCAGAAAAGGAATAGGTGGTTGTAGATTCATCATTATTAGAACTATCAAAAACATCAAAATCCAGAGTTTCCAGCACAATGGTGGAACCTGCAGGAATTAAAATCTGCCACAGACAGTGAGAGCCAGGGAGGTACTTGTTAGGAAATCCTGGAGATAAAATAAGGTCTCTGCCTGAGGGATTCAGTACAGCTCCACAATCAGAATACACCTAGAAGAAAAACAGTGTAAAAACACAAATTAAAATCTTCAGCGGTCACATAGTAGACTCATACCAACGAGACACAATGTTGCAGTCTACCCATGGTGCAAAATCATCAAGAGATGGGCTGTGAATAAGACCCAATGTCCACCGCAGATTTGATTTGCGGAATCCATGCGGGAGATCAGATCCTCAACTCAAGCAGCCCATTGGGAAGCATGGGCATCCGCAAAAGAATTAAAGCATGCAGATTTGTTTTCCAGATCTTTTGGTCCGGAAAACAAATCGCAGCATGCTCCATTTCAGTGCAGTTCCCACATGGACGGCTTCCACTGAAGTCAATAGAAGCCGTCTGATCAGCAGCCCGCAGACCGGCCACGGATCCCGCGAAAAAGCAGGAGATTAAAAAAATAAGTAAAAATCTGTATCGCGTATATCCGACGGCGTGCCGTGCAGACCGCCTGCAGTACAGAATCTGAACAACTCGTAGACATGAGGCCTTACACAACTATTTAACTTTTTTCTGTTCAGTCTGCAGCCTGGAATAACCTATCAAACAATCTAATATCACCCATTTTAAAAGGGGCTGTCAGGGTCTTCGGGTATTTTTACTATTGATGACCTGTCCTCAGGATAAGTCATCAAGAGATGACTAGCAGGGGTGTGCCTTTCAGGATACCTGCCAATCAGCTGGTGCTTGGTGCTGCTGTCAATGTGGTCAGCGCTAGAAGCAGATAGCGCTGACAACACCATAACGGCATGGTTTGGTATTGCAGCAGCAGCTCCCATTGAATTTAATACTAACCCAGTTAGCTGCACTACAGAAAGAGCAGTATGCTTCCTTTACTGTCTATACTGACAGCAGCACTGGAAATGAGCCAATCAGCAGGGATCCCAAGCAACTGACCCCTTTGATTTATCTACTGATGACCTCCCCTGAGGACATCAATAGACAAAAAAGCTCCTTTAATGTGAGTTTATATTGATGTCAATAGCTAAATCACATAAATTTGGATTTCCAATCCTCTGATTTTCTATCTCAGGCTCTGTACAGTAGTGTTAGATCTTCTGCTTATAACAGAAGCCATTGTGCTGTGACAGTTTTTCCCATGGATCCAAATTGACACTGATGAACCCCATTGACTGTACTGGGGTACGTCAAAGTTCTTGATTTTCCGAAAGCAAAAGTGCTGCAGCTACTGTTTTAGTCAAATCTATCAGAAAAGCAGATGGAAGACACGATGGAGGCTCTGAGTTCAAGTGTGGACAAAACACAACACAATACAGGAAATAATTTTCTTTCCTTGCACATGCAACACATAGTATGCAATACAAACTTGTTAGTGGGTTAGCAGCAAAGCATTAACAGAGAGGGTCGGATGTGGCTATTTCATTGAAGAAAATTTTTCTTTTACCTAATAAAATCAGCTTTGCTTGGCAAAACTGAAAAAAAGGCCAGCTGGTTTCAAAGACATGTTTAATATGTACAATATGGAGAGCATCTATAGAATACTAGATTGTTACCTGCAATGTTGTCTGCCTGGAATTTGTATTTTTTTTAAATCTAATCTGTGTTTTGCTGTATATTGAAACGTAAAAAGTTGAAATGGTGAAAGGAATGTAACTGCGATCTGTCGTCAGCACAGTTCTGTACACTACGTTTTTGGTCTTTTGCTAGGACACTGCTTCAGGGTCCCTACTGCTCTAAGAACACCCTGTCTTTCAGCTGCTGGATAGGAAATAAGATTATGAAAAGGAAACCATTTCTTACACAGCTGAGGTAAAATAAAAGCAGTGCTGTGATTGGTTGTTATTTGTTACTTTCACATTTATAATATATTAGTATGGATAGTTTTAAAAGTTGCGCTCAAGATTCTCGGACGCAAATCGCATCAGACAGCATTTTCTGACATCCCGCCCACGTGCTGTCCGATGTGCTGAACACTACACATTGACATGATCTATTTTGTACGAAAATCAGACAAGAATAGGACTTGCTGCAATGTTTTGTACTCAGACTATCAGTCGAGTACAAGAACAAACCTGTGTGCATACACCTATTCAAGTGAATGGATACCATTGCCGTCTGATTTTCACTCCAAAAATCAGAGATGGATACCACGTCTGTATGCATGTAATAATAAAAAGATATACTAGCGGTCATTTGCAATTCTGAAAGATTTAACATATTACCCTAGAAAATATGTTACACTGATTTGTAACAACCTCACATATGAAATGTATAAAGCACAAGCCAGCAATAGCCTGTTTATCTAATATGTAAGTAATGGCAAACAGCACTCTTTAACAGTAAATAGACTTAATGAAATATGAAGGCTGATTCCTTTCTGTGGTATAACTAGCACATTATCTGCCCATAAATTATAATTTTTCTGATGCGATATGGTACTGAGTAATTTTAAGAGAATAATAATTCACTGATCAGTTTGGTCAGTAAAAAGAGATGATATGTTAGCAGCATGTGTTCATGGATGCTAAGTAAAGATGAGCGAACGTACTCTTTTGGGGCGTTTTTGCACTCGAGCATCGCTTTTTCCGAGTAACTGACTACTCGAACGACAAGATTCGGGGGGCGCCGGGGGTGAGCGGGGGGGGGGGGGGGGGGAGAGCTCCCCCCTGCTACCCCCGCTCCACCATGCCGCCCCCCGAATCTTTTCGTCCAAGTAGTCAGTTACTCGGAAAAAGCGGTGCTCGAGTACAAAAACACCCAAAACGAGTACGTTCGCTCATCTCTAATACTAAAGGTATACTTAGCTAAAAATTGGAAAAATAGTAACTTATCAACACAACCCCAGTTGATTCATATGGACAGCATTCCATGTGGTGAAAAGAAAACAGAGTCCATTAGGCTGGATAGAAGAGAGGAGCTTAAGAGCATGTGGAGTTCTTGTTAAGTAATGGATTTTGAAGATTTGTAACAATATAATCAATTCACTTGAGAGATTGAGCAGAGTCCTTTGAGTATAGGATTTATTTTGGCAATTTGATTATCATTGTTACATAGCAGATTTTTTGACTCTTCCCCATTTTCTTAGACCTCACTCTTAAACTTGTCCTCTACCTTCAACACAATCAACCAGTCCCTCCTGCTACAAGCTCTCTTGTCCCTTAGCATTATAAATTGGCCCCTGGATCTGCTCGTACTTGACTGTCCAAAATTTTATGTGTCTTGCACACCACATCCTTGCCTCGGCCTCTGTTTTGGCTTCCCCTAAGGCTCCAAACCTTTACACTGACAACAGGCAAATCTACCTCTCTGGGCCAGATGTTACTGCTGTCCTATGCAGAATGTCTATCATCTACACCTTCCTTCTCTTACCACTTCCTAAAACTTAACATGGAAAAAACTGGACTCATCATCCGCCCCTCCCACTGCACTCCCAGCAGACCTATCAATCATCATTGAGGACTCAATACGCTAACCAGTTCCAGTTGCATAAACTATGGACGATGAGCTGAACAATCATCGTTCAGTGTACATATCAGCCGTTCAGTATTGAGCAGCCGCTATGTTAAGTCAATGGAGAGCGGTGGGGGACAGCGAGGAGTGAATCTTCTGCAGCCTCCCTGCCTCCCTGCTGGCCACTCTATGAGCAAGCCAGTGATACTATCTCCCATGCAATAGCATGGGAGAGAGTGTATGCAGGTACAAGTGTCGGGCATAGTTTGCCTGACATTTGTCCCGTCTAAATGGGCCTTTACACTCTGCCCTCGCTTTCAAATGGCACATACAAGCCCTTTCAACCCTTGCTGCCTCCAGCTCAAAAAAAAAATTCTCGGATACAATCTTTCCTCATCCACAAGTCAAAAAAAATGCTAGTGCACACCCTCATGATCTCCTGTCTAGACTACAGTAATATTTTCCTTTGTAGCCTCTCTCTTCCATTACCCCTGTACCCTTTCAATCAGAGGTGAAACTTGAAGCTGCTGGGCCCCAATGCAAAATCTGTAATGGGCCCCCACCTATAATACTTTATTCATAGTACTTAGGACTCCTATATGGCACATAGGGCTTCCTATATGGAAAAGAGAAGCCTTAGGGGTCCCCCCTAAGGCTCCTGGGCCCAGATGCAACCGCATCCTCTATAGTTAGACTCCTGCTTCCAATCCATCCACAACTCCGCTGCCTGGCTTATCCACCAAGGTGAAGTATAGTGTATTATATACACTTATGGTTGGGGGAAAAAAACAAGCACCAAGAAAAAGATGTCAGGATAGAATGTAACTGTGTAATTGTAACGTTGACATAAGTAAGTGATTACACTATCAGAACAAAAGTATACATTAATCGTGGAAAACTGAACTATCATATCACACTAGGATGCATCCTAACGAAACTGCAGCAACACAAAATGTAATTTTATTCTGTGATTTAGTACTAATCTGGCGATTTCAAATTTATACTTTTTTTTTGGATGAACTACTTTAAAAAGAGAATTTAATTATTTTTATAAAAAATATATTACTTTCTGTCACCATCACTTTTCTTTTACCATTAACCCCTTGAGTGGCACGCCTGGAAATTTTCAGGGACGAGCTCCACTGCTCATAGTGACATAGCCCAGAAGATTTCCGGACTATGTATCACTATGAGAGCTGCAGAGCACAATGCTACAAGCTGTGACATTGTGCTCTGCCTGCACAGTCCCACAGAGAACAAAGCAAAAGCTTTGAACAACAGAAGAAGATATTGCCGATATGCCGGCAATCTCCTGCTTTGTTTACAGGTTGCCACAGAGACCATCGGCCTGTCAGAAGCAAGCCGATGGTCTCTGTGGCAGGGAGAGCTGATGCTTGGCTGTGAGGACAGCTAGGTACCTGCTCTTACAGCAGAGATCAGAGAAAACCTCCGATCTCTGCTGTGTTAACCCTTTACATGCGGCAGTCTATGTGACTGAAGCATGTAAAGGGCTGTCACTGTAGCATGTAAAGGGCTGTCACCATCGGACCCCCGGAACTTAAAAAAAAAAGTTAACAACTTATAAAAAAAATTATAAAAACACTTGTCTCCCTTTACTTTGTAGAAAATCAAAAATACAATCACACATGTGGTATCCATGCGTCGTAATGACCCAGAGAAGGAAGTTAATACATTATTTAACCCCTTAATGACATGGCCCCTTATTTTCTTTTTTTCCTCCCCCCCCCCCCCCCCCCGGTTTAAAAAAAAATCACAACTTGTCCCGCAAAAAACAAGCCCTTATATGGCCATGTCAATGGAAAAATGAAAAAGTTATGACTCTTGAGACGCAACTGCAAAATTAGTTGAAATTCAATGATTAGACCATTTTAAAAAACCTGCCCTGGTGGGCACGACAGGGTGGTAGGAAACCCGCCACTCAAGGGGTTAATGGGGTTGGGTGAAGGCTTGTTTTTTGTGAGAAGACCTGTAGTTTTTATTGGTACTATTTTCGGGTACATATGTTGCAATTCTAGCATTGTGTATTTTTTTTTCTGACAGCACACACTGTGCAGGATAAATGATGTGTGTTTTAATAGGTTTTATTTTTACAGACGTGGTGATACCAAGTGTGGTTCCTTTTTTTAATTAATTTTAAAAATGGGAAAAGGTTTTTCAAATTAAAAAAAATAAATAAATATGAGAAATAAATGTTAAAAATGGAAGAAAATATGAAAAGAAAACAAAATGCGCCAGTCTGACTCATGAAGTATAAACAGATGCTACTCCAACACCTAATTAGCTGTGTCTGCCTTCCAACACTCCCCATAGACATTGCGATGCTGTCTACCGTCGCTACATTGTTTCCTCAGCTCCCTGCCCACAAGCATTGCCGTCTTACAGGACTTAGGACCAGCTTGGCTTGCTGCCATGGCCCAAATGCCCAGCGCATGCTATCAGTGCCTGTATGATGCAAATCGGCCACTGCCTGTGGCCAGGTTTAAAGTTATGAGCTTTGCACCAGTCTCCCGGATTAAATGATTGAGATGGTTTCCTTGGATTGTTTGTTGATATTTAGAGCCGCTAGACTTGCATCAGTCAGTGCACCAAAAGGGACTCCTTCTGGTACTGTACTCCATTGTCAATCCAGGTTGGTGCTGCACTGTTGATAGAAACTTTGCTTAAACTATCGATGATCCATCCTAGTATTTTTATCTCAATACAGTCTATTGATATGGTGAGATAACTGACCTAAAGGCAACACAGATGTGCGGGTCAGGACAAAGTATTAACTGTGCATGCTAATTTTCACTGCCATTTTAAAACAGAAGGCGGTTCTGTTCTACTAGTACAGCAAAGATATTGGGAGTAGAGGCAGGATGCAATGAGGGTGAAGTCAGGAGTGCAGTCCTTTCCCTTCTTACTAAACAAAGGTCTTATTTTGCCAACCATGTCTGTGTATTGCATCACCAACCCCTCTGAATGTTTTTGTCAAAAAAAAATGTACAAAATTTTTTTAGAGTTCTGTTTAATTCAGGAAAAGTCATACTTTTTCTGTGGTAGTTTTGTCTTGCCACCCACATTTACCTGACTCTGCTCTGCTAACCCTAATGTGTAGATTCCCAGTGGCACAATTTATTGGAACCAGTTTGTATTGCATATTTCACTAATTGCAAGTAGCAATTGTTTACTAATTAGACAACATTCTTTACTAATTGCGCACTAAATGTACGCATTTTTTAGGCGAAAAATTATTTTCATTTAAAAAAAAAAGAAAAAAAAAAGGGACTATGGAATTCCTTGTCCCAATTCCTCAGAGGTGGAATTTAGAACTCAGCATCTTTTGTTTTCATTTTTCAGAAGCCAGGCCTTTTGACGAATACATTAGACCACAACTTTCTCATCATTTGTAACATCCTTTTATGCATATGTGCAAATGTTAATAAACACAGCAATACATTACATTCCTAAAATGCTACTTGACTTAGGCTGAAATGCACACGGCCGGGTCTGATTCAGGCTGCGAGATCTCACAACGGAAACAGACCCTGTGCTCCAGCGGTGACCCCCGTATACCGGTGTGATGTCTTCTTCTCTGTGCTGCAGATGTGCTGGCGGGCGCCCCGCTGCACATGCACAGTGCAGAGAATGATGAGCTGTTGCACCCGGCGATGATACGGATTCGCAACGATTTCAAAATTGACATTTTGGAATCACCGCGGGACGGATGGCTTCCATTGACTGCAATAGAAGCCGTCCGTGCGAGGCCCACACTAGAATAGGACATGCTGCGATTTTCCCCCCAAAGAGCGAAAAATCGCAGTTGATTTCCGCTCGTGGGCATTGAAAAGCGTTTTGCATTGCAGGTCTATGGGCAGTATTTGCTGCAGGATCCGGAGGCGAACGCCCGCCGAGGATCCTGCAGTGCAAATACGCACCCCTGTGTGCATTGGGCCTTAAAAATGTAAAATTCTGTGACAATTGGTTGCTAATCCAAAATACAGAATAACCAATTTTTTTCTCAAGGTAAGCAGCCAGAAAATCCACTAGCAAGACCTATGAGAGCATCAGTGGACACAACAAGATTACTTACCAATAATCAGTTTTCCATGAGCCCATGACAGCAGCAGTGAGAGACAACCTCTCATCATGACAGGAAACAGGAACCTCCCAAATCTCTTTAAAGGCAGGCACACCCTTCACCACCTCAGCTCTGTAGCAATATCCATGGACTAATTCCTTTTTGCTTACATTTATACTTTAAATTTAATAAAAATGTATTTATTTGTAACTCACATACTGCAGTAAGATGGGGAAGGGGGGTGGGGAATCAGTGGAGCCATCATGGGCTCATAGAAAACAGATTACCGGTAAGTAATCTTGTTGCTTCCATTACGCCCATGACAGCTCCAGTGAGAGATTAAACTAGATTAATAACTAGGGAGGCCCAATAGTCTGAAATAATATACTAGCGATAGCTAATAACTCATTGGATGGGAGAATCCACTAATAAAGTACCAGTGAAACTCCAACCAAAACTGCCAACCAAATAGATGTTCCAAATGACAGATTATATAGTAACTCGCCCCAATTGTACTGGTTTCTCTACTGTATTAGACTATGGAATACTCTTTGGTGGTCTCTTACTGGCGCCGTCATGGGCGTAAGAGAAAATTAAGTATGGTGTGATAAAAAAAACATAAAGTGAAGATTTCTGCATTTGTACAGTGTTATAGTGATCAATTACTTTAAATGAAACCTATCACAGCCAATAAGCACCATAAACTAAAGGTCTATTTTCACACAAAGATTATCGCTCCAAATTCGTTTAAACAAACAAATTTGTTCAAAAATAGTTACATATAAATGCAAAGTCATCACGCATTTATTCGTTCACTTTGAGTTTCAGCCTGCATTTAAAAAAATAAATAAATAAATAAAATATAGTCCTTAGTTTGCTCACTTTTTGTTTGGTTTAAATGACATTTGTTCAGTCCTTTGAAAGACCAAAGGACTTGAGGGAAGGGGTGGTTGTTTGCCTTGCTAAACACAATGACTACTTCTCTACTCATGCCAGCAGTAGACAATGGCTTTTCTTCACACTAATTAAAAACCTCTTGGCCAGAGATTCTGGATTTACCCCAGGGAACTTTAAAAATTTCATTAGCTAACTGGCTATAGTCATAATATGGGTCTGCAAATATGCTTAGGTGGACACACATGCTCAGTCTTGCTTCTCTCTGCTCTACTAGGTATGCAGAGAAATCTCTGATGTAGTGAGCGGATGCTTCTGAGGCTCCAGCCTTGTTATCTACTTATCAAAGGAAATGTTCAAGAAGTGATGAGTGAGGCTTCCTACACAGGGGAGAGCACTATATTGGGCCATGAACGTGCAATGTTCCCAGCGGATACGAGGCGTTTTTCAGGCAAACACGCCTCTCATTGGTGAAGTTCCAATACTCTTGCGCGTGTTTCCCACACAATAGAGAATCGGAAGGGTTTCCCATTGATTTCAATGGGAATCCTTGCATGCACACTGCACGGCATGCGAGAGACATGCAAGGCATTAACCCCTTAACGCTCCAGGACGTACTTTTACATCCCGCTGCGTCGGAGGTATGTATGAAGATAGATCATGGGACAATCTCTCTTTACACAGCGCGGGTGTCAGCAGTTTATTACAGCTTACACCCACGAGCAATAGCTGCAATCAGCCACGTGGCTGATCAGCACTAGTAACCCTTTAAATGCCGCTGTCAATTCTGACAGCAGCATTTAAATCCCCCTAACGATGTTTGGGGGTCCCGTATGGCCCCCACTATGAGACTGCAGGGAGCCATGCAGGTGTCATGGCAGCTGATGTCCTTCTAAAAGACCCCAGGGCTGTCTTAGCAGACTGCCTATCAAGCCATCCCCTTACCGAGTACGCTCGCTCATCTCTAATCGCTATTTGTGGTCCCATAGGAAGGCTAAAAGGAAAAAAAAAAGTAAAATTAAGATCAATAAAGTTTTACTAAGAGTAATAAAAGTTTAAATCACCCCCCTTTTGCCATATCTATATCATAAAACAAAAATTTGGTATCGGCGTGTCCTTAAAAGTCTAATCTATCAAAGTACTGCATTATTTACCCCGCACGGTGAACATCGTCCAAAAATAAATAAATAAATAAATAAATAAATAAAAAAATTTTAAAAAAAAGAAGAGCCAGAAAAGCACTTTTTCGGTCACTCTGTCTCCCAGAAAAAAAATGCAATAGAAAGTGATCAAAAAGTCATATGTATGGTACCAACGTAAATTACCGGACGTCTCGGAAAAAAATGAGCCCTCCCACAACGATGTTGACGTAAAAATAAAAAAAGTTATTGCATGCAGAGGATGGCGGAAGAAAATAATTTAAAAAAAATAAAAATGTCTTGAGAAAAAAAAATAAAAGTAGTACAGCAAAAAAAAAAAAAAATCTATACAAGTTTGGTATCGTAGTAATCATACTGACCCATAGAATAAAGATATTATGTCATTTTTGTTGCAGCTTGTGCGCCGTAGAAACAAGACGCACTGAAAGATGGCGAAATGTGGTTTTTTCATTTTAGTCCACTTAGGATTTTTTTAAACATTTTCAGTATATTATATGGTACATTAAATTGTACTCATCCCGCAAAAAACAAGCCCTCATACAGCTTTGTCGATGGATAAATAAAGGAGTTACAATTTTTTAATCTAACAGACTGAGTTTTTTATTTAAGTATGGGAAACCCATACACAATACACATCATCTGTACAATATACAATAAGCACTGTATTTGTGATGGAAAGTACTGGTAAAATCATTCAAGTTATTCGGCAGCGCTCTCAGGTAATTTATTTATTACCCCCCACCAAGCTGGGTACTCATTTTACCAACCACGGAAGGATGGAACACTGAGTTAGCCTTGAATTCTACGTCTTGAATTCAGGCGGGGATTGAACTCACAACCTTAAGGTCGTGAGCGAGAGCTTAGGATTGCATACTGTTGCCTTAACACACTGCACCACACGAGTGTAGTACTGCAATTAGTGCGGTACTGAGGACATTGCGCTAATCGTAGTAAAATGCGGCCGGTGTGAGAGCAGCCAAAAACACACTGTTTTTTACAGCATTTAGCACGGCATTTCAAAAGTAAACGCCTCCATTGAATTCACTGGGGCTTCTTTCACGAGAACATTTCTAACGCTGTCTGCTCTATTTTGGTGCGCTTTCATTGTAATGATGGGTGTGTTAAAAAACGCTGTTGAACAGGTGCCCAGGCTGCTTGCACTACATATTCCCCTCCATGTCGAACCGGTGTTGGCGCTGTGGGACTGAAAGAGACACTATGATGCATGTATGGTGGAGCTGTGATCAGGTAAAGCCCTTTTGGGACAAAGTGTTCTTGATATACAAAACAATGTGTCGGAAGACAATTAAAAATACCCTGCAAATAATACTACTTTCTATTTTACCGGGATCGATTGGGTCTCAGAAAAAGGGATTCTGTCTGGCTGCGATAGCCATCCATGTGCCATTCATGAGTGAATGGCAGCAGGAGATGGCGCAACTGTGCCGCATGGAGGAACTTTGTGCTGAATGCAATAGGGAATCGGGTACATTTATAGCACTGTGGCAGCCATGGGTGGAAATTATGTCCTCTACGGAGTTGGAGACCCTGTTTGCATAAATCCAGATTTCTTGAAAGTGGGAATCTTGCGGTGACATTATGCCTAGATCTAAAACTTTTGGTGGAACAATTATGGAGCGGTTCTACTCGTCATCCCCGCCTCCTCTTGGGTCTTACCCTCCCTCCTTTTACTCATGTTATACCCCTTTGCCCACATCTTTTTTTTACTTTCCTTCCTTCAGGTGCATTTACACACAAAGATGATCGCTCAAAAGATGGCTTTTGAGCGATCATTTTGCATAAACTACTACTTCATACTAATCCCTTTTAGTACCAGTTATTAGCGTGTGAGCCGCCGGGAGCTGTATTCAGAGAACAGACCACCCTTTGTTCTGCCACACAGTTGACAGCTGAGACAATGTAATCAGCAGTCCCCAGGCAGAACACAGCGTGCGGTCCTTCCCATCACCTCTTCTGTCGAACTATGGATTCTATGCTGAATTAAATTTATGGTTCTGCAGAAAAGTGAAAAATGGGCATATTTACAAGCAATGATTATCGCTCAAAAGATGGCTTTTGGGTGAATTTTGAGCGATAATCATTGTGTCTAAATGGGCCTTAAGTTTGGCTACTAAAATTTACTTGTCTACGCCTGAACTAGGTCTCCCCCTATGTTCCCACTACCTCCCCACGCTGGTTGTTTCAAGCAACAACCAGTGAACTTTGAATTCTTTCATCGGACATTGCGAGTATTTTCTATCAAGGAGTAGTGACTAACACATTTTCTTTTTTCTCTCTCTGTAGTGATAGGCCTGCAAGGACATGGTAGAATCATTTGTTGGCTACATGCTCCTAAAACAAACCATGTGAAAAGACAGGCCTAGATTTAATTTGACACAATGGTCTTGCTCCGGCATGTAAGGTTTCTGAATGTTACGCTATTTTAATAATTTAAGATGCCACTTTATTATACGCGGTCCTGCGAGACTCGATTTATCTGTTTGTTTTTCAAAAACAAATAGCCAATAAAAAGATTGAAGATAAAAAACGCCGCTGAACACATTTGAAAACATGTTAAAATGCCGCCTATGAGACTGTATACTAAGCAAGCTATATTAAATGTCCCCTATGCATATGCTAAAGATGTTGTTGTTATGCTTTGTATAGCTCATTGTCCCTTCCTTTATAAACTTCAATAAAAAACTATTGGAATCTAAAAAACCTCGTAGTCAAGGGTAATGTACACTGGAACCAACATGGCTCTTTATAGGGTTTATCCCAAGATAGACTTACCTATTCATAGGATAGGTGACAAGTCTGATCAGTGCGAGTCCCATCACAGAGACCCCCACTGATTCTGAGAATGGGGGTCCTGTCTCCCAACCTCCTTCTCACTGCGTATTCGCTCCATTCCCTGCAGTGGAAGAGGAGATTGAAAAGGAGCGTAGGTTGCACATGTGTGGTTTTGCTCTATTCATCTTTAATGGGACTGATAGATAGCCAAGCACTTGCACTCTGCTATTTCTGTCAGCCCCATTGAAATGAATGGAGCTGTGCTGCAGATGTGCGAATGCTGCTCCATTCAATCTCCAAGTAACAGCAGGCGGGTGCATTGAATTTGAAGAGAGTAGAAGAGGGGCGCATGAAATACTTGTTTTCAAGATTGGTGGGGATCTTAGGGGTGAGACCCCACTGATCAGACTTTTATCACCAATCCTAAGTGATAAAAGTCTATTTTGGGACAACTCCTTCAACCAATCATGGGCTGCTAGTTACTGAAAGACAATAAGGCCCAATGTCCACGTGCGTCTTGCTGCCCATAGGGATGCATTAGCATCCGTAGGTCAGCTAAAAGCATGCGGATGTGATTTCTTCCCGGTGTGCGGGTCGCACGCACAGGAAGAAATAGAGACCCGCACAGACATAGAACATTCTGCGATTTGTTTTCCGGGTGAGATTTCACGTGGAGAAATCGCAGCCGTCTGCCTAGGATTGCGTTTCTATGGCAGCTTCCATGGGCGGAAATTCTGTGGGAAATCCAGCTACGGAATTTCCACCGGTGTGCAGGGGGCCTTAGGGTATGTTCACACTGACAGATTTGTTGCGGAACTGTTTGCAACATAATTTCCCTGTTATGCCTCTGAATGGGGCCGATTGAGCTGCGGAGTGCATTCATATAAATGGGGCCGTCACAAACATTTTTGCAACAAACCCGCCACATGTGAATTTAGCTTAATGATCTTGATATTTGAGAAAATGGCAATCTTTAACTTCATCGACTAATATGGAGTCCAAAATTATGGAAAATATGCATCTATGCAGCTGTAACATATACATTTTCTCAAATAAAAGGCTTGAATGTAATATGATTTAGCATGATGGTTTTCATGTAGGAAAATATGTATATTTAATTTTGCTACCTCCAATCTTCTAGCCAAGCAATGCACTTTTAATTAGATTGAGCTGCAGAATCAATGCAGCCCTGTGTCCTCAAATAACTGGACGGCATTCCAAAGGGGGGTGCACTTCTCTGGCTAAGGTAGGCGTGAAATTGATTAAGAGCAGCAGTTATAGACAAGCAGGAGGAAGAGAAATCTCAGGTTCCAAAGCACCACTTCATACATATAATACAGGCTCCAAAATATTATAGTCCTCATTACGTACACAAAAGCTGGTGAGAGATACATAGTTGTGCTAAATACGGTAACTACCTCTGACCCTTGGACAAATTTCACTGCAATGCGATAAACAATTACATGCATGATAAAAATAAAATGTAAGATTCTTTATTATACCCGTTCCTGCAAAAACTGAGTGGCAACTAGTATGGCCAGTATTAAATAGTTCATTTTGGTTTCTTTTTCCTTTTTTTTTTCTTCAATTGACAGTAGCAAGAAAAGGTACCTTGGGCCACTTTCAGACTCCAACCAGAAGTTTACTGACCTGAACTCAGTCTAGTATGGATCTATGATGCTGTGAGTTCAGGTCTGGGACACTCATCTGTAATATGGATGCAAATATGTGCCTGAAATACACTTAGCTTCCTTTTGCTCACTACAGAGCACAGGCGCATATATACGATATTTGTCTGCGATTGTACTATATTTGTATATTGTATATAGATCCTATACAATGTAACAAGTTGTCACCTATTAAATGTTGGGCCCAAGTGAGGGTATTGTCCCTCATGCAGGTTTATGCAGTTTTTTTTAAAGGGAACTCGTCACGTCCCAACAGCACCATAAACTAAGTTATGGTGCTCTTAGGGGACAAGACAGGAAGCCGGGCGATGTATTTTTATTAGAGATGAGCAAGTATACTCGCTAAAGGCAATTGCTCGAGTGAGCATTGCCTTTAGCGAGTACCTGACGCTCGAGACTGAAGGTTCGGGTGCCAGCGGCGGGCAGGGAGCTTCGGGGGAGAGCGGAGAGGAACGGAGGGGAGATCTCTCTCTCCCTTCTCCCCCCCCCCCCTGCTGACAGCCGCTACTCACCGCTCACCCGCGTCGGCACCCGAACCTTCAGTCTTGAGCGGGCAGGTACTCGCTCGAGCAATTGCCTTTAGCGAGTATACTCGCTCATCTCAAATTTTTATTTATTTATTTATTTATTATACTCGCCCGCCCACGCAGTGCCCCCCTCCAAAGTCAGTGCATAGGACAAAAACCTGACTCTTTTCAGAGTCCTGTGCATGCAGTCTCCCATAGACTTGCATAAGAGCACGTGCGACTCTGACAAGAGTCAAATATTCGTGCCGCTCGCCAACTTTACTGGGTGACAGTGCTGGATTGTGGGATCGGGTCAGTATAAAAAAAAATTATATATCACCTGTCTCCTTGTCAGGTCTCCTAGCAGCACCATAACTTAGTTTTTGGTGCTGATGGAACGTGATGAGATCCCTTTAAAAAAAAAAAAAAAAAAACTGCATAAAGCTGTATGGGGGACAACACCCTCACTTGGGCCCAACATTTATTAGGTGACAACTTGTTACATTGTATAGGATCTATATACAATATAAAAATATAGTATTTGTATAATAAGAATGCTTTGCACAACATGTGCATCCACACCACATACATGTAGTGCTGCATTTCTTTAATGAACCAAAAAGGGGCCGGGCTGCAATTACTGCGCCTACATCTGAAGATACTGGAGGGCTAGTGCCTTAAGGCTCATTTAGACACAATGATTATTGCTCAAAATTTGCTCAAAAGCCATCTTTTGAGTGATAATCGTTGTGTGTAAATGTGCCCATCTTTCACTGTTCAGCGACCGATGGAATTCAGTTCTGCCTGAAAACCATCGTTCGGCAGAACAGCTGGTAAGCAGGACCGCACGCTGTGCTATGCCGGAGGAGAGCTGATAACAGCTGATTGCTTTGTCTCAGCTGTCAGCCCCACTGGCAGAACAAAGCGAAAGTAATCAGGGAATAGCGGGTGGCATGTTCCCCGATTACAGCTCCCTGCGGCTCACACACTGCTACTTGGTACTAGTAGGCAAAAGTATTGTTTATTCGTTCAGTCGCTTCCGACTCTTTGAGACCTTGTGGACCAGCCCACGCCAGAGCTTTCCGTCAGCTGTCTCCACCCCCAACTCCACCAAGGTCCAGTCCGTCACCTGAAGGATATCATCCATCCATCTTGGTTGGCCCCTCTTCTTTTTGCCTTTCACTTTCCCCAAGATCAGCATCTTCTCCAAGGTATCCTGTCTTCTCATTATGTGGCCAAAGTACTTCAGTTTTGCCTTTAATATCATTCCTGCATAAATCATTGTTCATCTGCAACCCAGCTTTTACACATTCTTCTTTGACTTTGGTAATAAAGGCTCCTCAGCTCCTCTTCACTTTCAGCCATCAAAGTTGTATCATCTACATATCTAAGATTGTTAATGATTCTTCCAGTGATTTTAACTCCAGCCTTGGATTCACCAAGCCCTGCTCGTCACATGATGTGTTCTGCATACAAGTTGAATAGGTAGGGTGAGAGTATACACCCCTGCCGTACTCCTTTCCCAATCTTAAACCAATCTGTTGTTCCATGGTCTGTTCTTACTGTTGCTACTTGGTCATTATAGAGATTCATCAGGAGGCATACAAGGTGACTTGGTATCCCCATACCACCACGAACTTGCCACAGTTTATTATGATCCACACAGTTAAAGGCTTTAGAATAATCAATAAAACAGAAATAGATGATTTTCTAAAATTCCCTGCCTGCCTCCATAATCCAGTGGATATTGGCAATTTGGTCTCAGTTCCTCTGCCTTTTCTGAACCTGGCTTGTACATCTGGCAATTCTCGCTCTATGAATTGCTGCAGTCTACCTTGCAGGATCTTGAGCATTACTTTATTGGCATGTGAGATAAGGGCCACTGTGCGATAGTTAGAGCATTCTTTAGGGTTTCCCTTTTTTGGTATGGGGATATAAGTTAAAGGGGTTGTCTCGCGAAATCAAGTGGGGTTATACACTTCTGTATGGCCATATTAATGCACTTTGTAATATACATCGTTCATTAAATATGAGCCATACAGAAGTTATTCACTTACCTGCTCCATTGCTAGCGTCCCCGTCGCCATGGTTCCGTCTAATTTCGGTGTCTTCTAGCTTTTTTAGACGCGCTTGCGCAGATCCGTCTTCTCCCTTCGGCTCCGCTCGGCAGCATCGGCGTTTTGGCTCCGCCCCCTTGTACGCGTCATCGCGTAGCTCCGCCCCATCACGCGCCGATTCCAGCCAATCAGGAGGCTGGAACCGGCACCGCCATGGGGTGGAGCTACGCGATGACGTGTACAAGGGGGCGGAGCCAAAACGCCGATGCTCCCGAGCGGAGCCGAAGGGAGAAGACGGATCTGCGCAAGCGCGTCTAAAAAAGCTAGAAGACACCGACATTAGACGGAACCATGGCGACGGGGACGCTAGCAATGGAGCAGGTAAGTGAATAACTTCTGTATGGCTCATATTTAATGAACGATGTATATTACAAAGTGCATTAATATGGCCATACAGAAGTGTATAACCCCACTTGATTTCGCGAGACAACCCCTTTAATTTTTTCCAATCTGATGGCCATTCTTGTGTTTTCCATATTTGCTGGCATATGGCATACATTACCTTGACAGCATCATCTTTATTGCTATTAGCAATGCTTCTTAAGGCCCATTCAACCTCACTCCACAGGATGTCTGGTTCTAATTCACTCACTACACCGTCCTCGCTATCCTCGATATTATTATCCTTCATATACAGATGTTCCGTATTCTCGCCACCTTCTCTTGATCTCTTCTACTATTGTTTAATCCTTGCCACCTTTGATTTTGATCATACCCATTTTTGCCTGAAATTTAAATCAAGTAGTAGCTTATGCAAAATGATTGCTCAAAAGGCATCTTTTGAGCGATCATCTTTGCAGTGTAAATGCACCTTAAGGCATTGTTGGGGGGCCGCCCCCAATTGTTGGGGGCAGCCCCAGAAGCAGCAACATTTTTATTTCTTAGGGGTTTTTTTTTTATTTACTTTTTTCCCAGACCCTTGTCTCCTACCAGACCTTAGAAGGGGTGTTCCATCTCCACTGCACAGCAGCCAGAAAGAGGTGGAAATGAGAGACTAGGTCAGCAGTCTGCTGCTCCACCAATCACATCTAGGCGCTGCTCTGCTACTCATCAGTACACAGGCAAGTGTTGCTGATGACGGCGGACAAGGTGTTTATAGCTTGCTATGGAGGGGTCATTTCTCTCAAGAGTGCATGATCTGGAGGCATACTCCATGGTCCAGCCTGTCTGCTCATTAGTCTCAAGCATCCCTCCTCTACTGTCTCCGGTGGGAGAAAAGACAATTGAGAAAGAACTGGGCAAGGGGAACATAGAGTGTGTAAAGTATGTACACATTGGGTGAATGAATAAGTGCAGTGTGTGTATTTGATTTTCTGTGTAATGCCCCTTTTATACAAGCCGATTCTCGCTTGAATAAGCAAGTGATGTCTTCGTTTGCAGATATTTGCACTGATGCAGAGTGTTTTGACGGGCAGATCATACTTAAAGGAGATGTCCCGAGGCAGCAAGTGGGTCTATACACTTCTGTATGGCCATAATAATGCACTTTGTAATGTACATTGTGCATTAATTATGAGCCATACAGAAGTTATAAAAAGTTTTATACTTACCTGCTCCGTTGCTGGCGTCCTCGTCTCCATGGTGCCGACTAATTTTCGCCCTCCGATGGCCAAATTAGCCGCGCTTGCGCAGTCCGGGTCTTCTCCTCTTCTCTATGGGGCTCCGTGTAGCTCCGTGTAGCTCCGCCCCGTCACGTGCCGATTCCAGCCAATCAGGAGGCTGGAATCGGCAATGGACCGCACAGAAGCCCTGCGGTCCATGAAGACAGAGGATCCCGGCGGCCATCTTCAGCAGGTGAGTATGAAGACGCCGGACCGCCGGGATTCAGGTAAGCGCTGTGCGGGTGGTTTTTTTAACCCCTGCATCGGGGTTGTCTCGCGCCGAACGGGGGGGGGGTTTAAAAAAAAAAATAAACCGTTTCGGCGCGGGACATCTCCTTTAAGGATCGTTCTCGCACTTCTCGCTCAGCGCTTCACATTCTATATGGAACACGGAGCGGGGAGCTTTCAAACATAACGAGAAGTGAGTGAGCCGACAATGACTTTTATGTAGGCTGAAACTGAACAGCAAATTAAAAGCGAAGGAGAAGTGCATGACCAGATGAAGAAGAAAAACACAGGACGTACATTTACGTTGTGTGCATTCAGGGTTTGTATGGAGGGGGATTGGGAGCTAATCTAGCTCCATCCGACGTGGATGCCAGCTGTTTCTTACAGCTGATACCCACCATCAAAAGTCACAAACAGCATTAATGCTGATCGCAGCTGTTAACCCTGTCAAAGCCATTGTCAGTTCTGACATCGGCATTTAAATCTCCCGATCGATTTTGTGAGATCCTGAACTTTCCCTGTGATGAGATCACGAGGTGCCGTTCAGTTGTCGTGGCAGCCTGGGGTAATTTGATGGCCCCCGGCGCTGATTTGGCCGATTGTCTATCAAGTCTTGCTTGTGGCGTGGTTTAATAGACTGCCTGTCCCCCGTAAGAAAAAAAACAAACAAAAAAAAAAAACACCAAAAAAAAAAAAAAAACACCCTTTCCCCATATTTAGGCCACCTGCACAGAGGCGGATTTGCATTGCGGAATCCAGGGCGGTTCCCACTCGTGGAAGGTCGCAGCATGCTCTATTTTTGAGTGGATTCCACCTGTTCCACCCTTCCGCAATTAACATTTGTAATGACGCAGGAAAAACAGGAGTTTAGAAAAAAAAAAAATCTGTACTGCACATGTCCAACGGCAAGCCATGCGGATCATCCGCAGTACAGATGAAGAGAAAGAAAGACGGTTATGTACAGACGCCGCTGCAGAATCTTGTTCTGTCATGTGCAGGCAGCCTTACATCTCAAAAAAAAAAACAACAGACAAAAAAATATTTGGTATGACTGCATCAAAATAATGCAGTATTTATATACCTGCTTGATGAATGTAATAAATAAATAAAAAATTTAAAAAAAAACACAATCACCAAAATTGCACTTTTTGGTCACACCGACTCCAAGAAATTTTTTTTATAAAAAGTGATCAAAAAGTCCTCCACATTGTAACCAGTATAAACTAAAGGATGTCTCACAAAAAAATGAGCCCCTGCACAACTCTGTCAATGACAAAAATAAAAAAAGTTATGGCGGTCAGAAGATGATGGCAGAAAATAGTGAAATATCTTTGGAAAAAAAATTCAATTTTCTACAACTAGTACAGTAGAAAAAAAAACTATGTACATTTGGTATTGTCATAATCATACTGACCCAGAGAATAAAGTTATATCACTTTTGCCACAGTGTAACATAGTTCGTAAGGCTGAATGAAGACAATGTCCATCTAGTCCAGCCCCCCAAAGATAGCGGAATTTCGTTTTTTTTCAGTACATTATGTGGTAAATAAAATAGTACCATTGAAAAATACAGCTTGCCCCACGTAATTACAAGAGTTATGATTTTTTGAATGTGGGTAGAAAAAACTAAAACAGGCCATATTCTTAAGGTGTAAGCCCATTCTCACACACTCCATTGTTAAAACGCAGCATTTTAACACTTTTTCTAACTGCGTTTTCAAACACGTTCGAAAATGTTTTTTAATGCACCTCATCACGGCAATGAGTGCTGAGGTGCGTTAAAAGGCTCCAGAACAGAGCAGACAGCGCTCGAATGCTGGTCTGCCAAGCCCCATTGAAATCAATGGAGGCGTCGTGGTAAATGTTGTAAAAAGCGTTGTGTCCAAGAGCGGCTAAGTTTACACATACCTGATTTATTTCTGCTGCAGATTGTGGTGCGGATCAGCAACAAACAATCAGATTTTGATACCGATTTGGCACAAATTTTGGTGCGGATTTTGATAAGGATGTCACTCCTCGTGCGCTACAGATTACAATCCACAGCTCCGCTCATTTTACTCTGCTGTGTTTCCAGCAACATGTGAACCTGCAGCCTGCACATATGCTGTTTATTTTCTGTGGCTTTGCTGAAGATGTCCTGCTGTAGAGAATTTGCAGTGGGTCCGGTGTGTGTTGCTGTAGCATTAGGGCCGGCTCACATGAGCGTATCTGTTAAAGGGTGAATGCAGACGGCCGAGACCGATTCCGACTGCGAGATTCTTGCAGCGGGATGCGACCCGTGCCCCTGCAGTGACCAGTGGCTTGCCTGTCCGCTGTCTTTGCTCTGCGGATGTGCTGGCTGGTGCACAGCTGTGCGTGTGCGTGTGCAGTGCAGAGCCGGCACCCCATAGACGATGCGGCAGGCCGAGCCTCTGCGAGACTTGCTCTGAAATAGAACATGCCGCGATTTTGTCTTCCGCAATCAAAAATCGCAGCTGTCTGCATAGGATTGTGTAAACCAATGCAATCCTATGGCAGTGTGCAACGGTGGAAATTCCACGTGAAATCTCACTGCGGAATTTCCGACCAGGTACATTCAGCCCAACGCCGAATGCATAACGCAGCGTTTTACAGCTGTGTGAGCAGGCATATCGTTGTGTAGGGCAATGATTTTGCACTGTGCATGACGGTGTATCTCACACACGCTGTCAATGCGCAGTCTGACTTGGTTCTTTTTTACTTAAAATTTCCTGCTCTGTTACTTAGCGACATTGTGTATAAATGCAATACCCACATACGTAATGTACTTGCGTATGTACAATGTTTATGACGCACCCATAGAGGACAATAGGGCGTTCTTTTTTTATGCACGTATTATACACAATAAAAACCTGCTAGTGTGAGTGGTTCAATTAAAATCAATGCAATTTCATTGACTCCATTCAACGTTTATTATGCGCATGTAATGTACGATGAAATTACGTTCCTGTGAGCCTACCCCTTCACGCTGGCAAGAGCAATATCTGGCGGTGAGTCACATGGCAACGTTTTCACGTGGAAACAGCCTTGCATTGTAGGCATGAAGGAATCCCCCACAGCGTCTATCACAGCTGCGGCAGAGGATAACAGAGTTCTCCCATCGGGTCCAGCGCTGCTGCCGCCGGCCCTATTGGAAACAATGGGCGATATCGCAGAAAGTTAAGGCATGCTGCAATTTTTTTTTCTGCATAGCATTGCAACACTATGCCATGCAGGAAAACATCACTAATGTGAATGAGCCCATTCAAGAGCAAGGAGTTCATATTTGTGCGTCTCGCAGCGCACAAATCTTGCATGATATTCACGCCAGTGTGAAGGCCCTCTATAAGCCATGCAATGCTTGACTCAATTATCAGATTTTTCTCAGGTCTTGTGTATGAGTGATAAATATTAATGTATATACACACACCAGGATGTATGTGTGTAGAGGTAGATAGTTTTGTGTACAGTAATTACATGAAGGATACAGCAAGGAGGATACAGGTATACAGCAAGGAGGAATACATTGGTTCGCATGGATGCTTCCATAATGGGAGATGGTCACGTCCCCACGGCACCATAAACTAAGTTCTGGTGCTGATAGGGGATGTGACAAGGAGCCGGGAGATGTATTTTTTTTAAATTTTTAATACTCACCGACTTCTGGAATTCAGTGCCGTCACCGGGTGAAATTGGTGTACAACACGAAAATCTGACTTTTTCAGAGTCCTGTACATGTGCTCTCCCATAGACTTGTATTTGCAGAGCGTGTGCTATGGGGACCTGACAAGTTCCCACCGGACTTGGATCACCACTTTATAATCTAAAAGCCCCCACCGAAACCAGTATTTTTTCTTTATACACCCAAGCCTGGATACACATTCTCCACTTAAGGGCTCATGTCCACAACCGTGTTTTCACCGTGTATTATGGGTGTGTAGCACATCCGCGTAATAGAGTCAATGAAAGTCACTGGATTTTCATTGACCTATGCAGAAACGCGTGCAGACACTGTATCGATACGCACGAGAAATAGATCATAGCAAGCTATATTTCTATGCGTATCACGCAGGTTGAGCCCTATACATTGGTATATGCAGCATATAAAAACGCTGTCCATACACAACACACTGCGTATGGGCGCAGTTTTTAAACAGATCGGGAAATTTAAAATAAAATTTTGAAAAAAAAAAGTGTCACACTGTGCATGTCCTTGTACGTGTGATACGTGGGCATGCGCACTGCACTTGCAGCCATACACGGTCTCCGCCGACTCTTTGCCGGTAGAACCATTGTTTACAAAATCATTGAAACGTTTTACCAATATGTTCGTGCCCCTGAGTCCTTATTATAAATTTGGGCACACAATATGAAGGTGAGCGACTGTACTTTAGTTGTATATTTACTACACTGCAGACCTGTGATTTGCAACCTTTGGCTGTATATTTGTTATAAAGCCACCAGTACCTTTTTTTTTTTTGCCTAGGCTCGGTTTACACATATGGATGCCTGACCAGTAAGGATTTGTGCACACTGGTGTTGATTGATTTAATTGTTTGGCTCAGTCTTGGGAGGCAACAACATCAAAACTAGAGGCGCCAAATGCGACACATGTTGAATGCATTGACTATAATGGGTTCCATCCGGCTGCTGTTTGCACTCTGGCAATGTCTCAGATAAAATAACGTTGTACGCAGTGCTATTGTATCTCGGATTTTAGCGAAAATCTTCAACGGATGCGAATAAAGCCTTTAGCAGACTTCAGACAAGAGGATTGTAACACATTCATAATATGGATCCGTATGTTACAGATGACATTACAACTGTTTGCCATCAGTATTTGCCTCCGTATTGTTTTTATTTTCTATTGGACAAATACTTATCCTTATTTGCCCAATAAAAATAGCAAAAATTTGGCGGAAACACAAAATAAATTGGTCATGCTGCATTTTTAAAAAAACATAGTAAAAAAAACAAATACAGCCATGTGAATAAATACATATAGATATATTAGGTCCGCAAAACACTAACCAAATACCGAGTTAAAATACGCTTATCTGAAAGCGGCCTAAAAGACCAATTTCAGTATATGTACAACTCGTCTAAAGCTGCTTGAAATCAAACGTGTATGTTCAGCCTAAGTCCTGGCTTAATTAGGAATAGTTTCCATCGACAGAAGCATGGAGTAACACAGAAGTATAAAACATTTAACTCAAGCATTTCACGCCGTGAGAAATCACATGGAACTCAGCAGAAGTCACTGAAAAAGAAATTCATTTAGAGCCGCATTTTGCTTTGCTGCACAGGATATTAGCCAGTCAAACAAAGGCGGATATTTCAGAAACACAAAAATTGTAAAGAATTCCACTACATGCTCTAGGAGACTACCTGAGGGGTATACGGGGGATAATCAGATATTACCTTGCATTCCCCTGGCTCTGTGAGTCTCAACAATAAGCTTGTCAGGAAGATCCATGCTACTGGAGGGTTCCCCATATCTGGAGCTGCAGCTGTTTCAAAACAGCACAGCAGCAGTGATGTGAGGCTCTTAGATCTTGGCTTCCCCACCGTGGACCCCTCTCTCTGTCTCTGACTCAACCTTCCTCTCTCATTTTCACTCCCTCCCCACATGGGTCAATTACCTGCTGTACTGGGATAACAACTTCTGCGCCCCCTGGTGGTCTCACTCTGTATTACTATAAACTAGTAAAGATACAAAGTGAGTTTCCTCAGTTGTTGAGGCTGCAGAGATGAGAAATGTTAGTTTGTTTCTTATACAAACTAGTAACAATATTTTTATATGAGGACTCATGTATGAAAATTATTGGTGCTAGAATGTTTCCTAATTCAAATGAAGCATATACTTGTACTATAGGCATAAAACAGTTTGTAGCATGTTTATACACCCCACTAAAACTTTTGGCATGCATAAACCTTTTTCCATTGATTTTAAGGCTTTGTATAACAGCAAAAAGCTGCACTGAATTCTAGAGCATCCTGCATTGTATATCTCAGGCCTTGTTCACACAGTGCACTTTGTTGTTTTTTTTTTAAACTATAGGCAAAGAAATAAATAAGTTCCTTCTTTACCCTAGAATCACACATGCCGTTTTCAAGCAGAACCCGGAGTGGATTCAAAGGAATGAGAAATATAAAGCAAGGACTTCTACTTCTCACATGGACTTTGCTGTGCACGGATTTTTTTTAAACATGCTATGTGTGAAGCCACCCATTTAGAAAAGCCAATGATTTTTTAAATTGCTACATGCGTTTTCAGGTGTTTTGTTTTATTCACACATTTTTACATGCATTGTTTTCTGGCTCTTCTTTTTCCTATAGAGCAGTGTTCGCCAACTCCAGTCCTCAGGGACCGCCAACAGATCATGTTTTCAGGATTTCCTCAGTGTTGCACAGGTGATGGAATTATTGTCAGTGCCTCAGACATTGCCACAGGTGTTCTTACCATAGGATATCCTGAAACCATGACCTGTTGGTGGTCCCTGAGGACTGGAGTTGGGGACCCCTGCTATAGAGGTTCTCATGCAAGAACAGTAATAAAACTGCCAACCCTACAGCCTACTGAGATTGCCAAACACCCCACTGACCTAAAAAACAAGAGTGAAAAAACAAACACAAAAAACTGCACTGTTAGGGCTTATTTAGACGACCGTATATCGGCTCGGTTTTCACGCCGAGCCGATATACGGTGTTCTTGTCTGCAGGGGGGAAAGGATGGAAGAGCCAGGAGCAGGAACTGAGCTCCCGCCCCTTGCCACTATTTACAATCCGAGGTGTGGGATGGGGCGGAGCTAAGTGGCGGTACTTAGCTCCGCCCTCATCTCACCCCCTCCTATTGCAAATATTGGAGAGGGGCGGAGGCTCAGTTCCTGCTCCTGGCCCTTCCATCCTCCTCCCCCTGCAGTCAAGGACACCGTATATCGGCTCGGCGTGAAAATATATGGTTGTCTGAAATAGCCCGAACAGTGCAGTTTTTTGTGTTTGTTTCAATAGGTTTCATATTTCAATAGGTTCATTCATATAAACGTATTTTTTGGTTGTGCAAAAAATACGTAGCATGTTTTATTTTGCTGCACATTTGTGAAGGAAAGGTAGCACATCTTGAACTAATTACACTGATTGGCAATTTCAATGAATGGGTGCATAGTGCCGTGTTTTTTGCGTGCACAAATGTGCACAACTTGCACACGGAAGGAGTGCAGTAAAACCCACACATGCACAAGCAAATCCGCAATGCCTACTGTACAAACACGTGGCTCAAATGCACGCGTAAATGCGCTTACGCCCTTGTGACACCGGCTTATGCAAGATTCACATGGGCGAGTGCAATATCGGTCCGAGCCACTCGGAACAATATCGAGCGTGTTAACATGCGATTTTCTATGCAAGTTTGATGCGTTTTGTGAAAGAAAACTGCATCACATTGCAGTCCATGCGATTTTCACATGTATTTTTCATGTGCGTCAAAATTGCACGTTATTTTAATAGATACATTTAAAAATCACATTGTGCTCATAGGAAAATCGCTTCCGCATCCGAGTGTGTTGCAATTTTTTTTTTCAGTCCATAGAAAATAATGGCCAATATCACCCCAAAAATAGGACATGCATCAATTTTTCTATCTCAAAGCATAGCTGTAATAATAATAATCTTTATTTGTATAACGCCAACATATTCCGCGGCGCTTACATAGACAGGGGGAATACAGAAAGACAAAAGTACAAAAATTACAGAACTACGGTGGCGTGGCCTGGCCGATGGAGAGCTGAGACGCGCCGCGCTTGAGCTCCCTGCTCCCCACGGCTGAAAACCATCATAATTAGGCATTCAGACCTCCTAATTACACCTAACCCTGATCATAGTAAGGAGAAGAAGAGGCACCAGCCTCAGCAGGACCAGAGAAGAGGACTCCGGGCCCCTAGATCGCTTCATAACCGCCAGCGGGGATCGCCTCGGGCCGGAAGGTGGAGGCGGGAATCGGCCCCCTGCAGAGCGGATGGAGGAGAGTGAGGGGAGAAGGTGTCGAGTCGAAGAATCCTAGGACTCAGACTACTATGAAAGACCCCCGGACGGGGAGGGTGGCCCCAGACCCCTTGCTTACACGGCGCCTGAGCCCGGTCAGCCGGTCGGCCCGCGCGACCACAAGATGGCGCCGGATGAAGCTGTGCAGCCGCACCCGTCAGCTACAACAACAGAAGATCAGCACAAACCCACGCTGGCGTACACCGGCTCCTCGCCACACAAGGCACACCACTCACCATCCACAGAGTCTAGCCGGATGACACTGTTGGAGCCGCGAACCCGGGGAGTCCTGCCGGAAGTGCGGGCCCAGCCGCCATCTTCTCCAACCAGCGCGCCGGAAGTGGAAGAGGAGCAGGGCGCGAGGCCACAGAGAAATGAGCCAGGTACCTCCGGTAGCCTTTAGACACCTGGTGAGCTATCAGACACATGGGGGGAGCCCAGACTGATCCCTATACCCACAAGGAAACCAGTTGAGCCCCTAGGGACCCAGCTGCACTTATAAAGGGGACAAATGAGGGACAAAAGAAGCTAAATGTCCCCTATGAGCCCATATTAGAGGGAGAGGAGGAGTGGGCAGCCTTTCCTGGACCCCCACCTACGATCTGGGGAGGCAGCGGCAGTACGCCAACTACAGACCCCCGCCCCGCAGTCAGGAAGGAGCAGTGAGACTCCGACCCCCCCACACCCCTACCACCTAGATCAGCTCCAACACACAAGGGAACGCCACATGAACAGACACCCCACAACGGAGATGGCAGAGACAAACCCCCCACATACGCCCACATAACCAAGCTCCCGCAAAAGCCACAGAAGCCGGGCATGCGATCCTCCGTAACGACTAGCAGTCGAGCAGGGAGGGAGACCCCTACACATCTTACCGAGCCATCCAATGACAATTGGGATTGGAAGGATCTCAGATCTATCCCAACCAAGGGAGACCTCGACAACCTCTTTGCCCAATTCGCCTCATCACAAAAATCAGCACTAGAATCTCTACAAAGAGAAATCCAGCAGATGGGACACCGAGTAGGAGAAACGGAGGAAACACAGGAACAAATACTTCACCACGTGAACGAGCACCACGATATCCTATGCGAGCATGCTAACCTGATCTCAGAACTCGCCACCCATCTAGATGACATCGAGAACCGCCACAGGCGTAACAACTTAAGGATCAGGGGTCTAGGTGAAGAGATTGAAAGCAGACACCTGGAGACCTGGGCGCAAAAGTGTTTTGGTGACCTCCTAAACAGACCCTCAAGCACACCGATCGAAATCGACAGAATTCATAGAGCCCTGGGTCCCAGACCGACAGACCCTGAAAGACCACGAGATGTGTTATGCAGGATACACTTCTATAAGAATAAAGAGGAGATCCTGCGCCAGATCAGAGCGAAAGGCCCAATCAAAGTCAGAGACAAAGAACTATTGATACTGCCTGATCTGTCCAGGAGAACACTACAACAGCGCCGGGCACTTCGGCCCCTATTAACAGCCCTGAAAGAACACAGTATTCCCTACCGCTGGGGCTACCCGTTCCAGCTGGTGGCCGGCACAGGCAACGAGACAGCCATCTTTAGATCCATAGGGGACCTCCCTAGGTTCCTTACGGTCCTGAAACTTCCAATGGTCTCGCTCCCGGAGTGGCAGAAGACGAGCACTCTGACACTGTCCCCACCTAAAAGCCAGTGGCAAACAGTACAACCGAATCGAAGAAGACAGAACAACAAAGGCAGAGCCCAACCACCTCAAGATTCCGACCCATGAAAGGCGGAAGGACTTCATGACAAGAGAGACTTTCTTTCTACCCTGGATCTCAATGGAACCGCGATGATGTTACAACCCGGCGCGATTTCAATCCGTCACCCCCCCTTGCACAAGATACGCCGGGAAAACCCCGGAGAGGTTGACCTTAGAACCAGGCCCCGGACCGATGCCCAAGGAGACTAATTCTTGGCGCCCGCCACACCACAATCGCAGAGACAGAGCCCCATCTACGAGGTCACCCTTTCTCAAACCCGAGGCTCACGTTGGACTTACCTATCCAACCTAACCAAGACTTCCGACAATCAAGCCCCTCCTGATGCATCCAGCGGGGAATCTTCTTCTTCATTCTTCCTCCTCTTCCTCCCTGCTAATAATCTGCGCTCTGGGAGATACCACCTACAACACTAATCTCCTGGTCCTCCGTTTCTCCTCTCCTCTCCTTTCCTCTCCTCTTCTCCCCTTCTTTTCTATCTGCCCTATCCTAATGCATACAGTGTTAAGGTTTGGATGCCCTTCACATAGTTATTTTTTCTCCTAGCTGCCGTGAGGGAGGGGAGCTACGTCGGAGAGACTCGACTCAGCCGCCCTCCCCACTAGGGACCACAGCAAGTTTTTGCTGCAGAGACGTTTGTCGTTTGATAGTTAGTGTATTTCACCTAAGGTGCATGGATTGCAATGTTCAAGTTGTCACTAGGTGGATTGATGTTACCCTGTCTCCCCCCCCCCCCACACCTTTCCTCGTGTGAGTCTCCCACCCCTTTCAATCCCCAACCCCAGGTATTGCATACGAGGGGGTCCTCGTCTCAAGTTACCTTCTGGCCAGCAGCTCGTCTTCCTAACAAGCCCAGATGGCCCGACTAACGATTTGCTCTTTTAACACAAAAGGGCTCAATTGCCCCAACAAATGGAACCAAGTGTTGTACAGACTCCACAGGAAACTGGTCATGGTTGCAATGCTGCAGGAGACGCATTTTCCACGATCAGGTCCTCCAGACTGCGTCAGGAACAAATTTTATCCCTTATGGTTCCATTCCACACACCCCGAAAACAAAACCTGTGGAGTCTCTATAGCATTCTACAAATCGGTAACCCTCGTGGTGCTATCTCAGGAGGGCGACGAGGATGGGAGGTATATGTTCCTTAAGGTGTCTATCAGTAATAAAATATATACGATTGCTAATTTGTACTTCCCTAATCAAGGACAAGCGGGCTTTGCTGCCAGAGGTCTCCGGGGCCTCTCAGACTTCGCGGATGGATCTCCGGTCATACTGGGCAGCGACTTTAATATGTGCTTGGACCCCCGACTGGATTCCTCTACGGGACGCTCCGCACTCTCAAGAACGGCCATTCGTAAGGTTCAGAAAACTCTCGTGAGTATGGACCTGATAGAGCTTTGGCGCATTCTCCACCCGGGTAAGCGAGACTATAGCTTCCACTCCATGGCGCATAATTCTTATAGCAGAATTGACTATATATTCATCTCACATAGCTTGCTAGACGGGGATTCCCAATGTTCCTTAGATGTCCTGCTGTGGTTCGACCACTCCCCGGTGCTTGCATCCTTGGGTCCAGGGGACACGGAGGCGAGGGCGCCAATGTGGCAACTAAACGACAACTTACTTAAAGGGGTTGTCCCGCGGCGAATTAAAAATTTTTTTTTTCTACATACCCCCGCATTGTGCCCCGTTAAAACCAATCCCTTTGTTATTTAAAAAAAAAAAATCGCTTACTTGCATCCCCATTCGGGCAGCTTCTTCTTTTCTTCTTTTAAAGATGTCCGCCGGTCCTTTCCCAAGGTGCACCGCGGTTTTCTCCCATGGTGCACCGTGGGTCTTCTCCCATGGTGCACCGTGGATTATCTTCCCCTGTCTTGCGTTCCACTGCCGATTACAGCCACCTAATTGGCTGATCGGCACCACGTGATGGAGGCGGAGCTACGATGACACGGAGAAGAGGGAGGAGCCAGGACGCAGCTCGTGAGCCCGGAGGTAGACAGAAGAGGAATCCTTCGGTGCGCAAGCGTGACTGTTAATGCGACTAAAGAAGCAGCTTTAGTCGGCGCCATGGAGACGGGGACGCCAGCAACGGAGTGGGTAAGTGTATAACTTCTGTATGGCTCATATTTAATGCACGATGTATATTACAAAGTGCATTAATATGGCCATACAGAAGTGTATAACCCCACTTGCTTTCACGGGACAACCCCTTTAAGGACGCCGCCTGTATGAATGACGTCAAAAAAACGATTGAAAATGTCAAGATAGATCATGAATCAGACCCCACGCCCGCCCCGTTAAAATGGGAAGCATTAAAATGTGTTTTGAGAGGGGTGTTCATTTCGCACGGTGCCAGGATTAAGAAAGAACAAACAGCTAGGCTTACCCAATGGATAAAAGACCTCCACCAAAAAGAACTGTTAAATAAGTCCCATCCGTCCGCCATCCTTCAAACAGAAATATCAGAGATCTAACATAAAATCTTAGATATCCTCGACCAAAAAGCCCTTTGTAGAAGAGACAAGCTCAAAGCGGGTTACTATGAATATGGGGACAAACGTGGAAGATGGCTAGCTAGAGCTTTACACCCCAAACTGTCCCACCCGCACATACACTCTATAAATTCAGCTGAAGGCAGACAAATTCACACCCCAAAGGGAATTCTGGATGAATTTTGTCAGTTTTACTCCAAACTGTATAACATCCCCGAGACACGAGACATCTCCGACACCCAACACACACAATCGCTTGAGGAGTATGTAGATAAGCATGTCCCGAGACGATTTACGGCAGAAGAGGCCGGGGATCTAGACAGAGATTTTGAAACAGAAGAACTCACAAAAGTTTTAGCGGACACTAAACCAGGGAAGAGCCCAGGCCCAGACGAGTACTCCCCGAGAATTTACAAAACCTGCGGGGACCTGGTCTCAGATCTACTACTCCAGTCCTTCAACACAGTTTCTAGGGGATGCCCATTCCCTCCACAATCCTTACAAGCCCACATCGTTCTGATACCCAAACCTAGGAAAGACCCCTTGTCTTGCAGCAGCTACCGCCCAATATCATTGATCAATTGCAACATAACATTTTTTTCAAAAATAATAGGAAATAGACTGAACCCCTCGATCCCGCGTCTCATTCATAACAATCAAGTGGGTTTTGTACCTGGGAGAGAGGCAAGAGACAACTCTACCAAAACTCTGTCCCTGATCGACCGGGCCAGGAAAAAGGGAGTCCCACTCTGTCTGCTCTCTGTCGACGCTGAAAAAGCGCTCAACAGAATCAGCTGGAGATTCCTGGAGGCGACCCTCGGGAGGCTGGGGATGGGGTCTAGGGCATTATCCTGGATACTTGTCCGTTCCCTTCGAGATTAAAGACGGTAAGAGACAAGGGTGCCCCCTGTCCCCAATATTGTACATACTGGTGATGGAGACCCTCGCTAACGCCATCTGAAACAACCCCTCAATAAGAGGGATGCAGGTGGGGCAGGTTGAACACAAAATATCACTTTTTGCAGATGACCTTCTAGTGTATGCCACCGACCACCGAGTGGGCCTCCCCAACATTATACGAGAATTCGCTGCCTTTGGTAAACTCAGTAATTACAAAGTTAATGCACAAAAATCCGTGATCCTTAACGTCTCAATATCCCAGAAGGTCGTGGCCGACTTGTCCTCAAAATTCCCCTTCCTATGGAAGCAGGGATCAATTAAATACTTAGGGATTCAGATCCCAACAGACCCGACCGCGACTTACGAATTAAATTATAAACCTCTACTACTAACTCTCAAAAAAGACCTGGAGAAGTGGGAAGGAATACCACTATCATGGTTCGGTAGGATGAGTGCGATCAAAATGGATATCCTCCCTAGAGTCCTATATATTTTTCAGACTGCACCATGTAACCCTCCAAAAGCCTTCTTCGACAAGCTACGTAGCCAAATCCTCCAATTCATATGAAAAGGGAGGCTCCAGGCAACTTAGCCATAAGAGCCTAACCAAACAAAAAGAAAAAGGGGGAGTGGGACTTCCTGACTTGCGCCTCTATCATAAAGTGACAATAGGGACCCTCATACTAGACCTCTTTCATCATAGATCAGACAAATTGTGGGTACAAATAGAGAGTGAGAGCAATAACTTCGAGACACGGGGGGCGTTCTGGGTCCCGGGTTGGACGAAACAAGAGAAGCTGGCGATCTCGACCTTAATGTATTCACTCTTGGGGGCCTGGCATGGGGAGTGCAAGGCGTCGGTACGAGGGTTCCTCACCCCACTTGCTGGAAACCCGCAACTTCCAGCAACACAGCTCACACATAAACTGGGGTTCCTGCCGCGCGGAGTAGAGGCTAGGGTCGGGGAGGTGCTGGAGTCTGGGAGGCTATGGGACATGGTGGACATGTCGGAACTTCCCCCGGGCTCATGGATGCAATTTCTCCAGGTCCGTAGTTATTTGGGAAGAATAAAACCCGCCCGGGGCTGGAACATGAACCTCACCCCCTTCGAGAAGCTATGCTGCGCATCAGAGACACCTAAACACACGGTCTCGCTGCTCTACAACCAACTGCTAGACGAAAGACTAGATGAACATCGTCCCAGGTGGTTGGGGGCATGGGAAGAGGTGTTGGGCCGGCCGGTCCCCGGAGAGCTCTGGTCCAAGGCGTTCCAGCTCACCCATAAGATGTCCATTGCGAGCAGACTACAGGAGCTAAATTTTAAAATCTTATCTAGATGGTACATGACTCCGGAAAGGCTACACCCCTTTTTTCCTGCAACCTCGAACATCTGCTGGCGCTGAAAAGCTGGGATTGGCTCGATGCTTCATATATGGTGGGAGTGCCCCATGGTTGCGCCCATCTGGCGTAATATGAAGAATTTATATGAGAGTACATGCAGAGAACCCCTGACCATGATGCCCGAGTTGGCACTTTTGTCCATTTCCCCCAATGCCTTGTCTCTCAGAAAAGGCCTCTTAAAATTTTTCATCCTGGCAAGTCGCCTGGCAATTCCTAGGTTCTGGAAACAGGACAAGGAGGTTCCCAGACACGCGTGGCTGGGGGCGATGGACGAAATAGCTCAGATGGAGAGATTGAGGCTAACCGACGACCCTCAGGGTCATGACAATTTCTATAGGACCTGGGCACTGTGGTTAGACATACGCGATACAACCACATTCTCTAGATGGCTGCAAACTGGTTCTTGCACATAAATTGTACCGACCAAATCCAGTTTCAACATTATTGAACACATCACCTGGTTACCCCGCCCCCTCCCTCGTCCCCCCCCCCCGTACCCCTTTGACCTCATCCCCTTCCCTTTCTGTATGTTAATGTTTGTATCAAAACAAATTACAAGCAAGATGTGTTTATCTCCATAGAAGTTTACTATAAGTGTATACAAGGAGTCATTTACGCTTTTTGTATAACAACGACACCTCCTCAATGTAATTGCTTTGCTTTATTGTTTAACTCCAATAAAAATCTATTGAACCAAAAAAATTACAGAACTACGGTTACAAAGTAATCAGTTGATGGAAACAATAGGGGTGAGGGGCCTGCTCCAACGAGCTTACATACTACAAGTAATGGGGTGATACAGAAGGTAAAGGGCTGGAGATGTGCACGGTATGGCGGAGTGGACAGTGAGGGATTCTATACACATAGACAATAGTCAGACATTTATCTGTGTGACGGCAGAAACGTAATGGCTGCAGGGGAGGTTTATGATGGCCAGCAGGGATTGCAGTCAGTAGGTCAGGGAGCATGTTATCAGGTGGCATACAGAGGAGATTTGTTTAGGGAATGCTGTATGCTTTTCAGAAGAGGTGCGTTTTTAGAGCACGCACAAAGTTTGTTGAGTCCTGGATTGCCCAGGTAGTCTTTGGTAGTGCGTTCCAGAGGACCAGTGCTGCTCTGGAGAAGTCTTGGAGGCGGGAATGAGAAGTTCGAATTAAAGGGGTGCGCAGTCTAGTTTCGTTAGCAGAGCGGAGAGCCGGTGATGGATTGAGATGAGGGAAGCAATATAGGGTGGCGCTGCGCTGTGGAGGGCTTTGTGGATGAAGGTAATGAGTTTAAATTGAATTCTGTATTTACCAGGTGGCCAGTGCAGTGACTGGCACAGGGCAGAGGCGTCCAAGTAGCGGCTGGACAGAAAGATCAGCCTGGCTGCTGCATTCAGGATGGATTGGAGAGGGTAGAGTCTGGTGCAGGGAAGGCCGATCAGCAACGAGTTGCAATAATCGAGCCGAGAGTGGATGAGGGCAACAGTAAGTGTTTTTAGGGTGTCTACAGTGAGAAAAGAGCAGATTCTTGCAATGTTCTTGAGGTGCAGCTGATATGTTTGGGCAAGAGATTGGATGTAGGGGGTAAATGATAGATCAGAGTCGAATATGACCCCAAGGCAGCGGGCAGGCTGTCTGGGAGTTATGGTGGCGCCACACACTGAGATGGAGATGTCAGGATGAGGTCAGTTAGTGGAGGGTGGAAATATCAGTAAGTCAGTTTTAGAGAGGTTTAGTTTTAGGTAGAGAGAGGACATAGTTAGAGACAGCGGACAGACAGTCGGTGATGTTTTGGAGGAAAGGTGCAGAGATGTCACGGGAAGAGGTGTATAGCTGGGTGTCGTCAGCATACAGGTGGTATTGGAGGCCAAATCTCCTGATGGTTACATGTGGATAAGCACATCAAAAGTGTTGTTTTAATGTGTGAGTTCCATCCTTATCACTATTGGACGGAACTGGAGCATGAAAATCGTTCTTGTAAATGTACCCTTAGTACTGCTTTTCATATTTTCCTATTGACCTATGGTAGCATCTTGAGCAGCAATTTTTGCTGTAAAAAAAACAAACACAACTAAAACACCTAGAAAACCAATGTGTGTGTAAAACCAACCATAAAGAGGCTGGGCACTAGGCCTGTGTTTGCCCAGAATCATGAATTGCACTTGCTCATGGTGCACAAGCCCTTCCACCAAGACAGCTAGCTTAGTGATACATACTAGCAGGTGCTCAGTTGGTGCTGACCTGGGTACACACCAGTAAAATGTATTCCTGACGGCCCACTGAACAGCTGCATGCAAATATTAACTTTATAAAGGTATCTTTAGACAGGGCGGTTTTCACTGAATTATCACTGGAAACAGCTATAAATTGTTCTCATAGGGTCTGATCGGCTGCATCAGCTTCCCTAGGGTCGGCATGGATCACTGCTTTCATGTCTTCCTGCAGGGATAAGGCGTAATCTCTGAGAGATTCGCCTGACTTTTGCCTTTTATTAAAGAACCGCTTTTTGATTTCGGACATGGTGTGGGCCTTAAAGATAACTTGCAGCCTTTCTAAGATTTGTTCTACTGTTTTCTTTTTGCGCTTAGTGCCAGGTTTTTACTTCCCGGGCAGATGCTCCTTCTAATTTTCCCATCAAAATTTCCACCTTCTGCTCTATGGTGAGCGGGTGGAGCCGGAATATGGCCTCCATCTTGTTCCTGAACTCCTTCAACGTATGCCTCTCTCCGCTGTATTGCGGCAACTTTGGGGCACCTAAACAGTAAGGCATCATCAGAGGTGCGAAACTGGAAGAACTAGGGGTTGGAGGAGTGCTAGACTGTTCATTATCACTACTGTCAGACATGTTGGTAGGTTATCTGCAGTCAGCTTCACTTTTGGCATGAATCCTAAAAATCGGACGCTGGTCTTTTAAATTTTGCGCTCAATCTCAGGACAGGTCACAGAGGTCTATATCCTGTTCGTGATGCCAAAAATTCCCATACTACAGCAAGCAGGAGTTGGCAGGTGTAGCTCAAGTGGGTACACTAACTCTGACCTCGTCAAAGTGGTTGCTACTCTGCCTAAAATGGTGGCTTGTGCAGTAGGTAGGATTGCAATAGGACTCTTGGTGAGGGCAATTGGTTATTAGTACAAGTTCGGTGTGACGCCAGTGTCTTTTCATAAAGGTGTCATGGTAATGAAATAAAGAAACCAGTCCAAATAGCGTTAGTAAAACCGAAGGCACACAGTTTACTTGAGATTTCGGACTGAGTACCATTCCCAATTGGCAATTTAGCAAACAGTAAAGTTTCCAGTTACTTCCTAACAGTTGCAATGCCGTTTATTTATTCCTTGACTTTCTCCTAACGAATGGGATGAGTCTGCCCGACCAATTTAAGTGGTTGCTACATTTGGAGGTGATTTGTGGAGGAATGGAGGGAAGGGTGTAGGCTCTACTCTGGAGACTCTGACTTCTGCATGCGCAGGGACAAGTTACACTCACAGTTGCGATGGCTGACTTCCTTGCAGCTCCTGTGGGGTGAGCCCTGTCCCAGGTTCCCTCTGGCAGGCTTGAGAAGGACTCAGCTCTCATTCCGCACACTCCCGGACCATGACTCCTGCACAGCTATTGCTTTTTCCTCTCTTTCTCTTGCTGAAGTCCTCCCACTCTCTCCTCTTCCTCCCTGCTGACCAGCTTACCTTCCTGAGTTTTTTCCTGACTCTTCCTACTCTCCCAATCCCCGGGCGCTCTCTCTCGTAACATGGCCAGTTCCTCCCAATCACCAAAATCCTCTCTAAAGGAGCAAATGACTAATCAGATAATTAGCTGATGGCAGCCAATCATAGGGGGGTGATGTTGCTAGGCAGATACCCCTTTACCCGGATTTCAGGGTAAAGGATAGGTGCCTCCTATGCCCCCCTAAGGGCTCATAGCGAGGTCCCTAGGACCTATTAACCTTTTGCCTATACTGTAGGACCCTCCGGGTCACTACACAGGGCACTGAGCAAGAAATCACTCACTTGGCGGAGTCACTTGGGTTTTAGCAGAACTAAAAACCAAATGACTATTGGCCCATGTAAACAGGAGGTGGTCAATGTTTGAGCAACTCCCGTTTACTGTGAATGGAGGCAGGCAGACTGGAACGATCCCGGGCCTGCTCCGTCCCCATTAACTTAAGTAGGGTGTTAGTGCAAGGTATGGCAGTTGAGCATTTATGACCCCAACAGTCATCCCATGTGAAGGGATCAAAAAGTCCAAAATTGTACCAGCAGAAACTCCAGCTCAGCCAACAAAAAATAAATCCTCACACTGCTCCGTCAATAGGAAAATAAAAAAAAAATGGGGATGTTAAAACATGGTGACAGAAATAAATAAAATAACATTTTTTAATAGCCCTCCTAAAATAGCCCTAAATCAAACTGGTGTGTGGCAAAGTGGATCCACATTCGTCCACCTGACAGTTTGCTTAGGCCATGGATCCTGTTCACGGAGCAACGACCAAGCCGAATTCAGCTTCTGCACTTCTGTGCCTACACCAAGAGTCCAAGACAGTTGACCAGTAAACTATGAAATTTTGTACATTTGCTGCACAACCGGAATGGAATAGCCTGGCCCTTCAGGCAGCATTCTGCAGGGGGCTCTCTGGAAGAATTGAAGATAAACGAACTGGCAGAGATCTACCTTCATCCCCAGAGAACCTCCTCTGTCTTGCTTCCAGAATCAACATACGTTTTGAGAATGTCTGCATGAAGCTACCTGTGATACAAAGAAAATTCATGTGGCTCCTAGTTTCTGTAAACTACTGCAGCCTCCCTCTGCCCCCTCTACTAACAAACCTTTGGAGGTAGAAAGAAACAAGCTCTCGTATGTTTGTACTGTGGTGGCAATGGACATTTCTTAAGATCTTGCCTAGTTAATTCCAAGGAATCTCTGCCACCTGGGGCCAATCGGAAAGGCTGCCCTAGATGACACTGAGTTCTCTTCAAAGTTTCTGCTTCCTACGTCCCACATCTGCGGTGACATCCAGATCTCTCTGGAGGCATACCTGGACTCCATTTCTGCTGAACACTTCATCCAGCAGGCCAGTGATTCCCAACCGGGGTGCCACGGCACCCTGGTGTGCCACGAGAGGCTGCCAGGGGTGCTGCAGCTCTCTGGCTGGAAATCACGTTGGTAGTGGCGTATCTTGACACCACCGGAAGGTAGGGGTGTGACAGGGCTTAAATAGAGGGATGGCCATGTTACACCCCTACCCCTAGGTGGCGATTGGCTCTTTGGCGCCACCCGCTGGACTCTCAATGGCGTTGCGGTCCCCCCTGCCAGCATGCTAAATACTGGTCTCCGCTGCGCTTCCCCCCTGCAGATGCCGACAGCACTCTCATCCTCTATGTCGGCTCCCAAGTGTGCTGCTGTCTCCCCTGCCGCCGTGGTTCTAAGTGCCGTCCACTCTCCTTGCACCTGGGTCCGCTGCCGCCGCTTTAGCCTTCCATGTCCCCCTGCATCCGATGCAGCCAGCCCGCTTACAGCGTCAGTGCAGTTACACTCAACGATTATCGCTCAAAAGATGGCTTTTGAGCAAATTTTGAACGATAATCGTTGTGTCTAAATGGGCCTTAAGTTGTGGAATCTATTGTAGCTGTAGCAGCAAAGTGTATGAGATTTTGAAAATCAACCAAACTGCGTGGAAACATTCTGCACAAAACCCGTGCGAACACTGACATGTGGTGCGGGATTTAATTCCACAACATGTTTATTTTAAATATAATGTATATCAATAGCCCACCCAGCACTCTTCCCTGTGTGTTTCTTTAAACAGACATGTCCTTTTTATAATGATGGAGGTAAAAATCATGTCGTAATAAGCCACACCCTAGACACGCCCCCATCACACCATAGCCACTCCCCTAACCACACCATCTTTTGGTAGGGGTGCCGCGCTGTAAAAATTTTTTTACCCCAGGGGTGCCCCATGGCTGATAAGGTTGGGAAACACTGCACCAGGCCTTGGTGATGAAGCACAGAATACCTGCACTACGCCTTAGAGATCATCTCTGTCACTTCTGCTATGTCCAACACAACAATTTCTTGAAGTTTCTTCCCTAGATATTATAACACAAGGACGATTTGTGAACTAAAGTTAAGGCTCTCGACAAAGACTCACAAGAAAACAATTGCTGTAATTCCTCCATCCAAGCTTTCACATACGGTAAAGTTGAGAAGGAACCTGACAATTCCATAAGTAGTCCATTAACCCCTTCCCGCCCCATGACGTAAGGGTACGTCATCGGAGCGGGGTACTTCCTGCAAAATGACGTACCCTTACGTCATAGGGATAGCGCGAGATCATAGCAGCTGCGACGGCGGGGGGCGTCGGAGTTGTGCCTACCCGCCGTTAACCCGTTCCCTGCCGCGATCTACTTAGACAACCAGCCTCTGTGACAACCAGCCGGCTCTCGTGATAACATCACAAGAGCCCCGCTGGTTGGTATGGCAACAGGACGCCGGATACCGGCGTCCTGTATTGTCATAGCCTAAGATCGCTGTAATAAGCAATAAGGTATGGCAGGACAGAAGTCAAATGCGCTAACACTCATTGCATGCGCACATGCGCTAATATGCACTGCGTGCTCACATGCGCTAATATGCATCACACGCACATGTACTAATATGCAGAGCGCACACATGTGCTAATATGCACAGCACGCACATGCGCTAATATGCACAGCACGCTCACATGCTGTAATATGCATCACGCGCACATGCGATAATATGCATCACACGCGCTATGTACCACACGTGCTAATATGCACCTTGCGCTCACATGCGCTAATATGCATCGCGCGCACACAAATATGTGCCATATTCACACACCACACGTACTGCATAAACAGGACCACGCACTTGCACAGCACATACACAGCCTACACATGCTTCAACATACTGAATACATACACGCACATGCCAGTACACCACACATACCGCATACACAGAGAACCACACGCTTATATGCTCTGGCTACACCACACACAGCCTACGCACGCTAATATGTACCACATACACATGACCACACCACATGTGCTGTATACTAACACAACACGTACAGGCAAACTACATACACCCATGAGGACATGCAAGCACACCACCACGCAGTAGCCTAACACACATACCTGCATACACACATATCCACACAGTAATATGGGCCACATAACACACCACATGCTAATATCCACCATATTCACACAACACACCATCTGTACTGCATAAACATGAGCACTGAGCTCCGATCACTGCAACTGACGGCTCAGCACGAGCTTTACATCTCTGTAGGGTGCACATCCAGCCAACCCAAACAACCAATCAGGTTGCTGGACTTGCCGATTAGGACAGAAGTGGGGTGGAAAAAGTTAATATGCTCCTGTCAGCATATTATTAATTTCTGCTACAGCTGTGCCCTAACAACCAATCAGGTTGAATCAGCCAACCCAAACAACCAATCAGATTGCTGGAATTGTGAATCAAAACCAATCAGGTTGCTGGAATTGCTGAATAGGGCAGAACTGTTGCAGAAATTGATGATATGCCTCCTGTCAGCGAACAAGTTAACCACACGAGCCCTCCTCTTGTTTCAGGTGGCACCGGAAGTTCTCGGTGTCGCTAGGATTGTCTTCCTCCCGGAAACATTACACAGCTGATATTTCATGAGAAGCGACGTGGCGGCTTCTGCGTCCTTGTTGTTGTCGGCTCCCCCGGGTCACACGGCGGGGTGCTGTGTGCTCACAGCTCGGGGCTCTACAGGGCCGCTGCCCCCCGGGGCTCACCGCTTCCTGGGGGAAGGGAAAAATGTCTAAACAGCAGGCCGGTCACCGAGAGCCACGTCTGATAGAAGAGGAAGAGAGGGGGTCGAGTGTCAGCAGCCTGTGATAGGGCTGCACACGCCGGTGAGTAGTGCCATATCGCTGCCACGTCTGCCTGCCAGCCTGTGCCATGTCACATGATGCTGCAGCCCAGTATCTGCTGCATGCTGGTCAGCCATGGTGCCCCTCTGTGTGGTATGTGCTCATCCAGTGCTAGCTATCCATGGTGCCCTCTGTGTAGTATGTGCCCAGCCATTGCTGGTTACCTAAGGTGCCACCCTGTGTGGTATGTGCCCAGCCAGTGCTGTTACCTATTGTGCCCTTCTGTGTGGTATGTGCCCAGCCAGTGCTGTTACCTATTGTGCCCTTCTGTGTGGTATGTGCCCAGCCAGTGCTGTTACCTATTGTGCCCTTCTGTGTGGTATGTGCCCAGCCAGTGCTGTTACCTATTGTGCCCTTCTGTGTGGTATGTGCCCAGCCAGTGCTGTTACCTATTGTGCCCTTCTGTGTGGTATGTGCCCAGCCAGTGCTGGTTATCCATGGTGCGACCCTGTGTGGTATGTGTCCAGCCAGTGCTGGTTATCCATGGTGCCACCCTGTGTGGTATGTGCCCAGCCAGTGCTGTTACCTATGGTGCCCTTCCGTGTGGTATGTGCCCCGCCAGGGCTGGATATCTATGGTGCCACCCTGTGTGGTATGTGCCCAGCCAGTGCTGGTTATCCATGGTGCCACCCTGAGTGGTATGTGCCCAGCCAGTGCTGGTTATCCATGGTGCCACCCTGTGTGGTATGTGCCCAGCCCGTGCTGGTTATTGATGCTGCCACCCTGTGTGGTATGTGCCCCGCCAGGGCTGGTTACCCATGGTGCCCTTCTGTGTGGTATGTGCCCCGCCAGGGCTGGTTACCCATGGTGCCCTTCTGTGTGGTATGTGACCAGCCAGTGCTGGTTATCGATGGTGCCACCCTGTGTGGTATGTGACCAGCCAGTGCTGGTTATCGATGGTGCCACCCTGTGTGGTATGTGCCTTTTATTCCAAGTCATGGACAAACCCTTTAATTTACCAGCATCGCTCAGTAAGTATTTGACTTTCTACAGCCAACATAGAGACTGGATCAACGACTAAGATGTAGGATTTTGAAACGCCACTGGCTCGAGAGAGGGTCACGTATGTGCTTAAAGGGAACCTATCATTGGGTTCATGCTGCCCAAACCACGGAGGGCATGAACCTGAGGCAGGTATACACAGCGCCCCCATGTATGTGGTGGTCTGGAATTCTGTGACCTTCCAGAATAAACACACTCTGAAGTTTGCCTGTTTGACTTTGGAATGGAGCTTTTAACTAAGAGGGGGGGCTGCGTCGTGTCCCCCTGACCCTCCTCGGCATGTGGACTGACAATCTCTGCGTTCCCAAGTCACAGGCTGCCTTTCAGAATAAAGCCTCCATAAGGGGACGGAGCGTACCTGTCCTAGGCTCATCCTTCTGCCAACATAAGCCCTGGGATCCCTTTTAAAGGGTATTCCAGCCTGAGGCTTTTATCACCTGTCCACGGAGCCCCCCCGAGCGCCCAGCTCTGCTGGTTCCCTGTGCCAAAGCCTTTGGATTGCGCAGCGGGGTGCATGCTTGATGATGCTTCATTCAAACTCCCCATAGTTACAGCCTTGCTGATTTGGGGAGGGTAAGCAAAGTCTCTTTCTGGCATTCGGTTGGGGTCCCGGCAGTCTGTGAAGACAAGTAACGTTCTCCATCTGCACCGTTACTTGGCCTTGTGCTAACTGCATGCTGTAAAATGTTGAAGCTTATAATTAGCTTGCCTAGTAGTGTAAGGAGATGTTTAGGCATGCGCTCACTAATACTATGTTTTTATTTTCCAGGAAACCCACAGATTTAACCAGCCAGATTTATACGGTGTTTGTCAATGACTGGGCCAATCTTCCCATGACAACCAGCTCAGCATGTTCATCCGGTTTCACAGATGAGAGTAACCGAACATTGTAAGAACATATGAAACGTCTGAACACAAAGTGTTCCGTATACCGTATAGCAAAATAACGCGTAAGAAGTGCATTCATGCAGCCTGTGCCCAATTCACCTGCTGTCTTATGTGGCACAGTGTCTGGGAATGGCACTTCTGATGAACTGTCTGCTGCCAGTGTAGAAAGTAGCAAGATGAATGGAGAAAATGGTAAGTTGTACTTTTGTATGTTTTCTTTCTTGATCACTTTGGTATTCCATTATGAAGTTCTTTAATGCAATTGTTGATTTTGGCCTTTTGTTTTGATAGATGTATATTGTATTTCTTGCTCTATTTAGTGATATCATTTTTTTAGTATGAGACTCTTAAAGGTAATTGAAACTTTTTGTGCATGTAAATAAAAACACATGTATCTTATTAAAGGGGTTGTCCAGTGTTAGAAAAACATGGCTGCTTTCTTCCAAATACAGCGCCACCTTTGTCCGTGGGTTGTGTGTGGTATTGCAGCTCAGCTCCATTGAAGTGAATGGGAGCTGAGTTACAATACCAGGCATGAACCATGAATAAAGGTTGCATTGGCTTTGGAGGAAAACAGCCATGTGGTGGGGTTTTTTTTACAATTTTTATTGCAAATTTTCCATAATACAAACAAATAGCAGTATAAAAAATGTTGACGTAATATAAAAAAAGCTATCACATATCAATATTTCATCTGGTTTGATAAACAATACCAAGTTTTGGTGTTCCAATGTAACCAGAGTTTTCTGCTGAAACAGCCCTGTTTTTCTAACCCTGGACAACCCCTTTAGGTCCCTGTATAAACAAATGATGCACGTATCTGCTTTTTGCATTAAGTTTTCCTTCAACTGTGTTTAGAAAGCCTCATACTTTGTTTTTAGGTTCTCCTATATGCAAGTTTCTGGCTGGGGGGTATTTACAGCACTGATCCGCTGGTCTCTCATGAATGTACACTAGCTCGGCTCTCCTCTTCCACAGGCTGTGTAGCATACCCATGCCTGCTGAATGCTACACAATGCTATCTCCTCATCTCCTGGTCCCTTCCCCCTCTCTGTTGATAAGGGCTCCAGATCTCCTCCATCGTTCCCTGGCAGTGTCATACAGGCCTCTGTAAAGGGCTCTCAGACATGAAGCAGCACTTCCCGGCACAAATTTCGCAGTTTTTCACTGCGGCGAAACCGCAAGATTTCCAGCGGGATTCCACCCTGTGTGAACCGAGCCTTATAGTAATCTTCTGATTTGACAGGGAGGAAGCTGAGAAACAACCCGTCAGTTTTAAGGCCCTTTTATACGGGCTGAGAATCTCACGATTCTCGTTTGCCTGAGCAGACCAGCTGGTGCCGTTATCAGCTCGTCCGCGCTCGTGCGGCCTGTTTAAGCAGTTCCTGTGCACTAGTCGTTCAGTGGCTCACAGTCCTATGTGCAAATAAGGAAGATGGAACAATACTTCTGCAGCGCCACCTATCGGATATTTCCTATCGGAGTATGCATTGCCTTATAGCTCTCTTCACTCACCTACTAGGTGTCTCCTCACACACCATCTAGGTGCTCTACTAAAGGAGAGATGACACCCTCCCAACCCACATCATAGGCCTCTCACTAGCCAAGCCAGAATCCTACTGCACACTGATGAGGGGCAAAAACACCAAAAACAGCTGTCTGTATGGATTCTGGCTTTTGGTCAATATCCAATCATTGTTATAAAGACTTGTCTAAAGGGTCAGATATTGATTTGCCTGAATTCTGCCATCCAATAGGTGGCGCTGCAGAGGTGGTGTTCCATCTTTCTTATTTGCATTTATTTCCCAGAGGAGCAGCATGGCCTTATAAGTCTCCTCACACATCTCCTAGGTGTCTCCTCAAGGAGAGATGATACCCCTTGCAACACATTCCCATGTGAGACACTGAACGATTAGTCTTTAAACAGCACGAGAAGTGCATGAGCCAGCGCTGATTTTTATGCCGGCTGAAAATGAACGATGAGTGAGAAACTCACAATTCTCGTTCGGCGTCCAGTCGTTTGCCCACGTTTAAATTGAATGATTATTGTTCAGTTTCGCTCATTTTAAAAGAATTTCTGAGCGATAATCATCCCGTCTGAATGGGGAGTTGCTGTGATAGAATTTGCTCCAGTCTGTAGTGCCTTGGAAAACAATAAAGCATACAAATCAAATCAGATATTTTTAATGAAAACCAATTACAAAAATTCTTGATTTCCAAAAACCTATTGATAAAAAAAAACCCAGCACATAGCTTTAAGGCCCATTTACACCAGCCGATAATCGCTAAAAAATCACCAATCGGCGATCGTTTTTGCGATAATCGGTGCATGTAAATGCGCGCCCATCGTGCACTTTTCGCGCGCCGCCAGCTGATCACTTTTCGCGCGCCGCCAGCTGATCACTTTTCGCGCGCCGCCAGCTGATCACTTTTCGCGCGCCGCCAGCTGATCACTTTTCGCGCGCCGCCAGCTGATCACTTTTGCGCGCGCCGCCAGCTGATCACTTTTCGCGCGCCGCCAGCTGATCGTTAAATTCGGTCTTGCCTAAAAATCGTCGTTCACTCTTGTCAGCAGTTTTCCATGGGTAGTGCTGATAGCATTGTTTCCAGGTGGAGAACAAAGGATCTGAGCGCAGATAAGAGCCCTCGGGCTATTAACTGCATTCAGCTAATGCTTCATTTGCACACTAAATAGCTACTAAGTAGCTGAGTAGCTACTTAATAGTTTATGCAAAATGATCGCTCAAAGCTGTCATTAAAATGGTCGTTTGAGCGATCTTTGAGTGATCATCAGCTGGTGTAAATGGGCCTTTTAAGCTCCTAGTCAACGCAGTTCACAAACGTCAATCACTTACAAATGCACAAGCGCCATTTAGTTGTTAGTCCTCAGGCATGCTGCACAATAGTGTTGAACTCCGCTAATCACTGCCACAAATATGCAGAAAAAGCTATGCACTTTCTAGGCTTTGTTCTCACTGCTATCATGGCTTACATGTCATATATGTCAAATCCTATTAAAGGGTTTTTGAAGACTCTATTATTGATGGGCTACCTTAGGGCGCATTCAGACGACCGTATATCGGCCGGGTATTCACACCGGTCAATATACGGCGTCTCTCTCTGCAGGGGAAGGAGGCTGGAAGAGCTGGGAGCAGTCCTCTGAGCTCTCACCCCCTCTCTGTTTCCTCTCCACCCCCCCCCCCCCCCCTGCACTATTTTCAAGGAGGAGAGCCGGGGCGGGGGCGGAGCTAATTCCCGGAACTTAGCAGGCCCGCGCCTCCTCTCATTGCAAATAGTGCAGAGGGGCGGAGAGGGGGTGGAGAGGAGGCAGAGAGGGGGCGGGAGCTCAGAACACTGCTCCCGCCTCTTCCAGCCTCCTCCCCCTGCAGAGAGAGATGCCGTATATTGGCCGTCGTGAAAAACCAGCCACTATACGGTTGTCTGAATGCGCCCTCAGGACCGGTTATTTAATATATAGGTGGAGGTCTGACTCCTGGCACATCCACCAATCAGCTGAGTTACGGTACTCAGGCGAGCGCTGGAGTCCCCATTCTGGACACTTTGTAGCGGCTGTGCCTGATACTGTAGCTTACTGCAGCTCAGTCCCTTTCAAATGGGGAACATTCGCAAAAGTGTTTGAAAAAAACCATAGCAACCAATCACAGTTCATATGGAAAAAGAAAATGGTCATGGAGGTGAAACTCTTTAGTGAATTATGTAATGCATGTCCAGCTGCCAGTTTATATACAAGACTGGGAAGCTATCATAAACGCAGCGTGACCCTGGTCTTAGGCCGGCTGCACACGAGCGTGACGGGCTCCGTCACGGCGCCCCCCAGAGACCCCATACTTACCAGCGGATCTGGCCTCTTCGCTCCCGCATGACGCTTCCCCGCCCACCGCCGCCGCGTCACATGACACGCCCGCCGCGTCACGTGACGCCGCCCACCGCGTCATATGACGCGGTGGCGGTAGGCGGGAAAGCGTTTTCACGCTATCTTCCGCTGTGTTACAGCGGGAGATAGCGTGAACGGATGGCTTCCATTGACTGCAATGGAAGCCGTCAGCGCGTACACCCACGGCAAATAGAGCATGCCGCGGGTGAGGACGGGAGATTTCACGGTGTGGAATTCCGCACCGTGTGCCCTGAGCTATTAGGTTCAATAGAACCTAATAGCTGCGGGCAACACAGCATATTTTCGCCGCGAATTACGCGGCGGAAATCCGTTCGTGGGAAGGAGGCCTTAGGCTTCATGTCCACTGCATAATTAACATTTAAAATCCGCAGCGTTTCTTCCGCACGTGGATCCGCGCCCCATAGGGATGCATTGGACACCCGCAGGTGGTTAAATACCTGCGGATGTCATTTTTCCCTTCAGGCGTGGATCCGTGTGCGGGGAAAAAAACCGCGACATGCTCCATTTTTGTGCGGGTCTCTGCGGGGACGGCCCCCGCAGGCTTTTTGTTGAAGCCTATGGAAGCTGTCCGGATCCGCGGAACACCCGTACATGAATTAAAACTCACCTGTCCTGGACGCTGCGGGTCTCCCCTCCGTCGCGGACGGATCTTCTTTCTTTGCCCGGCGGATGTGCCCCACGCATGCGCGCGACACGCTGCCGGCGTGCCGAGCACATCCGCCGGGCCAAAGAAAGAAGATCCGGCCGCGACGGATCTTATTTTTATTATATTCTTATTTTTAGCCTCATGTCTGCGGAGCAGGAGGGACCCGCTGCAGGATTCTGCATGGAGAATCCGAGGCGGGCCTGATTTTCCCCGTGGACATGAGGCCTTAGTATTCTAATAGCTTTGTTGGACACCTGTAGGAGTTACTGCTGGATGTTACTGGAAATGCTCGTCTAGCAACTTCCCAGCGTCTAATGTGTTAAGTGTGGAATGTGGCATGTCTTCACTGCAACAAAATAACTAATGAAACTGAAGGTAATGAAATAAGGAGACTTTATGTTAGACATGAGCAAAATTGGAAATCTGCAAATGGTATTCATATATACATCTCAATGTAAAACTTTCCCGTTCATATATTCATAAATTCACTTTTTTTATTTGTTACTAATAATTTTTTTTCTTTTTCTCTACACCTTCTGAGGTCTCAGTCATATGATTGTGATTTTGCGGCGTGATGTATGGCAACGTGACATGCGGTTAATGAAGTCAATGAAAGTAAATGGACTTTCATTGATCCATTCACATTAGCGTGTAGATACGCACAAGAAAAAGATCTCAGCATGCTCTATTTTTCTGTGTACCACGCAGGATGAGCCCTATTGTCTATCGGCAGCAAATGCAACACTATCCATATGTAATACATTGTGTATGGGCGGCAATACATGCACAACCCCGCTATGAAGCAGAGCTAGGAATTAAAAAAAAAAAACAAACAAACAAAAAGACTGTAACACTTCGCATAACCGCGTGCATGAGATACGCAATCGTGCACAGAACACTTGCAGCCACACGCACTCTCTGCCGGCAGAGCTCACACAGATTGGTAAAACGCTGAGGCCATGTGAATGAGGCCTTATAGTAATTTCTTTCTTTTTAGTTAGTGGTATTTTATGCAAAAAGTAGAAGGATTTATATTCTTAATTTTACAAATTTGCACTAAAATAACACTTTCCCCATTTTTCTATTCATATTTTGGATAAATGCCTGAAAAGCTCCTTTTTAAAAGTAGTTGGAATAAAATAACATAGTTGTGGAGTTCATTCAAACCCCGTGTTAACAGATGTCTAAAGTATATAGTGTTAATAACTTTCCCTGTAATTGTTTGCATTGATGCCATGGAGAAATGTGAAAGATAAGCCGAACAATTACCTACTTATAAGTAGATTTATGACTTTTGGGATTCCTTGTATGTGAAAAATGTAACTCTCATCTCTCCAGTTGTAGAACAGGGTTCTCTGAAGGCGCATCCGCTTCATTAGTGCTTTCTGCTCTTACACAAGGATATCCTATTATAGGTCATGTTAGACTTGTGAACAATCTGCTCCGGTTATTGTCAGAACTCTGCAAGCTTTAGTAGAGGCATTCTTCTTCTATTGTAGGTCTGCTGAAGGCTTGATGTAACCTTGTGGTCGGTGGGTTTTTAAAGTTATCATCACATTATTCAAATGAATCATTATTTTAATTTAAAACAACAAAAATCTAGCAATTCAAGTCTTTGAACACTTTTTGTAGATGAACAGTTTTTTTTCTTTAATTGCATCTGTTTTGGGCTACAAATCACACTTATGGGGGCATTGCTTGGCTGCTGGACTGAATGGCTGCCTAGTCCGGAGCTTCGGAATCACCAGCGTCCAAAGGTGACATTACCGCAGCAGAACAAACAGCTACATTGGCCTGACCTGTTTACACCTCCAAGATGTTGTGGTGGGGGAAGTGGTCGGCTGTCAGTCCAGTCCTGTTAGTTTTCCCTTCCTTGGAAGCTCAAGGGCCGCTCTGCTGCATCAGTGCCTGTGGAACGGTTGCCCAATTGCATGGATTCCGTAAAGTGGCAGCGAGGGAACACCCTACAAATCTTTGTGCAGCGAGGCTTTCTTTCCCAGCTACGCAATTCTGATTTGCACCTGGCCATTCGGAGGACCGCCCTGCAGAAACCAAGCAGAAGTCCTCTCAGCAGAAACATCAGCATCTTCTCTGCTGCCTCTTCTCCCTCGGCTAGCCCCAAAAAATCAGAGGCAAAAACTGGACACCCTGGAAGGACCCTCTGACACAAAGGTTAGCGATTTATCACATACCACTGCTACATCCTCCTCCTTAGAGGACATTTTGGATGGCATCCTAGTAAATCGCACATCAATCACAGATGCCATCTTGAAAGCTGTGTGACTCTCTATACAATCTAATTTAGCTCAGCTTCTCCAACCCACCACTACAACCTGGAGTCCGAGCTAGATCAGCTTACAGCTATGGGGGCTGACTTGGAAGACGGGTCACACTGCAACAACATGAAATTCCGAGGGACTCCAGAAAACGGGTCTGCCTCTGAACTAATGCAATATCTGCAGCTCCTTATGAAACAATTGCTGCCGGAGTGTCCAGTACAGTACAAGACTTTATAATTGACAGGGCACATTTCTTGCCCTAAACTTCTGGAAGAATATATATATATATATATTCGAGAGATATTTTGGCCTATGTTCATTTCTTCCACATGAAGCAGAAACTACTGGAGGCCACTAAGAAAACACATCCTTGACCCGCGCCATAGCAATCTTTGTACACAGACTTGTCTGCGGCAACCCTGGCCCAAAGGTGACAATTACTCCCTGTTAGGCCTAATGTCCACGGGCGGGTCAGATTCCGCAGGTGGGAGCCCGCAACGGAATACCAAACTGCCTATGGCAATAGGACATTACTTGCCAAACCTGTTCCTCTGTGTGGCAATGCAAGTCTTCCATCTTCTCCCCTGCGGATGTGGACTGGTGCTTTCCTGCGGAATCTGTGGCCCGTCTGTTGTGTCATTTACGAGTGGTCAGCAGATTGGACGGTTTCCATTGACTTCAATAGAAGTGTGTGTGTGACGCGCAGCAAAATGGAGCATGCTGCAGTTTGTTTTGCGGTCCAAAAGGTCCGCAAATCAAATCTGCATGCTTAAATTCAGCTGCGGGCACCCATGGTTGTCAATGGGCGGCTTGAACTGCGGATCATCCACACAGCTGCCGCAATTCAATTCCTCCTGTGGACAGTGGACCTTACTATGATCGGGGATCACAAAATCCCATGAAATGTGCATTTCCTGTAGGTTTTCTGATCACCAAAGAGAACACCAACTTTGTTGTCAAATCCTTAGACGATAGAGTTAGCCTTCTAAGACAATGAAACTAAAACGTTTCGTTACATATCAAAGACCCTAACAACTGTCGGGAAGCTGGCACACCGTGAAGTCTTGCAAGCAATCTAATCCTTTACTGCTTGGCATGCTCTGTCAGTGTGTTACGCTAAGTAAACCAGGATACACCTGAGAACTTTTCACTCAATGGCACAGTCAGAGACTGATGTTAATTTTTGCTCTTTTTAATTTAACATTTTTTTTTCTTCGTCATATATGGGTACACCCATTGGTTCTTATGGCAGATGGTTCCACACAGCCAATTCTCTACAGCTTTGACTGTTTGAATCCCTGTGTATCTATGCCTTTTTACCTACTGTCAAATGGCAATTAAGATTGTTTCGTTAAATATTAAAGGGCTAAAATCACATTGCGCTGGTATTATACTTCAGTCTGACTATCCCAAATGTATCCTAAATGTACAATTAACTGCTGGAGGATCTGTGGGAGTAGAGGAACATTGTTGCATATCTTGTGGAACTGCCTACTTCTCCAGCAAAATACTGTGATTCCGTATTTCAAACACTATCCTCTTTGGTGGGTCATGAAGCCCCCTCCTCTAGGCTTGTTGAATATTGGCTCATACATTCCCACTGAGGTTTCCGATATTAGGATATTAAATACTAGCTTTATCCAGCCCTACCATACTGAGACCAATAAAGTGTGGCCGTCTCTAGCATAGGATAAACTATAAATTTGATAAATCAGACATGTATATGAGAAAATGCTTACATGTAATGCCTTTTTATGCTTCCCAAATTCCATCATACATGGAGAGCATGGTCGTCTAGTACCCAGTTTGTAGCCAGTGCCAGAGAGGCAGAGATGTACACAGCCGCATTAAGAGAGACCCTGCAATTCGTGCCACCTCAAAGCCTTCATCTGGGGGTGATGCTCATGTGTGAAACTCTCCATTTAAGGTCCATGCCCACCAGTCAACAGAACGTATGCTCAATGGAAGGCTAAATATCTTGTCTCCTAATTTGTGCCATTAATTGCTGACCTCAAAAATCAATGCAGTGAAAGTGAAGTCACATGGAGCCGTAAGTTGGCACGTAAAGGAAGAACGTCCTTGGCAACCAACCTTTCACAACATATCACATGGGAGTACGATTAGCAGAGGTTGGCACGCATTAGTCCTGAGACAGAACAGCAAAATAAATCGCCGTGGGAATTTGTGCCCATTAATGTTGGATGAGAAGGTCTGGCTGGCTTAGGGCTCATTTACACCAGCCGATCGCTAATTGGTGATCTTTTTAGCAATAATCAGTGTGTGTAAATGTGCGTCTATTGTCTGCTTTTCGGGCCTTTGCTAGCTGATCGTTAAATTCAAGCTAACCTAAAAAGCGTCGCTCACTTATATCAGTAGTTCTCCACGGGGAGTGCTGATAGCATTGGAGAACAAAGGATCTGAGAGCAGATAATAGCCTGGGGCTATTAACTGCATTCAGGGAAGGCTTCATTTGCACACCTAATTGGCATTTAAGTAGCTGAGTAGCTATCGTTTGAGCGATCATCGGCCCGTCTAAACCAGCCTTTACAGTTGATGATCCGTCTCATCCCAAAGATGTTCAATGGTGTTAAGGTCAGGGCTCTGTGCAAGCTACTTGAGTTCCTCCACACCAAACCTGCCAAACCATGTATTTCTGGATATTACTTTGTGCACAGGGACACGGTCATGTTGAAACGGGAAAGGGCCTACCTCATACTTTTGCCGCAAACCTAGAAGCACAGAATTGTCTAAAATGTCTGTTGCAACATTATCCTTCACTGGAAATAAGAGGACTGACCCAAACCCTGAAAAATGGCAAGACTGCTTTTCTCCTCTTGCTTTACTCTGTGACTTGGGAGGTTGCTGCAGTTGTGGGCACTGGACTCAAGTGGGTGAAACATTTCACTGAGTTGCCAGCCTGGCGCCGTTGGCTTTTTCTATTGTTGCCTCACAGATGCATATACGGGGCGTTACTGGCTCAATGTGTTGGCGCGTGACTGATGTCATAAGATACTACCCTGGTGGTTTTGCGTAAGCTGCTCTGTTTGAATGTTAAAAGCAGTACATAAGAAGAGGTTCTGAGAAACTATTTTATCTCTCTCATTGAGCTGCCAACACAGTCCTCCACCAGAAGTGAATTCTGTCTCCCGTGTAAGAATATGCATAGAACTGAATTTTAAAGCACTTAGGACCTTTAGGCTGGCTTCACACGAGACAGATTTGCTGCGGCATTTATGTGCGGCAAATCCACCTGCGTCGCGGCAAAGCCGGGTGGAACTGGCGATGCAGCGCGGAATTGACAGCTGCAGCATTTTAATTCTTTTTTTTTTCCCATTGCGGCATCACTCTTCTGTATGGGGAGAGAAAGCCGCAAGGGAATGCCAGCGGCTGAACTGCTCTAAAAACCACAGCGAAATGCTGCAGGTGTTGAGGCTGTGGCTCTCCGCGTCTTTTTTTTTTTTTTTTGTACGGTAAAGCCGCAAGATTTCTGCGGGATTTCCGTCCCGTGGGAACCCAGCCTTACAGATGGTGGCAATGTGCTTTTATACCACTCCCGCCAACCCTTTCCATTGTCTACTGCTTCTTGCCTGGACTGTTACTTCTGGGCTCTTCCATATCACAAAAATAGCACTTATACTTGACAGAGCAGATCAGAAATGTTAAAAATGCGACTTGTGGTGAAGGTGACATCCTGTGAAATTGCCACTTTTTTATTTATTTATTTTTCTTTTTTGCAAATCTTTTTATTTAACTGTTTTTGAGAAAGCATGAAATTCTAACAATGACAAACAATAGCAATTCCTAGGTGTATCGCCGGCTTGGTGTAAATGTCTTGGGAAAACATTCTGAACCACGATGCCACGAAATGGTATGTCTGTTTACAGCACAACAGCTGTAGCATAAATGTCCCTGAGGAGTCCTGTACGAGCGGGAAACACAGTTGTGACTTGCAGTGACGCATTTAGATTCAAGCTAGACCGAATATACACTGCTAGAGTTTATATCTGACTCCCATTGGAATTCAGGCTTTCATTTATAGAAGCCTCAGATTCGTACTGTCGGGTGGGGATTAGGAGGCCTGATTAATTATCCAGTGCCTTCCATTACATCCACCCATCTGACTAGCGCTGCAATATAAAGATACTGGGGAATATATACTAATACAGTAACACCAGATTTGACATCATTGAGAAAAATAACATTTGTTCTTAGTTTCATATTTGATGAGGCCTGTCAACATTTCTTACCAATAGAAAAGTTCAAAATACTAATTTGACTTGGCCATCATAAATACTTCGAAGGCTCTTTTCACGCTGTAATACTTCTATCCACCTCAGGCTCCATCCTAGCTTTCTGTTTTATACATGAAACTGCATAGGGACAGAAAGCAAGAAATCGTAGGAGTTAATACGTAAGTCGGAGACCTCTTTTGGATGGTGTAGCTGTTGTCCAGTTTAAAGGACTGACTGGGAAAGAAACTGAGACCTCTTCAGCTCACATGTTGACCCTTAAGGTTCCGACCGCCTTTCTGTCCCTTTTATATGTTTCTGCTTTAGAAGAAGGAAAGCCACGATGGAGGCTGTGCTAGATAGAAGACACAGTGTGAAAAGATCCTAATATGTCTTAGCGCTCACATTGGCTGGTATGACTGGTCTTAAAGGGGTTGTCTCACGCCGAAACGTTTTTTTTATTTATTCAATAGGCCCCCCGTTCGGCGCGAGACAAACCCAAGGGATGGGTTAAAAAAATAAAAAAAGTTTATTACTTACCTGAATCCCCGCGCTGCGGCGACTTCTTTCTTCCTTTACCAAGATGGCCGCTGGGATCTTCACCCACGATGCACCGCGGGTCTTCTCCCATGGTGCACCGTGGGCTCTGTGCGGTCCATTGCCGATTCCAGCCTCCTGATTGGCTGGAATCGGCACACGAGAACGGGGCGGAGCTACGAGGACCAGCTCTCCGGCACGAGCGGCCCCATTCACCAGGGAGAAGACCGGACTGCGCAAGCGCGTCTAAAAACGCCAGAAGACAGCAAATTTAGATGGATCCATGGCGACAGGGACGCTAGCAACGGAGCAGGTAAGTGAATAACTTCTGTATGGCTCATATTTAATGCACGATGTATATTACAAAGTGCATTAATATGGCCATACAGAAGTGCTGAACCCCACTTGATTTCACGAGACAACCCCTTTAAGTGGAACCTAAGCTATGGTGCTCACAGTCGCCCCTAAAAGTCAGCACACAGACCATGCACTCAGCGAGTGGACTGTGCCATTGGACTCAAAGCTCCTGGCTGTGCGTGCACAGTCCCATTGATCTCTGTGGGAGGGCATGCACACAGTCTGCACCTCTTGAGTCCGCTGCACGATCCATGCATCAACTTTTGGGGCTGACAGTGCAGGCAGCGTGAGGAGGGTAAGTATAAAAGAGACCTCCCTAGGAATCTGCCCTGTAAGTACTATAGCTTAGTTTATGGTGCTTACAGATGGTGACTGGTTCCCTTTAAAGACATCACTTCTCGACAGCATAAGTGATAAATTATATGATTGCTGGGACGCACAGGCATAAGTGATAAATTATGATTGCTGGGACGCACAGGGGTCATGAGAATGGAGCACCCAAGAATCCCCCTAGTGAATGGGCCAGTAGTGCACATGTGTGAACACCATTCTGTCTTCTATAGGACTGAGGGAGAGTACTCTTGGCTATGTTTACAGACCATGAATAGAGCAGTGGTCAGTCGTGCACTGCTGCTGAAGTAAGGGGGGGGAATTCTGAAATATACTTAATGTTGGAATTCCTTTTCTGTTTTCTGCTATCTCCATTGCTCCTATGTTTAACTTTGGCTTGACCTACGGTGGATGTGATGATATGTATGGATGTGGTGTTTACGTAGTAGACTATAGATATATGCATTGTTTGTCTGAGCTGAGATTAGTCTCTGGGGACCAAATATCCTCACAGTATAATAACTAACTGGGGGTCATTATGTGAAAAATCTAAAGGCCCGTTTACACGGAGCGATGATCGCTCAAAGATCACTCAAACGACAGTTTGAATGACAGCTTTGAGTGATCATTTTGCATAAACGATTAAGTAGCTAGTTAAGAGCAATTAAGTGTGCAAATGAAGCCTTAGCTGAAAAACTGTTACAGAGGGCTCTTATCAGCTTTCAGATCCTTTGTTCTCCAGCGGGAAACAATGCTATCAGCACTCCCCCTGAAGAACTGCTGATAAGGCTGAATGTGAAATCTAGCTGTTGCCTTCTATAACAGTGACGGGCTGGTAGTATGTGTTAATTGGCTCAAAGTAAAATGATCGCACGTTCCCAGTGCTAATGTTTTAAAAGTTTCAGAAATAATATGCTTGTGGTATGAAATGTCTGAATACATTTAGGAGATATAGGTGTCCGTTTTCCAGTCCTCATGTAAATAGAAGTATTTTCTTACTAACAGTAGTAAATATGAAAGTTATCGGTGTAATGCAATATATATTAGAAGCTGGAATGATTAAAGGCAAATAACTCATGTTTGTTTTTTTTTAAAGCATTGACTTTTACAATGTTCTCTGTTATATTTAGTATAATATATTGTCTTCTTTTGCAGTGATGGATATGCATGCAGAAACGTTGCCAAAGCTTGGATTCAATACGGAGATGAACATATCTGGAGATTTATGTCAGAATGGACCTCAACCTCATTACTCCGATCATCCAGCATTTTCAGACTCTGCCATTGGTTCCTGTAGTACAGCAGCACCCCCAGGTGTGGCTGGTTTCAATGACCTCATATCGGAGTCTAGTACTAAGGGTCTAGTTCTTAGAAAAGAAGCTTTGCAGTCGCTGAAGCTAAGCCTTCATATGCAGGAAACTGACCTGTGTAAGCACTTTTTCTGGAGAGCAGTTCCATCTATTGCTTTGCACCATTTTAACTTTCTTGCAAACTGCATGTGGTGATTGTAGTGTAAAACTAAACCTACACCATAAGGAACGTTTTTAATGTAATGACTCCCCATTAATATGTAAAGTATACCTGTATGTCTAAAGGCCCATTTACATGGCCCGATGATCGCTCAAACAGTTTGAGTGACCGCTTTGAGCGATCATTTTGCATAAACTATTAAGTAGCTACTCAGTGTGTAAATGAAGCCTTCACTGAATGCAGTTAATAGCCGGAGGGCTATTATCTGTGCTCACATCCTTTGTTCTCCAGCGGGAAACACTGCTATCAGCACTCCCCATGGAGAACTGCTGATAAGGCTGAAGGACGATTTTTAGGTTGGACTGAATTTAATAATCAGCTAGCAGTGCATGAAAAGTGCACGAGGGATGCGCATTTAGACACGATTATCGCTAAAACGATTAGCTTTTAGCAATTAAAAATTTTTTAAGCGATCATCGCTCCATGTAAATGGGTCTTAACATTAATGACAACTGACAAGCCAAGAATAAAGTTTAGAGGACATGCCAGATTTATTAGATACTTACACAACAATTCTAGGGCATCTTTTCTTCTAGCTCTGCATTGTGCCATCACTTTGTTTTCTCATGAAAATGTATCGTTCACAACTGGTTGTTATTAGGCTGTGTTGCCCACTTGGCATTTCCATGGCTTTGTTTTTGATATGCATGTTAATTGCACATTAAAACTCTGCTGAAAATCATATGCTTGTTTGCCATGAAACACTGCAGTTTTGCATTGCGGGTTTCAACTGATCGGCTTCTACAAGTGAAGCACATTGACGTTTATCAGCTCAAAACCGTGTCATTTCACTGTTACATGCATATCAAAAATATCCTAGGAATGCCAGGCTTATTCCTCCTCTCCATGACAGTTGGTGCTGATTGGTCAGTCTTATGCCAAATGCACATGGGTGGAAATTCCATGGCAAAATTTTCCACAGAATTTCCGCCCATGCCCGCTGCCATAGGATTGCATTAGATAATGCCATCCTATGCAGACAGTCACTATTTAACTGCGTGAAAACCCGCGTGGTAAACAAATCGCGGCATGCCCTATTTTCTGTGCGAGCGTCACTGGTGACGTGCCGACTCTGTTCTGTGCATGTAAGAATACCATGCCGGACATCTTCTGACATCGGAGCTATACAGGCTTCAATCAGAATGTTGGAAGAAGCCAGACAGTGAATTGGAAAGTGTTAATGTAACTATCTTGCCAGTCTACCCTCTTCGGTTGGCTATTGGCAACATAGATGCTTTTTTTCTTTTTCTGTTTGCCTGCATCCTTTTACTCATGTTATTTTGTGTGTTATGCTTGTTGCATTAAGTGTATTTAGATTCTGCGTTTGACTGGTTCTACATATCAAAACATTCACTGGGTGCTTACCAAAGAACCCAACCTACTTTTCTGATGGATGTCTTCTCTTTAGCCTCCAGTGATGCACCTCTTCCACTTGAGCGAGAGGAGCAAATACGTTTGCAAGCCAGGCGTCGCTTGGAGGAACAGCTGAAACAGTACAGAGTCAAGCGCCAACAGGAAAGGGTGAGCACAAAGCTCCCAACTGGAACTGCTTTAAGGGGAATTTATTGCCTATTTTATTGTTTTGCACAAATTAAAGCGATCTTCCAGTCCTGCATAAACGAAGATGGCCGCACCGCTTCTCTGATTACCTGACATAAACCGTGCTTTAGTACGAATTGTAGTCTAAAGACCCATTTACACCAGCAGATTGCTCAAAGATCGCTCAAACAGTTTGAGTGACAGCTTTGAGCGATCATTTTGCATAAACTATTATGTAGCTGCTTAAGAGCAATAAAGTCTGCAAATGAAGTCTTAGCTGAATGCAGTTAATAGCAGGAGGGCTGTTATCTGCATTCAGATCCTTTTGTTCTCCAGTGAGAAACTATGCTATCAGCACTTCCCACGGAGAACCGCTGATAAGGCTGAAGGACGATTTTTAAGTTGGACTGAATTTAACGATCAGCTAGCATTGCATGATGGCCGCGCGTTTAGACGCAACAATTATCGCTTAAACAATCACTTTTTAGTGTTTTTTTTTTTTTTTTACTTTTTTTAAACGATCATCGCTCCGTGTGAATGGGCCTTTATACCCTACATGCTGCTGTGACTAGACAGTGGTGCTCACATGGACTGCACTGGTTAATCAAAGCCAGTGTGTAGTATTTTAGACTAATGATGCACACTAATATTCAGTGTGTATCAGGTAAGCAGAGATGTGCAGCCATTTTTGGCCTCCTGTCCACGGCACGTGCAGACTTTTTTAATGCGGATTTCTGCAGTGGATGCACTGTGAGTCATCGTTAAATAAATAAAAATATATATATATATATATATAGCTTGTCGGATATTACAGATTGCAGGGGGGGGGGTTTCTGCGCAGTTCTATGCAGTTCCACCTCCCAGCCTTTTCCCCCACCTTCCTAATTAGATTTAACCATCAAATCCGCAGTGTATCCGCAATTGTATTTGCGGATCGCACGCTTCCATAGAGATGAATGGAGCCCATCCACGTGTCATCCGCAGTAAAATGGAGCATGCTGCGATTTCTTCTCTGCGTGTGGCATCTGCAGATCAAATAAAATCAAATCTGAGGTGTTAAGTGCGGACGCCCCATTCTTCTCTATAGGCTGCTTGTACTGTGGATCGTCCGTGCGGTTGACCCATGCGGATTCTGAAATTCTATTTTGCCCGTGGACATGAGGCCGTTTGTCTGGGCGTGGAGGGTTGTTTAAAACCATAGGAAAACCTATTGGGGAAGATTTACTTTTTAAAATACAATAGTTTTCTGGCACTAATTGAGCCAGAAAATTTTTTTGCATGCTTTGAGCCACATTTACTATATATTTTTAGATGCTTTCGGACACTTTCCCTGCTGGTCTGAAAAAAGGGGAGTGGCCTGAATTGTGCAAGAAATTGCTCCAAATAATGGCATATTGCACTATGATTTTAGTGCAATTTTTATTGTAGAGTCTTAAAATTTGACACTTACCATCCAGCTATGATGGCCTTGCACTTTTTAAGACTGTTTTAGTCTGCACTGTCTAACTTTTATAAAGTATGAGTAAATTCCCCATTCTGTTTTTCTAGTGTGTGTTTTTTTTTTTTTTTCTGATTTTGTAGATTTTTATGTTTGTAATTCTGTTTTTTGTACTATACGGAATTTTGGTTACCGCTATGCTGTCGGTACTGCAATTAACAGCCTTCAGAGATGGGCTTTAGAGCAGCCCCATGGGCTGTAAATACAGTTCACAGGAAGGAGGCCCATTGGTTTCTAAAGCCCCACTTACATGCAACAATTATCGCTCAAATTCATTCAAACGATTGCTTTTGAGAGATAATTGTTGCATGTAAACGCTTCCATCTTTCACTCTTCGGCTGAATGATAATTCCTTCCCCCTCACAGGCTCTCTGCCTCTCTCCTCCACTCCGGGGTTTGCAATAGGAGGGGGAGGGGGCAGATCTAAGCTCAGCTATGTCCACACACTCCCATTGCTGGCTATGGACAATGGGCCTGCGAGGGGGTGGGAGCTTAGCTCCGCCCCATCCTGCCTGCTCCCATTGCAAACCGCTCAGAGGGGAGGAGAGAAACAGTCGGGGAGGGAAAGGGGGACTGCTCAGATGGAAGCGTATATCGGCCGGCCGTGAAAACGCCGGCTGATATATGCTCATGTAAATAAGCCCTTAAGGCTCTGCTCCTGAAATAAAGGCTGTGTTAACGTGCTATTTTTGGATGTTGTGTGTGCTTTTTTTTTGCTTAGTAGAGTAAAAACTTTAGTATCAATTTTTACTAAAAATAACACGAGAGATATGTACTTATCAGATAATAGTAGTAATTGCAATAGCAAAACTGTCACTATGATTGATTTCTTTCCTGCTGCCTTTTCTTTCTGATACAAGACACAAAGTGGTGTGGTAAGGCACATATTTTGCTTAATGTCAGTTTGTTAAAGAAACCTTTTCCCCTCTCTTCCCCTTTTATGTATTGAATTTGCATCTGTGATTCCCCTTTTTTTTTTAATTTATTTTTTCTCAGTCTAACCAATCAACTCCTAAAAATCGGCCCTCAAGCACTTTGGATCCTGAACTTATGTTTAATCCAGATACTCTTCCTCGGGCTAACACTGTTGCAATGACCAAGGAGTATTCCTTCTTACGCACAAGTGTCCCACGAGGACCCAAACTGGGTAGTCTTGGCCTACCTTCGTCTTCCAAAGAGAAGAAGTCATCCAAAACCTCAAAGTCTTCCAGCAAGATACGTTCATTGGCAGATTACCGCAAAGAATCTTCAGAAGCAAACAATGCCAGTATAGCTTACTCCAATTCTTCTCCTGGCTCCCTACAGCCCAACAGGGGAAGTGTTACATCTGTAGTGTCTGAGATCAGTGTGGAAGGAGGACAACGACCAGAAAGTATTAGTTATATTGCTGACAATAGCTCTGAGTTTGATGGAAGCGATTTGAGCATAAGGCATGATGGCAATGAGAGTGATAGCTCTACTTATAGCAGTGTATCTGCAGGACAAGGCACTTACTTGGGTGCTTTGTCTCCAAGGAAGGAAGAAGAATACATTGTAAATGGTAAGAGCATATCTGTAGAAGATGTAGGACAGTTTCCATCACTCAGAGATGTACTACAAGCAGCTGCTGCAGAGCAACATGCCCGGGAACCTGAAGGAAATGGGGAACCCAGAAGTAGAAGAGACAGTATATCAAGCAGGTAAGAAGTGTTGGTCCTACTATTGACACACAAGCTTTGATTGCCAGAAGTTTAACAACCTTTTTTTGCTGTCCTATTGAAAAACTAAAATTGGCAACTTTTATTTTTGTAAAATAAATTTTAGTTCTTTCACAGAAACCATGGACATAGGCTGCTGCGACTAGGAGGCGAGATGCTAAGAAAAGAAGCTGGCCTCTTCTATGTAGGCTTTACCCAGCCTGCAGACACTGAGCCAATTCGTTTTAGCTGGGCATCAGTTGGAGGCAGACACAGATCTGGGTTCACCAGAGCAGTTCTACCTATAGCAATTTTTCGTTTAATTAGTTTTTCTCCTTCCTTCTTCTCATCCTTTTCCCCCTTATACACGCACGATGAGATGATGCATAGGAAGTCATACCATTTATACTTGCTTTACCAGTGCCTGGACTACAAAAAAACAGGCCAATTCTGTCTAATTTTTGCTTGCAGAGACAAAGACAGTATTTCTAGTGCGTGGCATATTGCAGTGAGGCCTGCTTCCCTGCCCATCATGATGCCTATACCCTACCCTTCTCAACTACTTCTCTCCAGGGCTCAAGCTTCACCATGTGCCCCCACAGCTCTGGCACCCCGCTATCCCTAGTAGGTGGGGCTTAGGGGGAAAATGACTTTGGAGGCCTTACAAGGCTGCTCCTCTTTCCGTTTGGCTCCAGCCTTGGCAACCGCTCCCTTCTGGGCAAGAGTCACTAGTTTTAGGCCTCAATTCCTTGCAGTCTAAGCTGGGAACTGGATTGCGGTTACACTCTGGCTCACATAAGCCCCACCACTCTATGGTGGCAGTCACAACCTTTTGGGGCTGCTTTGACTCTTGATTCTTGCCAGATTTAAGTGCCTATGCTAGCTCCTTATTTTTAACTTTTTTCATTTGTGGCACAGTTAGACCTCGACCACAGCCATGGCATCTTCTGCCAGGAGTGACCCACTAATTTAGTCGCTCTGATCTCCTCCTTCCTATCCCTCCTTTCTAGTAGGGTTTTTGGGGAATCTTCTCCAGGATTGACCTGACTACTCGTTTTTTTTTTTTTATTATTATTTTCAACCCAGATGGCACTGGGTCATGGCCACGGCATCGTCTGTTAGCCCATTTCTGCTAATTTATTTATTGGCTTTGTGGACAGGTGCCGGTGGGTTTCTTCACATCCATTCTTTCTATCCAGAGGAGCTAAAAGTGCTTTAAGATGGAACGATTATCGTTCAAACAAGCGAAAGTGAATGATAATTGTTTTGTCTGATGACAATCATTCTCTTTTCGTTCGTCATTCATTTTATGCAGACATAAAAATCATTGTTGGCTCGTTCACTTATTATTCGGTGTAAACTGCAATCGTTCAATCCCTCTCATTCACTTATACGGTGAATGTGAAAGACTGAGTGATTCTCGTTTGAACAAGCCAACGATTTATCTGTCAGAATGAACAGGCTACACGAGAGTGAACTAACTAGCAGTAATGTCACTCACATGTTCGCTCATTCAAACGATAATCGGCTGGTCTAACATGACACTAAGGTGCCGACTCTGTAATTCCACTTGCCTTCTCTTTACACTTCATGAACACAGGAACCTCCCTTTCTCCGGTTCCTGCTTCAAAGAACACCTACTGCAGTTGTCAATAGCTTGTGACAGACTACCACCCTCATTCTGGTAGGCTCCTGACTTTTCTTTTTTTTTACTTTTCTATGAGGACCCTAGCTCTTTTCTACTTTTATTGGTCTGTTTTTCCTTCTAGCTTAAATCTCTTCGAAACCTAGAGACGAAGGGTCCCAGTAGATAATAGTAGTCTTCCTTATTCACCCGCAGACCACTCAAAAGACTTCCTCTACCATAGATACAGTGGTATGGATCTCTTACCTATTTAGCCTGTATCTTCTGGTTCTTTTATTCACCACTCAAAGTGAGTCCGAGTTAACAGAAGAACAGTCAGGCTGAAGGTAACCACTCTGCAGCCAGGATTGCAGTCTCCTACTTTCCATGGGTCTTCTCCCTGTTGCAGTTTGTTAGCCATAATTTAAAAAGTGGTTTAATGGGTGATAGCCAGCCACCTCTAGCTCTCTATGCACCACCTAGAGGGAGTTTGAACTAACAGAAGAACAGTCTCCATGAGGGAACCCTATCATTACCCAGGGTTGTGTGGCCCCAATTTCAGATAGGCCCTTGTTCTAATTTGTTATGGACCTTATCAGTTTTTCTCAGTCCAAGGCTTATAGCTATGAGGCATTACTCAGTCACCTCTAGCTCTCTGTCCTCCTCCTAGGGTGAATCCAAGCAGCTAGGCAGGAACACTGTGTGGCGGCATGTCCTACCTGGTTTATCTAAGGGTCCCCTATGGGCCTAACCACCACTTCAGTTTCCACAACAGATTCTCCCTTTTTCTCTAGGTGATTCTCCTTTCTCTAGTGAGAATTCGCCTTTGCATTTTAATCTTTTTTTTTTTTTAAACTCGTTTTATTGAACAGTGTGTATTCCATACAAAACATGAATAAACAACTTTGGTTACATCATAGGCTCCATGTGGTCATACATTCGCTCTTAAATACGTCACATTAACATATGCAGATATTAAATACATTGTGTCATTACATTTGCTCGTGGTTTCAGTAGAGGCAGTAATGTTTGCCTGTTTTACGGGTTCATTCTAGGTACAGTTGCTCTCATCAGGCTTTGGAATTGGTCTTGCGTGAATACTGTGTCAGTTGACCCACACCATCTTTCCCATACCTTATTGAATTTTTCTGGGCACTTTCTGTTTTTGTAAACTATTTTTTCATACGGTAGTATGGCGTTGATTATATTCTGCCATTTTACGGGCATAAAATAGCACCTTGGTGAGAAATATCTTGTGATATTGCCACTGTTCTTCATCTAAGATACCCAGGAGGCATATCGCTGGATCATATGGTACCGGTACGCCCATCAGTTGAGTTAAGAATTCAGTGATTTCTCCTCAGTATGTGGCAATGTTAGGGCAGCTCCATATTAGGTGGTTGAAGTTTGCGTTAGGTGCTCTGCACCGATGGCATTGGTTTGTAGGTGTCCTATTCATTTTGTGGAGTCTGGTCGGTGTCAGGTAGCATTGGTGCAGTATATATAATTGTGTTAATTTATTATTTGCGGCTGGTGATACCGCGGTGTACGTGGACATCGCAGTTTCCCAGTCCTCATTAGTAAGGGTGGGGATGAGATCTTTCCATCTCTCTACTACTGTCATGGGCGTATCGGGGATCTTAGATCGTAGTAGATGGGTGTATAGTACCGATATCAGGCCTTTGGGTCCCTGGGTGCGCAGTATACCTATTAGTGGGTAATGGGAGAAAGGCTGTCTGGGTTCTGGGAATTGTGCTGTTAAGGCGTGCCTGAGTTGTAGATATCTGAAAAAAACGGATCTTGGGATTTGGTATAGTTGCTGTAGCTGTTTAAAGGAAACTAATACTTGATCGGTGTATAAATGTTCTAGAGTAGTGATTCCCAGGTTTACCCAAAATTGTTTTGTCTGGTAGATTTATCAGATGTGGTAGCTCTCTGTTATCCCATAGGGGGGTCTCCAGGGGGGTGTCTTCCCGTTTGGTCAGATGCTTGCACACCTGCCACACATTGGTTGCGAGTCTATGTATGGGAGCATCTGCTTGGTCAATAGTCTCTGTTTTTCTAGGAGGATCCAGAGCGATGCCTCTGAGAGAAAGAACATCAGGTGGTGCTCGGAGTTTGGGAGAGGAGAGGCCGATAACCAATGTCGGATGTATCTTACTTGTCCCGCTAGGTAGTAGATTTTGAAGTCTGGTAACGCCATTCCTGTCATTTCTTTAGGCCGCTGTAGAGTGTCCATACGGAGTTTGGCTCTAGAGTTCCCCCATATAAATGGTGTTATTAGGGAGTTGGTTTTTTTGAAGAATTTCTGTGGTATGGGTGCTTCTGCACGCTCTAGGCAGTATAAATACTTGGGGAGTATTATCATTTTAATGAGGTTAATTCTACCTGCTACAGACAGTGGCAGGGAGCTCCAGGATTTTAGTTTCTGTTGTAGGGTTGTCAGTAAGGGGGTGATGTTTAGGTCTAGGCTTTGCGTATGATCTCTAGTAATCCAGATTCTTAGATATTTAAATTGGGGGGGGGGAGGGGGTAACTTGCAGCTTACAAAATATGTCTCCTATCTGCCATCCTTCTGTTCTTAGGGGCATAAAAACGGATTTCTGCCAGTTTATACGTAGTCCTGAAAAATTTCCAAATTCGTCTATTAGGGAGATGGCTAACGGGAGGGTGTTTTTGGGGTCCGACCTATACAGTATTATATCGTCTGCGTATAACCCGATTCTGTCCTCTCTGGGTCCTATCAAGATACCTCTATATGCAGTGTGCTGTCGGAGCTTCAGGGCCAGGGGTTCTATTGCGATCGCAAATAGGAGGGGGGAGAGGGGGCAACCCTGTCGGGTCCCCCTATGTAGCTGGAAGGAGGTGGAGGCCAGGCCATTTACCGCTACTTTAGCAGTCGGGGATCTATAGAGTATAGAAATCCACTTAATAAATGATTCTCCCAGCCCAAACCTCCGTAAGATCTCTATCAGGTATGGCCACTCGACCAAGTCAAATGCTTTGGCCGCGTCCAATGAGGCCAGGGCCCAGTCTGACCTCCACCCCACCTGCGTGATTACTTGCGTCCTTCTAATGTTGTCTGATGTAGACATTCCGGGGGTGAAACCTGTTTGGTCGGGGTGAATAATGTCCTTTATAGCTTGGTTTAGGTGGGCGGCTAATATTTTCGTAAGGATTTTATAGTCTGTGTTTAACAGTGATATAGGCCTGTATGAGCCACAGTCGTCTGGGTTTTTATCTGGCTTTAAAATGAGCACTGTGTTGGCTTCCAACATCAATTCTGGGATCTGATTTTTATCAAATATATGTTCATATAGGGAGAGCAAGTGTGGTATTATTTCTTTCTTGTATTGTATATAGACTTCTATCGGCAGGCCATCTGTGCCCGGGGTCTTGTTTTTTGCCATGTCACTTAATGTTTCCTCAATCTCCTCTTCTGTAATTGGGGAGTCTAACAGGGACTTATGGGTGTCCTGCAGTACTGGGAATGTTATGTCTGTCAAGTATGTTTCTAGTTCTTCTGGTAGATAACCTATATCAAACACGGACTGATTATCGTAGAATTGTTGGAATCTAGTTAGGATCTCTTTTGGGTCTGTAAGTGTTTCTCCTTGGGCTGTTTTTATTCTTAGGACGGATGGGGGGGCAGTCTCCTGTCGGGCCATAAAGGCTAGTAGTTTGCTGGATTGGTTTCCCAGCTCAAAAAAGGATTGTCGGGTGAAAAAGAGGTTCCTCTGGGCTTTTTCTCTCAAATATAATAAGTAATCTCTACCAGTCTGGAGCCATCTGTCTCTTTTGATGTCTGATGGGTCAGCAATAAACTTTTTCTAGCAGTTGACATTGCTCTGCTAAGAGCTCTCCTTCTCGCGCAGAGGCTTTTTTAATAAAGGAGATTAAGGATCTGAATCAACCTCTAAGATAGGACTTAAATGTCTCCCACACTAACATTTTGTCTGTATGCGCCTCGTGCGCCTCAAAATAAATTTGGATTTGGTCTGGTATGCGGTCATTGGGACTGAGCAGTGAAAGCCAGAATGGGTGTAGTTTTATTCTCTTGATAGTGGCCAGGCCTTGGTTTTTAAGGATCATGCGGATCGGTGTATGATCAGAGATCCCTCGAGGCAGAAACTCTATGGAGCTGATTTTGGGGAATAGTAAAGGGGACCCGAATATATAATCTATTCAGCTGAGTGCGTGATTGTGGGCTGCGTGGCAAGTGATTTCCTGCTTTTGTGGGTGAAATACGCGCCACAGATCCAGCCAGCCCGTCACCGAAATGATAGAGGCCAGGCGAGTTCTGCTCGTGTCCCCCTCCCTCCGAGCACCACCACTGAATCTGTCCATAAAGGGATCCATCACCAAATTCATATCTCCCATACAAATAATTGTTGCGTCTGGTGAGAATGCTGCAAATTGGATGCCATCTGCCAGAATGGCTGTTGTTGCTGGCGGTGGGTTATAGCAACACAGGAGGACATATGGGTCGTTATTAATTTTGGATCTTACGAAAATGTATCTACCTTCTGGGTCTCTCTTGATTTGTTCTACTTCCCATCTTAGTGACCTTGCTATCAGCAGGGACACCTCCCTGGAGTAGGATGTATGACATGAGTGAGCGGACCACTGTACCCACGGCTTCAACAGAACTTTTGTGGTTTCAGGTGTGAGGTGGGTCTCCTGCAGGCATAGTACATGTGGTCGCCAGGAGCATATTAGAGAATTTATCGATGATCGCTTCCTGGTTGACCCCATTCCCCTGACGTTCCAGGACACGAAGGTTACCTCCGCCATAGGCAAGGACAGGTCAATCAGGTCCGGATAAATTTCTTTGTGACATTCTGCCTGTCAGGAGTCCCCCCGTGACACACAATTACATCTTTAACATACGTCATGCAAGAGTATTTCAATGCGTTTTTACAGATGATATGGAGCTCTTGATGCACACAATTCATCAACATTACGGTAGTATACTACCAACTTGGAACTTAGATAACTTGTTTTCAACAGACTTTAAATGCTTCCTCTGCTGAGATAGCGTTCGTGGCTGACTAATATTTGGGGGAACCTACATAGTATAGCTATATCCTAGACTATACCTGAGGTATTATTGGATTAATGTGGTAATGATAGAGGCCGTTACTAGCCTAGTGGGCTTATACTGGGTGGGCCCTCTTGGGGGAGGTGGGGGAGGAGGGGTTTGGAAAAGTGTGTGGATACTCCCATTTCGATGTTTCTCTATATAGGTATTAAGATGTATTTTTCCCAGAGGTGGGGGTGGGGGTGGGGAGGGAACGGGAAAAGTAGGGGGTTAGGGGGAGGTATAATAGTGCGGGGAGAAGAAATTATTAGCGTTGTTGCCAATACTGGGGGGGAGGGTGGTCCACCATAATTTGGGGGGGGGGGGGGGGGGGTTAGACCGGATAATAGTAGTGTACAATAGGGATCTCAGTCCCGTGTCTCGGTCTCGTATATGGGCAGGGTGCAGCTAGGGTATAATTTCTAGCGAGCATTGGGGTAGCTTTTGTTGCATATTTACTTGTTTACATTAGAGTCCCGGTACCTGCAGGGGAAAAGAAAGGCGGTGGTTTATACGTTACAGTCCTTCTGGTGGACGTCTGGTGGCCAGCCACTCTTCTGCTTCGGTTGGTGTAGAGAAGAAGCGCGTGTGGTCTCCGTCTATCATCCGTAGTCGCGCCGGATACATCATGGAGTATGGAAGTTGCAGGTCTCGTAGCTGCCTTTTAATTCTGGTGAATGAAGCCCGTTGTTTCTGGAGGTCTGCTGAGAAATCAGGGAAGATGGATATTGCGGCGTTGTCGTATCGCAGGGGGCCTCCTTTTCTGGCAGCTTGTAGGATTATGTCTCTATCTCAGGAGTTGAATAGTTTCGCCAGCAAGGGTCTAGGCGGTGCTCCTGGTATAGGCGGCCTCATAGGGACCCGGTAGGCTCTTTCAATCACGAAGACTTGTGATAGTCCAGCATTGGGGAGGAGTTCACGGAGCCATCTTTCCATAAATTCTTCGGGTTTCTGCCCTTCAGCTCGTTCTGGTAAACCGTCTATGCGCAAATTATTCCGTCGTGAGCGGTTTTCGAGGCGTCCGCTTTTTGTTTCCAGTATTCGGCTTTTTGTGTGAGGTCATGTATTGCGGCCGACATTGGAGGGACGGTGTCATCCAGTGTAGAGATTCTGTCTTCTGTACTTTTAACTCGTTCTCTCAGATTTTGAAGATCTTGCCTTAATAGGTTTACGTCAATTTTTACTTCGTCGATTTTCCCAGTGAGAGTGGTCGTAGATGTCTTTATTGCGGATAGAAGCTGCTCAGATAGCTGTTGTAGAGTTTGGACTGTGCCCTCGGAGGAACCTGAGCTGGCGTCTTTCGCCGTTGATGTTCCTGCCGTGGCGAGTTCAGGGCCAGAGTCTTTGCGGGTCTCCCCTCTAGCAAACACTTTTAGTTTGTCAACTGAGGAGCTCTGCCTAGTGGGTCCCATAATGGGTCTTTGTGCTTTTCGTTTTCTTATGGTGGATGACTCTGCAGGGTGTTGGATTCCCGGTAGGGGGCCTATAAACGGCTCTGCTCTGCAGTGTGTTCTCTTTGGGGCGTGCGCCTTATGATGCCTTTTGTCTAGTAATTCACAGCTTTATGGGTTGCTGTGGCTGCTTATTGGTGCTTGTTGTGCCTTCAGTAGCACCTTTAGTTTAGGTGTGTAATGCTCACACCAGAAGGTTCTTTGCTCTATTTCTCCCTCTCTTCTTCCCCCCTGGGGTGGCTATTGGTTGTGCTGCACCCTTTATTTATCAGGGGTTAATGGTTGTGTGCTTTGGGGCTGACTGCGGTGTAAGGGTGCCAGCATATGTCCCTTTCCAGGGGTATGTATGCAGCTTTCCTTTCTGTTTTGAACGTGCAGCTTCCCCCTCGCCCCCCCCCCACGCGGTTTGTGGCGGGAAGGAGCGCAGCTCTTACACTTGGCGCTGTATGGGGGCTCCGGTTCAGCCGCTCTCCCCTCTGCACTGCTGTTCACCCTACCCCGGTCTCAGCGCTGCCTTCTCTGCCCAGGAGTCTCCTCAGCTTCTTCCCCTGATCTTTTTTCCCCCGGCGGCGCTCTCAAAATGGCGGCGGCAGCGGCCGCGGTGTCGCGGGTCTGCTGCCGGCGTTACCTCTGCTGTGAGTGCCGCGCGGGTGTTACAGGTGGCTCTGTCTTCTCTTCCTCTACTTCAGGAGGTGTTTGGGTGGGTTTGGGGGCCCACAGGATTTGCTCAGGATGGCAGGTAAGTCGGCTTGTCCGGGAGCTTCTCTTACATGCGGCCGGTCTCCTCGGCTGCTTGGCCACGCGCCCTTGCATTTTAATCTTTAGTCAGACTGAGTACTCCTCTGTCATGGAAGACACTGACAACCCTATCTCGGCCATCTGGGTAGACCCTCCAATCAAGGTCACCAAAGCTGATTCTTCATAAGGGGTTTCTTTCCGCACCTCATGCATACCCCCAAATACTTCAGTAACCATTCTGAGTTTTATTGCTAGGGGGCGAGACTTCACGCATAACTACCCTGCTTCTACCAATGTGGGTGACCCTTAAAGTTTGGACTATAGCCCTCCACTTGATACAGGATGAGGTGGCAAAATGGTTCCCTTTATATTCTCTTGTGGAGAAATCCTAACCTTCTGCACTTGCAAGAAATGCCAGACCTTATCTTCTGGAGACATCATGCGATAACTACCCTCTCTGATATGGTTGAGAATGGTGTTCTTAATACCTTTTCCCAACTATAGATGAAATCGGGCCTTCCTAATAACTCCCCTTTTTAGATCTTTCCAACTCCGTCATGCACTCTGAGCCCAATTTGGAGGCCTGAACATACCCCTCGCACTGACCCAACGTGAGATGCTGGCACAGATGGCCAACATTCTGAAGCTGCTCTCCTGTTTTTATAGACAGCTGACAGGGGTCTTGCTTTGCTGAGAGATGGGGCTCTTGAAAAGTGGGGCTTGGACATACCAGACCTGGACTCGGATGACCGAGAAAGCCTTTTGGCCAGCTCAGGGCCGCCCTTGATCAATGCAAGAGACAGGTTAATCAAAGTCAGGTTCCTACACAGAATCTACTATACTCCCATTCACTTGTCTACCATGGGCCCAATACTCAATGCAGACTGCCCAAGATCCTTGATTAGTGCAGGCACAATCATGCATATGGTTTGGGAATGCCGTGTTTTGCAGCCCGATTGGAGAGATGTCCTCGAGTTTATGGAAGTGCATAAATAAAACAGTCTATGTAAACTACAAGGGACGGAAAGAGTGCAAGAGTTCTGATTATTGAAATTTAACAAAACACTGCTGATGTCTCTTCCTACGCATATTTGTATGAGAATACCCACTAAACGTTTCTTTAAGGCCTTTTACAAAATCTTCGCTACAAAACGCATGTATGTGAAGCCCATGCTTTCCAATGGGTTCTTTCACATGAGCAATGTTTTGTAGCCTAAAAGAACTCATTGAAAACGCTAGGCTTCACATAGATGTGTTTTGTAATGGGATTTTGTAGTCCGTGTGAAAGAGGCCTAAAAAAAATTCTGAGTTTGCTGTTGTCCTAGCCAGGGAATGGAAGCACGCTGTCAAGTGTTTTCAGCATCCATATGCCTTGATGTCCTTTACCCCTTTTATGTCCTCTTGGTGCTTTTAATGGGCTGTCCTAGCTCACCGTGAATACTTGGGTCTCCAAGAGAGTTTACTGCATGGGATTACAGTTGGGACTCTGGGAAAATAATTAGATCCCCCTGACTGCCTTGTATACTACTTTGGCACCTTTGGAATTAGCCAGGTCAGATGATTGTGGCCTTTTATAGGTGTCTGTAGCTGGAGATATGGAGTACTGACGCCGATCCTAAACACTTTGGCTGGACAGCCTTTTACAGAACCTGTCTTTGTGACTCCAGACTTGAGTTTATCTATGAAGCCACCACTGGCAGGAGATTTCCTCTGTTATCCCATCGAGTTGGTGGTTGCCTGCTTCTCTTTCAGGGGACATTATTCCCTATGCTAGAGATCGTTGGCTCAAGGACATTGTTTCTGCCAGTTACTTCATCTCTTTTGTTGAGACCAGCGACATACATGACATAGACTTACACATTCCCATCTTCACTCCTCTTCTCCACATCATGGGTCGTCTTTAGCCCAGGGAGAATCGGCATATTCACATACCGGATAACCTCTTTATTGAGGCCTCTCATCTGGAGGTATGTTTTCTCCTTCCCACTGCATACAGTTTTCCTGCGCGTTAAAGGTGTGTATGTCTTTTCAGACCAGAGTCCAGGCCCTCTGATGACCATTACTTTTGCCTGACATTGTTTAAAGATCTTGGGTAAAATGGTAGCTACCATGAGTACAGCTCTCTTAAAGGGGTTGTCTCGCGAAAGCAAGTGGTGTTAAAGGGGTTGTCTCGCGGCGAAAGCGAAAAAAAAATTTTTTCACTTACCCCCGCATTCTGCCCTGTTAAAAAGAAAGCATAGGTTAGTTTTTAAAAAGCACATTGCACTTACCTGCATCAGCGTTCTGCAGCTTCTTCTATTCTTCTTTTAAAGATGGCGCCGCTGGTCTTCTCCCACGGTGCACCGCGGGTCTTCTCCCATGGTGCACCGTGGATTTTCTTCTCCTTCCTTGTGTTCCATTGCCGATTCCAGCCTCCTGATTGGCTGGAATCGGCACACGTGACGGGGTGGAGCTACGATGACGACTCGGTGAGCAGCTCTCCGGCACGAGCGGCCCCATTCACCAGGCAGAAGACCGGACTGCGCAAGCGCGTCTAAAAACGCCAGAAGACATCAGAATTAGATAGATCCATGGCGACGGGGACGCTAGCAACGGAGCAGGTAAGTGAATAACTTCTGTATGGCTCATATTTAATGCACGATGTACATTACAAAGTGCATTAATATGGCCATACAGAAGTGCTTAACCCCACTTGCTTTCGCGAGACAACCCCTTTAAGCACTTCTGCGTGGCCATATTAATGCACTTTGTAATAGACATCGTGCATTAAATATGAGCCATACAGAAGTTATTCACTTACCTGCTCCGTTGCTAGTGTCCCCATCTCCATGGATCCGTCTAATTCTGCTGTCTTCTGGCGTTTTTAGACGCGCTTGCGCAGAAGGGTCTTCTGGCTTCTCTTCAGCCCGGCACGAGCGGCGTTCTGGCTCCGCCCCCTTCTACGTGTCATCGCGTAGCTCCGCCCCGTCACGTGTGCCGATTCCAGCCAATCAGGAGGCTGGAATCGGCAATGGAACGCACAGAGCCCATGGTGCACCATGGGAGAAAACCGCAGTGCATCCCTGGGAAAGGACCGGCGGCCATCTTAGGGAGAAGATTTTTATAACTCCTTATTTCGTCGGATCGGTGAGTAGCAAGCGGCTTAAAAACCGCTTTAAATTGCTATTTTATGCCAGGGGGGTGACAGGGGGAATGGGGTAATGTAAAATTTTGATGTTTGCCGCGAGACAACCCCTTTAAGAGTCGTCATAGGCCTCTTCAGGTTTTCTAGTGGAGCAAGCATGTAGCTCTTTTTTCTCTGGACCAGCCCACACCACTTCTACAAACATCTACAGTAATGGCTCCACTTTCCTCTGCTCCTTACACATTACTTTTTCCCTGTTCTTTGACTTTGTCCATCCTCTTAAGACAGGATGTGTTTTTTTTTTTTTTCTCCATCACAGAACGCATGGTAGGTTGACCACTCATGAATCTGTTCTGTCCACCAGGCTTCCACTCGTATCGATCGGTCAGCTTTTCTTTTTTTTTTTTTCTTCAATAGAAGCAAGCCTTTATTGCAGAAAGTCACACAGTGGTTCCTCAGCCATCTTCCTAGACAATCCATTTTCTTCACTTCAATGGGACATCTCCTAGTTTCTGTGTCCCCCAATGACCGAAATAAGAGAATCTTTGTACTCTCCGTAAAATCACTTTCTCGTACTCCTCATTGAGGGACACTGCTCCCTTCCATTGTTCTGGGGTGAAATTGTTCCTTGTTTGTTTGTTTTTTTTTTCTTCAGTTTTCTCGTCTTTCTCACATTTTAATTCTGCTTCACCTACTCCTAGAAAGGAAATTGATTAGCTCAGTGTCTATAGGCTGAATATAGCATGTGAATGAGGAGCCATTTTTTCTTAATGTCACACCTCTGTGGCAGCAGTCCATACACATGGCTTCTGTGTCCCCCAATCAAGAGTACGATAAGAGATTTCATTATGGGTACAAAAATTCTTTAGATCCCAGAAATTGAACTACTTTTAAACTTGTTGGAATATAGCCACATGATTATAGTATTAAAGCACTAGGCACACATCAACTGACTAAATAGTTATAGAGAAGTAGGATTTTCTTTGTATCTATCTTTGTTTTTTTTTTCTTTCCTAAGCTATGAATAGTGTAGTCGGTGCAAATAATTGAAAATAAATCTGTCAGCTGGAACATGCTGTAAACTGCTGGCATGATGTTATAGAGCAGGAGGAGCTGAGCAGATTGATATATAGTTTATGGGGAAAGATTCAGTATAACTTGGATTTTATTCATTTAAACCTCAGTATATTCTGAGCTGAACAGTCCAATGGGCGGAGCTATCAGTGATTGGCAGCTATCTGTGTATGACTGTACATATAGAGCAGGCTATCAATCACTGATAGCTCCGCCCATTGGACTGTTCAGCTCAGAATATACTGAGGGTTAAATGAATAAAATACAAGTTATACTGAATCCTTCCCCATAAAACTATATGTCAGTCTGCTAAGTTTCTCCTGCAGTTTTGACAGCAAGTTGAAGCTGACATACCCCCTTTTTAAAATGTGTTTTAGCTTGTAATGTACTGCACATTATGTAAAAGAGCATAATGCATGCTTCTCTGCTAATGCATAACAGACTTCGATTCTGGTTATATTTGCACATTTCAGGCAGAATAAACTCATTTTGAAAACTGATACAGAGAGTGAAGTCTTTCCATAATGTACCTGTTCTAATGTGATGGGGGTAATGGATTTTACACTGACTGCAATTTCCAGACTTACTGATAATCTACATTTTCTTTCATGCTGCCTTTAGGGCAGTGCTTGTCCTACTTTTATTATTATTAGCATTATTTATCATAATTGTTATAATTATTAGCAATATTGCTATTTTGAATTTATGAGTTTACAATGTTTTCCTAAATATCTGTCTTTTGATGTGTAGTATTTCTATGGAGAGCTCCATTGCTGGCACCCATGATGAACTACTTCAGGTCCTGAAGGAAAAGATGAGATTGGAGGGGCAGCTGGAGTCTCTAACAACAGAAGCCAGCCAGGTAAAAGCACTGTTGGTTCTTTACACGATAATAGGACATGCTGCGATTATTATTTTTTTTTTCCGTCTTGCAGTATCTCTGCAAAAGAAAAATGCTCCGTATAAATGGACCCATTATAAATGATGTGTTCTATTTTTGTGTCTCAACGTTTGTATACATAAAAAAAATTTTCTAGCGGAATTTTTTTTTTTTTTTACTGGAAAGACTTCCCTTTTTATATGGAGACCTGTTTTGTCAAAACGGAAGAACAATTCTTACTATAACCTTTACATTGTGTATGGTTTGAATAGGCACTCAAAGAAAAGACTGAACTTCAGGCCCAGTTGGCAGCAGTAAGCACCCGACTTCAAGCAGAGGTTGAGCACAGCTTGACCAGCCAGCAGAAGCAACATTCTCTAAGTTCAGAAGTTTTGATCCTGAAGAAGTCATGCACAGATCTGGAGAAGGCAATGGCAGATCTTCAGAACAGCTTAGAAGCTAAGAGTAGCAGCTTGATTTCATTGGGCAATGACTTGCAGGTTGCAGAAGAACAGTACCAACGTCTGATGAGCAAAGTAGAGGAGTTACAAAGGACAATCCTTCAGAAAGATAATGTTGGTGAGATTAATATGGTACTTTATCATTTTTGTTTGGCCATATTTCATTGATGCCCGACAAATCGCTTCTAATCGATTGCTTGCAGGTGTTGACAGTTATTTTTTTAATATATGGGAGCTACATTCAGATTTTTAATATACATGAGGAAGCAGGAGCTAGATTCAGAGGGTGCAAAAATGGGAGTCTGAGTCGGGCGATTGGCTTCGCGACTCCACAGCCCTGCTTGTACATGTTCTCTTTCAGATTAGCGTATTTCAAATGTGTATTTAATCCTGCTTTGCAGACTGTCACACAAAGTTATTGAAAGTCTATGAATCTACTTACATGGGTGTATAAAATATGCATGTATTTGAGAAAAAAAAACATGCACTAGTGTAATCTGTTTTGCAGATGTAATGAGCCCATTGAAGTCTATGGAGAATGATTAAAATACAGATACATCTATATTTGCGTTCATTAGTATTACTTTCTATTGGTCTATTAAACAGATCAATGTTTGCCCAGTAGGAAATAAAACCAATACAAGCAAATGCTGATAGTTACATCTGTAATACGTTTGTATTATGAATCTGTATTGTGGACGTATATACATGAATGTTCATCTGAAAGAGGCTTAAGGCCTTAGTTATGCAGTTATACTTTTCTGTACTTTTGAAGTCTTGACTACCTATAAAATGCTCTAAAATGGCTACTAAAAATTCTTCTTTCTGCATTCAGCTACGGAAAATTATTGCTGTCAATTTAAATATGTTTTGTATCCCACATAGTTCATGATCTGCGACAACAAACTATGTCACTTCAGTACCAGCTGCAGCAGGTGCAACTGGACCGCACAACCTTAACAAACAAGTTGAAAGCTTCAAAGTCAGAAATAACGTCTCTGCAGCAGACACGTGAGTGGTATCAGCAGCAACTCGCACTGGCTCAAGAAGCACGGGTCCGGCTCCAAAGTGAGATGGCAAACATACAGGTAAATTCCCTCAGTCCTAAAAAAGTTCATTAAACATTTTTTTAAAATAAATAATTGTAAGAAAATTCATCATCCAAGTACAATAATAAAAAGTTGCACGATGGAAAATTTCTGGGCAACCAAAACATAGAAAAGGAGGAGGGGGAAAAGGGTAAAGGCTATAGAAGGAATTTGCAAAAAGAAGGGCAAATTTGCAGCATTGGTAAATACTTAAGTTATAATCTAACATAAGTATCTACTGGCGGAAAAGTGCAGACCATTAAAGGGGTTGTCCCGTGCCGAAAAGGTTTTTTTTTTTTTTTTTATTCAATAGGCCCCCCCCCCCCCCCCCCGTTCGGCGCGAGACAAACCTGATGCATGTGTTAAAAAAAAACAAACGTTTAGTACTTACCCGAATCCCCGCGCTGCGGCGACTTCTTACTTACCTTACTAAGATGGCCGCCGGGATCTTCACCCACGATGCACCGCGGGTCTTCCCCCATGGTGCACCGTGGGCTCTGTGCGGTCCATTGCCGATTCCAGCCTCCTGATTGGCTGGAATCGGCACACGTGACGGGGCGGAGCTACGAGGACCAGCTCTCCGGCACGAGCGGCCCCATTCACCAGGGAGAAGACCGGACTGCGCAAGCGCGTCTAATCGGGCGATTAGATGCTGAAATTAGACGGCACCATGGCGACGGGGACACTAGCCGCGGGACAGGTAAGTGAATAACTTACGTACATTACAAAGTGCATTAATATGGCCATACAGAAGTGTATAACCCCACTTGCTTTCGCGGGACAACCCCTTTAATTCTTCAGGGGTAGTGTGTTTGAGACCACTGGGGATTGATTTAGTTGATCCATGTTTTCACAGGCTGGACAGATGAACCAGGCTGGTGTTCTGGAGCATCTGAAAATAGAGAATGTGACCCTTTCACACCAGTTGACCGAGACCCAGCACAGGACGATAAAGGAAAAGGAACGGATTGCTGCACAACTGCAAACTATTGAGGTAATGGAGAATCTCTTAATTCAGCACTAACACTTCCAAATACTGTACTACAGTTACTGTCCTATTGTCTCTAGGAATATTTAATGCATTTTAAAAGGTTGAGAAAAGTTTCTTGAGACAAACCCTGTATGTGTCGGGGGAACAATAAGACATTTCGCTCAAATATAAATATATACTTTTCTTATTCTTTGCAGGCTGACATGTTGGACCAGGAGGCTGCATTCCACCAGATACAAGAAGCAAAACACATGGTAGAAGAAGACCTTCAGAAAAAATTGGATGAATTTGAGATGGAGAGAGAGCAGCTTCAAAAACTTGCAGATTCTGCTACTGCTTTGGAGCAAGAACTAGAGCAGGTTTGACTTTGAATTTATTGGCATGCATTTAGGTTTTGCCTATACATACTATGGTAGAGAATTGATACAATGTATTTTAGATTTACATTTCCTTTTTTTTTTCTTTTTAGTTAAAGCTCAGTTTGGACCAGAAAGACTTGCAACTTGAAACACTCCAGCAGGAACATCTTGAGGTCTTGAGACAGCTTACTTCAACCCAAGAAACTCTTCACACCAAAGAGCAGTCGCTAAGTGATCTCCAAGTGAGATATGATGAACTTGAAACAAGGCTTGTAGAGCTACAAAATGATCTAACTTCAAAAGATGATTCAATCCAGTATCTTCAAAACCAAAAGATCGTTCTTGAGGTTGCATTGCAGGCCGCTAAGTTGGAACAAAATGACTTGGATCAGGGAACCAAAAGATTAGAAGAGGGAACTGAAGCTGCAGCAGAAATCTTGGAAAAACTGCGGCACGATATTGCTGTCAAATCTGGACAGGTAACAGAATACAACTGTAGTTCAGTGTTAATGTCATGTTTTACTTGAAGCATTTAAGCCTTCCCCAATCCAGTAATATGTTGAGTATGGTTTGTTTTTAACTGAAAAGTAGACTTGTTTTAAACTATGCTTACTTTTTGTAGTTAGAAGCCCTGCAGCAAGAGAATAATAACCTCAAAAAGCAAACCCAGAAAGTGAAGGAACAGTTTGTCCAACAGAAAGTGAGTCATAAAACACCAATTAATAACCATTTATTGCAGAAATTACTTCAGTATAAATCTACCTTGCAAAGTTATACTGGTGGTGGGTGAGCTTATACATATCTTTTTTTCCTTTCTTGTTTTCTTGTCTGTGTCATTAAGGGGCACGGCTCAGATGGTGGGTATAGCTACTACCATTAGGAGGTGGACACTAAGCAAAAATATTAGCTTGCTCATACAGCTATAACCCTCCTGTAGGCACCCAGCTAATCCGTTTTTGCTTGATGTCCGTAGGAGGCAACGCTATCAGTTACCGGTCTTCAGTCCTCTTTTCTACAATTTACCTTTTGAGAATACAGGGCAGCCACTAGACTCTCCCTGTTAATCCACAGAGCAGGGCTAAAGGCACACATGTCAAGCACAAGGCCTGTGGGCCAAATTCTGCCCGCTACCTCATTTAATGTGGCCCCCTGGCTGTGCAGCAACCTAAAAGGCATTCCGCTCACTCAGCAGAGTCTGTGACTGCTGACCTCTCTTCCCTGGTGCATGTTTGCACCATCCTGTTTACAGCACAGATGCTGATGTGGGAGGTCAGTGGTCACAGGCTCAGAAGTGACTGTCGTAGACTGGACCTGCAGGCTTGCTTATTGGAATACCTGTAGGGATGCTAGCTGGCCATAGGCCAATATGGAGGTCGCTATTACTACTGGGACAACTATGTGGGTCACTTATCACTACTGGGGCCAATATAGGGGACACTATTGATAATGGACCCCCCATGGGAGATCCTATTACTACTGGGACTAACAATAAAGGGAATACTACTGGGGCCACTGTGGGGGGACCCTTTTAAGTACTGGGGCTACTGGGGGAGCCCTCTTTTTAGTATGGCTGTCACTTTTATTATACAGTTTTACAACTATAATTGGCCTTTTTGAAGGCAACCATAAGGCTGATGTGGCCCTCAGTGAAAATTAGTGTTCTATGCCTGTTCTATTGGCATAGAAAACCCCTTTAAATTCCTTAACCATACTGAATTCTGATATACTGCTCTGATATGTGGTTTTATTGCTAATCGGCAGAGTTATCAAATTGATAACGCTGTACGGTTTTGCAGATAGAACTATTTACTGCAAATCAGATTGGCTCTTAACAATTGGAAAACCAATCTGATTTGCAGTACTGCCGCATTTTGGCTCAGTTTATGGCTGTGCTGTGGCCATTCAGAAACCAACTTGGAAAAAAAGGATTCTGTGGATGAGATATTTCTGTATCTGCTGCATGCATCTGATTGAGGCTTGCTGCCAAAATAACTACATCTAGACAAATGGAGCAGATTCCCGGTCACAGAAATTTTGGCAAGAAATCTATCACGTGTGAATGCTCGAGAGTTCGGGCTGAGAGCCCTAAAAACAAAGGTGCATGATGGGAGTTTCTCTAGTGTGGATAAGGATGCTGAACATTCTCGGGTCATTTAGGTAGACGTGCTCTGGTGACATAGATTTTATTCTAGTGACTGCTGTGCTTATCAAGGTTAAGTTTAGAATAATTGTCTATTATGTTATGCTACTAGCCAATAATTAAGATACCTGAAAGGAATGTGTCCGATATATGTTTATGTAGGCTGTGTGTAAGTTATTCTACGTGCTACACAATACATAAAATATAATCTGAGGTCATAGTAAGGATCAGTTCATACGTGGCATTTTAATGCTGTTTTTTTTTCTTTATATCCAGAATTTTTAAAAAATGCAGAGACTTGTAAAGCCTTCAATTATACTTCTCCACTCTTGGCTATAAAGAAAAGTTGTGAAAAAACAAAACGTGAAAACTGTAACATATAAATTTTGACATTAATCATTCATGCAACTCTTTCATAAATTAATGCATTTATTTAGCAACATTGGTCAAGGTTCTGTTTTTATTTATCTTTGCTATGGTAGGTGATGGTAGAAGCCTATCGCAGGGACGCTAGCTCCAAAGACCAACTCATCAGTGAACTGAAAGTTACCAAGAAAAAGTTAGATTCAGAGGTAAAGGAACTTAGAAGAGAGCTAATGAAGATTCAGGGTGAGAAGTCTGCAGCCGAGGTGGAAAAAGCCCGGGTTATGAAGGAAATGTCTAAACTGCAACAGCAGATGGATGAACTTGAATCCCATCTCCAAGCTGCACAAAATGACCGAGATGAAATGGAAATCCGTTTACAGGTAAAGAGGCATGCGTCCTTGTAGATTGTATTTCTGAGGGTGGCATTATGAGCCAGGATACTTACTGTTTGCACATCCTGAAGGTGTATAACATTAGAGTGACTCATGGAAAATCATTTAATGAAATGTACATATTGATGCAAGCAATTAGCCCTTTGTTCATAACATTTTAGTTATGATGGATGCCTTTTTTTTTCCAACAGTACACTTGACACTTCACTGTGTTCTTGATATATATATATACTTAGAGATTTCTATCCCATGCACTAAAAAAAAAACTACATTTGCGTGAGATGATATGAATCTATTAATTTTCACATAGTTATGAAGATAATGGATTCTGATGGAGATGTGACTATAACCTTTGTAGATGCTGCAGAAGATTTTTATGTGAAGTCTGCACTAAATAAAAATAGCCCATGCTCCACTGGAAGCGGTTTATAACCTCGTTTTCTCTCATAGAAGCATTGATTCGGTGCTTTTCAGAATTGAAATCGTGCACTATATGGTGCACAATAGAGAACACAAAGTGGTAACTTGAGCATTCTTTTGCAGTTGTTGATGCACATGTGTGTTTGTGATCAGGTGTCCATATAAGTGAGAAATAGAAATGCTACAACGCCTGTCTGTTTTCTGCTACACTATAAATTTGATATTTTTCAACTGTAGTTGTCCAAAATCACCTCTGTTGCTTAGTATGCAGATGGTCAAGAAATTTTTTGAAAGTGATGATATATATATATTTTTGTAGTCCATACAGTTTGACAAAGATCAGCTAATGGCTCTAACCAACGACAACGCTGTACTAAAAGAACAAATAGAACTGTTACAAAATGAGGCTAAAAAGTAAGTGATTTTTAGCATGATTTGAAAATGCACTAACTTCTTTAAAATCTATATTTTGCCTTTATAACCTTCAACCATGAAAATCATGGTTCAAGTCCACAGTTAAACAATAACCAATGACACCCGCTGAAATATATTTCAAATTCATAATACATCTTGTTTTAAAGAATATTGACTTTCATCCCTAAAAAGTAGCCTCTGGGAAAGGTGATGCGTGTTAGAGGTTTTGGATATATCTACCATATATACTCAAGTATAAGCCTAGTTTTTCAGCACATTTTTTATGTTGAAAAAGCACCCCTCTACTTATACTCGAGTGAGGTTAAAAAAAAAAAAAATAAAGCAATACTCTCCTCCCAGCCTGCGTCTGTATCCCCGACACAATGGTCTTCCCGGCGGTGCGGCAAGCTGCTTGAGAATTCTTCCCATTGTCATCTAACTGCTCAGCTTTGAATTCCCCCTCCATCAGAACTGAGTAGGTAAGCGCTGTGATTGGATTGAGCGCCAGCCAATCACAGTCGGCGCTCGATCATCCACAGCCATTCAGTGAATTACATCACTGAATAGCTTTGATTGGTTTATCGAGCGCTGGCTGTGATTGGCTGGCACTCCATCCAATCACAGCGCTTACGGCGGGGGAATTGAAAACCGAGCAGGGAGATAAGAGTGGGGAGAAGTCTGAAGCAGCTTGTTGCACCGCTGGGAAGACCATCGCGCCGGACACACAAACACCAGTTGGGAGGTGAGTATTGCATTTTTTTTGTTTACCTGGTATATACTCGAGTCTAGCTAGTCGGCTAATACTCGTGTGTGTGTGTGTGTGTGTGTGTGTGTGTGTGTGTGTGTGTGTGTGTGTGTGTATATATGTATGTATATATATATATATATATATATATATATATATATATATATATATATATATATATATATATATATATATATATATATATATATAGTTGAATAGTAGTCAAACTGAGAAATCCTAAATTAGTCCTTCGTTTCTGTACTTTTAAGTGCAATTACAGAACAGAAGCAGAGAATGAAGAGACTGGGTTCAGACTTGACAAGCGCTCAGAAGGAGATGAAAATCAAACACAAAGCGTATGAGAATGCAGTTGGGATCTTGAGCAGACGTCTTCAGGAAGCACTGACTGCAAAGGAAACAATGGAATCTGAGCTCAATAAACTCAAAGTGCAAATTTCTGAAGGAGGCAGCAGTCAAGCTTTTCAGGTATCTTGGGAAAAGACTAATAGTTGGCCATGATTTGTAGATAAAAGTGGAAAAATACCTTCTTGAACTTATTTTAATTTTACTGTTAATTTCAAACACCCATGCTTTTAATACCTATACATATATATGCAGGAAAAGCTGAATGGATTAAAAAGTGAATTAGAGACTGTAAACCATAGCAAGGCCATGCTGGAACGTGAGCTACAAGAGGTCATATCACTCACCAGCCAGGAACTTGAAGAATATAGAGAGAAGGTTCTTGAGCTGGAAGATGAGGTGAGCAAAGCTGAATATTAGATTGTGCAGTAAATGAATTATTGTGGTTTTACTCAAATTTGCTTTGATACTACCGTAAAAGTATGACAGTGGTGCTATAGAATTCTGGTATGAATTGTGCCAAAAAAAGTGCTGTGTTTTCTACTTTTTAAGCCTCATTAGATAGTATTGAAAAGTGTTTAGAAAATAAGATGCAACTAAGTAGAATCTTAAAATGTACCCACTTTATTTGATTGTTTGTACCATTAATTTGGCAAACCTATTGGTGTACAGTAAACCAACCATGAAGTGGCGTAAGTAGGAGAAAAGTGTTTAACATGTCTATCAAGATGCCCCATATTTGTCGTACAGCATGCACCACTTTAACTAATTTGGCGCACTTTCTGCCGGTCTTAGCTTAGTATCATCCTGACTAACTTTAGGACAGTAATAATCTCCCCTAATGTTTTTTTTAGAAGGCTTGGTCAACAACAAAAAAAAAGACTTTGGCTCCCTCAGTAGAATAAATCTGTACTGACTCTACAGTCCTTGCATCATGGATCAGAACTGTTGCACACTGGCAGCCCAATAAGAGTATGAAAATGAACTGCCAAATGTATATTGTAATGTACAGTTTGTATAGTCTGCATGCCCAATTTACTTTTTGCCATTTCTGGTACATATGAATGTGTACTGTATTTCAATCATCTTTTAACAAATGTTAATATTCCATACTGCAGCTGCAGGAATCTCGTGGCTTCAAAAGAAAAATAAAAAAATTAGAAGATCTCAACAAGAAACTGACACTGGAATTAGAGCATGAACGAGGGAAGCTGACTGGACTAGGACTATCCAACGCTGCTCTACGTGAACACAACAGCATACTTGAAGCGGCTTTGGCAAAGAGGGAGGCAGATTTGGTTCAATTGAACTTACAGGTGCATATATACTAAATGCAACTTATGTCTTCAAAATGTCAGTCGTGTAATACAATTCATCTGATTTATCACTTGGCATGTGAAATTGTACGTCTTACAGTGAAGTTGTAGTTTGTAGATGCTTTAAATAGGAACTGCACTTTGAACAAACCTGTGCTTATGTGATAACTAACGAAAGTGCACATCATTTTATTTACATAGAAATGATATTTGTTAAAAATTCATTCTAAAGTGCTGACTGCTTCCTACTTACTTGCTGTACACTACATGTTATGCGAAATCTGTCTCTACCAGCAGAGACAGATTGCAGGAAGTGGAGGCAAGTCTTTGCTTGCTGTTATCACTTGCTGCCCATAGAAATCTATGGAGAGAAAGGGTTGAGGAGGAGGAAGCTGCTGCTTGAGGGAGACAGAGGGAGAGAGACTCACAGATGTGGCTGTGGCTTCTAGTAAGTGATTTATTGTAACTCTCTGCGGGAATCGCATCTACATTGCTCAGTACTGTTGTATGTCGTCCTACATGCTATTGCTGTGTGTGTGACCTCATGGCAACAAGTCTCCACTCACCAGCTCAGAATACTGAGTATTAGATATAAAGCCTAGAGAGGGGAAATTGGAGAAAAATGCAGAATACAAGTCATATAATGAACAGAAAGTGTTATCCCTCGTGTACATACACAAAAGTTTTATTCTGAAAAGTTAAGTGAAAGTATGACTATGTCTTAAAGAATGGGATAATGATTACAACAATACTATGTATTGCTACTAGGCATTTAAAATGCTCCACAGTCACCCTGTATATTGGCTGACCTAGGTGGTATTACAACAGTCTGTACCTGCAGTCCACACCAAAACCAATTGTAAGAAGCAGCCCATAGTATGCAGACAAGTCTACACTGCAACCCTGGGTTACAGTTACAAGTATGGTATTAGTGAAATAACACACTCACATGATGAGGGAAGTCTTGAGGGCCATCAAAGACTTCCCTAGTCAGCAACCGCAATCAATCCTAGAAAATAGTGATCTACTTGCAAGGTTTAGGAGTTACTTGGTATTTAATTGCAGATTACATCAGACAGAAACACTTAATGTGCTTATATAATGTGCACATATCACAAAATAGACTTAAAACAAAAAAAAAAGGAGAAAAATCCTATACAATGCAATGCGTTTTGGCCCTTGTCACTCCTAAACCTTGCAAGTGGACCATGATTTTCTAGGATTGATTGCTGTCTAGGGGAGTCTTTGACCTCAAGACTCCCCTCATGTGAGTTTGTGTTTAATCTTCACTGTATAAAGTAAGCACATATCTGGTAAACTTTTTGATAGTCTCCAGCCAAAGTTTCTGTGAAACAATCTCTCTATATTTCATGATTCCTGGATCCTTTTTATAGTTTCCAGTGTTCAACCAGCTGTGCTGCTCTCCACTAGTTAATGGGTAAAAGAAATACTATTCTTTCTCTTGGTTGAGACACACAGATTTGTATCCATCACAAAGTATAACAATTGTGGTGTTTATTGGTCCTCGATTTTACCAAAGCGCTCTCCTGTTCTTTTTTTCTCAAGCATGGCGTTAGTGGAACTCTCCTCCTCTTAAGGGGGCCTCCACTTTTTAATAGCTTAACCCCTTAAGGACTAGGCTGTTTTGTACCTTAAGGACCAAACACTTTTAAGGGATTTTACCCATGTGGTGGTTTAACTGCCTTTTTTTCCCCCCTGTAGTGGCAATAGTCATTGGCAGAGCTGATCTGCTAAGACCCTGCAGTTCTGCTCTAACAGGGTATCCTGACTGTCACGTGACCGCCAGCTTGCGTAGTGGAAGAAACACTTCTACTTTCACTTTTTAGTACATAGCACTCACTGAGCGCTGTGTACTAGGAAAAGGAGAAGGTAGAGGGGGTTAAAAATCACTCCTGCCTTGTCCTTCGGGTTATCAGCTGTGACTAACAGCTGACAACCGGACCTGCTTCTGATTGATTGCAGAAGCAGGGGCTTTAATCCCGCACCAAATTTTTCATTATCAGCTGGGATTAAAGCCTCGACCAAACATCGTAAATTTACAGCTTGGTCCTTTAATGGATTAATAAATAGAAATTGCTATGCCATTTATGCATATATATACACTATGTGGTGCCAAGGTGGAGCTTTACTAGTACTGAGACTTAAGCAGGGTCCATATGTCATTATCATATAACTTCTAAACTAGTCCCCTTCTAGATGTGTAATTGTTCAAATGTCGTGTAACAGGTTCAAGCAGTCCTGAAACGTAAAGAAGAAGAAGACGGGCAAATGAAAGAGCTAGTACAGAGTTTGCAAGATGCTCTGGAAAAAGAGAGGGCCAAGGTCACAAATTTGGCTGAGCAGGTACATGATGTGCTTTTGGTGTCCCAGGCAAAGCAGTTATCTACATGGATATATTTTTTGGGAGGCTTTATTCTTATTTGATAGGTAAAGTAAAATTCGCAAATCATCTGTCAGGTTGGTGATGTACCAGTGTTTGTTTGTAAGGTTCCTTTTGTGTACTCTGTATTATAAGTGGTACATTTGTAGCATATTTGTGTGTGGTTTACAGTATGAACATTTGATAGAATTTTTGGCTAATTCTAGGTTGCTGCTGCCAAGGCAGAAGCTGCACACAACCGAAGGCACTATAGGGCTGCAGCCCTGGAGCTAAGTGAGATTAAGAAAGAACTTCACTCAAAAGAACAGATGATTCAAGCACTTCAAGCTGAAGCTGAAAAGCTGCAGTAAGTAATGGGAAGGAAAATTAGATGATTCTGTGCCAAATGCTAATGGATTCCAAATAAAGGCCCTTTTACACGGGAGGATTATCCTTCTGATCGTTCAAAACCCCGCACTCCCACAGGGTTTTGAGCAATAATCATCCTGTGTAAAAGCATGCAGAAACTGACTGACTGGTCGAGAGTCGTCCAGTCGTTCAGTTTAAGCATGCTAAAAAAACTGAATGATATATCGTTCAGTTTAAGCTGAAGGCCGCTGCTTACAGTGAATGGAGAGGGGCGGGGTAGAGTACTCTGTTCCAGCCGCCCCATTTTCCTGCTGCCCGCGCTGTGAGCGATTCAGCGATACTCGCTCCTGTGTAACAGCACGGAAGCAAGTATACACTAGGACCAGTGTCGGGCATCGTTTGCCCGACGCTCGTCTCGTGTAATGGGCCTTAAGTCGTTATGGGTAAACTAGGTTTCCTACTCTGCAGTTTAAGCAGGATGGGGTATTTGAACTGTATGTACTACTTCTTGTTCAACAATTGGCTATTGTAAATCTTTGTCCTGAACTTTATGATGTTTGTTTCATTGCAGGTCTCAGGATGTGAAGCATTCTCAGGAGCTGTCACAGTTTCAGCAGGAATTGGCTGAAGCACGGTCCCAGTTAGTACTTCTCCAAAACGAACTAGATGATCAACTTGCTAAGAAGCCACAACTCAATCAAGAGGTAATAAAAAAAAAATTTGAAAATTGTTCAAGATCTTTGGTCATCAATGGAAATCCAAGTGAGGCCTTAGCTCAAGTTTGTTCATACTATATTGTATGGCTTTATGAGAGTAACACATGCAGGTCTTTAATCTTGGGAAAATCTGCATATGTACATTCACCTAAATCTATATTTTCCAGAAGTGCTCTAGAGATATACTTACCCCTCCATGGCCGCCTGGATCCAGCACTGTAGCTTGTTGCGCTCCTGGTGATTTCTGTGACAGATGATGTTACAAGAAATGCAGTGACTGCAGCAGCATCATCACCCGTTCTTCTGGCATTGGCCCTCAGATCTTAAATGCTGTGATTCCAGGAGTCCAAGAAAGTGACGCTGCAGCTGTCACGTGATATCCTGTGACATAATCTGTCTCAATAAACCCCGGGACACTAATGACCTGCAGTGCCAGATCCCAGCAGCTGCGGAGGGGTAAGTATAGCTCTGTTTATTATTTTCACACAGGGGATCCTATTGAAAGAGTTGTCCAGTAACTGGACAACCCCTTTCAGATGTCTCCTTTTAAGCTTACAGTTACAGATTTTTCCTAGAAACAAAAAGATGTTGATAAGCATTCTAAAATCAAATACAGTACACTATCATACCAAAAGTATTTGGACACTCCTATTGGTAAAATGGATTGTCTTAACAGTTCATGTGACCTAAACTAGGCTACATAAGATTCAGACCCTTGAAGGTGTCAGCTATAGTTTGTGACGGAAACTGCGCACTATTGAATATATAGGTTACGCCGCTGCACACAAGCTATCCATCACAAACTGCAATACATCGGACCAACTAAAATGGTGTAAGGAGCATCGTCCTTGGACAACTGAGTAATGGAAGAATGTTCTATGGCGTGTCGAATTGCGGTACTCCATTTTAAAATCAGATGGATGTAAGTAAAGTGTGAAGGATATCTGGGGAAGGCTTTTGACTGAGTTTGTTTTGTCAGCAGTTAAGTACGGCAGAGGTTCCATTATGGTCTGGGGATGTTTTACGTGGCATGTTCTTGTCCATTGGTTGTAGTGACAAGCATCATGAATATGCAGGTGTACCTTGACATTCTAGACTTTTAGTCTGGGTTCCCATGGGACGGGCAAACTTGGGGAATGTTCGCAGCAGGACCGCACAGAAATTCCATGAGATTTCCGCAGCAGAAGGCTGCTTCAAAACCCGCGCAGGTTTGAAGCTGCTTTTTCGCCTGTGTTCCACTGCGAAAATCTCTCCTCATAGAGGGAAGAGATCCTACAGCAGAAATGGCGATACAATTGCCATGTTGTGGATTTGAATTCCGCGCTGCGTGTCAGTTTCTGTACGGCTTGTCGGCAGCATGTGAATGAGATTTTTGCAAATCTCATCCACTTTGCTGCTTAGTTTTGAGTTTAAAAATGCATGCGGAATTTCTTTGTGGAAAGTCTGCATGGAAATTCCTCGGCAATTGCGCCCCGTGTGAACCCAGCCTTAATATGCTACCAACAATGTGGCAGTACTCTGCGAATGGTCAGCAATACTTCTACTATGACAGTGCGCCTTGTCACAAATTCAATGCCATTTTACGCTGGTTTTAAGATATGGATTGGACTGGCCTGCACAGAGTCCCAACTTGAGAAACTTACTGAACATCTTTGGGATGAACTAGAATGTCGGGTCTGGAAATATGAGCAGCATCGATCTTCTTTGAGAGAACTCACCAGAAGATTGCAGGATGATCTGCGGGAAATACCAGCTGAAATGTAGCAGACGTTAGTAGAAATTATGCCATGGAGATTTCTCCTACGCTGGGCACCACTTTCCTGAATCGTGGGTGGGACTTTCTAGCCGGGGCGTGGAAGCCTCTGACTGACAGATTTATGCATAACTTAGACCACAAACCATTCATGACCAGGCGTACATTTTGGTCTAGGCGCATGGAGGAGCCTCTTCATGTATTCACTGCACGTTTGCCGGCAGAAATCTTAAGTAAGCCTGGCGCGAGGAATGTCGGGATTAGTAAAGTTCTCTGCCTTTTTTTTTGTCTCGTTTTTTTCAGGTAGAAGATCTAAAGTGGGAAGTGGAACAGAAGGAACGCGAGATTCAATCCCTGAAGCAACAATTGGATATGACTGAGCAGCGCAACCAAAGAGAACTGGAGAATGTTCAGATATTGCTTCAGGTATATAAAGTGTTTTTTTTTTTTTTTATACTTTTCTCTGGTTAGGGTTTTTGAGCAAGCGAGTAACTGAGTATTTTTACTTAATTTTCATTATCGCAACACAAGCAGTACCCCAAAATCCAATCGGCTTAGGTGTAAATAGGAAAATGCTGTGATGGCTTGTACACAAATTCCTATTAAAGTGATATTCACATCTTATAATAAGGCATATTGTTTAAATATGCCATAACATTCTTATCAGTGGATGTCCAACCCCTGGGACCCAGCCAATCCTGAGAACAGAGGAACACTGGTCCCTTCAGCTTTTCCCCTCCAAAGCAGTGCTTCTGGTTACCCATTGTGCAGGACATTGCACCACACTCCCAATCAAGTTAATGCAGCTATGTTGCAGTTTGCTGTATGGTCGGTTCCTAGGAAAGATTTTGGCTTAGTACGGGTCCTGGCTGTTGGGCCCCACCAATCAGTAAGTAATGGCATATCCTAGTACTGGATAGGGATTACTTTTTAACTTTGCCAAAATCTTGAACATTGTGGATGCATGGGCAATTTTTACAATTCTCAGCTGGTTGAGTATGTCTTGGTTTGGTGGCCTACACAGCCATAACGTGATATTTTCATTTGTTATAGTAAATCTTTGTTGTTGTGTAACACTATTCTCTTATTACCTGACAGAATCTCAAAGCTGAACTTGAGGTTGTACAAGAAGATCTAACGGTGACTCAAAAAGACAAGCTCCTGCTGCAGAAAAAAGTGACTGAACTGAAGAACAGCATGAAGACATTACTACAGCAGAATCAGCAACTAAAATTGGATCTTCGCCAAAGCCGAACTAAGAAGGTTAAAAAAAATACATACAAATTTACTGACAAATCATATACAAATATTATCTTGTTTACAAAACACTTAAGTTTCTTTACCTTGCTTACAATACATGTATTTCTCCTAGGGCTGATTTATTTCTACTGAATAGAATAGTTGTCACAGAGCATTAAAAAAACACCAGCACACCATGCAAACAATGATTTTTGTATATGACATTATAACTTAATTTGAATGTGTTGCCTTATCAACACCTTTGGTCAGCGAGATTCCACTTAGGCCGCCTGCATACGAACAGGTCGGATTTCGGCTGCGAGATCTTGCAGCGGAATCCAACCCTGTGCTCCGGCGGTGACTCCCATGTACCTGTCCGCTGTGTTCGTGTGCAGGCGGCTTCTATACTGCGGATGTGCCGGCCAAAGCACATGCGCAATAAAGAGTGTGACGTGCCATCGCTAGGCGATGTCGTAGATCCCGTGGCCCGTGTGCACTGCTCACTGCGGAGGGGCCGCGGGACGGATGACTTCTATTGCCTTCAATGGAAGCAGTCCATGCGAGGCCTGCACCAACATAGAATATGCTGTGATTTCCTCACCCCACCACCACATGAGTGGAAAATCGCAGTCGATTTTTGCTCCTGGGCAGGAAAAAGCAATTTAACATAGCATGTTAGGGGCAGCATTTGCTGCGGGATCCAGGGGCGAATGCCTGCTCTGCATACTGCTGTGTAAATATGCCCATGTGCATTGGGCCTTAGTGTACATTCACACAGGCGTATGCGTATTTCGTTCAGTGAGTATGCAGTGTATTTACAGGCCAAAATATGCTGTTGCCTAGTTTTTCTGCCTACTGGCAGTCTTTGTATGCACGCGACGAAACGCCAGAAAATCCCATTGATTTTGTGCAAGTTTCCTGCGTGCCTATTGATTTCACTGGGCTATTACGGTTGCATAATATGCACCAAGATGCTGCCATCTGTGCAAGCTGTGGAAACCCATCCTAGGATGGGAAAATGCATATGTAGACCCAATTGGCGAGAGGGCAGGGACGCAGGCAGGGACAGAGCCTAATTCAGCACTATTCACCTTGAATCTACACATGCCTTCTCCTGTCCTAAGGTAGCTGTACAGAGTCCAGAAAGCTTTCAGCATTGCTAGACAAACCTTTTAAAGTACATTTGCTGTAGATTGGAAATCCACAATACAATGTTAAAATAGGCCCTGTTCACACAGTGGAAAATTGCCATGGATTTTATGTGCAATCCACTTCAATTCCTTGGCGAATCCACATCCCATTACTTTCAATGGGAATCCATGTCATACTCTGTATGGTGTGAATTTTTTCCACACACAAATTTCAAATCTGTCTTGCCAAAAAGGGACATGTCCCTTCTTGATGTGAATACTGCATAGTCTCTGCATGAGTAAATCAACACTTAGATTTGCATATTAAAAAAGAGCACCTGTGTATCCTAAGCATTACATTTGCATAGCTGTAGCAGAAACCTGCAGTTCAGATGCAGATTTCTGCCACAGTTTTCACTTGGTGGAATATGTTGATGAGTTTTCCAAAGTTTTATATCCACCTTTAAAAAAAAACAAAACGTCAAGATCCACAGCTTTTTTTTTTTTTAAATCAAATTTTTATTTGATCCACAGCTTTCTGCTACGGTTTTTTGCAGGGATCTGCACATGGAATTTGGCCTGTCAGTGGGCAAAATCTGTGCGGAATTATGATGCGAAAGGGTGATTCAGCACAGCTGAAAACGCAGCCAAGAATACTGAAAAAAATATATATCAATACTCGCCTGGAAGGTGTCATCGGGGTCCCCTGACCTCCGTACAGCCTTCCCTGCACTTGTCAAGCTGGAAATCCCAGCCTCTAGCAAGAGATTGCTCTGATTGGCTGATTGACAGCCCACATAAGCCAATCACAACCAGCGCTGAAGGAATGGCTGTGATTGGTGCATTCAGCATTGGCTGTGATTGGCTGAGAGGGCTGTCACTCATATCTGACTCATCAGAGCAATCTCTAGCTGGAGGCAGAGAATTCAATCTAGTTCAGTCCAGCTTCGTTTCTGTAGTTTTGAACATGTGTTTTGTTCACATTTTTACTTGGACTCTGGGGTTCAGATCCAGGCAAGAAAGTATAGCATTGCGCTATTTCATCCAGGAAAATGTCTGAGGCCTGGACAGAAGTCTGACAGACCCCATTATAGTCAATGGGGTTTGTCCAGCACCGTTCTGTTCCCTCATAGGATGGACCCGTTCACTTGCAGGTATTAGTTTTTTTTCTGCCAGGATGGAGCAGGAAAACTGAAACCCTGTACACAGATGTGAACAAAGCCAGAGCTGTGTATATGTAGCACAAAACCTACATTATTAGTGCATGTTTCCTAATAAATTATTGCTTTATTTCTTTCTTTTGTCTGCAGAGGAAGGAGTTTAAAGGAGATGTTCCGTCATCCAATCCTGTGACTCCAGTTAAGATACCGGACTGCCCTGTTCCTGCTTCCTTGCTAGAAGAGCTCCTGAAGCCTACAACTATCAGCAGAGAGCCTCTAAAGAACCTCAACAGCTGTCTTCGCCAACTGAAGTAATAATACTGTATTAGTGTTAAAGGGCACAATAAACTGGAAAATTCTTGAATCAATCTGACTGTGAATACATAGATGCTTTCTCTTTATAACGAAGATCATTTATGAACTACAGAAATGGGAAATGTCGGAATGGTTCTCCTTTGTGATGTCGGCTACCCATTTTTGTGCTGCTGCTTCTTTTCTTGTTGGCGCATGGATTTTTGTACGAAACCTTAACGATTGCACTAGCATAGATCAAACATCTAAGCCCCTTTACACTGTTGTACAAACAAGAAATGTTTAGAATTTGCATACACAAGAGTGTTGACTTTTCAGAAAGGATTAAATTTCTGGCCATAGTTGTCTAGTAATTTGTTTGTATTTCTATGATGTACTGTTTGCACTATTAACTAATATTTGTAATATTTAAAAGAATTGGGAAGCTATAAATAAGTAATTGATGAGTTCCTTAAATTGCAGTTAGGGTTTTCTGGGATGTAAAAAAGAAGAATGAGCAAGAAGCATAAGATTAAGAAGTAAACATAATCTATACTCGCCCGTTATATGTTCCAACGCCACCACTCTGGTGATACCCGCTTGTGCAGCAATTTTGGCATTGTGTACATCATTCACATGACTGCTGCAGCCAATCACTGACCTTGGTGGTCATATATTGTACATGCATTATCACAGGGGGCATATAACCAGTGAGTTTAGGTTATTTTTTGTTGTTTTTATCCAGAAAAAAAACCCTTTGATGTTGAGATTGACCTTCACTATAGTGGAATGGAAAAGTAGAAAGAAATGGCTGCATATGCCCCTGTTTTACAGTGGCTGTGCAGCCATTTGTTTTATTCTACTTCTATGAAAAGCAAATCTTTTTTTACATAGCGCCAACTTATTCTGCAGCGCTTATTGGCCTTTAAGGATTTGGTCACCCTCTAATTTTTACAATCTGTATTAAATAGCTATAAAATCCACTTGCTACTACAATTGCATTACCAGAGAAGCGCCTATGTTGAGTACTATTTAATTCACTTAATACAGGGCTCCTGTCTAGAACATGGTCACTGTTATAGGGCATGTGACCAGAGCCATTTATCACTTGCCTCCATTGAATAACACTACGTAATGTATTAGAAAATAGTGCCTGCACGTTGCTCTGCATGACTTGCGTATGATCTCATTGTGTACATATACATCTAAGGAGCTTGTGAATAACCAATGTTTCTTTTATTGGTTTAATTTTGTTATGTTTGTTTTCCAGGCAGGAAATGGACAGTCTCCAGAAACAAATGGAAGAGCACACCATAACGGTGCATGAATCTATGACTTCATGGACTGAAGGACAGTTACAGGACTTAACGTTACCTGACACACAAGTTATGACCAGTGCAAGACCTCAAATGCAGGATCAGAACCTCAACACTAATGACGCCGAAGAAAAAGAACAGGCCACAATAGAATATAATATATAGTAGACTGCTTTTGTCTCTTGCGGCTGCTTTTTATTTCTTGAGGGGAAACTCTTCTATATATATCGCTGACAGTCAGCAAAAGAGCACAGCACATTTTTTTGATAACTAACTATATGAAGGCAGGAAACATGATTGGCTATATGGTGATCTGATGGATTGTGTATTGTGTAAGTCGTACACATGTTATGTGCCTTTTGTAACAAATATCAAAGGATGGATGTAGCTTATAGTCTTATTTGCAACTTTCTCATGGCCATATCCTTTACTTTTCTTCATGTACGCTCCCCACAGAATGCAGAGAAATATTGAAAGGCTAATATTACAGGATGCATAGGCACTGTAAAAACATATGCTGTGCCCCCCTATGCCTGTTTTATTAAGGAACTCGTAATGGTCAACAATGTACTTATATGTAATAACTGACTGTCATAAAGATATGGAATATCTATGTGATAACTAGTACACACGAAGATGAAGGTACCATGTAAATCTCACAAATGTAAGGTTTTCTTATTTATAGTAAGCTACAGATAGAGCCCCCTGTAGTCCGCTTCCATTTCTCTAACTTTTGGAAAATTCCAGAAATTTGCTGACAGCCAACTACAGGTAATTCGTTCTATGTAGAAAGTTTTTTGGGTTTTTTTTTTTTTTTCTACAAAGGATCTTTTTAGACTGAGTGTTAGTATGATGAGTTCACACATTTGCATAAATGTTTAAGGTGAGCCTGTCACCAGGTATGAACACCATAAACTAAAGTATGGTGCTCATAAGGGAGGTTCCCTGGAGTCTGTAGAGGTATTTCTTATTTTTACCCAACTCCCCGATCCAGCACGGTTGCCCCTGAAAGTCAGTGCGGACAATGCAGCCGGACTGCTATGTTGAATTTCAAGGGTGACAGTGCTGGGTGCCTTTTCATACTATTCCTGGGTGTGCATGTCATGGATTGTAAGTATTTGGGAGAACCACTAAGAAATTTATGCTACATTTATGTATGTAATTTACTTTTATAAGATGTCTTTTTTACAGGTTCTATACTTTCTTTTTTTTTAAAGGCAGTGCATCTTCTTGATTCTGCATGGCTTATTTTCTCTGGTTAGGCGTTTCCAAGAAATGATCTGCCTTTTGACTTTTCATGTAGGTTTTTGCATGGAAATTGTTTGCAGTTCATTGGTTAAAGCATGTTGTTGTGAGTTTTGTCACCGCTTTACTGCTTTTTTTTCCTGTAAATAAATAAATTATTCTTCTTTCAGGTTGGAAAAACCATACCACTTTTTGTTTTTTTTTCAAGGTGCATTATACAGGTTTAATATAATAGAAATGGCCACTTTCAACATTTTATATAAAACACAAAACGTTAAATAGATATATATGCAATATGTGCAATAACATAGTTAGGATAAAGTGACTGCAGCTTTTCCTGATGTCTTCATATCGTAAGTGCCAACGGAGAAAGAAATTTCATAATTGTGATTTTTATGTAAAAGAGAAAATTTCAGGAGACCTCCCCTCTAGCAGAAGAACGAGTGGATTATCTTTGTGAAGGCACACACATTGGACATTTGTAACTTAGTCATATATGGTTTTAAAGTATATGTCTTGAAGTTTGTAAGTATTTTGGTTATATAAATAATGCACGTTTTTATAAACTGTTGGAAGTGTCTATTTCTTTTATAGTCACCTTGTTGTATAACAAAGAGCCACAGTTCTTGTCAAATTCTAAACCCTGTTCAGCTCAGTTGATATTAGGCAAGCATTTGTTCTGTTCTCCAAATGCAGTAAAATTTAGTCAGGTTCAAGATCCTGGCCCAGAATTGCCTGATAAATTGAAACTTCGGCAGAGATACTTAAAGAAATATTCCATTTTGACATTCTATAGCATATAACAGGATATGCCAGAAGTCTGATAGGTGTGGGTATCAGCGATGAGCATCTCAAATTGTGGTACCCGCTGCCCCCGACCTGACAGAATTTGCTAGCTGGGGAATATTGAGAAATATAGAAACAGCTGAGCGCACCACTTGGTTTCTGTAACGCCCATGGAAGTGAATGGGAGTTAAAAAATAAAGTAGCACAGCGAGCTACTGGTTCTGCAGCTCACAAGTTAGAGACTGTGGAGCTCGCCATGCTATGCTGCTTATATAACTCCCATTCACTTCTATGGGAGTTACAGAAAAGTTGTAGCCCAACTATGTTTGACTGTTTCTGACTAAGGATGAGTGAGTATACTGGCTAAGGCACTACTCGTTCGAGTAATGTGCCTTAGACGAGTATCTCCCTGCTCGTCCATAAAGATTCGGGGACCGCCGCAGCTGATAGCTGAGTCGCGGCGGGGAGCAGGGGAGAGCGGGCGGGAGAGAGGGAGAGAGAGATCTCCCCTCCGTTCCTCCCCACTCTCCCCTGCAGCTCCCCGCCCCGCGGCGGCCCAAAATCTTTAAGGATGAGCAGGGAGATACTCGTCTAAGGCACATTACTCGAACGAGTAGTGCCTTAGCCAGTATACTCGCTCATCCTTATTTCTGACCTATCGTTCAACTCGTACACAGCGGTATTCCCATCGTGGCAATGTTTGGCCGAGATGGAAACATCACTTTTAATTAGATTTCTTTCATTATCTGATTAATTTGATCATGATCCTTAACATTATATCCAGATACAAACTAAGGCACCCATAGTAGACAACTCATGGATATAAATTTTAATATATCGGGCTTCAGACAGGCAAATATTAATGCTCCCCAAACAGTACATGGTACTTTGTAGCGGTAACAGGCTATTGTAGGCCTTTAACCCATTCCCGCTGCAGGGCGTAAGTTTACGTCCTGGGAGCGGGGTACTTCCCGCAACAGGGCGTAAACTTACGTCCTGGAGATAGCGCTGGATCATATGTGATCCAGCGCTATCCCGCAGCGGGAGCCGGCTGTCAGTCACAGCCGGCGTCTCGCTGCAGCAGCGGGGGGACATCGGAGATGCGCCCGCCACTGTTAACCCCTTCCCTGCCGCGATCTAAGTAGATCGCGGCAGGGAAAGAGTTCACAGCGGGAGCGCGGCTCCCTCTGTGTCTCCGGCCGGAACTCGCGATGTCATCGCGAGAGCCCGGCCTGTCACCATGGCAACAGGACACCAGACACTGGCGTCCTGTATTGCCTATGCCTGAGATCGCTGTATGAGCGATAAGGCATGGGAGAGCAGTAGCTCTGCCATGCCTTATGACAGCGATCATCAGGGCAGTGATTAAAGTCCCTCAGAGGGACACAAACAGTGTAAAAAAAAGAAAGATTTAAAAAATGAATTAAAAAAATGTAAAAAAAAGAGTAAAAAAAACATTTTTTATGCTTTTTCTCAGATTAGCATAAAAAAAGGTAAAAAAAAAACAAAACCCCACATATTTGGTATTGTCGCGTCCGTAACGATGCATACAATAAGTTGCACATGCTTTTGACTGTGCACCGAAAAAAACGCTTAAAAAAAAGCTAAAAAACTGAGGCAAAATGCTCATTTTTAGCATTTTGCCTCACTAAAAACGCAATAAAAGTGATCAAAAAAGTCGTATGTACGCCAAAATGGTACCAATAAAATCTACAGCTCGTCTCGCAAAAAAGAAGCCCTCATAGAGCTCTGTACATGAAAAAATAAAAAAGTTACGTAACTTTGAATGCAGCAATTTAGAATAGAAAAAAGATTTCCAAAAAAAAGGGTTTTTATTGCAGAAAAGTGGGAAAACCTAAAAAAAATTTTAGAATTTTGGTATCGTTGTAACCGTACCGGTCTGCAGAAAAAATGGAAAGTCTCATTTATGCTGCATGATTAACGGTGTAAAAAAAAAATAAAAAAATCTATGGCAGAATTGATGCGTTTTCTCTCTCTGCTATCATTAAAAAAAAAAAAAAAATTTTACAATATAGTCTATGTACCCAAAATTGGCATCGATAAAAACTACAGTTCGCCACGCAAAAAACAAGCCCTTATACGGCCGCGTCCACGGAAAAATAAAAAAGTTATGGCTTTTGAAAAATGGAGATGGAAAAATACCAAAAAATCGCTTGGTCCTCAACACCAAAATAGGCCATGTCATGAAGGGGTTAAAGGGGTTTCTGGGATTAAATTATTGATGGCCTATTCTCAGGAGTCATATCTCTGTTAGTTCCACTAAAATGCAATCACAAAGGCACAAAGTTTAAATCCCTTTGCAATTATAGATATATTTCAGTCCAAATTCCAGACATAATGCCCTAATCAACTATGTGCACAAAAGAAATGTCCGAGGGCTCAGATATTCCAATGGAAGCTGAAGGAATGTGTGGAATATCTGAGCCTACTGACATTTCTTCTGTGCACTTGGCTGATTATGCCATTGTCTGGAATTTGGACTATATATGATTGAAAAGTGATTTAAATTTGGTCTTGTCTCAGTCACTTCAGTCCTGGAAAAGTCCCCTTTAATAAACTCTTAATACTAATTTGTCTATTTTAGATATTTATGCCTGGGAGGCAGTTAAAATACTGTAAGAAAACCAGTATTCCTTTCATGCATTATTCACTAGGAATAAATACTTTTGCACAAAAAAAAAACTAAATATATTTGTAGATTTTCATAGATGGCAACAGATAAACTGTCTTTTATGTATTAAAGTTTAAAGGGGTCTTGCTATGAAAACAAGATGTTTGACTGAGACCCCCACTGTTCCTGAGGAATGGGGCTCCAGTGTGTCCCTGGATGAATGAAATAGCGGTGGTACATACACATTGCCACTCGAATCCTATCATTGGGACCTCCAGAAATAGCCAAGAACTTGAACATTATCTCCGGCAGTCCTATTGAAATGAATGAATGGCAGTGTGCATGTGTGACCACCACTCCATGTAGCGATGCTTCAAAGCCCTGCTCCTTGGATCGGTGGGATCTCAGGAGACCCACACAATCGTCATGTTATCCCCTAACTTGTAGATAGTGAAAAACTTGTTTTTGTTGTAAGATCCCTTTTTAATACATGTTTTTGCAGAAAAAATGTGGATTTGTGTAGATTACGTTTGTCCTGGCACTGTTACTGGCTTTTTATAGAATTGCTCAATTTAGTCATGGGAATGATCCAGTGATGCTGGTTCGCAGTGTTAGCTATGTTGACTCTGCCTCTTGAGGTCCTGTCTGAATTGTTGAAAACTGTAATCGGACTGAACCCTGAATTGAGCTATTGATTTTAGCCAGACACTAAGCTTACAAACTCTGGTCTCCGTTTGACCAAGTTTCTGTTCTTTTCTGCTAGTTTTGCAGCAGAGAATTGTGTAGTTGACTATAGTAGTGAAACATTTAAAAAAAAAAAATTCTCATATTTGATGTGTTGTATATGCTGTTCCATGATACAGACGCTTACCCATCCGATGTACCTCTTTGATTTTATCTTGATAAGGTGAGGTATTATAAATTTATTAGTGGTTGTCTAGTCCTTACACCCAGGTAATCCATTCAAAATTCTAAGTATGAAAGGCATTTTAATATTATCAAGAATCTCTCATCACCTTGGGGTTTTCATAACCTTTTTTTAGGACAAATAACTATGTTGACTTTTGTTTGTCAGCTATAACTGGCCAGTAATGTACTGACTGTTTCCCTGATGGTCACAAAAACACTTTTTATCCTTGTAGGGCCAAAGGACACACAGGTGCTTGAAACCCTTCATTGTCGTGCATTTCAGGACATTGTGTGTTTAGTTTGTTATACCCTTCATGATTGTAAACTGACCCTGTATTCTCTGTTTAATCTGTACATGTTGAAAGCTCACAGTTGTAAAGTTACAATGGTTAATTTATGTTTCCTATGTTAGTCCAGAAATCAGTTAAAATGGGTTTCCCTTGTACCTGCTCCCCACTGACAGAGGGGGCGGGGGAGCTCTTTTCTGGTCTGTATAGAGTTATTGCCTTAAGAATATTTAGCCAAGCATCGGACAGTATTTTAAGGCAACAAGTGGCAATCTACATTGCTTGTGGGTCACAGGCATGCTTTAGAAATGAAGGATATTGTCCGCATACTGATGTATCCAGTATATAATTTTAATAGATTACATATTTGTGCATCTAACTTTTCAGGATTATGGTACGGTTAGTTTCTTTGGAGCGCCTAGCTTAAAGGGGTTGTCCAGGATCCAAAAAGAGACTGAATGGGGACAAATTGCAATACCAGAGATGGCCCATGGACAAAAGGTGCTGTTTCAGTGTTCCTGAACCATCTCTTCAAGCTACAGATTTAACAGTTTAGAATTATTTTCTGCAAAAAAGGGGTACTAATGCTGAGGGATGTATTGAGTAGCAGGTTGATTTTTAGGTAGCTTCACATTTTCAGTAAACTCAACAGTAATCTCCATAGGTGATCTCTACTGGAACCTTATTACCACAAGGGATGAAAACGGTTGATTCTGTAAAAGTGGATTCGCACATGGCTTAATTTTACATCACAGACAAATCTGCATGGCTTACGCCCCATGCGCAGTGTAAAAGGTGAAATACACAATTAAGACATTGATCTTTTTGGGGCGGATTTGTTCAGGGTGTAAAGTTATGCCATGTGTGAATCCACCCTGTGGAATATGCAGAACTGCTTTTGAACCCACCTTGTACCCTCATTTTCATCAGACTTGCATGTGCATTTTGGAAACTGCTCTCTTGCAAGTGAAAAAAATCCACTCTTTACATCAAACATTTAGGATGTCTGTTATTACACAGGATGGCTATTTGTAGTGAATTCTGAATGGTTTGTGATGTTACAAAAGTCTGTGGCATATACTGATTAATATTTGATGGATTGCTTCAATACCTATTGCAATGTAATGTTTTTCCATTAACAACTTTAACGTGCTTTTATTTACAGAGAGAAGAAAGTGTATCCTGATTTAAATTTATTATAAAATGTGGAATATCTATAATATAAAGTCACAACTTTTAACCTATTAAAACTGTACATACTATAACGCTGTGTAAAGCATGTGGATACAATATGTGCATAAGATTCCTTTCCGGGTTTTTTTTTCTGTGCAATAAACTATTTTTGTTAAAGTGCTGCAGTATTCTTTGTGTAGAACCAATATATCACCATTTGTTACACTAAAACTTCAGTATTTTATCTGGCACAAAATGGAAGCCTCATCCAATTATGCCAATTCATCAGCTGGTGCCATTCTCAGTGAAAATGTTCATAATTCATAGTCCAGGCTCCAGCTCACCAGTGATATACAAGCTGGTGGTGGCAGTGAGCGAGTGTGTGGGGGTATTGTAGAGTGCAGGAGAAGTTAGAGCGACCAGGGGGTGTTTTGAGCTTTCGTTCTGCATGCGTGCAGGAGCCTGGGAAAGCTGGCTACAAACTCTCCTGTATTCTAACTACCCCGCACTTGCAATCCCACGAGAGTGATCGATCGAAGCTCTGCCACGACAAATTGGTGGCAGTGAGTGTGCTTGAATTAGTTGATTGTTGACAAATCAGCGATGGAGGCAGGATCGGCTGGGGTCCCCCCACACACACTCTGACAAATTGGTGGCAGCAGTGGGATATTTAAAAGGTTTGTGCCAGAACTAAGCAATTAATTCTCGTATGAGAAAGTTTAGTGGACTCTTTGCGAAGATCGACGCAAAAATTTTACAAGGTTTGACTCTGTGCTAATACATAATTTGTCTTTGGAGCCAGGGAGTCTGTGGGAACCACCCAAGGTGTGACATTTCCCTGGCAAGGGGGTAATTAACATCCCCCTGCCATTGCCTTAACTTTATGGCCATCTAAACAAAGCACTTCCTAAGGCCACATGGTCATCAAAGGCCTGGCAGTTGTGAGGGAAGGGGAGGAGGACAAGTGGAAAAGATGTCTGTTCAACTTTCCCAATGTCCTGAACAGCAGCTGGTTGATACTGCATCAATCCTTATACCACAAATTATTAGCTAAGCGCATGCTAGTTATAGGTGTATAAGGCTGGGTTCAGTGCTTTATAGCTTTCCAGCAGGGAATTCCATTTTTAAATACCCCAAAACATTATCCAAACTGAACCAGTCACTTTGTGTGACTTGGTTTCCTTTTTGTTTTTTTTTCTGTCTATGCTATTTTGGAAGATGCAATACAATAGTTAACCAGTAATTTTATGTTTCAGCTTTATCATGCTGGCGTTCTTGGATTGCTGATAGATATACAGTATGTGTTTTTTAAATATTTTCAGCACATCCTGGTGACTGAGTTTCTGAAGGAGGAAAATAATAAAGTACAAGCACTTTATCGCAAGGATTGTGATATTCCCTTGCCTGCTAGCTATGTAATTTTGTGACCTTGCTGGTGAACCATCTCTACAAGATAGGCTGATGCAGGTTAAACACTAGGTCTAACCATCAGTGCGGAGATGAGTCGGTCTAAAGGTTGCCATGTGCAACACACAGAACAGTTCACTGGTGGTGAAGGTGGTTTCTGCTTTCTCAGATTGCAGATCTTGCATGGGTGCAGGTCTGATAGGTGCCAGCATGGGCGATGTGTCCATTGAGAACAAATGGAGACTGTATATTATGGAATGCTTTTCACCATAAACCAAAGAATGGAATGTCAGTTGAGAAGTGATTGCTGCTCCAAGAATCCCGGACATGAGCCCCAAACTTCTATGCTGGTAGCTTCCTCACAGCTAGACCAGTCTGCTTCCAAAACTATCTGCCATCTCCTTGTACAGAGGTAGAAGACCAGATGTAGTGCAATTAAGGCTTTGACAACAAGAGAAGTAGGTCCCTTTTATTTTATTCACAAACAACCAAGTTTAAAAAGCATAAAAACAATCCAACGTGGAGAGTTCTTCTCTCCCGACTACCCAAGAAGAAGCTGTGGGAGCGAAACTCTAATTGGGCAAAGGAGGACTTTCCATGTTGGATTACTTTTATGCGGTTTTTAACTTGACTGTGAGCCTAATAAAAGGGATGTACCAATATACAGACATTGTTGATGTCCAGCTGGTCAAAAAAACAGGACATTGGTCAAGGGAAGCTCAGGTCCCCTATCTAGGGAGCCTAATGTCTTCAAAGTGCATGAAGCTTTAAGAAAAAACAAAAAAAATGCTATGATGGCAGTTTTTTTAATTTTAAACCAAATTTGGAAACTCATTCCATTTTTATCTTTTTTTTTTTTTAATATATAAATTCTTTTTGTAAATTTTGGGATGGATACAAAAAGAAGAGGGAAAATTACTTCTCAGGATTGACAAAGGGGAAGCGTCTGTGGGGTTGGGGGGGTAACCAGTTTCTGTGAACATGCAGAGGGCTAATAGAGTAACACAATAACAGTGGACGATCCAAGTATGTTGAACAGAAAAAATGGCACATTTAATTTAAATTGTAATCGAATATCTATACTGTGTAGATAGGTATCTAAACACTTTTTTTCTTTTTTAGAATGTTTTTATTTCCTGATTTGTAGAGTTTTTTTTTTTTGCTTTAAATTTGGGATCTATACATGACTAGGGGCTGCTGTCATTGCTGAGCTACATTTAAGTCACTCTCGCACAAGCATTTGTTAAAAAAAAAACAAAAAAAAACCTTTTTTTTTCCCAGTGTTGAGGGCAGCGGTTTCATGAGAGTTTGCCTGCATTTTTACTGCATAGTTTGTGCAGTAATGACGCAAGCAAAGCAAGCTTGATCTCGCCATTGTTTTTTTTTGTGAACCAGCGATTGTATGGCGAGAGATCGTTGCGTGAACCTTGTTCATACATAACCCCTTAGCCCACCGATACAGGCCCTCAAAAGGCGTATCGGCGGTTACTAAGTTCAGGTTCCTTATCGCTAGAGTCGGCACCATACTAAAATGAATGTGTCTGTCCCTGGTGATTTGCACATTCAGGCCTGGAGACTACAACTTAGAGTGGGGTTCTCTCCCAAAAGCTGATATGACTTGCCAAATTATCTGGGCACACTCCTGTATCTGGGTTAAATCTTCAAGATGCTATGGATTACAGCACTCAGTCTGCAGTATGAATGGCTTACCCTGCAAGAGCTTTCCAAGAAAATGGGTGCTGCAAATCTAAAAAAATACTATTGCCAGAGTTCCATGTGCTGCTGTCGTATTGTAAGGGATGCCGGCCCTTAAAGGGGTTGTCCCGCGCCGAAAGGTTTTTTTTTTTTTTTTCAACCCCCCCCCCCCCCCCAGGGACGTAAAAAAAAAACGCTCAGCGCTTACCTTAATCCCCGCGCTCCGGTGACTTCTATACTTACCGGCTGAAGATGGCCGCCGGGATCCTCTTCCTCCGTGGACCGCAGCTCTTCTGTGCAGTCCATTGCCGATTCCAGCCTCCTGATTGGCTGGAATCGGCACGTGACGGGGCGGAGCTACACGGAGCCCCATTGAAGAAAGCAGAAGACCCGGACTGCGCAAGCGCGTCTAATTTGGCCATTCGACCATTTTAGACGGCGAAAATTAGGCGGGCTCCATGGAGACGAGGACGCCAGCAGCGGAGCAGGTAAGTGAAAAACTTTTTATAACTTCTGTATGGCTCATAATTAATGCACAATGTACATTACAAAGTGCATTAATATGGCCATACAGAAGTGTATAGACCCACTTGCTGCCGCGGGACAACCCCTTTAACAAGTAAGGTTGGCAGTCAAGCCTATAGCCATAACTACCACAGCTAAATTTGCTCTGAGGGTTGCAGTCATGTCAGCAACCATAGAGGCATGGTCATTGAGTATTAGGGCACTTATGTCCTCTATAAACTGACTTGGTTCCATAAACTCTTCACTACATGCCAAATATTAATGTGGTTTATGGGATTATACGATAGATGACCTAACCTCAGGATCGGTTACCAATAGTAGCTTGGCCTCTTTATGATCATGTAACCTCACTGTCATTGGTCACATGACCTGAGCGCAGCGCTGTCCCATTCAAGTGATGGCGCTGTACCTGATGTGCTGAAGCATTCACCTGCTGTCACAAACAGCTGATCAGCCTTTCACCAATCACCTACTGATGACCTACTCCACTTTTTTCAAACTTTTGACATGTTGGAGTGATGGGTCAAAGGTTATTTATTTATTTTTTTTTTAATGTTGCTGAGACCCTCACTGACTGCTAGAATAAGGGGACTAGAGCACTCACCTGTACCTCTATGCCCCCTCAGCTGTCTATATTGCTTGCTTGGCTCCTTTCAGTGGCGGAAGACAGACTCAGTGGTCTATATACCTCTGTGTCTGTCTTCAGCTGTCAAGAGAGGCCAGAGACCGCTGGATGGGCACCGTGTCTCCGAAGAGTACTGTAGACGAGTTGTTCTATCAGCGGGGGTCGCGGCAGTGGGCCCAACACTGATCAAAACTTTTAACATATTGAAATTTTTTTTTTAAAGTTCAGTTACTATATAAGTTTTCGAAAAGCCTTTATTGTGATAGTCATTCAACTCAAAGATGCAAGGCAGAAACTTTTAGGTTGGGACTCGAGGACGACTTTGACAGGTCGTTCAGCTGAAGATTGCGTTACGGCCGTGAATCATCATAACCTGTTGTAAGAAAACAGTCACCTTGCAACTAGCAAGTTGTGCGACTCAATGAAATTCGTGTGACCGTTGGGTCATGGTGAGTCGCAATATGGCACATGTGATGGAGCATTGTGCAGGCTATATTATAATATTGTGCAATTTCGTCGCACCCTCCATCGCTGTAGGAAAGTGGTTGGGTTTGCCACAGTAAAGCCACACAGCAAGGAGCCTGAGGCACACTAGGCCCCTCAGCCACAGCTTGGGGGCCCCTGCAGTAGACAGAGCACTTCTAGCCATAGATATCGAGAACACGTCGGTGATACAGGCAGACCTGTGCACATTGCTTCTAGTGTCCCAGCACTACACACAGGCGAGCCGCGGACAGCCCCACTGTTGGCGCGCGAGCCGGGGTCCTATCAGGCCGTACCGGAAGTGTCGCATGCATGTTTCGCTGTGGAGTCGGGTGGATCCTACTTAAGGCGGAGGAGGTAGGGAGGACCCGAGCTGGAGTTGGTACCTTCCGTGCGGCGGGCGCTGTAGTGCCGGCACTAGTCTGCGGAGGATTAGGTGGAGCGGGGTGCGGCGGGTTACACCTGAGCAGAGCGCATTAATAGCAGTGATCTGCACCCGTACGGATAAGTAGTCCGGCAGGACACAGCTTTGCTGTGGCCTCACACTGCGGGCAGCGCCGTGTTATCCGTGTAGTCAGGCTCTATTACAGCCGGCCGGACAAATTTCGCCGTTTTGTTTTTTTTAGCCGGTAATAGGCGCGTATGGGAGGACGGGTGTAGAGCGCCCCCCAGTGGAGCGTCCTAAGTAGCGCAGCAAGGTCCGCGCGGAGGCTCCAGCGGTCTGTGTGTGACAGGAGGGCTAGGAAGTCACCGGCGATGTCTCTCTCCGAGCTCGTGTCCGGCTGGGACGCCTCCGTGGGCTGCTCGGTGCTCGTGGCCTGCGTGCTGGTGCTGCTGGCTTGGCTCTACCGACTGGCGGAGCGGAGACTGTGGAAACAGTCCGAGTCATCTGGGGGCGCCGCGCCGCCCGGCCTGGAGGTTCTGCTAGGTGAGGAGCTGTGTGTCTGCGGTCTTCACTAACGCACTGCATGTGTGCACGGAGCCACTAATACTGCCAGCCTCACTAATCTGCGGGCCAGCCAATCACAGCGCAGCTTTCACTTCTCAGTCTGCTCTGGCGAAATAACTAGGCTATGATTGGTTACTATGGGCAACAAGGCTGGCTGACCTCTGTATCTACAGGTTGTGCTGGTGGCTGCCTACAGACACTTGTTGGCGGATGCCAGTACTGGGACAGCCTTGCAGAAGGTGGGAGATCGGTCATCGTTCCTGTGGAGCCTGTTATGGCCTCGCTCACAGTTGAATCTGTCGTAGGAGCCCAACAACATACATCACAGGGGTGCCGAATACAGCACTTCAAGGGGGTTCTGGGAACAATGGGTTTTTTTTCCTCCAGGTTTTAACCTAGTCACTTGATAGACCCACCCCAATCTATAACCGTCAGGGTATTATTGTACCTTGACGCCACCATCTAGTAAAGCTGGAGAGGGCAGTGACAGGCTCGTGACACCCCCTGAACCTGATTGGCTACTGACATGGGTGCCCTGCAGGTCCTGGAAGGCCACAGTGAATATCCCTGGCGCATGCTGCTGTCTTCCCCGCTGCTGTAACTCTCCCAGGCTCCCTGCAGTTCTGTGTTCCCCGGCTGTCTCTCTTCTCTCACCTTCCCCGTTGCTGCTGTAGAACGCCGCTGTCATTCTCTCCCCAGGCTCATCGCCGCTGTCCGTGTGGCTTCTGTCCCCTTCCACGGTCCTGCTCATCGCCTCTGTCCTTCTCTTGCCAGCAGCGGCGGCAGGACATGCAGTGCATGGTGAGGCAGCGGCGGCAGGACATGCAGTGCATGGTGAGGCAGCGGCGGCAGGACATGCAGTGCATGGTGAGGCAGCGGCGGCAGGACATGCAGTGCATGGTGAGGCAGCGGCGGCAGGACATGCAGTGCATGGTGAGGCAGCGGCGGCAGGACATGCAGTGTATGGTGAGGCAGTGGCGGCACGACAGTGGAGTGCGGTCCTTCCCCGCTGCAGCTGCTCCTACCTGCTGTCACTGTCCCTTCTGTCCAGACTGACCGCTTGGAAGGGGCCGGCTGCCAGTGGCAAACACATTGCTGCATGCTGTGTAGTGATTGTTTGCTGCTGAGACCGGTCGGCTTAAGGATTGCTTAGCTGTTAGGCTTACATTACTACCTGTAAATATGCTTCCATGTTACAGGGGTCACATGGAAGCATTCACTAGTAATCATGTAAGCCTAACAGGACAAGTATCCCTTAGGCCTCATGTCCACGGGGAAAATCAGATCCGCTGCGGATTTGTAACGCGGATTTCGGCTGCGGATGCACTGTAATTGTCTTTTATTTTTCATGCGGGAGATCAATGTAGCTATGTGCTCTATGAGCTCCCGCATGCGTGATCCGCACTAAAATGGAGCATGTCCATTCTTTTTTTTTTTTTTTCATGCTCCAGAAATTTTTTAATTCACTTTTAAATACCATCCGTGGGTATTTATCTACCCGCGGGTGGTCAATGCATTCCTATGGGGTGCGGATCCGCGGGCGGGAGAAGAGTTAAAATCCGCTGCGGATTTTAATTCTTAATTTGCCCGTGGACATGAGGCCTAACTGTCCACGGCAGACAACAATCGCTACACGCTGCTGCTAGGACCTTAGACAAGACAGCCTATCGGGAGTTAGGGGTGTGACGGGGCGTTCCTGGTGGCGTCAAGATGCAATAATACAAACCATTAGTACACCCACCGATCCCAAGGATGTGGTCCAGTTGGCCCCCAAATGAGTGTGCCACCGCCACTCCATTTACTTACACACACATTTTAGTGACTGGATCGTTATACTCTCCGTGACTCAGTTCACCGCAGATATATTGTGCATGTAATACGCAGTGAAATTACGCTCATATGAACCTGCCCTTAGATGCAACGACGATTACTATGTTAATTTTCCAGGGGTCGTAACTATATCTAGGCTAAATGAATAAAAAATAAAGTCCTTCCCACATCATAAGAATCGTTGGCAGCAGTGTCTGATTGGACGCGCGTTAGGAAATTGTTACAGATGGAAGATGATTGCACAGATAAGAGTCCATCCGAAACTTGTAATCATACCCATCGTGTAGAATTGGTCCATGTAACTAGTTAAAGGGGTAGTTATCTGGTAGTTATCAATATCTGGAGATTGATTACGTGTCTTCTGGATGGGTCATGAAGGGTCATGAATGGCTGATCAGCTCTGGCCATCTGCCCATAAGCCGCTGTACCAGTATACAGAGCCGGTAATACAGCTTCGTACAATTTGCTGGGTCCCTGCACAGTGTATTGTGCCATGCTCTTCTGGGTCCGTACACTGGCACAGCTGGTTGGTGGATCCCTGCCCACCTCCCCTGAGGATCAGTCTTCAGAGCTCAGCAACCCTGTTAAACAATTCTTTTCTCCCTTCCTTCCCAGCAGCGTTGACCCTCGTGGCCCGAGTAATGCCGCAGTCAGTATTTGTATGCTACATCACAGAGCAGCGGTACAATGGACAGATTGGCATGTCTTCAGTATTTTGGACACTCCTGGTTTTGGCTTAAAGGCCTGATGCAAAATACTAACCAGAATGCTGCCACGTGAAAGACCCCTAAATTAGTAGAAGTTTCTTAGGCCGTATCTACACAACCGATGTTCTTGCGCAAGCTTTGTGAGGCATACGAAAATATACCCCATTGTTTGTAAGAACAGAACAGAAGAGCCGCAATGTTGCCTGTTTCCATGCAAGTCTTGCACTATAAGGCTGCCTTTCCACGGGCATTATTGCATTGCATCCCCTGTGGCGATAATCTGGCCGCAGGGAACGCAATGCACGTTTTCCATAGTGTTGCTATGGAAAGCGCAGCCCCCCCTGTCCACTAGCAGAGAATCATAGCGATTCTCCACTCGCGGCCGGCTAATCGCAGCATGCTGCGATTCTCCGTGGTGAGCCTATCTGTCAGGCTCACTGCAGAGATCCATCTGACTGCTCCAGCTCCTGGGCGGTGGCTCCCGTGGCGGAGATCTGCCGCCGAAGACTGCAACGCCCGTGGACAGGCAGTCTAATACATATAAATGTGTAGTGTCTGGTCTGTGTGATGGTAGTCGTGCCTGATCATGTCAGGGAAGACTCACTATCAGCTGTGTAAGCATGGCCTGGTACAGCTGGTAAAAAGTAGTCTTTTCTTTATATTACAAAAGAAGCCACCCCATAACAGCAGTTTTACACATGTATCGGTTTTATTTTTATATGATTTTTTGGGGGGTAAACAAAGCCATCCAAAAAGAGTGTGTATGACGCAGGCCTATGGTGATTAGGCCTGTAGACGGCCGGGTCGGATCCCGCTGCAAGAATTCTTGCAGCGGGATGTGAGCCGTGCCCATGCACAGACTAGAGCCGGCACATCGCCAGTGATGTTTCTGTGCAAGGACATGCCGCGATGTGTTTACCACGCCAGTTTTCACGTAGTCCAATCACGGCTGTCTGCATAAGATTGAATTATTTAATGCAATCCTGTGGCAGCAGCACGGGTGGAATTTCGCCTGTGTGCGTTTGGCCTTACTTGGATTTTTTTTTTTTTCCATGTCCCCTCTTCATTCCCCCAGGGGGACTTGACTATCTGACAGCTTGATTGCTTGTGTAATACATTGAACAGATGTACAAAGAGAGGAGACCTGGGGGCCTTCATTAGGCTCTTGGCTGCCATAACACTTGGGCACTTCGTGGGCCGTTGGCCGACAGAGGGAGCTTCCTCCCTCTGGCTAACCTTTTAGTTGTTGCAGTCATTGTTGACAGTGGCATCTAAGGGCTCCTTTCCACTGGCGAGGTAATCGCACGTTTTCAGTGCGATGCGAAAGTGCGAGCTCTTGCAAGAAAGTCCCACATATGTTGCTCTATGACAACCTTTCCACTAGCGATGTTTAGGGCAAGCTGCCATGCGAGGATTAAAAATCGCAGCAGGAGGATTGTTTCAGCGTTTTGCTTTTTTTTTTTTTTTTTGTCGCCCATAGAGAGCAATGGAAAACCAGATGTGTCTCATCGCAACGCAAAAGCTTGTGTTTTGAGCAGCGATGCGATTTTAACATTGTGATTTTTCTCGTAGCGATATCGCTATCGCCAGTGGACAGGAGCCCTAAGGGTGAAGACCCACTTGCATTTTTATTGCGGGTTTTTTCCACGCGATTGTCAGTGGGACTTTCTAATGTTAAAAATGCATTGCAAGTTTGCATTTTTTGAGCAATGTGGTTTTAACATTAGAAAGTCCCATTGATAATCACTTAAAAAACGCAGTGATATTGCGTGAAAAAAATGCGCAAGAAAAACGCAAGTGTGCAGGAGCCCTAAGGGGTCTCCTATCCTGCCTGTTGCAGCAGCCTTGGCTATATTTTACAGCTGGCACCGGCTGCATGATGGCTCAGCTTCCCCACAGTACTCTAGGTATGCTGTGTCTCGAAAAGGGAGTTAGACAACCCATTTTCATATATCCTATTAGGGAATTCTGGGTCAACTCATGAGAACGCTGCAGTACACAGACTGCAATTCTTTTTTTATAATGACTCTAGTATGAACCAAACTGCGAGCCGCTGTGGATATTGAAGAGGCTGCAGAGCTCCCACTTGCACCATGGTCCCTTTTTCAGCACCAGTGAACTGCTCAGTCGGACCCTCACTGATAATATATTGATGGCCTGTCCTAAGGATCAAAGATCAGTTTTAAAACCATGGATAAGCCCTTTAATCGTATAGGCTGTCTTAGTTATTGGAATACAGATGCGCTTGCTGCCAGGTGATATTTAATAAACCATAAATTTATTTTATTTTTTTGACTTGCTAATGAGTATTTGCACTACCTGCAGCTGGACTCTAGGGCTGTTTGCTTGTATTGCTTTTCGGAGATTCTGATCCTTGCTGTTAAGGCCCAATGTCCACTTGTACGCACGGATTCCACTGCTGAATCCCACAGCAAAATCTGGTTCTTATCTCTCCAGATCTTCTTTCTTCAGCATGGCGGATGTGTCCGGGTACAGTGTCCGACGCGCCCGGCGCATGCGCAGTGCTTACTACTTTGTTTTTTAAATCTCCCGCTTTCCCGCGCGAGAAAAAAAATCACAGCCACATACTTTTTACTGTCCTGCGGATACTAATGTATCCCTATGGGTGGCTTGGTTTGCGGGTTCTGCAAATCAAATCCACCCGTGGACATTGGGCTTAAGGCCACTCTCACACACAGCTTTTTACCGTGATTAGCACAGTGTCCTGAGCGCCACGCTAATTTGGTACACTCCCATTGATTAGATTGGGGCTTTTCAGACCTGTGCTTGGTTGCAACATTTGTAATGCGCTGAGCGCGGTCTGTTCTATTTTTCAGCGTTTATTTTATTTAATTTTTTTTACCCACCCCTTCGCAATAATGGGGGTGCGTTAATGCATGACACAACGTTTGACAGCGTGTTAAAAAAATGCTGCGGCTCTGAGCAGCGTTTAACTGAACGCACGTGTTAGCGTGGCCTAAGAGGACAAGTAGCCGCGTCCGTGCTTTTGATCAGGTGGGACTGCTACCATGCTGCCGGATTTGCTCCAACTTAAGTGCACATGCAGAAACTGCCTCCAGTAACTGTTTGCTGGTGCTGAGCATGCAGCGTCTTTCTCTCAATCAGTTTTAAGTCTGTTAAGGGGGTCTCACACTCTGGATTGTAATTGCAAAATCCGCGATCGTCTGCATGGACTTTGGGCAGCAGAATGCAGGCATTGAAAGTCATGTTTCAATCTTTTTTCTTCACACTTGTAGATACAAATTGTGTATTCTGCGAATGGAAAAAAAAATAGCAAGCTCTGTTTTGCAGAGGGATCCGTGCAGACGGCTTCCATTGACGTCAATAGAGGCGTTCAACCTGCAGCCCATACGCAGTTAATATTGTATATGGGCTGTGGGTACCTGCGTTTTCGTTAAGTGATGGTGTGGGAAATACAAACAAACATGTACTGTGCATGACTGCTGGCGAGCCTAGGCGGCCATACGCAATTCAGGTTAGTCCTGTACATGGGGTCAATGGCCGAGCCCACAGCCTCCCGCATGCAGAATCTGATCTGGTCATGTGAGCCCGGCCTAATTCAGTGTTCATGTAATTATCAGGAAGGCCTAAAGGTCCTTTTACACGCAAAGATAATATTCCGAAAGACTGAAAGTGATCTATTTGCATAAGGTGTTTATGGCCATTAACACTTTATCATCGTTATTTGCATGTAAAATGACCCCTAGGAGTTGTTGCAGAGGCCAGCATGTGTTTAAACACACTCCCAGCTGTGCAAACAGCTGCATTTGTTCTCTTCATGGCTGCCTGCAGATTGCATTTTTCTCCTTTCGACTAGTGTAAACATGCCGTGGGGAGAACATCCTGCAGTCTTTTGAGAGATGAGCAAAATACATTCTAATGGAATATATTTGCTCAGCTTTCAGCGGCTGAATGGTGGATTTTATGTGAATTGAAATCCATCGTTCAAATGAAAACTGCGCGATGCCTACATTTACATGTAACGATTATTTTCAGCCATTTGGACGAATTTTGACCAATCGTTGCGTGTAAAAGGGCCTTTTCTTGGGGATATTGAATACTTCTGGCTGCTGTAACTAGATTTCTATCACTGCTGCATCTTGTGAAGGTGAAATATCTATGTGCAGCTCAGGGGAAGTAAGTTTCCAATCTGCTTTTTCCGCTATCCAGTTGTAATATGACCCCCCTGTAAAAAATAATATTTACACAGTGTACTAGCTTGGCATCATCTTCTATGGAAACTGTATTCTTGGCCTCTGAATAGCGCATTATTTTAAGATCTGTCCTTTGGTGTAATCCTCATACTTGCAATGCAGGAATGTTTTGCTCTTCCGAAGAATGACTCATAGCAAGTTTTATCTATTTTTAAATGGGTTGTCATGGCAGGCGCTCCGCCCCAAAATGTGTTCTAGGCACTGTGTGTTGCATATCACTTGAGCTGGGTCAATTTTCTTTTTCTCTTTTTTTTTTATTTATTTTTTTTTTTGCATGAGGGGAACACTTGGCAGGAAGTTTTTTTTAAAATACATTATAATGGAAAAGCTTAACTTGTCGGCATAGAAAACACTTTGACGTGATAGTTGTACAAGAGTTCTGAAATACCTATAAAGATTGAGTCTGAGTTGGCCAGGTTATAGATAGATTTTGGGGTTTTTTTTGCCATAAGTGGCAACTTTACTAGATATCAACAAGTTTCTGAGGTTCATAATGGAATCCACAGCATTTTTTCCACTGTGGATTTTGGTGTTAATCTACCCTGAAATCCACACCAGATTTCACCCTTTTAATCGATGGGGTGAAGTCTACTGCCGATATGCTTCAACATCTGCACCAAGCGGTACGGAACTTGAAGCAGCTTTTTCTGCTGTGGAAAATTTGCTGCAAATCTGCCACATGTGAACACCTCCTTACTGGCCCAGCAGAAAAACTGTCCGTTGTAGAGGGCTCTGTATCTTATAGCGCCATCTTTATTGGGCGCTGTACAGAGGGGGTTGGGTGATGTACTGGCTGCACCAATCTTAAAAATATCAAGGGAACAGAATATTATACATTCTCTAGTAAAATGGTCAGCATTGGGCAAGGCAAAAATATCATTGATTGTAATCTAGGCTAACTGCTTTAGGTTGCGGTATCCTGTGGCGGGTCTCCATGCAGAATCCCGCAGCAGGTCCCTCCTTTCCCGCAGACATAAGGCCAAAAAAGAATTACCTACCTGTCCGGACGCTGCAGATCTGCCCTCTGTTGTGGCTGGACCATCTTTCTTCGGCCCGGTGGATGTTTTTGGCACGCTAGCAGCGTGCTGCGCGCATGCGCCATGCATGTTGTTTTTTTGTTTTTTTTTTAACCCCTGCTCTCCCACGCCGGAGAGCAGGAATTCAGCTGCGGGTGTGCCGTGGATCCAGACGGCTTCCATAGGCTTTAATAGAAGCCTGCGGGAGCCATCCCCGCAGGAGACCCGCACTAAAACGGAGCATGCTGTGGGTGTTTTCCCGCACACGCAATCCACACCTCAAGGGAAAATGACATCCGCAGGTATTTAAATACCTGCGGGTGTCCAATGCATCCCTATGGGGCGCGGATCACGCGTGTGGGTGACCTGCTGCGGATCTGTCCCGGTGGACATGAGGCCTTAATCTGTATTGCTTATGGACCCGGCAGCTCGCCATCAGACATGCACAGTACCGGGGGTTTTTTTTCTAGCGCTGTCACTAGACGATGGCACGGGTACCCATGACCTATCCACAATGTCAATTGCAGAAGGGCCATGGGTCCAACAGCTTCCATTGACTTCGATGGAATCCACCAGTGCAGAGCCCGCACATAAATGGAACATGCTACAATTTTCTTTCTTTCTTTTTTTCCCCACGCTCGCAGAAACCACAATTGGTTTCCGCAAATGTGCAGGAAGCAGCGGTTTTCCATAGGCTATAATGGACGGTATTTGCTACAGATCCATGGTGTGAATGCCGTCCGAAATCCGCAATTCAAATCTGCTCGTGTGTGGGTGGCCTTGCTTTTCTTTTAAATGCAGCCTGTAACCTAACACTGCCAGTCTGAATTCCTAATGGAACATCTTGGCGGCTCGTTGTAGAGTTTAACAATTTATCAAGGGTTTTTTCTCTTTCTGCATATTAGTGATATTTTGTGTCACATAACCAATGTGCTTAAGAAAAACGTCTACTGGTGCTTCTTGGGTCGCCTTCTATTCAGATCTGTAGACTTTTTTTTTTTTTTTTTCCTGGTCAGAACTGTTGGCCTCTCTACAAAAAGTAGAGTAAGTTGCCAATTTCTGGTTTCAGTAGTCTGTGGATTGAGGGATGACAAAAACTCTGAGAGGGAAATGACAAGTTTTGTTTTGTTTTGTTTTTTTCTTTCTTTAGCACAATGAAATATTTTAGTGAAAAACTTGACAGGTAACTTCTTGTACTGTACTTTGCATGTCGTAGATATGCAGTAAAATTCCTTTAATCTAGCATAAATGGAAAACAATCTAGTAAATCTTAACCATGCTTTCAGACAACCTTTTGAAATGTTATAGGGGCATGTCAAAGGTTTTGATCGCTGGGGGTCCGGGTGCTGAGACCGCCAGGATTGTTAGAACAAAGTAACTGAAGCAGCCATCTGAGTGCTTATCACTGCTTGCCAGCTGACGACAGGCTGTACATAGTCTATGGGCCCATCTTCAGCCAGCATTTAGGAACAGCACTCAGATAAGCACTTTTGATGTTTTCAGGTGGTTTTTTTTTTTTGGTTTTTTTTTTGTACTGACATAATTTTCAGAAAAGAAGTCCAAAGTAGGATCTCAACCCAAAATATGCTGCTATAAGGTTTCTTTACCACAATTCTTTTGTGGCATGTGATGCTTGACTGTCCCATTGAAAACCATGGGCGATGCATTTCGAGGGACGCTAAAAAAATAGGATATTCAGTGGGAGTTTTTTCTTTACCTTGCAGCATTGCTGTGTGGAAAACATCGCTCATGAGTAGGACTCCATCCAAAAGATTGGAATTCATGTTATGTGCGTCTCAAGGGACAAAACTCGTGTCAATGTAGGCTTACACAGACATGCATTTTTTTGTCAGCTCTTCCCCACTCCTATTGAGAAGTCTATGGAAAAACACAGTAAAGCCCCCTGTCCACGGGCGTTGCGGTATCCGCAGACGAATCTCCGCCAGTCAGCCTAATCTGATAGGCTGACCGTGGAGAACCAGGGCAATTCGCAGCATGCTGCGAATTGCCGTCCGCGAGCAGAGAATCGCAGTGATCCTCCGCTTGTGGACAGGGGGCCGGCGCTTTCCATAGCAAGCTTCAGACTGCGTGATTCGCCAGCGGTCACTGCCGTAGACAGGGGGCCTAAGAGGAGACATCCTTAAAGAATTCTGTTACAAAAAAAGAACATGCATCTAAAGTAAGCAAAAATGACACCAAAAAACCCTCGCTGTAATGCGTTTCACAACTCCCTACGGATGACATCTGGTTGCTACATTTTTGCCGCAGAACAGTTTTCCCTAAAAATGTGGGAAACCTCCCATTTCTAACTTGTTTTCTCTATCTAGTCATGTGAAATTCCTACACATTGACTTTCTGTACTGGAAAGAAAGTGTCAGATGGCTGATTAAAGGAATTTTACGGTTTCACCTTGTTGCATATTTTGTGCTTCTGGACGACTGTTAATGTTTATGGCATTGGTCTGAAGGTAAAACCACGTGCATGAAAGGCATAACCCCGCCATCGCACTGCTGTAACTGTATATTGCTGCGCTCTCTAATGGCTTTGTCGTCCTGCCTATGAGAACTCCTGTGCTTTCTTCCAGCTGAACAGAGGATGGAGAAGATCTTGAACAATTTAAAGCTGCTGGATCCAGATGAACTGCGACAAGAGATATTGAAGGCCGGGCTGAAGTGTGGGCCCATCACATCCACCACCAGATATCTGTTTGAGAGAAAGCTAGCCCGGACTTTACTGGAGCAGGAAGGCATTGATGTAGAGACTCTGCGCACAAGTGACAGGACCGCTACATCTGATCCACAGAATGCTGCTTGCGGCTTCCAGGCCAAATACTCTGAAGACAGGGACTTTGGATACGGTGTAGGGTTAAACCCTCCTACAGAAGAGACCTTAACCAGAAGAGACTTTGCAGCCAGTGGCAGTTCAGCAGCTGGTCAATTCTCTGCAAGTTCTCATTCTAATGACCCCCCTGTGTTTTATGCTGTCTTCCCTGTGTATGAGGAACCCCCAACTTGGACTGGTAAGTTACAACGCTTCTGAATTGAAATCCTTTCTTAGGGCTTTGTATTCCAGGGTATGCTCACCTTTCAAAGTGTCTTCAAACTTTTTAAATTGTTTGTGTTTAAAATGTAACGCAGTTCGATACATCAGTCAGCACTGAAGTGGTTAAGGACCATTTAGACAATGATTCTCGCTCAAAGCCATCTTTTGAGCGATAACTGTTGCGTCTGAATGCACAGACATCGTGCACGATTCGTTCCTCGCTCAATTCTAGTGTTATCACGGTCGGCGGCGCTGATAAGATTCTTTCAACTCGTGTTTCACTGGTAGTTCACATTTCAAAGGATGCAAAAAGGAACACTGCATCACAGAACAAGTCCAGAGGAATATTGCTGCTTTATTCAAGTAACCCCAGATAAGTCACACTGTGCTGGCACTTTACGTTTCAGCAAAATTGCCTTTATAAAGGATGCAAATAGGTCTCATAACTGCAGTGATGGCTTTTATCAGATTTTTTTTTTTAGTGTACAGTGGTCATACATGAGATGGCTGATCATCTCTGTTAATGGGTGGGGCCTCCTGGATATCTCCATCCGCCCCCACCCATTGGCAGATGTTGAAGGAGATGAGGGTATTAGGGTATCTTGACGCCACCAGGAAGTCCTGGTGGAGTAAAGATTGACAGTGGGCTGATGCCCCCTGAACCTGATGGGCTGCTCAGCAGACTTGCACAAAGGTCCCCCCTAAAAGTGCCCACAGGAAACATACAGTGGGCCCAAAATGCAGGGACAAAACATACAGCAATCCCTGCAGCTAACGGCGTAACCGGCCTCCGTTTTGGAGCACTGAGGCAACAGCGTACTGCATCGGCTTTTGCTGGCCCACCACCACCGCACCACTACAGGCACCCCCACCAGATTTCACAGTGCCATACCGACTGCTGCAGGGCTGGGGCGACAGACTGTCTCATGCCCCGTCCGCAGACTGCATTAGTTACAGCGCTAACATGGCAGTGTTTTGCAGGACCTTAGTGCCTTGTCCCTATGGGGACCTGGGCGTGTGAGAGGGGCATTCCCCCTGTCAAACCCCTAGCTTCTGGTGGGGTCAAGATACACTAATACCGGAGATGAGGATCAGGCAGTTGGATTTCCCTATTCTTTAGTTACTCTAGCAGCAGCAGCAGCTCAGCTCCTAATATGTTTACGCAACTTATTTTGCCACAGATTTAACGCAAAAAAGCCTTTAGATTCCGTGGCAAGTACTGACCGTGGCATATAAAAGGGCTTGACAGACAGGAAAGGGTTACCGAAGTCTCTCAGTGCATTATATAGTATAATAAAAATAACACCATTAAACTCTTATAACTTATTCCTTCCCCCTTCCCCCTCGAAAAAAAAAAAAAAGCTGTCATACAATTGTTTCGATGGAAAAAACAAAAAATGTTATGGCCTTTGGAAGGCGGGAACAAAAAAATGGGGGGAAAAAATGAGAAATCGCAGTTCTTGGAGGGGTTAAGTTATATATGGCCAGATTTGGCTTTGCATTTCATCCGTTCTTGCTATTCCAGACACTTGCACCCATGCTTTTTGTTTCAGAAAAACCCCACATTTATGCTGACAAAAGGGAAGCGCTAGAGGTTGTTAAAATGCTAAAAGGTTCCCGGTTCAAAGCCTTCCAGTCCAGAGAAGATGCGGAAAAGTTTGCTAAAGGGATATGTGACTACTGTCCATCACCCAATAAATCATCCATGTCCTTGTCACCTGTGAAACTTGCTTCTGGTCTTAGAGGTAAGTGGGACAATTAATAAAGAATTCAATCCTTGTTAAGCAGCCTTCAGTACTTGCTTGTGGCTGAAGTAGATTGGTATGATAGAGACAGGCATAAGATGATGAGGAGTCATAAATAAGAGTGGGCTAATCAAAATGGGGAAGCCGAATGCTGCACTATTATGACTGCTGACCAGCTTTTGATGGCCGGTGGCACAGACCCTAAAACTGCAGCTTTTTTTTTTTTTTTATTCTTGTCTCAGGACTGCTTTACTGCTGTGTTCACAAGTAGCTGATTTGCGTCAGAATCCATGTGTAACACGAAGTTTGATTCAGCCATTACCTCTTCATTTGGAGAAAAAAATGGCCCTATGTGACACACAGGGCACAACAAATATTTTTGTAGCCCAGCCAAAAAAACTAGAGCCCATAAAAAAATCACGTGGTTAAACTTGATAAGTGTCTGTTAATTTTGGACCAAAACAATCTGGTCATTAACCCCTTAAAGGGGTTGTCCCGAGGCAAAACATCAAAATTTTAAATTAGCCCATTCCCCCTGTCACACACCCCCCCCCCCCCCCCCCCGCCCCCCTGGCATAAAATAGCATTTTAAAGCGATGTGATGAAAGATGAACTTATAAAATTCTTCTCCCAAGATGGCTGCCGGTCCTTTTCCTGGGATGCACTGCGGTTTTCTCCCATGGTTCACCGCGGGTATTCTCCCATGGTGCACCATGGGCTCTGTGCGTTCCATTGCCAATTCCAGCCTCCTGATTGGCTGGAATCGGCAACCATGACGGGGCGGAGCTACGCGATGACGCGTAGAAGGGGCGGAGCCAGAATGCCGCCCGTGCCCGGACCGACCAAATGGGAGAAGACCCTTCTGCGCAAGCGCGTCTAATCGGGCGATTAGACGCTGAAATTAGACAGAGCCATGGAGACGAGGACGCCAGCAACGGAGTGGGTAAGTGAATAACTTCTGTATGGCTCATATTTAATGCACAATGTATATTACAAAGTGCATTAATATGGCCATACAGAAGTGTATAGACCCACTTGCTGCCGCGGGACAACCCCTTTAAGCACCCATGCAGCCGTTAACAGGCTTTACTCTGATGCAGTCACCATTTAATGGCTTATTGGGTAACCTCGGATCCCTGCTGTTTAACCCTTTACATGCTGCAGTCAGTGTGACCGCGGCATGTAAAACGCTGACAGAGGGAAGAGGGCTCCCTTGCTTATCCCATTAGACGCTCACGATTTGATTATGGGGTCCTGATGGGTTGCTATGACATCTGAAGGCTTGAATATGGCCTTTAGGTCTGCCAGTGACAGTGGGCTGTGAGGTTCAGCCTCTGGCAGAGCTTCACAGGCTTTATAATATACTGCTATACTGAGGTATAAGAGTGTATTAGAAGAGGCGTAAAATATGATAAAGTCCCCTCGTAAGACAAAAATAAAAAGTTAAAGTATTAAAAAAAACCTTGTGAAATAAAAACCTCAAAACTCCCCTTTTACTATGAAAAAAATCATAATTCTGATATTGTGTTCGTAAGCACCCAGAGAAAAAAAGTTAGTATGTTTAACCCGCACAGTGTAGGTCTTAAAGGGAAACAAAATAAACAAAAATCATGGCGAAAATGGATAATTTTGCCTCTCGCCTTACCAAAAACGTAATAGAAAGTGATCAAAACATCGCATAGATAAACAAATTGCACCATCTAAAAATAAAAAATACAACTCCTCCTGCAAAAACCCTTAAACAGCACAGTTGATTAAAAAAAACAAAACGTGCTAGAATTGTAGATTTGGTCTTGCCTCTAGGAAAAAATAGAATAAAAAGCAATCAAAATGGTATGTTCCCAAAAATTATGCCATTAAAAGATACAACTTGTCCCGCAAAAAACAAGCCCTCATTTGGCTGTTGACGGAAAAATTAAAACCTTTTAAGGCATTAGGAATGCGATGATTTAAAAAAAAAAAAACTGAAAAATTAGTTGGTCATTAAGGCTTTGCCACAAAGCAGTTAAGGGCTCAATAACCATGATACAAGAGATTAATTGCCTTCTGTATTGCACTATATATTTAATTTTCTAGATGGATTGTCTGCTCAGGAGGTTGAAAGCCTGAACAAGGAGAAGGCAAACAGCTTCAAGAGCCCTAGGACACAGGATTTGACAGCAAAACTAAGGAAGGCTGTTGAAAAAGGTGATCTAGCCACCTTTTCTGAGCTGATATGGAGCAATCCTCGTTATCTTATAGGGTCTGGCGACAACCCAACTGTTGTCCAGGTAAATTTGTTAATAAAGTCATCATTATCCCATTGGTATCCATTGAAATTGCTATTCTGGGGGACCACAGTAAATAGACATCACAAAATATTGTTGCTTGGATTGTGATTGGTTAGGCTTCTTCTTGTCCATTGCTTTTTATGAAAACGGCTGAAGACCACGGGTATAGCTACTGCCACTAGGTAGATGGACACTAAGCTTAGTTAGTTCCTACCAGCTATACCCCTCCTACAGACACCAAGCTAACAAGATTTAGCTTAGTCCGTAGGAGGCAGACCTTTTATTTTACCAGTCTTTAGTTTTTCTTTTTGATTCCTTGTAATAGCAGGCTGGTATAAGACACCCCCCCCATTACCTCAATAAGGAGGGCAAACAGACTGGAATTAACCAGTCTTGTCGGCCCGACCCTTGGAAGAAAAAGGAGCACAGTCAACTCTCCCACCCCCTTCCACGTTGCAGCTCTTCCTCCTTATTAAAGGCAGAAGTCTGCACTTCTGGAGTCCTGGAGCTATGTTTCAGTTGTGGAAAGGAGAGTATTCCTCAATCTAGGTAAGTGTTGGCCCATCCTACTCCTTCTTTTACTCCTTCCACCTTCACCATCCACTTCAGGCTTTGCTACCTGCACTGCAACAGATTTCCTACAGCCCAGCTTCCCTTATTGATCATGAGGCATACCTTTCAGAGATGTGGGGGCCCTTCTCCTGCCCCCTCCCCCCCTTGTTTCGTTGTTTTTTGGGGACCGCCTCAGTGTTCCCGTTCAGGAGGGGGCCTTCTGCTGCAAGGCTAGTAGCTACCACAGAGGCATACTACCCGGGGAAGTTTTTTACTCGTCCCTTGGGTAGTGGGAGAGGGAGGAGAGAGATCTTAGCTTCATAGACACTTCCTGGGTTCCCTCCTCTCAGTATCATGGTGTAACCGTGTGCCAGACAAGGCATTTACAGGAGCTCCCACGGGTGGCTGTGTGCCCTCTTGCGATCCCCACACTACTCTTGCTTCTGGGCTAAGTTAGGCCCTGGCTTTAGTCTATTCAGGGGCATTTCCTCTTGGGCTGGATGCCAGAATCAGCTGCAAGCTCCCAACCTTCATGCCGAGGTCTCGGGACACCCAGGCTTCAGCAGTGCATGCCTTCATAATTTCCTGGATTGGAAGTTCTCTTGCGTATTTCCTTTCCACTCAAATCGCAACTTATCAACAAGATAAAGATGGAAGGCCTCGACCATGGCTCTCGACCTGCTTGTCGACACTCTGTGGCAACTCCCTCCTCGAACACTTTCTCTTACAGGAACCCCTCTGCCACCTGAGTTTATCCTCGCTTTGCCACACCCCTAGCTCCGGATTGGGAGACAAGATACAGCAGGAAGGAGTATTGGCCATGGCAGGTACTCCCTTACCTCATTTTTTTTCTCATTGCAGGAAGGATGTAGATACAATGTCATGCATGTGGCCGCTAAGGAGAACCAGGCTGGGATTAGTCATCTCTTATTGGATACTTTAGAGAACCCCGAATTCATGAGACTTATGTACCCTGATGATGAAGAAGGAATGCTTCAAAAAAGAATAAGATATATTGTTGATCTGTATCTCAACACACCTGATAAAATGGTAATTTGCCAAGGAATACTGCAGTGTGTTCCTTTTAGTTTTTCAAGGACAGATTTACCAATTATCATTGATTTCTTTTAGGGATTTGACACTCCTCTTCATTTTTCTTGCAAATTTGGCAATGCTGATGTAGTTAATGTGCTGTGTTCACATCCTGACATCATAAAGAACCCAAGGAACAAATATGATCAGACACCGGAGCAGGTAATTGGTTGTTTCAGTGTTGTATTATTGCTTGTTGCTAGTGCATTTAATTTAATTCATGTAATCACTCTCCTTGAAATCAGTATTCCAGACATTCAACCTATTTGCCCATGGTTGGGGGCACAAGAGACGCTGCTGTCCCCTGCATGCAAATGGTGTTGATCTGCGCAGATAAACCCCATTTCAGTTTATAAATGTTAGTGTCTGGAATACCCCTTTTAACCGCTACCCAACATGTGAGCCCACTCCATACATGACAGGTGCCAGCTATAGAATACAGTTAATGCCTGTTTGCAGCAGCCATTGAACCCTTTAGGTGTCACAGTCAGTGCCGATAGTTGCATGTAAATGGCTGGACAGAGAAAAAGTGCTCCCTCTGTCTCTGTATTGGTGCCCTACAATCATGAGTTAGCGGGGTGCTGTTTTAATGGCACTCTGTGTGGTGGAGGCGCTTAGGCCTATTACTTTCTCCCAAAGAACTTGTAACACCTTCCTATTGAGTACAATGTACGATAGCATTGAAAATGCCAGGTTATTGGTCAAACAATTTGAAAATCGCACATTTGCGTCCTAAAAAACATTTTTAATTACAATAGCAAAATATTAAATTTAAAACTTTTTTTTTTTTTTCCCCTCATCCGTGTCATTGGGGAATACAGCAGACCTTGGGATATAGCTCCTGCCAGTAGGAGGTGGACACTAGGCAAAGAAAATACCCTCCTGCAGGCACTGAGCTAAATCAGTTTTAGCTTGGTATCCATAGGAGGTAGACCTCCTGCTCTGCAGGTCTTTTCTGCTTTTCTTTTTACTTTTTTACTTTTTACCCTCTAGGTGGGAATCGGGGATGAGCTAACTTCCCTGATGGTTCATAAGTGGAGACAGCAAACCGTGCTACATCAGACACTATTACTACCTCCTCCCAAGAACGCAAAGTGGAACAGAGCTGCACTAATAACTCTGCTTCCTGCTAGCCATGGGGTCACCTGAGATTCCTGCCTGTTCCCCCATATTCAGCGTCTCTCACCATTTAGTGATAGCTGCTGAAGCCATGACCTTGCTGGTAGGCTGCGGAAGCTGAAATGAATAGGTTAAGGTGAGGGGAGTAAACTGGATCAATAATCTTATATAGCGCCAAACCTATTCCGCAGCGCTTACCAAAACAGGAGGATACAGAAAGACAAAAATGCAAAAACCACGGTTACATGTAGTAATCAGGTGATGGAAACAGTAGGGGTGACGATCCTGCTCCAATGAGCTTAGACTACAAATAATGGGGGGATACAGAAGGTAAAGTGGCTGGAGATGTGGGGAGTGTGGGATGCTATACACATAAACGATGGTCAGACATAATTAGTCAAGTATTGTGCCATCGCACCTCACCTTCCATACACTCATTGATGTCTCTCCTCTAAACCCCACCCCCTTTTTCTGGCCTAACCTCATGGTCTGTCAACCATACCAGCTCTGTCTCGGGCGTAGCTTCTGCTCGCATGCACGTGTGGTCGGCGGAGGCACAGGACCTCTCCAGTTCTAGACTCCCAGGAGACACTGTGCTTTATCTCTGCGCTCGGCACATTTTGGTCAGGCCAGCTCTGCTGTTTGCATCCCGGCCACTGGGACTCACGATCTGTGGTGAAGTGGGGTACTGATGCCTGCGATGCATGCCTGCCTTGGGCCTGATGGCAGGGAAGAGACACCTTTTGTAGGCTAGGACTACCCCTGGCCTGGAAATCTCTAATTGACTGCCTGGCTTGTAGGCCTATACAGGTCGCAAGAGGAGACAGGACTTCCTGTTGGCATGCTGGAGGAGGTGGTACTTCCTCTGCCTTATTCTGTAATGCTATGGGCTGTTGGCCGCATCCAGATTCACCTTCCCAGCTCTGTGATCCTCTTCTCCTCATAAAGGGGCACATAGCAGAATATAACGGTTTCCATATTGTGCTGTGCTCCTCACTCCTGCTGAAGGGTCTCCAGCAGCACCCATAGCAGTTTTGCAGCAGATCACGAGCTTTCTGGTATACTGCTTTGGTCCCGGTAGCCTACGTCCTATCGGTGTTTTTCCTTGCCTTCTCCTTTCCTGGGGCTGAACTGTTGGTTCACCGATGATTGTAGTCTGCCTATTTTGCCAGTAGCAAACTGGAGAACACCAAGTTCTTTCCCCGCAACTTTTTTCCCCTGTTCTTCAGTCCCTATGAGGTTTTCAAATCTCTTCATATGTTTTCAGCAAGGCGTCACCGTCCCTAATTGATACCACCCTACTAAATTTGCTAATGCTTTCTTGACAATTGGCAACTTCTGCCTTCCTACTGAAAGGAACACTTTCTGTCCTACAGAAAGCTTTACTTGGCAGCTTCCTGTGGCCCCCCAAAGGGTTCAAAAAGTCATATATGTATTCCAAAATGATACCAATAGAAACTACAGGACGTCCTGCAAAAAAACGACAACTATGTTGACGGAAAAATTTAAGAAATTATGTCCGTCAGTGGATGGTGGCAGAAAATTAATTTAAAAAAATCTTTGGGGGAAAAAAAAGTAGTACAGTTAAAAAAAAAAAAAAAAAAAAAAGGATTTAGTATTTTAGTAATCGTACTGACCCATAGAATAAAATGTATTTAATTTTGCTGCCAAAGAGGCATCCCACAAAAAAAAGCCTTCGGACAGCTGCATGGAACGATAAAGAAGAGTTATGACTTCTTACAAGTGAGAAGGAAAAACAGAGACTGGGTGGAACGGGGGAGAGAGAAAGGTCTGCGTCTTTAAGGAGTTAAGTAAATTCTGGTTTTCTTCAACGTAACACCTTGTTTTTACTGTTTCTCAAACAGGTCATATGTGAACGAAGCAAAAATAAATCGCAAGAATTAAAAGAAAAGATTAAAGAATATCTAAAAGGTTGGTGTGGTAATAGAGATGTATTATAACATATTATCTTTCAGGGATGTCAAACCTCTTTTCACTGACTGCCACATCAGCATTATGGTATCCTTACAACTACAAATGGCACTTTGAAGGCAGTGCTAAAAAGGGAAGGGAGGAGAACAGACGGACCAGAGCAAGGTTCAAGTCCAGCAAAACTGACGCTTGACTGTAAACTTCCAGGTAGTTGGTGAAAAGGCAAAATAACGAGAGTTCGAAAAAGCTGGTGGAAGGTTCCCAAAAAATTCTTTAGAGCAGAACCCTTATTCACTAGGTTAAGTAGCAGTATAACGTAGCATCCTCAGATCCATGCAGCAGGCTCACAGGATCTAGACAGGTAGGCTGGAACAGACTGTCCTCTGCACGATGGTAGCAAGGACCAGCCAAGATGTACAAGCGGCCTCATACAAACTGCACTGTACTGCAGGACAGGTTCCGAGGGAGAAGCATACGGAGTGCAGAACAAAGACTGGAAGGGCTGCAGTTACTGCACTCAGTATGCATCGGACTTCGCAGTGTAGGACCAGTATGGCGGCCACGATCCTGGTACCTAACAGCAGGCCGCAGACCAGTGCACAGTGCACCAAAGACTCTTCCTGGCACAGCTTGGGACCCTCCAATCTAGAAAATGCTTTTCTGTGGCCGGCTCTCATGGGCCACAAAATAACATGGGGGTTCGGATTTGGCCTAAAGGCCTTGGGTTTGACAGATGGGGGAGGTAGGTAGATATATAGTGTATGTATTTAAGCTGTGGTAAGGTTGGGACATTGACACAAAAATATCGATAGTCGATACTCTGGATTATAGTAAAATATCGGTGGAAAACTATATTTCGACTTTTTAAAATGCTGTATAAAAATAAAACCGGTCTAGGGTTAATAAAGCAACAATCAACAAAAAAACTATAGTTTTCTTTTAAAACTTTAAACTGTTGAATTTTATTATTAACTTCTAACTATTAATAACATCATGAAAATAAAAAATTACAGATGAAACATATAATTTAAATTAGGTATATGAAAAGCAGTTTTTTTATCATTGGCCCCAATAATCGTTATCTAATGAGCCAAGAAATATTAATTTGCTCACATGCTCTCCCCTTCGAGCAGACATAATTTCACCAACTTTTGAATATATTCTTTCTGCAGGAACTGAAGTAGCAACTACAGAAAGATTTTTTTCTACCTAGCTGATACAAATTGGAGTAGGGTTGGCATATTTCCCTCCATATTATAAAAGGGTTGTCTCCTAAACAACCTGGGGGTGGCATTTTTAAGTACAAAAAAAGTTCTGGTGGTGTTTCATCTAAGGTTATTTTTTTCTTTTCTTTTTTTGAGTTTCTACGAACGTTTGTGCATTCAGCGCATCCCTCCATCTTTCATTTAGAAAGCATTGCCCACAGCCATTGCATTAGATGCAAGCGTTCAGAGCCTGCGTCTAACGCCATGAGCAAACGCATGTGGAAAAGGGGCCTAAGACCCCACTTTTTCTGAGAGTCGTTTTGCCTGGAGCAAACCTTATTGGTGACAGTCGCCTCACACTTTCCAAAAGTTTCTAGAACTTGTTTATAAGTTCATTAGTGCCTCGAGCAAAACTCCATCCTGTACCAACACAAAGGAAAGGGCAGAATGTGAAGAAAGCAAATCTGGTCACCGGACCACAAGACACGCTTCTTCTTTACAAAAACCGATATATCGGTAACATTAATAGTTCAAGGCGATATATCAGACATAACAATATCGATGAAAAGTATCGCCAAGGCATTAGCGATATATCCATATTTCGATATATCGGTTTTCGATGTCCCAACCTTGAGCTGTTCCATGCCCCAAAGTGGCAAAATTTCATGGTTAAGAATGTGTATATTTTTTTTATTTATTTTTTTAGATTAAAAATAACTTTTTACTTAATTTTCAAGTTGCATCCAGACTTTCTGAACATTTAGAATCTTATGAAATTTCATTAACTTCTATATTTTGAAAAGCATGACTGAAGGAAAGAAAGGTTAAACATTTCAAAGGGCTTCATCAACAATGTCCATATGCCCTATCAGGACTTGGGGGGTTCCCTGCTATGGACTGCATGTTTGCCAGAACACACTGCTTTCTCTGTAAGAGCAGCTCCTGCTCTTCCTTTATACATTTAAAAAGTCTTAGCAAATACTTTTGAGGGGAAAATTGAGCAAAAGCCAGCTTTTCCGTGTTGTGGCACTTAGCCATCTGCTAGTTATGATTGAGAGATCTCAGGATTAGCAAAATGTAGGCAAAATTCTTCTAGGATTTCTAGTCTTTGTTCCTAAGTGGAGCATAGAAATAACTGAGTATTTTATGCATGGCCTACAGCAACTGCTTCTCCTGAAAAGGAGGACCTATTTATAACCAATATAATTTTAGAAAATGGAGGTTCTACAGAATTGTTTGAAAATACAGTTTACAGACTTAACTTCTAACTTTAGCACAATGGCTGCATCACTAACTGTTGTAAGATCAAATGCAAAGTAGGTTTTTATACATCATTATCTATAGGAGTTCATTGATGGGTATGGTAATTTAACTTCTAGGGATCTGTGCCAAACATAACATTTTGGCTTCGTTTTCTAGGCCATTTTTATGTCCCTTTATTGCGTGCTGAGGATAACTCCTCATTTCCTATCATTGGTGTACCATGGTCACCTGAGCAACCGGATATTCTCTCTCAACCTCGGTACTTTGGAAGCCCAAAAGATCCGTTGCTTGCAGTGAAGGCCTTTGCTGGACCCATGAGCCCTTCCAAGGTGAGAAACTTTATCGTGGGAGATTCTGATGCCAAAAACTCTTTCCATTGCGTGTTTTGAAGTCTGAATGTTGGACATGCAAAGCGGTGATTTCAAATCAGTGTTTCCAGGTACTCAGATGGGTTTCCTGGCATAAAGTGGACTTTAAAAATGCAATTTACACACTGCAGAATAAAGGTGCACGTTTACAGTCCGCAGATTGGTTGCAGACGTTCTCTACGTGTTAGGTCTGCTACCTGGGTCTGCCGCTCTCTTGTTGTTCCGGGTCAGATGCGGGCATCGCTCTGTTCCTTCTGTATGAATGTACTCCTTGTTTCTATCTTGTAACTTCCCGGTGTCGTACAATCGTGAAATTTGGCACAAGCATTCTTTAGATCCTAAATAGGAAAAGTAAAGGTGTCACTAGATGGACATTGTCTTCATTCGGCCTTACGAACTATGTTACTATGTTACTACTCGATTATTCAATGCTAAGTGCAAAACTAAGTACACCCCTATATAATCTGACTTCCCAGTGTTGTACAAGCGTGAAATTTTGCACAACAATCTAACTGACCTCTGTGTGTGTATATACTGAGGAGAATCTACCTCACCTATGTGTATGTATTGAGAACAATCTAGCTGACCTCTGTGTGCATATACTGAAAGGCTGTAAAGTACATAAGGAAGCGGCCATGGACTGCAGGGATGGAGCATGCCTTTTAGGCTAACAAAGGGCTGCAACCTCCTGTCTGGGTTTAAATTTGAATAAAAGCGGTGTTCTCTTTTAAGGGTAAAAAGTGAGGAGAGTGGGAGGGGTGGCGCATTCTGCAGAGGGACATCGGTACATGCAGTCTGAGAAGAATCTAACGCTCCTTTATGTGTGTGCATATTTTATTCCTCGGTTCTTCTGAAGTAACCATGACTTCATGAAAATTTTCCATGCGAACAGGTAAACACCTGTACCAAACTAACTTGGGCGAAGCCAGGTATATCAGCTAGTCTCCCTATATAGCTGAGCTTTATCTTTAGCCTGTGCATCATTCCCGTCTCTGTGATAAGTCAATTCTGTTTTGTGCGTCCTGTGTTTACATCGTCCCTGTGTCCTAACGGGAATAGTTAGCTCCGAGGTTCCAGTCGTGGGGCCGTTCGTATCAGGACACCTACCCTGCTTTTAGGCAGGAGTCTTCCCATCTTCCTGATTAGCTAAGTGCAGGGGGGTGGGGCGTATGTCCTTAAGGTGTTAAAGGGGATTTCATCTTGGGCATGATTTGAGATTGGAAATACCAATCTGTATTTCGTGTGGTCAGTGGTGGTGGGGATTAGCAGAAAGTTACTGAAGTTACAGAAACTGCTTTGCACAGCGTTACTACACTTGTTTCCGTAACTCTCATTCACTTCTATGGGAGGTAGAGAAACTGCATATGGAAACAAACTGAATATTTTTTTTTCTAATGCACCCACATTTGGCTGCCTCATACAGAATAGGTGAATAGAAGTTTAAGGAGCAGAACTCTCATCACTGACAGACCTGGTGGAATGATAAAGGAAGTGTCTGCAGCGCAGCTCTTACATGCCTCTCCCTGTGGTCCCCCCCCCCCCCCCCCATGGTGTTTTTTTTTCCCAGTTAACTTTTTGTGTGGGTTTCTTTTTTTTTTTTTTTTTTTTTTTTTTAAACCGTTAAATTTAACAAAAACAATGTGTTAAAGATGGTGATATACTGCAGATAGTTATACTAGGAGTTCTGCTGCTGAATAAATTACTTTTTAACTATTGGATGCCTGATCAGTGTCGAATACAAGGGGTCACAACCTGTTTGGCGGGTGATTTGACTAAAGTCTGTAGTAACGTACAAGTCCATGGACTATACCGTTCTACTATGCAAGTGGGGGCTGTTGCACTGATTTGATACTGTATATATGTTCTCTTAGAGCAAAATTTTAAATGCATATATATTTGAAAATGTCCTATTCAATGACTGAAAAAACGGTAAAAACAAAGTGGACAACCCCCTTTAATTACATAATTCTCTCTGAAAATGAAGTGGTGTATTATGATTATAGAGGGGTCTAATATCAAGAATATGTTTTAGGCTGAGGATTTTAGAAGAACATGGAAGACTCCGCCACGGGATAGAGCTGGATTTTATCATAATGTCAGGAAAACTGATCCAGAGCGAGGCGAGGAGAGAGTTGGAAGGTAACGTTTAGTCTTCTGTATTGTGCAGAAGTGTGGTTCTAATTTAGAAGATGCTTTTCAAGAAATTCTAAACTTAGCTTGATTGCGAATATCTCCCCCCACCCCTATTCTTTATCATTGCTAGAGATCTAGCTCATGAGCTGGCCGTCCCGTGGGTGGAATATTGGGAATTTCTCGGTTGTTTTCTCGATCTTTCTTCCCAGGATGGTTTAGGGAAGCTTGAGGAATTTCTTAGTAAAAGGGAAGCAAGTGAACGAATGCAGTTGGAACAGGAACATGAGCTCTGCAATAAATACAAGACTCCATCACCGGCAGGTAATGCAGCTTTGGCCTGATTTGCTGTGTCCATATTGTAAACTTACTTTTTACTAATGGCTCGTACCTTTTTGTCCTGCTGGCGTAAGTTCTGCATGTCTGAAATGAATTGTTTGGTGAAGCATATAGTGTACATCTGAGAAATTGCTTTACTAAGTGGTTGTTTTTTTTTTCTTCTGGGTTTTGTTTTTTCGCATTTTTTGTTTATGGCCGAGAACAAAGTTATTACAGTTCAGGATACTTACAAAATTAATTCTCTTTGTAGGAAAATGCAGAAAAATCTGTAATTCGGTTTCTGTTGGGGCATTTTTAGATGATGAAGAAGAAATAAGTCTGGAACAGATAAAGAACCGTCAGAATGCAGCTCTGAAAAATAGCCTTCCGTTGACTTCTACTAACACAATCTCAATCCCAGAATGCATCATGGATTCAACACCCCTGCGAAGCAGTTGCCGCATTGACGGCTCAAAGCGGGGCTACTGCAGTCCTTTAAATGACGATATGAGCCCTCCTGGAGAACGTAGACATCCGCAGGGTTTGGAGGCGCTTTCTCCTGTATCTAATCTCATGGCAGAGTTTGAAAAACTTTCAATGAGTGAGCTGAAGGAAGCCAGTAATGAGGAATCTCCATCAAAAAGTGCATGCTTTATGTCACAGAAACTAGGAGAGATGACTATTTCTAATGATCTCGTAGATCTGGACTCCAGCAGCCCTACAAGGAGGACAAAATCTTCTCCATTAATGGAGATTGAGAATCCTTTGCCTACTTCCAGCCAACTGGACCAACCTTTAACCCCAGGGACCATCAATGAGCCATCCTCATCAAATGCACATTCAGGTTCTCCCAGTCAGCAACTGGTCATGAAAACTTCAACTAAACCTCAAAGTAATAGGTTACTGTTCCTCCTTGGGTATGTATACTATGTATGAGTAGTTAACTCAGTAGTACCCTGAATTTGTACAATCGGTAAAATGCCTAATTTTAAAGGGGTGTTTATTGTCTGTGCCATTAGGGGACACAGCTGAAGACTGTGTATAGCTGCTACTACTACTATGAGACTCACTAAGGGCCCTTTTACAAGGGTAACAGCAATAATTGTCCTTGTGCTTTTACAGGGAAAGCCTTCCTTTAAACCCTGGCATCCTTGTCCATATACTTCTTCTGAGTCGTCCTCTGCATGAAGGGCTGCCCACCCTAGTCAGTCAGGGTGGGTGGATGACTTCCTGATTCATAAACACCTGGTTAACCCTCACCCATTTCAGAAACCTGCATCCAGGAGATAATCATCTCCGGCAGCTATGCCATAGTTTGTCTACAGTCCTTCAGGTCCCCACTTCCAAAGTCTCCTTCACGGATCAACGCTTTGGATCAGGCAATATGCCATCTCTTCACCCAGGATATCCTCGTTCTGGTTTCCTTCGCAAAGCGTTTCACTGTTTTTTATTCCAATATTTTTTTGATACCCATGAAGGTCTGAACCATCAGTCTTGTTCTGGATTTGAAAAAACTGAATTAATGACCATCTTTTCTCAGTGGGACAATTCTGCACGCTCACTTGACTGAATAAATCAGTCTACATGTGGCACTTCAACGCTCCCTGCAATGATGGCTAGATTCCCCTCAAGTTCACCATGGGCAATCATTTCTGGCATCTCAATGGCTGGTGCTCACGACAGATGCCAGTCTCCTCAGGTGGGGAGGTACGTTACAAAATCTCAGTGCAAAGAACGTGAACAGTACGGGATGTGTCCCTCCCGATAAATGTGTGGAACTTTGGCCAGTCCTACTGTCGCTCTGTCACTTCACACAACAACCTATGGGTTTCCAGTCCATGTCCAGCTGGACAGTTCAACGATGGTTGCGTACATAAATCTGGATAGGACCCTTAGTACAGCAGTCATGGAGGAAACTGACCTGGTTCCAACTCAATTTCAACATATTTCAAGACCTGTGGCACAGATGGGGTTGCCCAGATGTTGACATGCTGGGTCCAGAATCAATTGCAAGCTTCCAACCTTCGTGTCAAGGTTGCTAGACTCCCAGGCTCGAGTGCTGGATGCCCTTGTAATTCCATGGACCAGCTAAAGCTTACCTACATATTTACCCTGTTCCTGCTTGTCCATCAACTGCTCAAAAAGGTAAAACTTGGAAGGTCTTTCAGGGGTCCTGGTGGCTTGGACTGGCTTCAACTAGTCTGGTAGGTGGATCTGGTCAAACCTATTCATCGACTCTCCATGGCACCTCCACCTTTCTTAGGACTATCTTTTCTTACAGGGATCCATCTTTTGCCTGAGTTTAGCCCCTCTTCGTTTAATGGCGTGGCGGTTTAAGCCGCACTCTTGAGTGTCTGTCTGGTTTTACAGAACCAGTCATCCAGACTATGCTAAAGGCTAGACAGACCTCAACATCTCGGGTTTACCACTGCATGTGGAAAGCTTTTTTCCTCTGGTCTAAACAAAGTTTTCATTACATACGCTTTTCTCTATCCCAACTAATGTTCTTTCTTCAAGAAGGTCTTCACATGGGGTTGGGCCTCAGTTCTTTTGAAAGATCCGATATCAGCTCTGTTCATTCTTTTCCAGTTCCCTTCGAACCTCTGTGCAACATCCCAACTTGCCTCCTAGCCTGGAAGATGGCTTTCTTCCTATTCTCTGGGTTTACGAACTTACAGCCCCGCCAGCCAAGCCTCCCTTCACCATACTATATCAGAATGTTCTGTCATCTGCCCTCCTTCCTGCCAATAGTGGTATCATCCTTCCACATCAATGAGGACATTGTTCTACCCTCCATCTGTCCTTCAGGCTCTAACCCAGAGGCACGCGCACTCCATAATTTTGAATTCGTTTGTGCTCTGGGAATTTACTTGTCTCAACTGTCCGCATTCACGCATCCAGAATCCCTTTTCATGATTCCAGATGGTTCAAGACAGGGCCTTGCAACATCCAAAGTTGTCATTTCACATTGGATCAGGTCAACCGTGGTGGAGGCATACTGTGCAAAGGAGAGGGAACCTCGCTTTTTCATGACTGCTTATTCGACCTGGGGTGTGGGTGCTTCTTGGGCGGCACGCAACAACGCTTCTGCTTTTCAAGTCTGCAAGGTCGTCATGGGCTTCTACACACTTTTGCAAAGTTGTACAAAGTTCACATATTTGCTTCTCTTGGTTGGTGCATTTTATAGATGGCTATATTTTTGGCCGTATGTCGTCTTTTCCTCCTAGTTGTAGCAGCTATACCCACAGTCCTCAGCTGTGTTCCCCAATGAATGTGATGAGAGGGCTCATAAAATAATTTGGACAACAAGGTTTTTCTGCACTTATCGTATGTTTTGGGCCCTCCCCTATGCCGAAAGCTATATAAAATAGTCACCGAACCGCCGGTTCCCATGGCTTCTGACAAGTGATGTTTTGTAAACCTCTCGTGGTGTACAGGACATCATCCATGATATCCCTGTCGGGCCTTCTGTTGGCTGCAGAGGTCATGTGGGTTAACAGCCCATGTGATCGCTGCAGTGCTTGTAAACAGAATAATGGGGGAGGGGGGGGGGGCAGCAATGTCCGTGCTGTTTATTTTTATAGATCTTGCATCCACCATTGTCATCCATACTCCCCACACTGCCACCAATACGGAAAACCCTGCTGAAGTTTTTAGGGGCCTTGTCTTTAGCTTTTGGTTTTGTGAAAAGTGCCCTGACAATGTGCTAACCTTCAGCATACAGCTTTAAAAGGGATAATTTTGTTCAGATTACGGTTCATAGACGGGTAACAAATCTTGAAAACAGGAATTTAAAGTACTAAAAGTCTAACCTAGTGATATGCCTATCACGCAAGTACTAAGCGTTCTCTGTCTGTGTTAGTAAGATGTGGTGATCAGGCCAGGATCTCCGTCTGTAATCCGTGCATAAAAACTTCTTCTTTTTCTTCTACACGGTTCTTACTTTTAGATCCATACAGATCTTTGAATTGATGAAGTGGAAGGAACCTCCTATATACCATATAGTAGTAATCCTTTATTTGTATGGCGCCAACTTATTCCGCAGCGCTTTCAAAGCACAGGGTAACAGACAATAAAACAGTTACACCTAGTATTCAATTTTAGGGAAACACAGGTGGGGGGCCGACACAAAGTAGCCTACAAACAGAGGTGATGCAGGAGTTATGGGGGCAGGGGATGTACACTGTAGACAATAGTCCAGGGGTGCACTAGTGTTGAGGTGCAGTTCAGGAGACTTGATATGCTTTTTTTTTTTTTTTTTTTTTTTTTTTTAAAGAGGTGCGTTTTTTAAGGTGTGTCTGAAGTTCTGTGCGTCTGTGATTGTCTGAAAGTTTTGGGGTAGTGTGTTCCAGAGGACTGGTGCTGCTCTAGAGAAGTTCTGGAGGTGAGAATATGAGCTTTGGATTTGTGAGAGGTGGGGGGTTGTTTAGTTTTTGTTAGCAGAACGTAGTGCGCGGACTGGGTGATGTATGGAGAGGAGGGAAGCAGTGTACGGTCCAATAGAGAGCTTTATGGGTTAGATGAGTTTCAATTGAGTTTGGTAGTGGATGGGCAGCTAGTGCAGTGACTGGCATAGTGCAGCAGCATCCGAGAAACAGCTGGGATAGGAAGATGAGGCTAGCTGCAACATCAGAGGATCGCAACCTCGCAGAACTGATTGGAGGCGTTTTTGCCAGAAGAAAAACTCCTCTCCTCCAGTGAGAACGCATGTTGGTGAGCATGCTATAAGCCAGAATCGGACATGTGTAGTACAGATTTTTTTTTTTTTCCTGCGCCGTGAGTACGTGCTACCAATCCGCAATATCAATTGTGGACGGGCCAGGGGTTGGACGGCTTCCATTGACTTCAATGGAAGCTGTTTGTGCGGACACCACACAAAATAGAGCATGCTACGATTTCTTTCCTCCGCTCGTGGAAGCCGCAATTGGTCTCCATGTGTGTGCAAGAAGAGATTTCTTTTTTTCCATAGCATGCTATGAATGGTGTCTGCTACGGATCCACGATCCAGCCGTGGATTCCACAATGCAAATCCGTTTGTGTGCAGACAGCCTTACAGGCTACTTAGGTTCTCGTAACATGTCCAAGGCAAGTTCCATGCTTAGGGCATCCCTTCATAAGCCCGAGGTACTAAGCTGTGGCTGTCACTGACAAACTTGAAGATATCTGCATTACATGGTCGCTAGCTAGTAGTACATTATGGTGGTTTGGACCTTTTAAATCGGGTAATAACTGGATCTTGTTATGACATAACTCACTGTGCATGATTACAGCCGTTAGGGCCTTTTGACATTTGCAAATAATTAGGAGTGAACATTCATTTTACTAATAATCTGCCCATGTGTAGGTACCAGTGATCAGCCAACAAACACATGATGTTGAGGGGATTTGCATCTTTATTTTTATCGCCACGTAAAAAATAAAATTTTGGGGAATCCTATCACTCTATAAACTGGGTTGTGCTGCTGACAGCAATGGACGTGCTTGGGCCCTATCTGTGAGCACATACAGTAGTGCTAATCCCTCTCTATATAAATGGATCTGAAAGGACCCTGATAGAGATGAACCCTGGTAGAGGTTTTCAAGTCAGTCAGAAAATCTGTCAGTGTAAATGCACCATTACTCAAGTCTTGGAATGGCTTCTATTCCGCCATGGATAACGTATATACTTTTCTCTTTCAGTAAAGAGCCAACCAAATTAGACAATGATGTGCTAACTGCTGTTGAAAATGTGGAAATTGATGCACAGAAATACCCCATGATTTCCAAGTGGATGAAGTCTGTATTGCCGTACTCCAGTACAGAACGACACAGGTTTTTATAACATTACTCTTTTTATTCTGTAGGCCAATCCAAGTGTTGGTCTTGTCTTTTTGTCTGAACTTTGTGTATTTTTTTTTTTTTTTATAGTTGGCCAAGCCCAGCTGTTCTGACCGGAAGAAACCGTTCCCATACTTTTGCTTGCAACTCTCCTGGTGGCAATGGATTTTACACTCCTGGTAGGAGCAGTCCAATTCTGGGAAGCCCCGGCAAATACATGAACACATCTGATTATTGCAGTCCAGGAAGGTATAGCCCAGCCTATGCCAGTCACATACAGCTTCTACGGTTACGTCACTTCACAGACCAGACTGGCCTTTGAAGAGGTTTCTCAATGCAAAACGTGACCGACATGAAGTATCCCAATACATGAAACGACCCTCTGCCAAGGTCCGCTACACTGAGCTCAGAGCTGTCCAACAGGGTTGATGCAGCAAATTGTATTAAGAAACAAGACACTGACAATCACATGTGTCACTCTAGAAAAGTTGTCTGTGTCAATGCTTGCTTGACCAGATTTTCTATGGTGATGACCCTATCCACTTTAAAAGATGGAAGACCTAGATCATGGTGTCTGACATATTTTGTGAACTTTTAAAGAATAAAAAACAAACTAGTAGTCACAGTCAGGAAATTTGTCAATGAATCTCGTTGGCACATACTTCTCTTAGCTAATGATGTGGTTTTATATGCCTAGTTCGTCACTAGCACTCAGCAATAACTAGCAGTGTCTGACGTGTGTAGGGCTCTCCCAAGTTAACCCTACTGGAGCCGCCATCCTTAAATTCTTGCACTAATGCAGTGTTTTCAGCCCCACACATGCATCTATTTACTATCAAGAGCAGACTTGGTAAGCTCCTATGGTTTTAGTGGCCTTTCTATGTTTTAATTTCCAGTTTGCTGTGTTTTAAGTATTTGAATACTTGGGCCACTTAAAATGCTTTACCAGGCTACAGATGTAAAACCTGGTCTTTAACCTTAAGGTACTGGTTTGATATTAACGTGGAGTAACTAATATTGATTACAAGGTTGGGTGCAATTTGTTTTACTATTTCTTGTGATCTATACATAAATATTTTTTCCTTTTGCTACAGCGTTTTGAACACACTTAATTACTACGACACATGTTGCTGTGTTACATTGCACAAGGGAAACTGAACAATCAATGTTTTTTGCAGTCTTCACTCCAAGGTTTTTGTCATTTAGTGTTTTCCAAACTGCATTGTATCAGTCCAGTGACGGTTCTTATGAAGAACCTTTTTGGTAATTAAACAGTGTTGGAACTCGTCCGTACGTATGTAGGATACATGAGATGCATTCCAAAAAATTGTTCATGTTCTCAGTAAAGGACCAGTTAAAAGGCCTTATGACACCGCTTCAGAAGTAACCTTGTAATATAGCTGTCAATGTCAGTGTGTAACCCAAAGTTTTTTTGTTTTGTTTTCCTGTTCCTATGGATAACATGTTGCTATTACATTGACAAATATACTTCAGGATAGAAGTTTTAAGTTTTATTTTCTGAAGATGAGCAGGCCAGTGCCCCAGTTCTCTCACATGGACCGAAAGTCTTGTGTGGATTTTAAAGTCTCCTTTTAAGGAGAGTTCATTGCATTTCTGTTTCTGAATAAGATTATGCTGCAATAGGTTTAACTGTAATGTTAAAGAATCACTATTACCTTTCTAACAAACCCAGGATTTGCACTATCCATATCTTTTTGCTAATTTATTTAGACATCCAAATACAATGGGCCTAATTAGGCCATTAATTGTAACTCTTTATATATATATATATATATATATATATATATATATATATATATAATTTTTTTTTAAATTATTGTATACATGTAAAGTTGAAAAATATATCTTGAAAGGCTGACGTGTACAGCTGATCACTATTGCTAATCAACATCCATCTTCAGTTGCATAGGGACTCTGAGCATGCAGGACACTGCTTCTCTGTGCCTGCAGTCTTCTGCACTCTTGCAAGGACAGTACTCATCATGCTCCTATATGGAGATTTACATTCTAATGATCTAGGCCATGGGCAGTGTATGTGTAGTGGTTGTAATATCCCCATTCAGCTTCTCCTCTTCCTCACATCATGGATGCACTGATTCACTGTCCCAGTGCATCTGGTGTAATACTGAATACATCTCAGTATTACACCAGATGCACTGGGACACTAAATATGTGCATTGGGTCTTGACAGAGTGGGCAGGATGTGAGGAGAAGGTGAATGCAGCATAAGAACAGCCTTTCCTTAAACATTGCCTGTGGGCAGGATAATTGGAAAAATATCTAGGGGAATTTTAAGTGTGTTGTTTTTTTTTTGTTTTTTTTTTTCTTGTTTGTTTATATATCAATGTTTTCTTTGAGTAGCTATGATTAACATAAGTCCAGAACTGTCTGCAACACTGCAGTCCCAGTGAAGCAACATCCACCATACTTTATCTGCAGCTGAATAGAGATGCCTATTTTACTTGGTAACCATCTACAGAATAGACATAAGTGCAGCCTTTCAAGATGATAGTGGTTTTTTTTTTCTCCTCCTAACATGTACCCAATAGGTTAAATATATCAAGGTAAAACCTAATGTCTTGCTCATTTAAAAAGAAAATCTTAAAATGTAACAACCATTTTAACTTTTCTCTCTAAATCCCTCGAGGAGGTGATGAGTATTTTTGCAATATTCTTAATCCGCCTATTCTGTAAAAAAAAAATTTTAATTTGAAAATCTCCTATTCAGCCATGCAGTTTTGAGAAGTGTTGCTAGAAAAAAGTATGCTGCAATAGAAGTATGTAGTTGGAGAAGAACAGAGCACAGTATTCGGCTATGCAGCTAGCTGAAGACTGATTTCCCTAGCAATGATTTTGCTAGCTGCATTAGTGGTTTTACTTGTGTTTTATCAGTTACAGCAAACAAACTGACATACAGGAGATTTAAGCCATCTTTTGAGCGATAATCGTCGTGTGTAAATGTGTGCCCATCGTGCACTTGCCATACACTTTTCAGCCATCGCTGAGTTCAGCTCAGCTTAAAATCCATCAGGACTGATGAGTGACCGCATGCTGAGTTCTCTGCAGGAAGTGCTGATAACATTCGTTCAGCAGCTGTCCTGCTGGAGAACAAGAGTGATTTATTTAGAGAACAGACCACCCACTGTTCTCTAAATACACAAAAATGAAGCTAGTTAGCTACTATTGGGCTAATTAGCCCATCAGTAGCTAATGCAAAATGATTGCTCAAAATTCGTCAGAAACTGACAGTTTTGAGCGATCATCTGTGTGTGTAAATGGACCTTTAGTCCTCCAGTATTCATGAGCTGCAGGCCTGCACCGTCCAGCCACTGATATCTGTCTCTCTATGCACAATAATAGCTACACAACTGTCAATCGGTGGCTGGAGGGTTGGTGGGGTTTAAGGCCCTTTTACCCGGAACGAGTGTTGGGCAAATGATGCCTGACACTCATCCCTGTGTACACTCGCTCCCGTGCTGTTACACAGGAGCAAGTATAGCTGGATCGCTCACAGCGCGCTAGGCAGAGTGGCTGGAGGAGAGTTCTCTCCCCTGCCTATCTCAATTCACTGTAAGCAGTGGCCGTTCAGTACTGAACGACTGCTGTTTACACTGAACGATAGTCGTTTGGACAAGAATCATCCAGTTTTAAGCATGCTTAAAATCCCAGTCATTCAGTTTCTGCATGCTTTAACACGGGACGATTATCGTTCAAAACCCTGCGGGAGCCTGAACAAGCAGAGCGTTGATCATCCCGAGTGAAAGGGCCTTTAGTCTGCAGATCATCAATATTGAGGACTACTTCCTGTAATACTCCGTGTAGCTGCTACTGATAAAATGTAAGTTTCTGATACTTCAGTTTCTGTCATATGAGGGGAATTATTCTACTAGAACGTTGCTGATTCTGCGTTATTGTGGAACATTTGGCCTTAAAATTTACAATGCAGATGTCTGGATTTTGATGCAGAATGGAAGTGGCAAAATTCTGACAGCAATTCTGCATCAAAATCTGCATTTATCCATATGGATTTTGGTGTGGAATTCCAGGATGGCAAATTCCACAAGGTTGTTGCAGAATAATTCTGCCCATGTGAAAGCACCCTCATTGATGGCACGGAAGACTGAGTTATGCAACCAGCAAGCAGGTCACTACCTTATGCCACCCTGAGAGAAGGCTGCATGAAGGTGGTTGCAGATTACCTTTTAAACCTATTACATAAAGGCTTAGATATGCCTATTCTGTACACTTATAGTAAACAACAGTTAACATTTTAAGTATATATTCAATTTATTTTTCCATCAAGAAATTTGCACGGTACAGTGAGGGTTAATCCACAAATTGCACACAAACTCCAGAAGCACATGCTAATGAGCGATCATCATCCCTCTGCACTGTTTCATTGGGAGGTTCTATCCTTCAAGAAACAATAGTTTGCCATTTATTGTTCCACAATAAATTATATGACAATGTCAGAAGCTTTTGCAAACAGACCCTGGTTAACTGTAATGATTTCTCCAGCCTACTCCGTGTTTAGCTCTATAGGCTCCTATTTAAAGGGATTGTGTGTGGGTTTTTTTTTTTTTATTTCCTTTTTGTTAAGAGCCCATTCCTCATGTAGTAAAATAACTAATCAGCATACTCTCCTCATCTCCTGGGACACTGGTTGGTCTACCACTCTAGTTGTTTACAGGCTACAGTCCTGCCTGTTTACAGAATGGCTGCAGCAGGAAGTGACCAGGACAGAGCTCAGCGATCGATCACTGAACTCTGTCATTGGCTGCAGCAGCCTGTGACGTCATGTAAACAGGCGAGGCGACCTGCAAATGTGATGTCAAAGAGACCCGTAGCGGCGATGCAGTAAACCTAGGGGAGAGGCGAGTATATGCAGCTTAGTTATTTCTCTGCATGGGAATGGGGTCTTAATACGAAAAAAAAAACTACCCTGACAATCCCTTTTAAGGCCACTGGGAGCTGTATACAACTATAGATGAAGGTGGAATCCCCCCTTCTTACTCCATTTAACAAAAATTATGCAGACTTGAGGTGTTGTCCAGGATTAGAAAACAAGCTTTCTTCCAAAAATAAAAATTCCACAGCTATCCTCTGGTTGTATGTGGATGTTGTAGCTTGGCCTCATACACTTTAGTGGGTCTGAGCTGCAATATCGTACACAACCCATGCACAAGTTTGGCGCTCTAAGGGCAGCCATGTTTTTGTTTGTTCTTGTACAATCTTGGCTATATTTTCAGCCCATTTAAGCAACGTGAATCTGTATGTGATGAATGTATTGTATCAACCAGATGGAGTGCAGGCCTAATGAAAACGTACAATCAAACTACACCCTAGTTAAACCTAATGAATGGGAAGTACACTTTGGATGGAAGTGGTTATTTTGTTGACTTCAGGCTTAAGTAACGGCCAATGAAAGCTTATGTTTGAGACGAATTGGAATTACCAGTCTTCCAGATGCACAACCTGTGAAAAATGTGTTGCGTTGTTCTTGCTGCTTTTTTAGGAAATGAAGAGTCCGTATTAACTGCTCTTAATCTGGCATAGTTTTTAGCTGGTGGGTTCATCTCCATCTAATGCATCTAGTTGATGTGTACATTAATTGTTTTGTGAAATTTTTTTCTCACCTACAGTTTTTGTTTTTCATTTTGTGCATTTATACCTTAGTGCCAACTGACTGCCTGATTCAGTGTGTTTTTTTCAGCTGTTATATTTGTCTAAAATGTCAAATATTTATGGTTCTTTAAAAAAAAAAAGTGTTGGTTAATAAAGTGTCACCCACACTGCATTCATATTTATTGCTTTTTAAATATATGGAGACCCCATCATAAAGTTAGGGACACTGTCACCATCTTTTTGCAACCCTCTCGGAGAGCACCATGAGGTAGTGCCTCACACTGATTGCAGTGCTGTATGCATCTATGCAGTAGTTTGGGAGAAACTTGCATTTTATCAGTAGCAGCAAGCACCTGCACTAATTTTATGGTTCAAACTGATTTTATTTGGTCATTCAGTAAAAGCTGACAGATATATCCTACATACAGTAACAGCAGGAACTCTGTCATGTAACTTACACTATAGACATCGCGTTTTCTAAACATAAAAATATAGCCAACATTTAGAAAATATACAGGGAGGTCTTCGGTCTTCCTTTCGAAGACAACCCTGCTTTCTAAGAGTAGAGTATCAGAACAGAGAACAGCAAGAAACAAGTGTCAAAGGTGAAAGAAAAGAGAATCTCCCCTATGCTCGGCAGGCCAGGCTGTCTGCCTCTAGTTTTTTTTTGCTGGAGTCTTGCTGCTTTTAAGGGGGAATTTCACCTCTAAGGAGTTATTCTTTAAGACGACTGGATGAGTGTAGTGTCAGCCATGTCGCATAGAACTTTTGAAATCTGTTGTCCTCTCTAGCTATGGTTTCTTCTAATTGTCTCAATTTATCCACGGTTTCCAACTAGATCAATCTGGATGTGGTTGTTGATTTCCATAGTCTCGGGATTACCTGCCTTATAGCTAAAATGAAAAATCTAAATCTTTTGCTCCTGAGATGGGACCTGGGACAATTAAGTCCATTTCCGAGGACAACGTGATCCCAGCGTGTGTCAATGCATTGTAGAGTTTGTTTACGTCAGTCCACAAACTATGGATCAAGGGGCAAAACCACCATATGTAAAGAAAGTTCCTCCTTCTACTAGGCATCTCCAGCATCGATCTGATACCTGGGGATATATGTTGGCCAGTTTAGATAGTCCTGTAGCATTGAGATACTAATTTGTAATTCACTTTCTGAATTTTACTGGAAATGGATAATTTGTGTGTCAATGTCAGAACCCATAAAGGACTACATTAAAGGGGTGTTCAGAGTTACTACTTTTTATATAGTTTTGGGACCCGTGTGCCCAAATGTTATATTAAGTATACTCACTGTGGCACCAGACCAGCAGTCTGCTGCCATGGTATCTCTCAGGTGATGGCAGCTGGCCATAAGGCTGGGTAAAATCCTGTAAATATGTCACATGGGCTTCTAATGTAGAAGCCCTGAAGCAGGTTTACGGAACAGTGCTGATGGCCCTGCTGGCCTCTCACAGGCTGCTGCGGCCACATGGGTAAACCCTTGTCACTGCTGCAGCCAAAGTAAATAGTTCGGAGCTGTATGTATGTACTGCCCAGTTGTGGGGTTTGAGTGGAAGATGCTGCTCTGACCCCTGAGTAGTGGACAGCACTTGCAGGTGCAGCTCCCATTGATTTCAACAGGCTCCATTGTTGGAGTTTTGTTTTCCTGTGCCTAAAAACCTCCATAATACACCCTCCTATAGCTTATGTTGCTCTAGTTGTAACCACAGTTCAGGAGAATGCTGTGATTTTGTGCAAATGCCACTTACCATCAATTTTTAAAGGGAGGAATGCTCACATAAGTAGTGATTTGATTACTTTTGAATCAACATCTACCGGTATGTAGAGGGCCATTTCACATGGCTGAGAATCTCGTGTGAGTTTGGCAAGTTGTGAGACTCTCAAAACTCATGTGAATATGATCACCATTCTTTTGAATGAGGGCATACCACAAAACATTGCACCTCTATATGACTTCAAGTTCCTTAGAATACATTGCCCTTTGTTGTCAATGGGACAGTAAAACAGCCCTGCGATGTGCAATGTGAGGTTTCCTGTTGAAAACTATGGGAAACGTGCCTGAAAGCTATTTCAAAGGATCGCTGCCTCTTCTGTAGACGCTCTTTTCATGCACCTGTGCATTGTAAAACTGTTGCTACAGTCATGGATAGATATCATTCCTATATTATAGACTCCCTAGTATAGTAAAAACCACTTTCCATGACTCAAGAAGCATTCAGCCCACGGACAATGCGTTAGACACTACTGCTGTACACCTTTCCTTGAGCACCATTAGGTCTATGCCTTCTCAAAAAAGTTAGGCCTTCCTCTGATCCCCCTAACTCTGACAGACTTGGTCAACCAACCCGATCACTCTCTCCTAACCTACACTCCGGGGCCCCTTGAACTCCGAGAGGCTGTTTTCTTGCAGGGTGTGATCTTCCCAAATTTAGATACTAATTTGATAGAATGACTCTTGCTAGTGTGACTCTTGCGCAGGCATGGTTTTGATGCATGCACAGAACTGTTCGTTCTATGTATTGTAGTGTGATAATTGGGTGATTAGTACAGTGACAGAAAAATGTTTTTGCTGAAGTGCTGCTTTAAATAATGTAGGTACTAGAGTAAAGGCCCGTTTACACGCAAAGAAATATTTCAAATGATTGAAATGCTGAGTTTTAGTGATAATTTTGCATAAAATGTTAATGGGCACTAATGCCTATTAGCTTTGTGTGTAAAAGGGTCTATAGGAGATGTATGCAGAGTACATCATCTGGTCTGAGCTCTGCACCCAGCTCCGTTCTTGCACAGACTGGCAGCAGAATACAATGTAATCTCTGCCTCCCACGCAGAACACTTACCTACTTTCCCGCTTAAGGACAGCTTTTTTAAGCGTCAACAATGGCAGTGTTTACACACAGCGATGATTGCTCATGTGCCATCATTTGCATGAACTCTGAGCGATAATTGTTATGTGTAAATGGACCTTAAGAGTTTTAATTGAGGGACAATCAAAACTGGTCACACCCTATGCCATATTTAGACCTTAAACTGAATATGTACATTGCACATTACTATTTTTCACTTTTCTTTAATTTCTAAAGCTTTCCCTTTAGGGTGGTCACATTGGAGGTCAGCTGTACAGGGTCAAACTCACCTGTATGCAGCCCTCCCTAGTATTAGTTACCATCTTGTTACGCTTTGTGTGCTTGAGTCCAACAACAAAGCTGGTCTGTTACTTACCTGGACCTTGTAATGTGCAGACACAAGGAAGTACATTTTAGCCACGCATGACCGGGTGCTTTTTGACATATTGCTGCTCCACTAGTCAGAATAACGCTCACACTTTTGCCATTAAAATAAATCTTAAAATTATAACATTTAGTAAAATCCTACTACCCCTCCATACTCATATTTTTCTGAATGTAGAGAACCTGCTCTGAGCTGGCAACAAACCTATCAAGACAACTCCACTATCCATCTTTATGTAACTTTTTTTTTATGCATTAACCTACATTTAAAACTAAAAACTTGCTGTATTTCAGGCTGTGCTGCTGCTAGTACATTGATTTTAGGGTTTAAAAGACATTGTTATGGGGGTGCGTTCATACACCTAGCTGACTGGGTGCATATTTTCTATACCAAAATCTGCCCATTTGGTGTGGATTTGCAGCAAATTTCACCTCTTCAATTGAAGGAGCGAGATCTGCTTTTGATTTGTGTCAAAATTCACACCAAATAGTTTTCTGCTGAAAAAACCCCCCCACACCAAATACATAACATTTTGACAGGGATTTCAATGCCATGAGAACAAATAAGAAAATTGGACTCTGCTAAAGAACAGTTTTCCATTATCGTTAAGACATCCTTTCTAAGCTCATTATCTACTTCCTCCTACACTTTGTGTAACATGAATTCTGAATTAGCTGGGTTCAAAATGTAACACCACTTAAAATATACCCTTTTAGGCTGCATTGACACGAACGTATATCGGCTGGGTTTTCACGCCAAGAGCCGATATACATCGTCCTCATCTGTGGGGGTGGGGGTGGGGGGGGATGGGAGAGCCAGGAGCAGGAACTGAGCTCCCGCCCCCTGTCTGCCCCTCTGCACTATTTGCAATGGGGAGAGGTGGGGGCAGGGCCAATTCACAGAACTTAGCTCCACCCCCATCCTGCCTCCTTTCATTGCAAATAAAGCAGAGGGGTAGAGAGGGGGCGGGAGCTCAGTTCCTGCTCCTGGCTCTTCCATTCTCCCCCCACAAGATTATCATCATTCTGGTTGTTCAAAACCCCACGCTCTTGCAAGGTTTGAACGATCATTGTCCTGTGTAAAATCATGCAGAAGTGAATATTGGGGGTGGTGGGAGTGGTTGAGCGGTGAGTGAGCCAGTGATACTCGCTCCTGTGCAGAGTGAACATCACCGTGACGAGTGACACATGATATTAGTGTGGCTTGACACCACAGGTACAGGTGGAGCCAAGCTGCAAGGTTTTTTTTTGACGGGGGGGTTGACGCCCTCTGTTACGGATTGGCTGTCCTGCATTCTCCCCGGCCTCGCCCTCACAGTTCCTGTAGCCAGCGCCGGCCGCCGTGGAGGATGGCTGAGAGGCAGCGCGCAGTACTAATGAGCCATTGTGGTGGTCAGTGGACGAGGTAGTAGAGATCAGTCACCCTGCACTCTGCAGCGCTGCTGTGACAGGGAGCGCTGACCGGCGAACTTCAGCTGTGGTGTGGGGCGCACCGGTCACCGCTCAAGACTTCAGACGCATGTAACTGAGCTGTGCAGAGTTGGTGGGGGGACATGTATACTCAAGTTTGCCGTTGCTGTCCTCCCACAGCTCCCCTACACTCCCAGCGCGGAAGGGTCCACAGGGACAGTCACAGTGGCCCCTTGTAACGCAGCAGAGGTGACAGCCGGGCCAGCAGGAAATTCTGTGAGGCCGAAAACGGGCCGGCAGGGACAGTGAAAGCGTGGCTGCTTGGACGCCTGCTATACTCAGCACTGGGAAAAACACCAGGACCTGTGAGTCTGAGAAAGGGGATAGTGCTCTGCAGCAAATCACAAACGGGGCGTCAACCCTGTCAAACTCCTTGTATCTTGCCTCCACCAGGACTTCTGGTGGTATCAAGATACACTAATACCATGACACACAACACTCATTATGTGTAAATGGACCTCAAGATATGAGAACAAATAGGTTCACATATATACGGACTCGATGTGAATGAAGTTTACTAACAATGATAGAATGTGGATTTACATACAAGATATCAAAAGATTTCAAAGAGATATAAAACATACAAGATATTACCAAAAAGACATACAAGATCTAAAGGATACAAATAGGATAAACAATTAGTAGATCAACAAGATATGGAATAACAAAACAATCTCACACTTAGCATACATCATATGCAGTAAACAATCTGTAGGAGTCATGGATTTATCCATCAACCCCAGGGTTTGAGAGTCTTTATCCTTTCTTTGTCTGAAATAACTTTTTTTAAAATACAACATATGACATGATTTTTTTTTTTAAGGAAAAAAAAAAAATCATGTAATAAGACATATACAACCATTATATCACTTGTGAGGTCTCTGTTAGAGAGGCTCTGCGCATTTCCTATTTATTAGGAATGGAAACAATATTCAAGTAAATGCTAAAACCAATTAACCCTTCAGCTAAATACATGCTAAAACCAATTGACTACTCATACAGCTAATAGCTTTATTTATAAAGCGCATACGTATTACATCAATTAACATTCTGGGTTCTGTCCTCATTGGGGCTCACAATTTTTACATTCACCTATTAGTATGTTTTTGGAGTGTGGAAGGGAACCAGAGTAGCTAGAGAAAACACGCAAACACAGGGGGGAAAAAAAACAAACATACAAACTTTATGCCGATGTTCTTAAAATCAGATTTGAACCTGGAGACCCCAGCGCTACAAGGCAAGTGCTAACCACTGAGCCTATATGTGAATGCACCCTAAAACTAAAATCAAAGCTCTATTTGCAATGCAGTCTGAGAAACAGTTGGAGGTGAGGGCTTCAGGTATATGCAATTCCAGGTTCAAAGGGCTATATCACAGGCTCTATTGCAGAAAGGGTTAAAACACGACCACATCCAAAGGTCTAAGAATCTATCTGCAGTCCAGCCCGAGATAGATACAGCTGGCTCATTTCTCTTGGTATTTTCTCACTTTACAGATATATCTACTGTATAGAGACATGTACATCAGGAAAGGTATGGTTTCTCCTTTTAAATCTTCTCGCCTGGTGCTTGCCCTAAGGCCAGCTATGCTTCTCTGGGAATTTATGCAAATGGTAAGATGGAACAATGCCTCTGCAGCGCCACCTATTGGTAGGCAGCTTCATTGTATGGTTTACGTTTTCCTTCTGGAGAAAATTCTGGCTTTGGTTTATATTCCCAATCATTGTTGCAAGTCACTGAGTTGCAGGAATGCTGCCTTCCAATAGGTGGATCTGCCGAGGCATTGTTCCCAATTTTACCATTTGCATAAAACACCATGTAGATCCCTACAGCAGAAACCGGTGAACTGCATTACAGAAGTCAATTATAGCCCAGTGCTGAGGACTTTCAGTAATCTCAATTTTAAAAAATAACCCAACAGTGAGCTAGAGCTGTCAGTCACATTCACTTCTATTGATTGTTTTGTAATCCTGACGATCAGGTTTAGGTGGGCTGGGGAGGTCATAGTGGTGTGGGAGGGGCCAGTTGTAAGTCCCAAATGTGGAACTTGCATCTATCAGACTTTTATGGACTATCCCATTGATATGCCATTAACATCAGAGATAGGAATTTTTCCCTTTTTGTGAATTGTGTATTAGGTAAAAACTAATTATTCTTTCTTGTGATAACAAGTTGCTGGATACTTCTGCTGTAGTAAGCTGATGTGAAGGGTCAGGACACTGCTTATCTCTGGATCATCTGCAGGATTCTATAGTGTGCTGTCTGTGTTTGCTCCATTGAATTTCAGTGCAAGTTATACGGTAGCAGCAGCCTGAACTTTCATACAAACTGGGTCATGCCTCACAGATATACAGACTGGATTCCGCTAACAGTTCGGGCTGCTGCTCTAACTTCCATTAAACCTCTGCACAGCAGATGCCATCACCAGTGCAGAACCCTGCAGAAGATTTAGAGTTGACCAATGCCCCGACCAATCACATCTGCTCATACAATACTCTAGCCATCACCTTCACTGTCACACTGCCTCCTCTACAACTTCTTGTCCACCAGCTGGCCGCCATCTCCCCTCGGCCCCAATATCGGCTCCACCTACAAAATATTGATTTCACTATCCTGATGAAAATTAGAGTTGTGCTTAACTGAAATGGGGAATTAATTTGATTGCCCAGCCTGCCTTCCTGTATTATTACATTTTACCAGCAGCTACCTCTGCAAGGGAAATGACGGCCTGGCTGTGGCTTCCGCGGGGAAAAAACAAAACAGTTGCTTGCTGGGGTGCTGTGAGTACAATTTAGGCAGTTTCCCCTAGCCCCCCACCTTCTTAAAAGGGGTTGGCTAGGGTTAGAAAAACATGGCTACTTTCTTCCAAAAACAGCACCATACTTGTCCATTAGGTTGAATGTTATTGTTGTTCAGCTTCATTGAAGTGAAGTTAATGGGAGCTGAGCTGCAAGACCAGACAACCCCTTTAACTCATCCATCCTCTGAGGAGTCTCATCCTACACCTGCCTTGTCCTTCTCCTGCTGGAGGAACCATACCCCACTCCAAAACACATTGAGCCTTGTTCTTCGGTTTAATAAATGTGGGTTGGACTTGCCCCAGTGGTCAGAATAACTGGCTTTTTACCTAACAGTTAGATTTGGCATTACATACATACTTGCATGGATCTGAAGCGTGAGCTTTACTATACAGTCTGTACATAAAGTTAAAAGTTTGATTTCAACAATAGCTCATTTTCTGAGCACTCATTCCATTTGAGGTTGTGTTCATATTGCATTGAAAATTTCCATTAGTGGTATGCATCTGGAGGATTACCTAATCAAACTACTAACGACCACTTGTCTGTAGTATGTGAGTGAGTGCTTCTGATGCGCCGCCCCCTGCTGACACCATCGAAGGTCCTACAACATATATAAAAAACAGAGTCTGACTGACAGAAGAACACCACAGTTATGGCTCTTGGAAGGGGAGGACAAAAAGAACATACTGAGAATACAACTAAGCAGTTATCTCAGAAGACACAACTCAGCAGTCCTGGCAGAAGACAACAACCTACCACAGAGATCCGGTGGGCTAAAGGACCTGTGGTGATGTCACTGTTGTGGGAGGAGCCAAGCTTTGTGTGAGGTATAGCAGAACTGTGTGGCGCATTGCGCCACCAGAAACAATGGTACTATAATTTCCTACACAACTCAGCAGTCCTGACATTGACCTACCACATCGATCCAGTGGGCTGAAGGACCTGCGGTGATGTCACTGCTGTGGGAGGAGCCAAGCTGTGTTTGTCTTTTGTGGTAATCAAGCTAGTGTGAGCCACCAGAAACAATGCTACTATAAATGTCCTAATAATTACTAGTCAAACTACTAACGACCACTTGTCTGCCAAATTTGTGTGCGTGTTACACGCAGAGCCTTGACAGCAACTGTAAAGTCAGTTATACCGGCTCTTAGCTCCACCCACTGATCACAAGCTCTTTATCATCCTCCTGCACTGAATAAGAAGTTATGGGCAGGCCACATCCCCCACAAACCCATGTGGCCTCAGTTGCTATGGATACGGAAGTACTCAGTCTGTCAGTTTGTACCTGCTTGTGAGACATCTGGACACCTGTGTGGAGACTCCAATAAATTACACTTCACAAATTTACACATACATAGCTTGTGTGCTGATGTCACTGTCATGTGATCAGTCACATGGTCTCAGCTAAATGAGGGATTATGTGTGGACTATATCCCCCACAAATCCCCATGCCCTCAGTTGCTATGGATACAGCAGTACTCAGTTGGCAGTTTGTATGTTGTGAGACACCTGGACACCTGTGTGGAGACTCCAATAAAAGGACACCTCACAAATGTTTACATACATGCTGGCGGTATATATTGAACAACAATGAAGCATAGTCCTTCACATCTGAACGTGATATCATGTCATCTCAAGTGCTAATGCCGCCAACACCAGTCCAGCCTTCATCTAATTGTCGCTGTTGTGCAAACATGTCACCACAGAGGGTTCAGCGCCGCCGTGAAGCTAATGCAGCTTACATGACACAGCGACCAGCCATAAATTTCACCTCAGCCACCAGTTGAAGTTTGTAAAACACATACAGCTCATATGTGAAAGCTACGAGCAAACATGTCTCCTCAGCGAGCTGCTGAAGTTAGTAAATCACATGCAACTTATACACAAAAGCAACGTAGCAGAGCTGTGTGTGACAGGCATGTAGCAGAGCTGTGTGGCGCATTGCGCTACCAGAAACACTGGTACTATTTCCTAATAATTACTAGTATATGCTTATCCAGTGACAAAAGTTAATGAGGGTCTATGAATCTATTTATGTGCCAAGGACTGTCTTAGAGCATAGGCAAACAGGCTCTGCAGAGTGTAAACATATCCTAACAATGCTAAGTACCACATACAAAATGCATAAAACTTACTACAAAAAAAACGAAACAATTAAATACAAATACACTTTAATTTTATAAAATCCATTGGCCAGGTTTACAAATTATAGCAAAGTAGAGGATGTGACAATTGAATAGGAAAAAGCTAAAAACAATGAATATTGCATTTTTATAACTAAATCTGTTAGTAGCATCTACAATTTTTAAAATTCTGTTTGCAAGAACTGAATTTTTAGTGCCAACAACGAGAGTGGATGCCAATCATTACTAATAGAGATGAGCGAACGTGTCCGTAACGGACACATCCGCACCCGGACACCGGCTTTAGCGAACACTGGAGTGTTCGCGCGTAAGTGTCCGGGTGCCGCCGGGGGGCGGGGAGATGCGCGGCGGCGCGGGCGGCAGTAGCGGGGAACAGGGGGGAGCCCTCTCTCTCTCCCTCTCCCCCCCGCTCCCCGCCGCACCCCCCCGCGCTGCCACGGCGGCCCCCGAACTTTTTCGCCCGAACACCGAGGTGTTCGCAAAGTTCGGTGTTCGGGCGAAAAAGGGGCGGGGCCGAACGTGTTCGCTCATCTCTAATTACTAAGCAATAAAATTTCCACAGTCTGACTATTAGGTTCCAAGGGCAGGTGTGAGGAAATAAGTTAGGGTACTTTTGCAAGGGCTGATAGTAATCTAAGTGATTGCTCAAGAGAGTGATTATGGGCAACAGTCGTCCCGTGTAAATATGGCACCCAACACAACAGGGCAAATGAGTGAGAATCGCTCGTCAGTCACTTAGTTTACAGCTCACCTAAAAACAAAGCAACTGTCTGTCCATGTAAAGAGGCGGTCATTCACCTATGAACAACTGACTGTTGACTCTAAATGGAGGCGAGCGGTCAGAAAAGATCCCCAGTGGACTTTACCTCCCTTCAGTGAGCGATTATCTCTCCTATGTAAAAGCACAGGAACGACAATCGTCCCACGTAATAGTACCCATAGAGCGTTCCAATACACCCCAGAGACAGGCCAGCCAGCAGCCAGTCGGGAAAGACAGCAACACGACACTCTGCCCTTAGCTACTGTGGACATAGACTGTCCAATTCTACCAGGTCCTGCAGTGATCATCAGTGAAGGAAGTGCGGACTACTAGCCCCTTGGCGGAGCGACACAAATGACTGAACAGTCTACCATTCACCAACCGCTGGGAGGGAGAGACTGCTGAAACGCAAGTACCAAGAGCACCGTATGCCTCTGGATAAGTGCCTCACGGACAAGGGGACCTGATCGTCACACCAGCTCATTATACTAAAAGGCAGAATTAAAACATAACAGGGATACAGCCCAGCCACAGTGAACATGGACAACCTGCTGTATGCTGAATGTTTTATTGATAGACATCCCTAAAGATGAAAGTACTGTATACACAGCGACTCCAGCAAAGGTCCGACACACAAAGGGTGGGCTGACTGTTGCTCCAGCGTGAAGGCACAGGAGCAATTGTCGTTCAGTGAATGGAGGTGGAGCGCATAGATGAACCACTTGTTTACACGGGCCAATAGTCACTTGGTTTTTAGGCGAGCAAAAACCCATACAATTCCCAACAAGTAAGCAATTCTAGCTTACTTGGCCTGTCGGGTTCCATGTTCACAGCAGTCACCCCATATCACTCTTTTGAGCAATTGTTCACGCAGCTATCAGCCCATGTTAAACCACTTCACGAAAAGATAATGCTAACCAGCCAAATACGGTCAAGATTTAAAAGAGCCATCATTACCCATACAGAACACACTCTTACAGGGGCTAAAAATGAGGCAATTGCACTTAACAAGAGTGCATTAACACATAGCAATACTGATGGATAAAACTTGACACACTACAGCTTGGAAACCATCTAGGGTACTCTTATACCCAATAGGACACTGCTAGATACCCTAGGCAAGCTATGTTTTGCCAGATTTGTACCCTTCTGTTCTGTAAATTATCACCACATCAAGCGCCTTTTGTGTAGCATCCAAAAATCACATCAAAAAGCTCATTCTCCAAATGCCTCATAGAAGAGCCATAACAGTAATTCACCACCTGCCACATAAACCCCTCCACACGTCGACATGTTCTCTTAAGGAATTGTTTCAGTCAAAAACACCCAGCTAAAAATCAAACCCTCACTTGGACTACGTGTGAATGAGGTTGATAAACAAACAGCCCCAGGAGACAACTGTCCAGTCAACTTTTCTGCATCCACAAACAGAAAATAAAAAAGGCTGCCCCACAAAAAAACAAAAAAAACAAAACACAGAGCTAGAGCATATTCCCTCAAATGAGTGGCTGAGAGGCAGAATCAAGGCAAGACTGTGTGTTAAATGTGGAAGGTGACAGTGCCTTAGGAAGAAAGGATGACACAGGATGCAGGACCAACTTGTCCTAATGGAAGATGTTGAATAGAGGTTTGTCTAATAGGCTGTCAGCTCAAAGACCCGGCGGATGGAAGTGATCGCCACCAAAAAGACTACTCTGCAGGACGCAAGACGAGCCAGAATGCTGCGTAATAACTCAAATGGATTAGACTGCATGGCATCCAGTACCATATTGAGGTCCCAAGGTGAGGCAGGGGAACAGTATGGGCAACTCCTTATAGAGAGGAGGAACACTGAGAAGCCAGGGTACGTTGAAACAGAATGTACATCACAGAAATCTGATCCTTCAGGGAGCTGAAGCCCAATCTCATATCCAGACCTTCCTGAAGAAGGGCAGAAGGCGGGATAGCAAAAAAATACATAGGTTGGAAATTGCACCGTCCACAGACACAATGCTAAACCCTGAAAGGGGCATCCAAGCCTTAATCATAGTCTGAAGGGATCCACGTACATCAAGGCCAGTCTGGAGCGATGAGAATCACCCAGAGGCCTTCCATCTTGACCTTCTTTAGAAGTCATGGGGTGAAGACGTACAAGAACTGGAAGTTGGTCCAAGGAATTAGGAGGGCATCCATTGGTCAAGCCTGGGAATCCTGAGACCTGGACACAAAGTTCGGGAGTTTGAGCTTCATTCTGAACACTATCAGATCACCATCCAGGTGACCCCATTTTTGACAAAGTGCTTGTAACACTTGGGGATGTAACTCCCATTTTACCAGGTTAACTGCCTTTCTGCTTATAAAATAGGCTATCCAATTATCCACGCCTGGAATGTGAACCGCCGAAAAGCCTGGAAGGTAGTAACTTAGCCCTTGTCAGAATTTTCGCTGCCTATGCCATGACCGTCGAGCTGCAGGTCCCACCTTGATTTATGTATGCATTTATAGCTGACAGGAGGAGTTAACATTTTTTTTGCTTAGTGTCTGCCTCCTAGTGAAAATAGCCCGGTCCCCCCAATGCAACGGACGTGAAATTCATTCAGTCATGTCTGTGCTCACTTTTTGCAAGAAATTGATTTTGTTTCTCACTTCTACGGTTATAAAAATTACAGCAAATTTTAAACCTGAGGAGAGAAAATTTATGAGGAAAAATAAACAAACAAAAAAAACTCACTACCAAATAATAGAGCGTTTGATGAGAACATGCCAAGAAGTGTTATGTTGCTTGAGGTAACTAGCTTGGTCCCGAGACAGGATAGAGAAGGGCACATTTCATGTTTTACCAGTCCATATCACACATTTGCCTATTACACCACATACATAAAGCCATGTGCACTGACACTGGACTGCACCACATCCCTAGAAGTCCTCTAGGCACCAGATTCGGCTCTAGAAGCAGTGCAGCATGCAATGGAATACAAACTTTTTAGATTCCATTTGAAATCACAAGTGTCCATGTATTAAGTCAGAGACCCACTAAGGTACAGTATTGGGCACGGTATTACAGATCTGAAATGCAGCCATATGCATGAGCATTTATTTGTATACCATATTTGAGGTTTGCTTTTAGATATATCAGCAAAACGAGAGATTAGGTAGAGTTAAAAAAATGCTCTTTCATCTCTATAGTTATGATTGTGACATTTAGCATTCTTCATGGGTAGATCCCACGTGTGAACATATCTCCCATTCACTTCCATGCATAAAATATTGTGGGATAAAAATAGTGATGTCAACTACAAAAAGACAACCAAGTTGTGTGTTAAAAAACGGTGTTTTGTCTTTTTATCCATCCCATACATTACTTACTGGTTTACAGATATAAGTGGAGCCTGTATAATAAAAATGGAGACCTCCTTAATGTGCAAAGTCCTAGGTATCTCATATCTGCCTCATGTTTTTCTTCATTTCCAATTACAGGACCACCGCCCCCAAAAAAAGAAGACACCAGTAATACTTGTCAATCCCTGATGAAGGCACGGAGACTGGTTTGCTGGTTCTACATAATGCAGCATTAGCTCTCATCCAGATATCGTCAGGGCAGGCAGTGAGGAGCTGGAGAGGGCAGCGAGCCGTCATCCTTACGTTCGGCTGAGTTTTTCTGGAGGCATAAAACCAGAGTCACCGAGCATCCTCAAGGAGACATTACCGTTGGGACGGATCACCAAATAAGTAATGCTGCAGTTATTAAGTGACATGCGAAGCCATGCTTGTGGGGGTAGCTGTAATGCCCTGTGCGGGAACAGAAAGGTAGAACACATTAAGTCTACAAGAACTTCTCTCAGTGAAAATCAGTCCTAAGTATCATTCTCACATAGTACCAGTGGGGAATTCGGGGTGCAATTCATCCATAAAGCACCCAAACATTTTTTTTTTTGCTGCATTTTCATACATTGAAAGCTTCTTTAAAAGGGATGTTACGGTTTCAATAAATATAGCTTATGTATTGTGTAATGAAGAGTTCTACAATTTGCCAATGTAGCGGAAGAAGATTCAGCTGCAGAATTTCACCACACAGTCATCCTCTGCAAATCTGCAGAAAGAGCCACATCTTAACCCCTAAACGGCCGCCCATACGTATTTTGACAGCGGCCGTTAAAAGACGGTGTTGCATTAGCAGCCTGGCACAGATCTCCCGTGTCGGGGGGAGCAGGTACTAAAAGAAGAGTCTGGCACTTTCTCTAATAGCGGGGACCGAAGAGACTTTTGATTCCCGCTATTTAACCCCCTTACAAACCACGGTCAGTGCGACCGCAGCATGTAAAAAAGAGTTGCTATGGCACCCAGAGGTTTGGCCATTGCCTCTGGGTCTGCCAGCTACGGTGACCTATAGTCTCTGGATGACACTGAAGTGTAGTAGTGTATTAGAAGAGTGAGAAAAGAGGCTGATAATCAAGTCCCCTAGTGGGACAAAAATAAAAAAAAGTTAAAACCACACTCATGACAAGTATGTCAAAATTCCCCTTTACTATGTAACACACACACACACACACACACACACACACACACACACACACACACACACACGGCATTGCTGCACTCGTTATGACAGAGAAAAAAAAAATAGTACATTATTTGACCCATACATTGCACGTCAAGGAGAAATATAAAAACAAAGAAAAAAAAAACCACAACTTGGTCAATAAAGCTATTTTTGCCTTACAAAAAGCATTATAAAAACTTGTCAAAATTTCACATGGATCAACAAATAAATAAAACCTAACAGTTGACAAAGCAAGAAAAAAAAAAAACAACATTAGGTCTTTGAATGCAGTGACTAAAAATTATATATACACATTTATATTATTTGCTCAACAATTACTCTAAGAGCCCTAGCATTTTTATTTTTCCCCCGATGGAGCTCTACGGGGTCTTGTTTTTTGCGGGATGAACTCTAGTCTTCATATATCCAATTTTTAGGAAATCTATAACATTTTGATTGCTTTTTATTCCATTTTTCTTTCTAGAGGCAAGACTAAATCTGCAATTTTGGAATGTTTTTATTTTCACCAGCATTCACCATGCAGTATAAATAATATGTTAAATTAATTCTGCAGCCCAGTACAACACATTTTATATAGTTTTTATTTTCTGCAACTTTTTCAAAATGTATTTTTAAATGTTTTTTGTATACAAAAAAAAACACACACACACACACCCCCCCACAAAAAAAACCAAAACACTTTATAAAATTTGCTATAGCTAAAATCATGCAGACCCAGAGAATAAATGTGATCACATTAAAATATAAATCTTGTTTATTTGTATAGCGCCAGTTTATTCTGCAGCACTTTCAGGTAATTCAGAGCAGTCAACCTTAAGCCAGCTATCTGAACTATGCAGGGATTTAACTCGCAACCTTCAGGTCATGAGCGAGAGTATAGGACTGCATTTCTGCTGCCATAGCACTCTGTGCCACATGGGACTATTTTTTTTGCACATCGCATGCTGCAAAAACGAAATCACACAAATGACAGAATTTTTTCTTTCCCTCAACCCCCCCTAAAAAAAGTTATACAAATACATGTACCTAAATAGGATGCCATTAAAAGTACAACTTGTCCGCAAAAAACAAGCCCTCATACGGCTCGACAGAAAAAAACTAAAACGTTATGGCTCCTGGAATGCAAGGATTATAAAAAGTGAAAAATCCATGACTAAGGAGTTGGAGTATAAAAATGTACTGAATGTCATTGAGGCGTCAACATCATGTTATCCAAATACAACTTTATATTCAAAAAACAATTGTTAAAAAGGAGGTAAATTCTGTAGCAGAAGAAAAAAATGAAATAAAGAACAGAATTCAATGTTACGTTACCTGCACACTAGGTAGCGTATGACATTGGCGTGGCAAATAATGATCTCATAACTATCCTCTTCTTGTTTGGGATCAGCTCGATGAATGAAATTCCTGAATGCAGCCTCAATACGGGGTCCATCCACATAATACTGCTAGAGACAGTCACATGGTCAGTGGGTCAACATTAGCATAGATTAAACTGTAGCATGGATCCATACAATCTCAGTGTTGTATGGAGCCATGGTAGGACACTCTTTGAATTCATATGGGATCAGTCTCCAAGAGTGGCCAGTGACCCTGCGTACCTGTTCAATCCTGTATTGTGGACGACCACAGATGCTCATTGTCAGTCATGCACAACACAAATTTTTTTTAAATTAGTTTTTCCCGTGCAGTCGTTAGGCTATGACACGGGTACCCGTGAATTATCCGCAATGTCAATTACTGATAGGCTGTGGGTCGGACGGCTTAGATTGACTTTATTGGAAACCGTCCGTACGGAACCCGCAGAAAAATAGAACGAGCTGCGTTTTTTTCTCTGCTCACGGAAATCACAATTCCTTTCCGCAGGTGTATAGGAAAAAGCGACTTTGTATAGCATGTTCTGAACGGTATTTGCTGCAGACGCCAACCACAGATTTCGCAATGCAAATCCGTTTGTGTACCGCCAGCCTTACTCATAATATATGCATATAGAAACAGGAAACACTACTTACCTCAACATCTGGCTTCCAGTGAGAGACAGGGGGTTCGGGTTGAATGGGAGCTCCTTCACGAAGCAAGTCAGAGCTACTTTTTTTAACACCTACAGATGTTGCGTAGAACAAAAATAAAAAAAATGCAACATTATTAATTGCAATCACTATAGCTGGGAGCTAGAAATATAGCGATACCAATAACGGGGAAAGTAGCAGACTGCTCACAACAGGCAGCACAGCAAACAGATATAGGGGTGGTTAGGTTTAAAAGAAAAAAAAAAAAAGTCACTCACCCAATCCCCTGCAGCTCCCATTCTGATGGTACCACGTCCCCTACTGCACTACTCCCCTGGCTCCAGCGATGACATCCATCATAGGGACATGTGACCGCTGCAGCCAGTTGGCAGCTAATACAGTTACATGCATTCAGTAATTAACTGTAGTGGTCACATGGCCCTGTGACATAGGGTGTGGCAGGTATGACTTTTTTTTAAAAATGTTTTTAATATAGCATGTTTTGGTTATTTTTTTTTTCTACCCAAAGTATCCTTTAATGAACAACACTAAACTATACATACATTATTTTAAATACACTTTTACGTGTGCAACATAAGGAATCCAGCGGTACCTTTGTTCTGATTTGTGGTCCACCTCTATAAGCGGTACAGGCTCTCTCTCCACCTGTTCAACTAAAAAATGCCCTCTTACTTGCCAAGCAACGGCTCCACCTTTCACTGCACCGATTATGGCACGTGACATCATTCAGACCCAAGCAGGAGTCACGGCACAGGCACCCAAATGATCAGTGCTGAGAAAGTGGAACGCATGACATCTGCAGCAGGCCGAGCTGAAGACGTCACTCAGCATAGCATTTTGTAGTTGAACAGGAGAAGGCCCAGACTGCCAGTAGAGCGAGACCACCCGGATGGTCCGCAGCCAAGTACCACACCACGATATATGTGCAAACAGCTTCCGGGGCGATATCCCAAGATGGGAGCGAGAAGGGAACAAGATAAAAGTTACCACTGCATTCCTCAGGATGTTCAACATGTAGAAGTATATTCTGCTACTAGGCAAAAAACAAGGTGAAATGCTTCCTTTAATTTCTGCATTGATGGGGCTTTTTTGGGTGGTCTAAGGGGTCATGTCCATGACCGTGTTTTCACTGTGTATTACACGTGCGCATGATACGCGGTGATTGGAGGCAATGAAAGCCAATGGACTTTCATTCTTCCATGCACACCGGCATGTGGACACAGCGTATCCATACGCAAAAGAAATAAAATCGCAGCATGTATCATCTCTCTGCGTATGATATGCTGTCCATATGCAATACATTGCATACGGGCATCGTTTTGATACGCATCCCCACTCTAAACAGAGCAGAGAATTAAAAAATTAAATCACACTGCGCAAGTCCGAGGCATTAGATTCACGGGCATACGCTGTGCCATACTCAGCCCATACGTGGTCTCTGCCAGAGCGTATGGGCTGTAATGCGCAAAACGCTAAGGGCATGAGCCCAAAGCTGTGGCTTTTATTGGTACTGGTTTTGGGTACATATGACGTTTTGAACACTTTATTCAGGTTTTTTGACTGACAAGGTGCTCATAAAACCACAATTCTAGCGTTTGTTTTTTTTTTTTACAATATTTACGGTGCAGGATAGAAATTTTGATTTTAATTAGTTCAAAGTTTTAGTGACGCAGCGATATTTATAATGTCTTTTTTGGTTTGATTTTTTATTTGAAAATTGTGTTATAGGATTGAGCTGAAAATTGTGTTATAGGATTGAGCTTTTCTTTTTATTTTTCAATGTTTTGCTTGTACAATATACTGCAATACTTTGGTATTGCAGTATATTGTACTTTACTGATAGCCTTAATATGGTAGTATATTAATCCATGGCAGGCCTGTGAACCTGCACTAGGCCCCAGGCTGCCATGAGAAGTCTTCGGCATCCCATGATTACAACATAGGAACCCCTTCCAATAGCCAACTGCTTAGACCTGGGTCAGCTGTTCCATTTTCACATTACCAAAATGTAATAAGGCTATATTTAGAATTGTAGGCCATAACAATAGAACGACTGCTCCTCTTACCTGGCAGGTATTTGCTGATGATTTCCGTCGTCTCTCTGGCTCTCGTCATAGATGAATGAACAATCTGATTGTACTTCAGTCCTAGGCATGCCAGCCGTTGTCCAGTGAGCTCAGCTTGTTCACGACCTGCAGCAAAACAGCATAAGTGCTCGCCTATACAATTCTTATTCTTCTTGCAGAATTTACAGTCTGCCATTAAGTGGAATTCAGTGTATTTGTCAGGATTTGGCCTCTCCCTTCCATTTTCTAACACTATAATTGTAGATGGTTCTAAACTTCCCATTTCATGTTCATTCATTAATCTAGTCAGTTCATGAAGGTTTTATGCACCTTTGAACATCATAACATGATGATTAGGGTCAGTGAGAGAAGAACGCTCCTCGGCCCGCACCGTCTCCATTCCGCCAACACTGTGAGAGATGCCAGCGGTACTCGCTCCTGTTAAACAGTACAAGAGTGAGCAGCACTGGGACGACCTGCCGGTCACGTTTGCCCAACAACTCATCCATTGTAGATGGACCCAATTAGGAAGAATTCTGTTCTCAACGGAGCTAGAAACTTCAAGGTTGCCTGCACACAAACGGGTCGGATTCCGCATGCCGAAGCCCGCAGTGGAGACCAGCCCTGACCGTAGCTGGCGTCCTCTGTCAGACAAGCGGAAATTGCAATTGGTAGAATCGCTTTTACATAGCTTGTTCCAAGCGGTATTTGCTGCGGATCTGCGGCAGATATCTGCTCGCGTGCAGACGGCCCAACTGAACTATATTTAAAGTACTTATAAACATACTAACCAAGACAAGTAAGAATTCTGTCCGCATCAGTCTTGCCATCCAGCTTGTATTGCGAATGTCTTATAAGAAAGATGTGACGAGTGGCTTTGGCCTTGTACTTATTCAGGCGCGATTTGAGCTCCTCCTCTCCAATCTCACTATTGATCTCGCTCGGATTCATCAGACACTTCGGCTCTCGGCTATAAAATATCACAAAACAACAGATGCTTCATTAGAAGGCCCTCCTGCAGCAGCGAGATCTACAAGGCTTCCCTCAGCTTTCATAACTTAAGGAAAAGTAACACATTTCACAATAACCCCGGGGCAGAGAAACATTGGCGTTATCTGCTAGAATATTCCTTATTTTACCTGTTATGCACTCCTCGACTTCCTATTCAAATCCAGAGTTACATTCACAAGTCTGCTAATTGTTAGAGTGCATATACTCCATGGACATAGTCCTTAGTCCATTGGAAACCATGCCCCAATGGCAACAAACAGCATGTCCCCCTCCCACACACAGACCTGCCCCAATGGCAAAAAAGCAGCATGTCCCTGTACCTATTTCCCACCACACACACTGTCCTTCCCACTCATCGGCCATAGGACCCGGTCATTAATTTTCACCCAAAAAGAGGCATGGGGTCTTATTTTCAGGGGGTGTCTTATACTCACCTAGCAGGTGCCATTAAGGTCCCTCCGGCTGGGCTGCGACGCTCCAGCAGGCTTTTGTGTAGCCCTTCAAAATTCACTGAATGACATCATTGGCTGGCTGTGATTGGTTCCTCAAGCGTCTGCTCTGATTGGCGCTCTTGAACAAATCAGGGCAATTGCTTGCTAGAGGCGGGGTATTCAAGCTCCATCACCAGCAAGAGATGCCCCATTGGCATTGAGGACTACACAGAAGCCTGACGGAGTGCCAGAGGCCAGCAGGAGGGACCTGGATGATGCCTGCTAGGTGCAGTGTAGCTAGGGCTTATTTTTAGGGCAGGGCTAATATTTCAAGCCCCCCACAAATTCAGGGTAGTAGAGCTTATTATCAGGTAAACACGGCAATAGAGCCCCCACAGTAGCCTCAGTGGCAATACTATTACTAACATGGTCCCCTATACCGGCCCCAGTATCAATAGAGACTCCCACAGTAGCCCCCCTGAGACCGATATACTTACCTCTGCTTAGCGCTGCTGGGGGGGGGCAGTGTGTGCATTCGGCCGCAGCGCCAGAGAGCGATTACCAGCTGGGGAGCAGTGGCACACTGGCCAGTAATCACTTAAGGCTGGGTTCACACAGGGCGGATTTTCCGTGGATTGCCGTTGCATATCCGCACTGCGGCAAAACCGCTGCGTTTGCAGTGCAATGCAGCACAAATGTGTTTGGGCAAAAAGCTGTTCTCACAGGACGGATTTTTTCCGCACAGCCGCAGTGCGGAAATGCAACTGCGGCGCGGTTTTAAAAGATGCAGCATGTTCATTCTTTGGTCTTTTCCGCAGCACTTTTTTGTCTATAGACCTCTATGGACGCAGCTAAATCCGCACCAAAATACGCTGCAAAAAGTAAAAAGCGCTTGCGGATTTTTCCGCAAAAAAAAAAATCTGCAAGACAAAATTAACCTTTGAAGCGGTTTTGCCGCAGAAGCAACGGAAAAAATGCAGCAAAACCGCGGCAAATCTGCCCTGTGTGAACCCTGCCTAATGGCGACTCCACATCCTGACAGACGTCCAGAAAGCGGGACACATGGCCGTCCTGCTGGAGACCCTGGGGAAAGCGGGACTGTGCCACCTAAATGGGGACATCCTGTCACCTTACTATTAGTTATAAGCTTTGTCTGACAAGGCTGGGACCCCTCTAACATGAGCGCCCCCAGGTGGGAGGCTGCAGCACTCACACCGCTCACAGCCTGCACGGACCATGCCGGCTGCACATGCGCACAAGCACCCTCACCGATCCCAGTTCCGGTGCCATTTCCCGGTGACTGCCGGCGCCGTGCAAGTAGAGTCTCCTCCTTTTTTCCCTACTGCTACAGCGGCGAAGATGGCGGCGGTGGCGGCAGATCCTCCTAGCAGAACTCTGCGTAGATACATGGTGAAGACGCCAATGAATAGACACAGGCAAGCACTCCGCACAAGGCAGCGGCAACACGGCTCCGCCCAGCTCGTCAGGCATTGTGGGAAGTGTAGTCCGGCCTATCACGGCTCCTGGGCTGCAGACGCTGGAGGGAGAGCAGCCCCATCACTGCTCGACAGATGGCGCTACTGGGTCGGCTGCTCGTGCACACAGCTGTCACAGGAATGATGGAGGGCTTGTAGCAAGATATAGTGGGATCACCGCGCTCGGATTGGGGAATTACTGGTGTGCTGTACCACTGTATCTCATATATATATATACAGTGTTATACTATATGAGATACAGTGTTACAGCATATATATATATATATATATATATATATATATATATATATATATATATATATATATAAATTCGGTTGCTTCTCTGGGGCCCTATGAGTTCTATGTAAGGTTCCCACATCTGTCAGTAATATACGGCATATACTATGGATATGCCATAAATGCATGAAATGGAACTTCCCATTTAGAAGGGGAGATGGATTGGATACGTTGTGGATACTTTTCCCACGATTTGCAGGTAAAATATCCACAACTTATTACTGTAGCAGCAAAGTGAATGCCAGTTTCACAAATTTCGTGCATACTCTGTTGAAGCAATCTGCAGTTTGACCTGCAGAGTGGATTTTAACGCTGCAGCACGTGAATATTTGCTGCACATTTTCATGTCTTTCAATAAACAGGTGCCATCCACAGCAAACTCATGTGTAACATGCGGATTTTGCTACAGATTCCACAGAAATTCCACTGCATAAAACCCGCCCCATGTGGCCATACCGCATTAAAGGGATTTTAGAGTTATTTATTTTATATAGTTTTAGGTCCCCTGTGCCCAAAGCTATATAAAATAAATATACTCACCACAGCGCCGTACCGTCATTTTGACATCTGACAGGTGACATCACCCGGCCAAAAAGCCAGCGATATCCCACAAATCTGTCATGGGGGCTTCTAGTGTGGAAGCCCCCAGCAGGCTTATATCATGTCATCAGTGACATCCCTATGGGGGCTTCTATTGGCTGCAGCAGTCGCATTAGTAAACAAGCATTGTGACCGCTGCAGCACTTGTAAACAGAAGAGCGGTGCGGTGGGAGAACATTTCAGCAGCAGGTAGTTTTCTTCTTGGACTCTGCATCTTCCCACTGCCACCACTAGCTTGGAAAACCCCTGTAACTTTTTCCCTTTGCCCTTTCCCCCCTGGTGTGGTAGTGGTACAGTAAAAGTTAATGAACTAAAAAGTCTTTAATTTCTCACCAAAATGAATGGCCACTTGAGCCACATGAAATTTTTTTTAGTCATTTCAATAAATTATATTTCGAGAAGTTTCTATGGCTTTGAACCTTTGGGTACTTCTACACGGGACGACTGTCAGGCACTTAAGGTTCCCTTACACTGCGTGATTATTGCTGGCAACAGGGAATTCGGGTAATCTTCCTGATTACGAGGTCACAGACCTGGCACTGAGTGAGAAATCGATCCCTTGTCGAAGTGGCTTGGTTGTTAGCAGGACTACAGACCAGGTGACTATCGGGCCGTGTAAACAGAAGCTGCTCAATGTTTGAGTGACTTCTGTTTTCGGTGACTGCAGGCGGGTGGCTGGCACAACCCCAGACGCTCCACCTCCATTTACTTGAATGACTGTTGCTCCTGTGTAAAACACAGGGGCAATAGTTGGGCCGTAGTCCGTGGGATGGCTGGCGATCGCTTGTGCACCTGACTCTTAAGTGCCTAACAGCCATCCAACTATTATTGCTCCTGCGGTTTTACACAGGAGAGATAATCGCTCACTGAATCTAAGCAGAGGAGATCTCTTCTAGCTGCCTGCCATCAGTCAGAGTAAACGGGCAGTCATTGATTTATAGGCAAGTTGAAAACCAAGTGACTTTGGGACAGTTTTCACAGGACAACAGCCACCTGTAAGCAATCACGCGGGTTACTATTGGCCTGTGTAAAAGTACCTGTAGACACTGGCATAACTATAGGGGATGAAGTTGCACTCGGGCCCAGAAGCCTTAGGGGGTCCATAAGGCCTCTCCTCTCCATATAGGAAGCCCAGTGCTATGAATATAAAGCATTATAGTTGGAGACCCTGTTACAGGTTTGGCATTGAGGCCCAGGAGCTTCAAGTTACACCTCTACGTTAAGGGGTTAAGAGAAGTTGGGGGGTCCTAAGATAAACTTTTGCACCCGGGCCCAGGAGCCTTTAGCTATGCCCCTACCCGTAGATCTAATATTGTATGTGCGTAGGTAAGAGAATCTGATATAAGACAAAAGGAGTACCATTGTCATTCAGTGCACTTTTACGATGGCAGATTTTCTGCTAGAAAGGAACACTGAATTACATGGAGCAGTTGGCACTACTTTACGTGTCCAAACAATTGTTAGGGCACACACAATTCCATTGTTGGCAGAAGCTACAACAGATGATATCTAGTGCCGCATAAAAGATACAAGGTCCTGTAAGGCTTGAGGGACAGTTAGGAGGGAAAGCCTCATGGGATCTGGGAGCTTTATGTACATGATGGATGGATATTAGAAAAAAAGGTCCTGCGCTCAGGGAGTGAGGATGGAAAATATGGAGAGAATCGGTGCAATGACGAAAGATATACTGTTGATAGGCACTTACTTGAAAGGAGGTGGATATGGTAAACAGAAGCCCCCTCCTCTGGATATTATCAGAAGATGTAAATCCACATGGACGTCAGGATGTAGAAATGAAGTGGAACTTTATTAGGGCGGCGACGCGTTTCGGTGCTATAACACACTTTTCTCAAAACGACATATAAGTACAGACAAGAATAGCATACATTTATATAAAGAAATATATGGGGTAATACCTTTCAGATGTGTCTCCTGCTGCTGAGCGGATCCGGCACTGAAAAGAAGGCGCGGCCTGAGGTCACGCTGATCCTGACATGTCATGTGACTGGAATGAGAGTCACATGATCATACTGGACATCGTTAACGGCACAGTTCATTATGACGTCAAGAATACTTACTGCAGGGGGGCGTGGCTAGGCATGGGAGAGTGAGGACGTGCACCTCGGACCTCCGCTGCCGCTTATCTACCAGCCGACCGGGAATCCCACACAAAGCCACCGCCATAAATGATGACGAGAGTGGGGAAACGCAAGACGGAACATCCACAGGCTCTGGGCTCCCCGCTGAGCAGATTTTTGAAGGGGACGAGCGCCGGGGACACAAGCAGGAGGCTCTCCAACATGGCGCCGGGAGCGCAGAAGACTCCGACAGCGTGCGCAGCTGCAGACACCCCACCCCCTCCCCGGGGCAGAGAGGAGAAGCTACCGGCAGAGGGGACCGCAAAACAGCAGGGGAAGCCAGCGGACCGCCGCGTCAGAGAAGAGAACACCCCGCTCCAGCAGCATACGAGCGCAGGGGGAGGCACACAGGACGGGGCACCGGGACCACGTGCGGAGCCTGCACCAAGCACTCCGACTGACCCAAATGTCGGGCGACGGCCCTGCAGTGATACGACGGGCACCTCAGCCGACAGAACGCCAACGGGTAGCCCAGAACACGCTCCTATGCAGCCCAGTGGCACCGGAGCCCCAGCCACAAGGAGACAGCCTGCCGAGGTAGAGCGGGAGGACAGAGAAGCGCAGGAACAGCTGCATACCGGGACCACTCGTGCCTCACCCTGGAAGGGACTGCACCTGCAAAATACAGTCAGTAAGGGATCCGGGACTGATGACCAAGGGCCCCCCATGCCACCTCCCGCCCACCTACCTCCCTACCGAAAAGATAAAGAGACACAGAAAGCCCCCTGGCAGAGCCATAGCATTGATAACGCAGCCAGTCAGAAGAGATACCATGGCATACACGGGGAGGACACAGCAGACATGGAAGAGGAGAGGCCAGAGAACCCAATAACCCCACTCATACGCCCTGCAGTCGCTAAAGGGGCACACTCGGAGACCAACCATGCGGTCCCAAACCCCCATACTACGCAGCTTCCCGCCACAAGATCAATGACACACCTAACAGCACCACCTGCAGACGACTCCCAGACATTGCAGGCACTGTGGCTCATGATTCGAGCCTTGCCTACCAAAGCAGACCTAGAGACGCACCTGCAGCGTATGGAAGAAAAGCATGACAGAGCCATCAATACAGTTAGTCAGTCAGTACAGGCCCTCGCCGAGCGGGTTACGGCCCTAGAAGAGAAACCCGAGACCTCATCTGTGGACTTTCAACAGCTCTCGTCCATCGTAGAAAAACAGCAGAAACAGATAAGAGACCTTACCTTTCACCTGGACGACGTAGAAAACAGAGGTCGGCGTAATAACCTGAAGCTACGAGGCATCCCAGAGGACGTACCCCTGGACGCACTGCATGACTGTGTCACGGCGATATTCAATAGACTTCTCCAACGCCCAGAAGACAGAATTATTGAGCTAGACAGGGTCCACAGAGTACTAGGAGGAAGAGCGCGGAACTCAAATCTACCCAGGGATGTTATATGCCGGGTACACTTCTATAGACAGAAGGAAGACATCCAACGACTGGCATGGGAGAACGGCCCAATCAAATTTAACGGTGCAGAGATCTCCATCCTTCCAGATGTCTCCAGATTGACCCTCAACTGCAGAAGAATAATCCGCCCGCTACTAGAGGCCACACGCCAAGCAGAAGCGACCTACAAATGGGGACATCCATTCCACCTGATACTGAGAAAGCGGGGCCGCCTATACACAGTCAGAACTCCAGCGGACCTGGAGGGAGCCTTCAAGTTTCTAGAAGTTCCAGCAGTCCCAGTCCCAGACTGGACCGAACCCGTAGACACCACTCCAACAAATCTTTAAACCGCAATCTCCCTCCCGAATGACTCTACTCCAAAGTACAAAGAAGAAACACAGCCCCCCCACCACCCGAACAGGGCCCACAGGAAAGTTTGTCCCCCCCATCAGAACTGCCTGACAAGACGGACACCCACGATCTGTCCCGCCCCCCCCCCCCCCCATCTGACTGGTCGGACCCTATCCAACCCACCCACCGAAAAATTCCCGTAACATGAACCTTACCATAAGCGGCAAACCGGAGCAACAGACCGAGGACCCACGCGACAACCGATAAAAGGCTTAAAGACAAATTCGGTCTAGGCTTCTCCAACCTAACGATCAGTGGAAGCCGGCTACGATCCCTCCGATCCGGTGTTCTTCCACGTACCCCCAGTAGGGTATCAGGGTACCGAGTTCTACCCCCTTGTTGTGGGGGAACGGGCATCCTGATTAATAGTCCAAAGTTTAGCACAACAACTAATTTCTCAGGTTCCGATTGTTAATGTGTTCACCCCCCTAGTGTGTCACTTGTCTCTCCCCCCTAGCCCTCTCCTTTTTTTTTTTTTTCTCTTTTCCTCCCCCCTCTCTTCTTCTTTTTCTCTTCCTTTGGCTGCTCTGATTCCCCTCTCTACCTCCTTGGGCGGCTCCCTCTTCACCTACGAATCCCAATCCTCTAACCCTCAGTAATACCAACCACCATGCCACCTGATCTCTCTAATCTCTTAGTAACCTCAATCAATGTACAGGGCTTGAACATCCCGGAGAAACGGTCCTCCATCCTCCATCTTCTATGGAAGAAGAAAGCGCATGTGGCCTTCATCCAGGAGACTCACTTTCGCACAAACGCCCACCCCAGATTTGAGGATGCAAGATTTCCAAACGCGTACCACAGCACGAACGCAGATTCCAAATCCAAGGGGGTCTCAATTCTAATAGCCAGCTCCATCCCATGGGAGATGAAGGAGATCCGACGCGACCCCGGAGGTAGATACCTGCTCCTCAAAGGTAAGCTCGCATGCACACCAGTCACACTGGCGGCAGCATACTCCCCCAACTCCAACCAGGTGACCTTCTTAGAGGGGATCCTGGAGGAGCTGGAGGACTTTAAAGAGGGCACTCTGATACTCGGCGGAGACTTCAACATTACCTTAGACCCAAGGATAGACACGTCCAGGGGGAGCGATAGCCTCTCATTGTCAGCACATCGCAGAATTAAAAAAACACTCCACAAATACCAAATAGTAGACGCCTGGAGAATCCTACACCCCACGACCAAAGATTACACGTTTTACTCCCAGCCACATAACACATACTCAAGAATTGACTACTTCCTCCTCCAGCATTCGTCGCTGCAGATGCTAGTCGCAGCATCGATAGACAATATCACAGTCTCAGACCACGCCATGATCACTATAAAACTAAAACTCCCCGCCCTACACAGGAGAGAGTGGCACTGGAGGCTCAACGAATCACTAGTCCACGACCCGTCAACCTCAGAAGAAATACACAAAGCACTAAAAGAATACTTTGAACAAAACGATACACCGGAAGTAGATCCACTGACTGTATGGGAGGCTCATAAATGTGTGATCCGGGGAAGATGTGTGGAGATTGGCTCCCGCATCAAAAAAGAGCGGGGTGCACACTTAAAAGGGTTACTAGACCAAATCCAAGTGTTAGAAGCAACACACAAAACCACCCAGGACAGCGCGAGGGGAGCGGAGCTGCTCCAATTAAGAGAGAAGGTACGCACATACTGCCTGGGACAAGCCAAAGGAAACATAGTAAAGTGCAGACGACACTTTTATGAATTTGGCGACAAACCAAGCCGTGCACTAGCCCGGGCACTGCGCACCACAAGGGCCAAAACCTACATCCCACACATCAACGACTCCAAGGGCCAAACACTACACCTACCGAAACAAATAGCCGAGGCATTCCGGGAATACTACAACTCACTGTACAACCTTACACCGCCACAATCAGAGCAGGAAAAAGTACATAAGAAGGCCCTGATCAAGGAATACCTGCAACGAGCTAACTCCGGTAGATTTACTCCAGGAGCGATCGCCTCAATGGAAGAACCAATAACCCCGATAGAACTAGCAAACGCACTAACAGACTCTCAGACAGGGAAAGCGCCAGGCCCAGATGGTCTCACTTTAACTTATTATAAGAAATACGCAGAGACCCTCTCCCCCACCTTCATAAAAGCCTTTAACTCTATAACATCCGGGAAACAAATACCAAGGGATACTTTATCAGCACACATAACAGTTATCCATAAAGAAGGGAAAGACCCATCACAATGCCAGAGCTACCGACCTATCTCCCTATTAAATGCAGACCTGAAATTGTTCTCTAAAATTCTAGCGAACAGGATCTCCCCCCACCTGCAATCTACAATCCACAAAGATCAAGTAGGATTTGTCCCGCTAAGAGAATCAAGAGACAACACAACAAGAGCCATTAATTTAATACACTTAGCTAGAAAACGGTCCCTACCAACATGCCTTTTATCAACAGACGCGGACAAGGCATTTGATAGAGTGGAGTGGGATTTCCTGTTCGCTACCATGACACACATGGGAATAGGCCCTAACATGATGCATTAGATCACGAGCCTATACTCTGGCCCAACGGCCTCAGTGAGGGCTAATGGTCAGCTTTCAACACCGTTCCGGATCTCAAACGGCACTAGGCAAGGCTGCCCCCTGTCGCCCCTGATATTTATCCTATGCTTAGAGCCCCTGTTAACACAGGTCAGGTCCAACCCAAATATCCACGGGATCAGAATAGGGGACACAGACCACAAGATCGCGGCATACGCGGATGATCTTCTGTTCTTCATTTCGAAGCCACGAATCTCACTACCAAACCTAATGATGGAAATAAATAAATACTCTGCACTATCCAACTTCAAGATAAATTACCACAAATCAGCAGCACTGAACATCTCCCTCCCACAGCACCTGGTAGAAGAACTAAAAGGGCACTTTTCGTTCTCATGGGCGAGGGACCACATCCAATACCTGGGGATTCACCTAACACCAAATGCGGAAGATTTATTCGCGGCCAATTTCCCAAGATTACTAAGTAAGATCAGACAGGACCTTAATACATGGACGAAGGGGACTTTCTCCTGGTTTGGCAGAGGAGCAATCATAAAAATGAACATCCTCCCGAGACTCATATACCTATTACAGGCTCTCCCAATCCACGTACCGAAACAATTCCTCAAGACCCTACAATCACAGGTAACATCATTCATCTGGGCAGGTAGGGCCCCACGAATAGCAAGGAGCACACTGTCCAGACCAAAAAATGAGGGGGGGATGGGTCTCCCAGATTTCGGGAAATACCATGAGGCAGCTCACCTAGTAAGGATCATTGATTGGCACCGGCACTCAGAGATTAAACAATGGGTCATTATAGAGCAGGCAACATCCTCCATACCATTAGTGGTTCTCCCCTGGATAGACAGTCCAGCGGCCACAGACATCGCGCAGCACCCCACTATTGGACCGACACTGAGGGCATTCACCAAAGTGTCAAACAGAACGGACATATCTCCCAGACCCTCCCCAATGCTACCAATCCTGCATAACCCAAGGTTTCCACCCGGATGTGAAAACAAAATTTTCCGTACATGGTTTGCTGAAGGCAAATATAGGGCAGAACACTTCCTACAGAATGAACAGTGGCCCTCGATGGAAACGCTAAGAGAAAACGGGGACTCAGCTCCATTACCACTATGGCAGACATTACAGCTAAGACATTTCCTGCGAACACTACCACATCCTAGCGAATTTAGGAAACACAAAACACAATTCGAAGCTACATGCGGCGCAGATGGCCCCTCCAGACATACATTATCCAGAATGTACAACATCCTTAACTCACAAACAGGGGAAACACCACCAAAATACCTAGCGAAATGGGAGGAGGAGTTAAGAATCCAGCTAACCCCAGAAGATAGAAACAGAATATTCACTATGACACACTCTTCCTCAGTCTCGAGCAGAATTCAAGAGTCAGGGTATAAGATACTCACCAGATGGTACAGAGTGCCCTCACACCTACACAAGCTATTTCCATCAGTCTCCCCAACATGCTGGAGATGCGGAATAGGTCAAGGGACTATGCTGCATGTCTTTTGGGACTGCCCAGTGCTAGCGGACTTCTGGGCAGGGGTATGGCGGATCACCTCGAAATTTACCCAGTATCCATTACCAAAAACACCAACATTTTTCCTGCTACACCACAGTGATATACCACTAACGGTATACAAGAAATCAATAGTGTGCGCTCTGGTAGGCGCGGCGAGATCATGTATTGCCAAGCTCTGGAGAAAAACAACTCCACCCTCGATAGGGATGTGGCTTAACAAAATAGGATGGATCATGGAGATGGAGGACCTATCGGCAACACTTAAGGGCACACAAGAGAGATTTAGGAAAACATGGTATCACTGGATAGAGTTCCAAGACTCAGTTGAATACCGCTCGCTACTTAGCCCCCAACCCACCTGAACTAGCTACAAGTCCACATGCATATCTCGCCCTCTCACCCCCTCCCTCTCCTATCAGCTCCCCCCCACTAAAGGAGTCAGTCTCTCTCTCTCTCTCCCTCCATCTCGCTCTCTCTGCACACGCTTCACCTCCCCACCCCACCCTCCCACATACAAACCCCAATCGTCTAACCCTTATGTGTCCTGTAAGTCTAGTTAGTAACCCGGTTAATATGGTACATCACAAGACAACCCAGTTGTATTTGTACTAAAACGTACCAAAGGTTAAGTTAAGAAGACATTTAACAAGATTTCAAGTGTTCCAAGCCAATTTATTATAGATTTGAGATATATTCGGAAAAATTTTCTTATCCAAGCTACAGTCATTGAAAGAGACTTGCAGTTCGAGTTACTCAGACTCCCGGAAATGACAACATGATTGTAATGGAATATGTTTAAGCAATAAATAAAGAATTTATAAAAAAAAAAATAAAAAAAAAAAGAATACTTACTGCATAGAATTAAACGCTCACTGCGTGTCACGTACTCAATGACGCGCATTGAACGCGTGACTCACAGTAACGTCACATGATCATACTGTACCGTTAATAACGCCCAGTATGATCATGTGACTCATTCCAGTCACATGACACGACGTCAGGATCAGCGTGACCTCAGGCCGCACCTTCTTTTGAGTGCCATTTTCAACTATAAGAAATTCCTCATATGCCACCTAATTCAGGCCACCAAAGCCATGAACTACTGGTTTCATGAGATTTCCCGTTTCCAGAGGATGGTGAAAATGATCACTCTAACAATAGAGGCTATTAGACATTACATACAGACCTGTGGGAATGGGTCTGTTACTATAGTTATCTGCTGCGCACTTGCTAAAGGCCAGTTTACACACCACGATTATTGCTCAAAATTCGCTCAAAAGCCATCGTTTGAGCGATAATCGTTAGGTGTAAATGCTCCCATCTTTCACTCTTCAGCTGAAAAATGATTTTTAGGTGAGCATAAAATATTGTTCAGCTGGAGAGAAGATACCAGACCTCCTGCTGTGTTTGCTCTCCATGGGAGCTGCTGATTACATTGTATTCAGCTTGCAGCACTGTGGCAGAATAAAGGAGCCGAATGCGGAGAACACACCACCTGCCGTTCTCTGCATACATCTCCAGGAGGCTCATCTATATGCAAATGAAAGTGAGAAGCTGCTAATGGACATTAGTGTCCATTAGCAGTTTATGCAAAACAATCGCACAGAACTTATCTTTTGAAGGATTATCTTTGTGTGCAAATGGACATTTAATGAGCCACCATTTCCTGTGCTCTACACCTGCAGTGGTTACCATTGAGGTAAGCAAACCCGGTGGTCAAGTAGCAGCAGTGTTTCTAGCCTTGGTAGAACTTGTCGAAAAATCATAGCCAACTTTTTGTTTTGCGAACATATTGGAAAACCAAAATTGTGAAGATCATATAAGTGGTATAAGTCTATAGCTGAGGATCCCATTAAGAGTACATTAGCAGTATTTACAATGAACTGGAACATGCTAATTACAATGAAAGTAATCTGTACAAGCTCTGTGGGGCTTAAATTAAAAAATATATCAGTTTTTATTCATAGGCACTGTAAGTCTTTCTAATTGTCTGTCCAGAAATTTACAGTCACTTGACAATCCTATCAACCACGTGTTTCCTATCTGCTAAAGGCCTCCCCTTCTAATTCCTTTGCTGTAAAGATACTATCTAGAGATGAGCAAGCATACTCGCTAAGGACAATTGCTCGATCGAGCATTGTCCTTAGCAAGTATCTCCCCGCTCGGAAGAAAAGGTTCAGCTGCCGGCGCGGGTGACAGGTGAGTTGTGGCAGTGAGTGGGGGGGGGGGGGAGAGAGGGAGAGAGAGATCTCCTCCGTTCCTCCCCGCTCTCCCCCGCCGCCGGCAGCCAAATCTTTTCTTCCGAGTGGGCAGGTACTTGCTAAGGGCAATGCTCGACCAAGTAATTGCCCTTAGCGAGTATGCTCGCTCATCTCTAATACTGTCCCTTTCTTTCTCTACGTAGCGTAATGTGCCTTGTTGTTACTCTAGTGTCACATGTCATTGGCAAAATGGTCGGTCCTTTACGCTGACTGCCTTTTTATGATCCGGCTTTGTATATTGTTTTAATTTCAGTAAAGACTATAAAGATAAAACACATTGGAGCAGATTTACTAATGTGACGGCAACCAGACCACGTTGTAAAATGCCACAACGTTTGACGCATTCCTGGCACATGTTGCATCTATTTTGAAGACGCGCCAAAAAGAATAAATGACGGTGCTTCGCTTGATAACGGGGCGTGGTCTAAATGCGGAAAGGGTGCCAAAAGTGCACCACAATTTTAGTGCAAACTAAGCTACAAATAGGTAGTATAATGATAGTTTTGCCTATCTAAAGATGCATCACATTTACTATACAGTATTAGCTACAGTAATAAACCTGGCATATGTTTAGACTGCCTAGAGTTGGTTTCCACTGCCTGTTAGGCTAATTTCACACAGGCAAGTGCGATTAGGAACATACTGAATGTATGACTTTAGATTGAATTTCAGTGTAATTCCTTCTGTCAGGAATATACCGAGTAGCTAATTATTTCAGACATGATTTCTGAACTATCGTTGTTCTGGACAGAGAGCAAAGAAGGTAAATAGCCACGTCTGGGGAAGGCATTTATTGGTGTATGCACACAAAAACATGCTGAATGTCTATGAACTTTTAAAATATATATCTTATCTTGGGTTGAAAGTCGAGCTCATTTCTGGGAAGAGGCATTCTTAGTTTGCATACAAGGAGTCAACATTCATGGTTTGTAGATTAAGGTGTGGCTGTGTATACTTAAAATAAGTGTATATGCAATGTCTGATTAATGTCTGATTTCCACTTCAAACACAGATGTGCTGACATTTTGTTTTAGAAGACTTTGAATCACAGATGTGTCATCTGGGTTATAATAGGTCCCATTATATAAAACCAAGTTGGAAGCTCAGATAGTGATATGGGAGCTTTGGGGGCAGAATGAGGATGTCCTATCTGTCAAACCCCTAGAAGCGAGGGGAACCTTTGATAACTGGAATATGTAAGCTGTAGACTCTTCGGTAATAACTAGAGATGAGCGAACGTACTCGTCCGAGCTTGATGCTCGGGCGAATATTAGGGTGTTCGGGATGTTCGTTATTCGTAACGAACACCACACGATGTTCGGGTTACTTTAACTTTCTTCCCTGAGAAATCATTTCTATATGCGCTCAATGGGGCCGGCGGCAGCAGCGCCAACCCCATTGAGAACATATAGAAGACAAATCCTTCTCTGCCACAGCTGTAACAGCTGTGACAGAGAAGAACGATGTTTGCCCATTGAATTCAATGGAGCCGTCAATACAGCCGACTCCACTGAATGCAATGGGCTGCCGGCGATCGCGGGATGAATTGTCGGAAAGGGGTTAAATATATAAGCCCTTTCCTGCAATTCATCCAGAAATGTGTAAAAATAAAAAATATATATATACTCACCTGGTGCCGACAGACGGAGTTCAGCGCGGCAGGCTGCAGTTCTCCTGAACTGCTCTGAACAGCTGTTAGTAGTATTCAGCAGCCGGGGATTTAAAATCCCCGCCTGCTGAATAAGATGCCTCTGAATGGTCACAGCCTGACCAATCAGAGGCCAGCCCTCACTCACACCCATTCATGAATTCATGAATGGGTGAGTGAGGGCTGCCTCTGATTGGCTCAGGGGCACTCTCCTGCCCCTGAGCCAATCAGAGGCAGCCCTCACTCACCCATTCATGAATTCATGAATGGGTGTGAGTGAGGGCTGGCCTCTGATTGGTCAGGCTGTGACCATTCAGAGGCATCTTATTCAGCAGGCGGGGATTTTAAATCCCCGGCTGCTGAATACTACTAACAGCTGTTCAGAGCAGTTCAGGAGAACTGCAGCCTGCCGCGCTGAACTCCGTCTGTCGGCACCAGGTGAGTATATATATATTTTTTATTTTTACACATTTCTGGATGAATTGCAGGAAAGGGCTTATATATTTAACCCCTTTCCGACAATTCATCCCGCGATCGCCGGCAGCCCATTGCATTCAGTGGAGTCGGCTGTATTGACGGCTCCATTGAATTCAATGGGCTAACATCGTTCTTCTCTGTCACAGCTGTTACAGCTGTGGCAGAGGAGAACTTGCTGTGTCGTTCCCATCATTTTCTTGAATTGCCAAGATTTTCACACATGAAAACCTTAGCGAGCATCGGCGAAATACAAAAATGTTCCGGTCGCCCATTGACTTCAATGGGGTTCGTTATTCGAAACGAACACCCGAACATCGCGGGAAGTTCGTTTCGAATAACGCGAACCCGAACATTTCGGTGTTCGCTCATCTTTAGTAATAACGTGTAGCTAATGATGCGATGTAACTTGCTATCCTTATACTTTGTAATGTGATGTAAGCTTCAACCTTTATACTTAGTATATAGATCTAATAGTTTACAAACGTCACACAATTATTCACCACTATGCTTATCACTTAATTTGAATCAATTCTTATTCTTACACCTTCCATATTGTTGTACTCTTTAAAGCGTAATTTGAACGTAAGTCTTGCTCCTTGCAGCAATACAGCCTGATATTATGCATGATGTCCCGCAGATGCGAGGCGTTTTTGTGTGAAAACGCCTCCCATCACTTCAAGGAAGTAGTGATCCTCCGATGCGTCTTTCAGCCGTGCTGGGGGAGCGTCAAGTGTTTCCTATTGTTTGCAATGGAAAACATTGCCTCATACACAGTGCAATGTTTTTTCCGGCCCCATTGAAAACAATGGGCAAAGCATTTTGAGGAACTCCCAAAGCTAGGACATGGCACGATTTTATTTCCCGCACAGCGATGCGGGGAAAAAAAAAGATATAAGCGGGAAAAAAATCTCATGTATATGACCCTATTCAATGGAATAAGCAAGATTTGTGTGTCTCACACCACACAAATTGCACACGATTTTCCTAGCCGGCTTCACATAGGTGAGAAAATTGTGTGAGATTTGTGGATTTGGAGATGCATAAATATGAACCCCATTCTTTTGAATGGGGTCATACACATGAGTGATGTTTTCCTGCATGGCCTTGCAATGCCATGCGGGAAACAAATTGCAGCATGTTCTATCTAGCTGCCAGATCTCGCATTGCAGCCCCATTGTTTTCAATGTGCCAGTGGCTCCCTGCTTCCCCATGAAAACGCCTCACATCTCGATATGGGGGCGGGATTCACGGTCTGTGCAAACTGGTCGCATCCGCTGCTGAAAATCTGTGGTGAATCTGCACCAAGTGGTGAGGATTTAGCTGCAGATTTCATCTTTTGTATTGCAAAGGCTAAAATCTGCAGGAAATAATTAATATTCTGCAAAATTTTCAATTCAATACGTCAAATCGGTGCCGATTTTTTTCTGCACCATGTGGATGAGATTTGTTCAAATTTCATTCACATAGCTTGAAGCATACAACTTGCAAATTTTCCATAGCCTGCAGACTACGTGTTGACATACCCTCAGGCCAGGACTACATATAGTCCGATTTTCCAATTTTAAATAAACTGCAGTCGAAGAGAATCCTGCAGATAAGTACAATGCTATGAACTCCAGCTGTCACTAAATAGTTAAAATCAGAAAGTCACACTACAAAAAGTCTCTATGTGGCCCCAGCAGGAGTAATTCTACCCCATTATTTCTTTTCTACATTCTTACTTTGCCATTAAAAAGGGAAACTCCAGAGAAAACCAAATTGTGCTATTGTTAAATGACCGTAAATGTACAAATAATGACATAAGAGGGGAAAAAGGCAAAAAAAAATTTATTTGTGGGAATAACTGAAAAATACAGAGAACTTTATAAATTTTAAAAAAAGAAATTACAGGGAAACAGCAGAAATTAAAAAGGTACATTTTCAATGTAGTTACAGATACTGAAAAAAAAACATAAGCTTTCTGCTCTTTAATACAAGAAAAAATAAATATCTTGCTTTTAACAGTTAAATTAGCTCATGCAAATTCTTATTTACACATACACACAATTCATAGGAAACCCTTGTTGTAGGGCACACCAATTTATGATACTGTTGCAAGTGTTCATATTTCACAACCATGTCTGCTTTTCGTCCTCAGGACCCATAAAAACAGGGTAACAAGTTACTCCCCCTGCAACGGGAAGCTTGATCCACCTATGACTGCAGTCCACCGGGCATTGTGGGCTAATCCAGCTGGCAACATCTCTGTGAAATGGTTAGATAACAAATTTGTGAGAGTGACCTTCTATACCTTTATATCCATGAAAACACTAGTAACGCTTGTACAGTATGCCACTACTTCAAGATCAATGACCGTCACATGGAAACATGAATGTATCCCATATTAAGTAGGTAAAACTGTAAAATAGAACAGTTTTTAACATTTCTGGGCTTTCCTTCTGGTGAATTGAGCAGATAGCCCTACCGAGATAATGTTGGCTATGGATAAGGTATTTTGGTCATGGAGAAAGACCTATGTAAATTAGACTAAACTTTTGGTAGTTGAAGCAAGCAGAAACTATATTCAGCATTTTAGCCCAAACTTGTGACCATTCAAAGTAAGGTTTCACACCTAGTTCTACTAAACCAATCTTACGTCACAAGGAACTCCTGTCTGCGTATGTTCCTGTCGTAATCCGGATGCCAAGATGCAGTCGTATCACGAAGGTGTGAAACCACGGCTGCATTCATGTAAAATACTGATTCTGCCCACAAAATGGGGTAAAGGTGCATTAAACAACAAGTTTGACGCATATGAATTCCTTTTTAAGAACTTCCCATTTTCCTTGCACATATCCAGTAAAATACTGTATATACTGTACTATCTGTAGACTGAAGATAGAGGTGGCACAGCCCATCATAGCAGCAAGACAAAACTTACAGGATCCTTGTAGGCATACAAGTACTTTTCTTACAAGGTTTACATTATCAGGTGCAGATGTTTAAAACAGATCGTATACAAGAAGTAATGCCAACGGAAGTCCAGGTCACCCAAGATTGCCATCAGTTTATTAAAGTGCTTGTCCCATGATTAAATATTGCATTACTCTGGTAGATCACGCTACATGTTGTGTAATTTAACATAGTAAATTAGTATGTATGTTAGGCAACCCCATTAAAGCCACTATAAATATAAGGATTAAAAGAAAAGATACTTAGTGACCCTTTTACACAGGATGACAGTCAGATCAACAACTGTATAAGCACTGACGTCACGGCTAAGGTAGTTGGCGCTCATGCAGAGCGTTTACACAGAGTTTGCCGCTGGATCACGGGCTTCTATGTGAAGCGCTGAGTGGGGAGCATTTACACGAAACGACAAGCTGACTTGCGAATGAATATTGAGCGATTTTTATTTTTGCATTGACACTGCATGAATATCGCTCAAATTCGTTCAAATGCTTTTTGAGCAATAATCACTACTTGCAAATGGGCCATTACTTCCTGGATCGCACAAGCTTTTCTGCAGCAAATCCACCTATTTGTAGATACTAATTTAGGAACACTATTAGCCTGGTTTTAATGATTCAGTTCCAAATTAGAACTAAATGGAACGAGTTACCCCTTCTGATTGATGCCTTAAACAAATAAACCATAACTAGAGGACATAATTATGCTCAATAAAGGACCCCATTGTACTGCAAATCAGGGGCTAGAAGATTTCTGTTTAAAGAGCTACTCTGGTGATGTGCTTTTTTTCATTCATTATTTAGTTATCCCCACGGTATATACAAGTCCGCTGGTATTATCTTGGTTAGTAATTTCTTTCGGTCTGAAATTCCTGGCCGCCTCCTCCTCAGATGGTCAATGGATTTAGGATTTACTTGGGATAATGCAGTTTGAAACTAGTCAATTTCTCAGTTTGGCCTAATACACATTGGCGGATTTTTGCTGTGGAATCCGGAGCTGGTGTCCGCCTGTGAATTCTACAGCAAGAACCCTCCATAGCATGCTATGGAAAAATGATTCTTCATACACACGAGTGAAAACCAATTGCGGTTTCCGCTCACGGATTGAGAAAAATAAAAAATAAAAAAAAAAATCGCAGCATACTCTATTTTCTTGAGATTCCAGCACGGACGGCTGCCATTGAAGTAAATGAAAGCAGTCTGATCCATGGCCCATCTGCAATTAACATTGCAGATGGGCCACCGATTCCGCAGGAGCAGCAGGAGTTTAGAAAAAAAAACCAAAACTTTACAGCGCATGTTTGACGGCGAGCCGGCTGATACAGCCGCACACAGGTCTATAGGGTCAACGGCGGTGGGCGGATTCCGTGCATGCCCGTGTGCATTCAGCCTTATGCTGTTGCATGGATCCTAACACAGAAACTGCCTAGAGGGGCACTCTTGTTACACAGTTATAAAAGAGGAGATCACAGCTCATCCTCCTGACTGTATACTAATGGTCTGTAACTTATTTAAGTGAATACATAAGATAATTAAAATGTCCTCCAACAGGCAGAAATGGCATAGCCTCTAGATAATGCTGTGCTGATACATCATGCAATTGGTGTGAAAGCAACACCGATTTATTTTACTTGCCCTGCATGGAAGCGACAGCAAAACACCGAGCAGATGTCCAGAGTGTGACAGGCAGTCAGGTGAGGGGGCAAGGATGGAAAAATCTGTTTTCTCTGGAGTGGCTCTTTAAAAGCAATCAGGGACACAAGTAAATCTGTCATGTTTTCTGTTGGCTTAAGGGTTCATAAACTGGTAAGAAGCCATGACATTCATTAGCATGTATGACAAGCTATGACAATTTTTTTGAAACCTGTTCAAGGTGTTGGAAAAGAATTTTAAAAATGCAATAATCACCTCATCCGATACCCGTGTTGCACCACTAGCATTTCCCTGCTCTTCTCTACTTCGTTCTGCAGCAGCAATAATGCGCCAACACTGGGAAAACATGACGGCTGCAGTTAATCACCAGCTGAAATGAGCCAGTGATTGGCTACAGCGGTCACATGTCCTTAGTGTTAGTGACGTCATCACTGCAGCAGGGGACTAGCATCAGCAGAATGGAAGGAGTAGGAGATTTTTTTTTTCTATACTTCAAACTGGGGTGGTTTACAAAAAGCATCAAGGGCTGGACAATCCCTATAAGGCTGGGTTCACACGGGGCGTATTTGCCGCAGAAATTCTGTCCGGAATTTTGCCACGGCAAATCTGCCTGCGGCCGCTAATCCCAGGATTAGCCAGCCATGTGGATGAGATTTCTCAGAAATCTCGTCCACACAAGACTGCGAATCCACTGTGGCAAAGCCGGCAGAAGCCGGTGCTGCAGCGCGGATTTTCTGGCCGCATGTTCATTTTTCTTCTTCTTCTTCTTCTGCGGCCGCGCTCTCCTCTATGGGAGCGCCGGCCGCAGCGGAAGAGCAAGAGGCCAAGCCGCTTCAAAACCCGCGGCTAAGTGCCGGGGGTTTTGAAGCAGCGCTTCTCCTGGCGGAAATCTCGCATTTTTTCGCTGTGGCCAAACTGCGAGATTTCCACCGGGAATCCGGGATGTGAGAACCCAGGCTAACTCTTCCCAAAGAAGTGAAATATTGTGAGGGCTTAGAGGACTCATTTTTTGGCACAAACCGTCCAGATCTCAGATTGACAACCCACATACAATTTAGGGCCCTTTTACATGGAACAATTATCATTCAAAAATGTTTTGAATCCCCCGACTTTGAACGATAGTCGTTCTGTGTAAAAACGGCTAACGATTCAATGATGGATAATTAGTCCGCTTATCTTAAGTTCACTGTACAATGATCACTGTTCAAAGCGAACGATCAAGTAAAAGAAAAATGTAAATGATTAATCTGTATTTAAACTGCCAGTATTTTAAAGCAAACGACTGTCAGCGTTTAGGTTGTTCGTTCGTGCGAACGATTTCTCGCTCCGTGTAAAAGGAGCCTTTCACTTAGCTTCTGAGGGCCACTTTACCTTACAGAACAAAGACTAAACTGTATGTGTGTACAATAATATATAGCTATAGAAAGAGAATAAGCGATTACAGACTATTTAGAGTTGCTTAATTTATACATGTTAGAGGGCACTTGGGAATCCATTCCAGACACGACGGGATACGAGATGTTCTTCAGACATATGGTGGTTCCTGATAAAAAGAGGGGTTGAGAAACCCCGATATAAAATCAATCAGTTCACACAAAAAGCAGCACAGATGCACCAACCACAACAAGATAAATGGAAGTCCAACTAATGGATAGTGTTTGATTCTTTTCATTGCTACTGAGCTATGTGACATCTATACAATCACTGTACTCTTCGATACATTCCTAGTAACAATGAAAAGATATATTGCACATTTCCAGGAAATATTAGTTTGCTGCAATAAAAGGGTTTGGTCCAGAAAACCAATTTCATGATATGTCAAATCATACAGGTAATGGAAGTTGAACTGGTGTGTCCTGAAACTGGGACTTCAACCAATCCCCAGAACAAGAAACGCAGTCTTGATCAGATCCCACTTTCAATGGTGACCTCGCTACACATGAAGTCATCCTCCATGGAAATGACCAAGTTACTGCAGCTCCAATGCAATCTGTGGAAGTTCTAGCTACTGGACACAAAATTTGACTTTCATGATGTCCTAATTCACGAATCATGAAAAGTGGTTTCTGGGAAAACCTATTTAACATGGCACATGTGTGATATATACATGATCTGACACAATTCTCCTATTAACCGTTTCAATGCAATTAACATACTATATCTTATTTTTAACAAAGGCCCTAAAAATAAAAAAGCATCATAATAATGACATGATGGCAATTAAGCACTAGAAAGAAAAGAGTTAAGCAGGCTAAAATGTTTACACCGCTAGGGCATTTTAGAAAATCATTGAGAGGTATGCAAGGTTTCTAAGCAATTTGGGAAGCCTAGAAAGCGACTGGCTGTGTAGAGGTGCTAGCAGCATAAAGAGGTAGTAATGCTAAAGTACATATCTACAGACCTCACAAGGAGTTCATGCTTAGGTCTAGACAGAGGGCTCTATAAATACATGCCAATGTACGTCAAGAAGAAGTGGTAAAACTCTTCAAGGTCCGGATCACAATTGGAACCATAAAATACGTTAAAGAAATAATAATAAAACAAAATGGTCTTACCAAGAGAAGCCAAACGTAGCTATTCCTTCCTTAGGCCAGATTCACACAACCGTATTTGCGCACATTTTTGCGCGTGCAAAATGGGTTCATTCACATGCGCAAAAAATACACAGAATGCTCTTTTTCCTGCCAATTTGGCAGGAAAAGAGAAAATATTGAGCTCATTACACTAATTGGCCATTTCAATAGCTGAGAGCATCACTGCGGTTTTTTTTGGTGTGCATTTTCGTGCATAAAAAAATACGGTAAAAACCGCAAATATGCAGCGCCCATTCCGCAAAAACATAGCGCAAATGTGCACATAAACACGCATATGCTCGTGTTAATCTGGCCATAAATTGCAAGTTATGCATGAAAGTGGTATGTTGCAAATTGTAACCATTGAGATCAGTGTTTTACAGGGATTCTATAGCAGTAATCAATCGCATCACTGTAACTCCATGCTGTGACATTGTTAATGACATGCTGTTGAAATTCAGTCCCTGAGCTGAGATCTCAAAAGCTGCAGAACTACGACGCTTTGATGTTTACAAATGAAAGTTCCATAAAGTCTGCTCTATATACATGTGCCAACAGGGACTAATGTGCGAAGCAGGTCCCCTGCAATGGAAATTTTGGGAGCAAACTAGAAGCTGGAATCTCATTTGTTGCTACAAGCAATAGGCACCTCTAGATTTAACAGATAGATCCCATTTCAATATTCTACCGATAAACCTGTTCAAAATACTACAGAAAATTTTGGAAGATTATGGCAAATATTTAGATCAGAAAGGGTCTCTGCGAGTGCCCAAATGGGTTATACCTCGACAGAATACAGAAAAAAGTACTAGCAGACATTTGTGAAACGAGAGTGGACCAGCTTTTGTTTGAACATTCACACAGCTAAGCCATTATACCATTATGAGAATATAAGACACACGAGACAGACAAGATATTTCCTTCATTAAAAACAAAAATAAATATAGAAAAATGTTAAAAAGGACCTGTAAAACATACACTGTTTTTGCAACAAAGGACTAACAACAAAAAAAAAAAAAAAAAAAAGAGGATTAAGGGAAAACAAACAAAAAACAGTGCATCGCTTATTAACCTGTACAGGGTACATATAAACTTGGCCATAGAGATTTAACAAACACACCTCCTGCTTCGTTGCCATGGTTTATACATCACTTATTATTACATTTTTAATTAGTTGAAATATTGTTTTTTTTATATTTCTGCATATTTTTCGTTTACTAAGTACTGTGGTTATGTAGCTAGATGATACAGTGGCGTAATGTCATTATCGCATAGTTTTCACTTGCAGGGACCCTTCTCTGTATGGTACATCGGGGTAATTAGCTGGTTCAGAGTAATTACATTGACACGGGAAGAGCAGTATGCTAGAAATATTAGCAGCCACACAGCACCACATTGCTTAACCCCTGTTGCAGAGGTGAAGGTTAAGGCAAGAAGACATCTACATGTATAATAACACTGATGCACCACGGCAACAGAGCGACAAAAGGACAAAACACAATAATATGTTGCCTAAACGTGATATATAAAACCAATGCAAAATGTTACCTAAGGATAAAAACATACCGCAGTTCACAGATAAATCGCTTCTGTTGTTTTTTCTTCACATAATACCTTAATACGACAGTAGAGCTTTACAGGGGTGAAGTATAGACATTGGTAATTGGTCTCCAGAAGAGAGAATTCTCAATATAGTGCAATGCGCCATTCATATTTTAGAAAGTATGATTATCTAACACTCCTTTACAGAGGTTCTCCACCTAAACATGTTTAGGGGTACGTTCACATGTAGTGCAATTGATGTATATTTTGCGCTGCAGATTGTGGAGTGGATCCACATCAAAATCCATGTTAAAAACCACACTAAATGGAACTCCAAAATCCGTAGTGCAGAACATGCTGCGGTTTTTGCTCCGGATCCGCTCTAAAACCCTCTACGTTTGAACGTACCCCATGAAATAGGATTATAATCAGTGCGGTAGTATGAGATAGGCATGGTTTAAGTGCTGCCATGTTTTCACTCAAGGCAGATCTGCTTGACTGACTGGATGCGAAAGACATGCTTCACAAGGAACCAGGCTCTCACACATCACTTAAAGGGAACCTGTCAGTTAGCCTAGCTGTCTAGGCTGGGGCAGCAGGGTATAGTGACAGGAACACTGATTTCAGCAGTCTGTCACTAAGGCCTCAGGCACATTTGGGTTTGTGTGCTGTCCATGTTAATTCACGGACGGAACGCAGATACATTATAAGATCTATAGAAAACTCTTAGCACGTCCTATTCTTGTCCGTAACGCGGACGAAAATTGGGACGTGAAGACAAATATCAACGTGCGGGCTGTCCATATATCGGACAGCGCACAAACAGGTGTCCTAGTGGTGTTTGATTTTAGTTGCACACGGCAAGGGTGTTGGAAGTATTATGCCGATTGGTTTAGTAGTTTTGCAAATCGTGCTTTTGAAACTTTTCAAGGCTGACACCTATGCATATTCACATATGCACACTCTCCCCATCCTACTGGTTGGCTAGTGTCTGTGTGAGCATAGTCACATGGGAGGTCCTGTCCGCCAGCATCTGGAGGCAAGAGGAAGGTGTGCCTATATGAATACGCACCTGCATCACTGCATTCACCTCCAGTCCAGCCCTGCAAAGTTTCAAAACTAAGATTTGCAAGACCACTATAAGTGACCGGTATAAGTGACAGACTGCTGAAATCGCAGTGCCTGTTACTAAACCCTGCTTTAAGCAGCCTGGGTAGCGTAGGGGACCAGGCAGGTTCCCTGTACTCTTCAAATCAAAGTTAGGCTGGTGACACCAGAGTTTTCCAGCTGCAGTTATGCATGCATAATATGGACCTATATCCCAGCTTGATCCTCGGAGTTCAGGTCAGAAGACTGGTTTTCAGGTCAGCACACAGGTCCATAAAACGTATGCATAAATGCAGACGGAATACGCTACTGCGTCACTGGCCTTGAAGAACAGAAGAAAAAACAAGTTAAGGGCCATCATGTCAAGTCATTTTTCATCTCAGGCTATAGTACTAAATCAGATTTTTTTAAATGTAGGGCATTTCTAAGTTCATTAGGAATTAGGTTCCACAATCCTTCATAATGTCCCTAATCCATAGTGAATTCTAATATAGATTAGTTTAATACACAGAATGGCCAATTCCATTTTGTGGATGGATGAGGAGTACATTTTAATGAATGAGGTATGATAAGGGAATCAGACAAACAACAAACCCTCACAGCATAAGAAATTTATCAAAGTTACTATGTGAAGAAGAAATGGACACGCCATAGGTCCTCCTCTGGGGGCTAATGTTTTGTGTACATATCCATTGATCCTGGGATTTATGCTTTCAGAAGAACTTGATTCTTTTATTGTGGCCCAAATCTTTCAGACCCTGCAACTCACAAAATTTAAAAAAAAAGACAAAATAAAATATAAAATGTCCCACTGCTCTCACAAGTTTTAAAATATTTCTTCAGTTTTTTTTCACGGACAGACAAATGTACAATGGCTTTTTTTTCACTTCTTGTCATGTAACCAATGTCTTCTCATTAATTAATGTAGTCCTTGTTGTTAGAGGTCCTTCGTCGGTCACGACTTAAAGCTCCCGTTGACCGCATTCTCTTCTGCACGGCCCAAAAAATATGCCTTGTACTTTATTGGTTCATTACCTGCAGCGTCCTAAGTGCTCAAGGCACTCAAAAGCAGGGACTTCTACACTGATATTTCATATGTAGTGCCTCCAACTCCCGAAACTTTTTTTACACTAGAATGCCGAGAAGGACTCACTGTGGTAGTGCTCTGTGAACTAGACGTGGAACCCAATCGACAGTCAGGCCTTGATAATCCCTTTGGCTGTCCATTTATCTTACCATGAGGTGTCTTCAGATCTTCCCTGAAGAGAAGACAGTAAGATTATTACAGTTCATTGAATCAACATTCTGTTACACTTCCATAGAAAGGATAAGTAGTAGAAGGAAACCAACTGAGCAATTATATGAGAATGTAAAGGAGGACTCTACAATGTAAATGTTAGTTCCATGTATTTAAATAGAATGAATCATAATTTTAATTTTATTAATCAAATTTAAGTTGAGATATAATGTGATAAAAATATCTACAACAGTTAAAGTAATTTAAAAAAATACACTTTCCTGAAGATGGCTAAATTGGAGACACTTTCCCTTTCTATATTGTATGCATTTATTGAAAGTAGGGTTAATTGCCAAATACAGCAATAAAGGGATACCACTGTATGCCTTCTACCATAAAAAAAGGTAATAAAACCAGATTTCAATAAAATGCCATTTTCTAATTGTGCATTCCTTTTAATCCATTCAAGTGACCCTCCAGTTTCGGGACAAATTTTTGTCACACGACAGGAGGGTCAGAGGGTATATTACCTGCAGTTGATCTTCTGACACCCCTCCGATCCACCGGTTTCGGGCCATATTTTCAGCTGTTCCAGATGATTGCAACAATTTTCTAACTAATGCATACCGGTGCACTGATCTCTGATTAGCCAGTACTGATCACATGAGCAGCTCTGGCCAATCATATAGCAAGCATAGTGCACTAGTAGACTAACACTTCCAACGCATTGTAGTGATTAGGTAGTCTGAAGATTATGTCGGCTGTCTTCAATGGCCAAAAACAGGATTTGAATCAGAGGATCGGAAGAGAACAATGGCAGGTAATATATTTTGTCTCAAAACCAAAGGGTCACGTTAGAGGTGTCATCTGGGACTTAAAATATTGATGACCTATCCTTATGATAGGTCAGCAATATCAAATTGGTGGGGGGCCAACTTCCTGGCACTGCTGTCGATTAGCTGTTTGAAGAGCTTGCAACACTGGGGTGAGCACTGTGCCCTTCAGCTTATGACATAACGTTCCTCAATCACATGGCCTTTCTCAAGTTCAGGTCCCTTCGAGTGAATGGAATACCAGGCATATCGGCTATGCAATACATGGCCCAGAGCCCGATATACAATGAAGAGGCCGCAACTGTTTCAAACAGCTGATCAGTGGGGGTGTCATCAATTTTTAAGTCCGAAATAACCCCTTCAAGAATGCAACCAAGTTTAAGCCTTAAAGATGCAAGTTTTTCTTCTTCCACCATTGCTACATCCCAAAAGTCATAACCAATTTCCATCGATATAACTGGATGACTGTTTTTGTGGGGTGAATTGCACCTTTTTTTTTTTCTTAGAGGGGTTCTGACACGAAAAAGGTTTTTATGTTTTAATAGCCATTGTTCCCTGGTCTGCCTAATGGACACAGGGAACCCAGGATTTATGGCTTGTTAAAACATAAAAACCTAATAGTTCCCTTTTTCTTCTGTTGTTCTGCAGCAGGGTCATCTCCCGCAGACGAGCCAGGACAGGCCGCTCCCCCTCCGGGATTGCGTGCATGCGCAGAAGAGAGGTGCCCTCTGACAGGAGTCAGGACGGGCCGCCTCTCCACTGTGCATGTGCAGAACTCAGACTTCAGCCAGGACAGACGGGCTGCCCACAGCAAGCACTGCTTGTGACGTGCTTGCTGTGGGCGGCCCATCCGTTCACCTCAGAAGTGGCTGACGGACGGAGCAGAGTAGGAAGCGGTCATTTTGACCGCTCCAGCTCTGCTTCAAGAAGCAAAAGAAGAAAAAGCCGGATGGAAGAGACATGCCTGGCGATCGGTTCTGGCCAGGCAAGGTAAGTAAAACTTAAGGGCACCATTTTGGGACACATTTGACATATTGAATACCTTTTATTACATTTTTGGAAGGGAATGGGGAAAAGAAAAGCTAGCAATTCTGCCTTTTGGGTTTATGTTTACATAAGGTTATTCCCGTATTGCAGTGTATTCCATGTTACACTGATAGAGAGCCTATTATATCCTGTGCAAGGCAGGGCGTAATAGGGTTCATTATGCAGCCAAAGTAAAGAGAAGATTGGAGGACCACAGCAGCAGCGAGGAAGTTGTGCAGCAGCGAAGAGTCAAGCAGTTTTCTTTTCTTTTTGATGTACAGTTAATATCCCCCACCGCCGTCAATGTGTTTACTGCTCGGAAAACCCCTTTAAGTAACAAACTGAACCCTATCACTTGTCTATTCAAGCTAAGGAACCTGCCCCTCAGTTACCAAATCTTACTTCTGTATATTTATCAGTTTCTCTGAGAAAGGTCAATCGAAATAGAGAAATTGATCACAGCCTGTAATACAAAGAGATTACTACTCTTTTTACGTCCGTGTTCTTTAATACAATGTTTACTCTCCAGGTTTGTCATTTCTACCATGCGGGAAACTGTAAAGAATTTTTATGGACCTGTGGAACCCCTACTTTTTCTTCATGCCTCAAAATAAAAAAAAAATTAAAAAAAAAAAAAAAAAAAAAAAGCTTGGCGTATGGGCAGGTAAAAAGCATTTTATGAAATCCTTCTAGCGCTAGATTTAGGCTTGGATGTTTAAATTGAGCAGCTTGCCATCCCTACTGTAATGGTGGCAGCATCTAGTGCGTTCCGAGATTTCCCTGCCAATGCTCCAAGAAGCCCTGGTTGGGAAACTGCTATGCATTGTAACCTGTGGTGTACATGATGTGGCACTAGGGGGCGCTGGACATTTTATAAAAGGCAAAAATCTGCATAGGTCATTTCCTTTAACACCTAACATACCATCTTAGCTCTGCATAACGATAAACGTGGCACATGCCTGATTAAAATGATATATAAGGGCTTTTACAATTAATGCATCATGGAAAAGCGTATCTAAACTCCATTCCAAATGCAGAGTTTGAGGTCTATATTAGTACACCAGTATTTACATGAAATGGTGTTTTTTGTCATCTGGCATTTGACACCTATTCCATTATCAATCTTCTTCAGATTGGAGGCTCTAGTGAGAACAGTCTCCTCCATTTCATATAGTTATTAAATATTTGTTCCGCAAGACTTGTAATTTTAACATAATTTTTCCATATTGCCTTTCCAGAATGTAATAAATAAAAGTAGTGGCGCAATATAAATAAAAGTTTTATTAGCATGAAGAAATCAGTCTCATGCCACATTCAATTTGCCAAAAGAATAGAGATCAAATAGAGTACAGAAAAAAATCACTAAAACACTTGCTAATGCGGTTCTCATCAACTTAGGTGGGCACGCTATACTACATGTCAACTGTTCCCAAAACTGTACTTAATTACTTCAGAAAGAGCTCATTTGCAGTTCAATCTGTTCCTTGTCATTAAACATTTCTTAATCATAGCGTCAGGCTCCTTAACTCTAACACCCTTTATCCCTGTGAAGCAGGCTGCTGGTTGTGTGGCAGGCCCAGCATCTGACCAGCGGATACCCGCTGCCCCAGTACAAGTGGCACTTTTCACCTTTGCTGTATGTGGGTGAAACCAACAGGTAAAAGTATCCGACTGTGCTAGAATATGTTCAATAGAGGTAAACTTTTACCTGCATAAGTGTATATAGCAATGTGAAGGAACATCCATATGCCAATATTTCATCAGGCAGGTATAGGCATATCTGTGTAGAATGGGTCATAAGTCAACTAGATTTTTTATAAAGAATTCTTTAATGTGAGCATGGTATCCATCATTTGCTAAGGGTAAATGGCACGAGGCACATAAGTAATAAAGGTCATTCAAAACATATGTTGAAAGCCAGAATAGGGCGTTTCAGCACTGAAATCATGCCCTCCAAATACATGAGATGTTCAGTGTTCTACCCAAAAAATTAAAACTTGTCTAACATTCAGAAATCTGTTGGCCATGGTAGGCTGTGTTTAGATGTGTTCTGTGATCTCTTCAATTAACGTCTACGTCAAGAAACATGCATATAGATGGTACCTGGAAACTGGACTTTATTACAACAGATGGTTTTCCCTTTAAAGGGAATCGGTTACCTACTTTTATCCCTATTAGATAAGCTTATCGGCTGAAAGTAGGACACCCACTGAGTCTGGGAATGTAAATGTTATACTTGCCTTCCCAGTCGTGCCCCTGGGGTCAGCACCAGAAGCCACTGCTCAATGCATTGAGTGGTGCTGCCAAGTAGTTCACCCATTGTATAACTAGAACAGGTGGACTACTTAGCAGCGCTCACACTGGGGGACGACAGTAGAGGCAAGTACAAAACTTGCATCCCCGGACTCCACGGGTCACCTGCTTGCAGCCCATAAGCTTAGCTGTTGTAAGGTTTTATGTCTGTAATAGTGTGTACATAGCCCATTTTATTTTATGTTACTGGTGGTGGCTGCTCCTTACCCACACAGCACAATATGGTTATGGTCACAAGGGGTGGAATGTGCTGCGGAGTGTCTGTAGCAGAAATTGTGCAGCAAATCTGCAGAGCAAAATCCACATCAGAAGTCGCACCACTTGATGCACTTTTTATTGGGGAATTTGGTGCAGAATTCAATCCCTCATTTGAAGAAGTGGAATCCGAACTACAAATCTTCTGCTATAATTGACATGCTCTAGATCCAAAATTCATTCAGGCCAGCCTCACACACCCGAGAAAATGGTGCGAGTTTTGTGCGTTGTGAGACACACAAATCTTGCACAAATATGAACCCCATTCTTTTGTATAGCGTGATACACATGAGCGATGTCTCCCTGCAATGTCTCCCTTTATCTGTAAATGCCACAGATAAAGACGAACCAGCACGTCTCTAAATAAATGGGGCATCTTTGGCTGTCCACATGGCAAATGATTTGTATGCCTGCTATGAGTAAGCTTAGGTTCACACTATAATTTATACCAATTTCATAAGTTTTAGCATATTTAAGCCCTGCCCCTCCCACTAAGCGCCACTCACTTTTATCGCTAGTATTAAAAAGGGTAATCTGAGAAGCATAAAAAAGCAAAAAGTCACAAACCTGGTGTACTCCAGAATGTTACTTAATAATTCCTTGCTATGACATTTGGCAACAGATCACCTGGCTGCAGTATTTGGGTTAGTTGTCCAAAGATACAAATAATTATTCAAGTGTAGAATAGATTCACAGTGTCAAAGCACAAAAATCGCCGTTTCTTACTCTTCTTTATTAAAAATTGCATAATGTCACTTTAAAAATAAAATAAAAAAAAACTTAAATGGATTTTCCAGTTTATTCGTGGCAATAGGTAGCATTGATGGCAATGGGTAGCATTGGTGGTAATGGGAGGATGTAGTACATATAAAGAAAACAAACACTCACCTCCTGCTGCCGCTCAACGCGCTTTGGTCTTGTGTTTACAAGCCCTTCATCAGTCTATGGTTTCATACTCACGTGACCGCTGCAACCAATATAAAGCTTGACAGGGGATGTCACCGACTACGTCTCGTTAATCCACCATGTGACAGATTTACGGGATGTCAGAGTCTTCACGCCCGGTGATGTAATCTGTCAGATGCTGTTGCGAGTAGTATACTTATTTTATATAGTTTTGGGCACGGGGGAGGGGACCCAAATCTATATAAAATAAATAACTCAGACAACATAAACTCTTATACAGTATATTCAATAAGGTCATAAAAAAAAAAAAACACCAAAAAACCCACACACACTATATATGCGCGACTGAACGACATTCTTACCTCTGAATTGCCATGGAAGCTCCTTCTACAAATTCCATGGTATTTAGAAATGTGACAGCTTTCCCTCCCCCATAAGAGGGTGACCTAGATATTCCAGAGGGTGAAGATGGAACCTGATGTCCAGGGGACTTGTATGACCCATTACTAACCCGTCCTTGCAACGGCTGATGACTCTGGATATTGTTATTGGCCAGATCAGCCTGTAAAGATGTGGTGGAAGTCCTAGGAGCTCTGGAGACTGCACTAGAAAGAGAGGATACAGAGGTCTGTAGAATAGGATTCCTGGAGCTGAAATTTGTAGCCCCTGCCAAAAGATTGTCCTTTGAACTAAACTGGCCTGAAGTAGCACGTGGGTTCTCCGAGAGCGAGCTGACCTGCTGTAAGCTGTATGTGCTCGGGGTATCATAGACCCCTGAGTCTGCAAAAACAGAATCTGTGTGAGAATGTAGCAGCTTCTCCCTTTCCTCCATCTCCTTCCTTTCTTGGATTGAGGCCATGATGGATTTGGAAAGGTTGTCATAGCGCACGGGAGAAGGATCTCTTTGATGTCCGGCAGCCCTGCTTAATACAGGACTGAAACTTTGAGCTGGCTGCCGCTCTGCTCCTCTTAGATGGCACATTTTGGCAGACATATATGGTGAATGGTATCCCACAGAACCAGCGGCAGTGTGTGCAGTGCATTTACCAGATGCTGAAGACACTGGGTTGAGCAAACTGTCATAAGATAAACTCCCATTACGGTTAGACAAGGCATTGGGGGAAAAAACACTCTTGTATGGGGTAGTAGTGTCACCGTCTGATTTTACCATCTGAAGAGGAATTTTCTCGGACTCACGACGCCCAGAATTCTTAAGGCTCAATGAACGTGAGTTGGCAGTGAAGTTGTCAAGTTGTAGAGGGGATGACTGGTAGGACTTATGAAGGGAATTCTTGCGATACTCGTGAAAATCCAGGTTGGGCTCTGACTGGTAATCATGATTCCTGCAGTCTTCCTCCAAGAACACACTGTCCTTTAGCCCTTCTTGCATAGCAATCTGAAATAGATATTGACAGTTTCTGCAACATGTGGTAAAAATTTACATCCCAATTTAAAAATGTAACACTACAGGCATATTTACACAGATTTTTTTTTTCTTTTCATTTTTATTGTGACCTTTTACTGGAATTTTTTTTTTTTTCTTCAAAAGATGCATTTTTTTGCCACCAATTTAAAAATTTGCAACACTAAAATAATATCCCTTTCATTATCATCAAGTGGATTTGGGGAGGAAAAAAAATAAATAAAAACCGCTGAATTTGTATTAAATCGCCTCCAATGGTTTTTTTTGAAACAATTTACCACTAAGTCCATTACCATTATTGGCCATTTTTTTTTCTTTTCAAACATCTCTTTTATTTTAAACTTTTGCAAATATTTTTTTATTACAATTTAAGAGAAAAAAAAAAGGAATTAATCTTAATAGAATAATATACAAATAAAATACACCTTGGAAAAATACAATGACATATTAAACATATTGATCCTTTGTACTATTTCTTGTTACAGTTTACTCGGCACTTTCAATCCTTCCCATTCCAGTCTGTCCCGTTATCCTGTCCTCTGCTGATTTTCAGTCTTCCCATAGAGTCTTTAGCCTCCTCTATTAGGTACCAGGTTGTATACTGAAAGGAGGTTACTATCTTTCTAATTTCTTGGTCAGTGTAGTGTGAATGGAGGAAGATCTGCCATTTTTTGAAAAATGTTTTTGCTGCTTTCTCTTTGTGTCTCTGTCTCGACTCGCTCATGCTTAATAGGTATTTTAGTTGGGCTACCAGCTCTGTTATTCCTGGGATTGTTTGAAGCCAATGCTTGAGCAGAAGTCTTTTCGCTACTAGAAGAACTATGTGGATGAATCTAGGGAATTTTAGAGGAGTAGATCCGTCCGGCCCTGTCCTCTCGTCATTGTGGAAGATTACAGTTTGTATCTCTGGGTACTACTATTCTCCATTGATTGATCCTGTATTGGACATTTTTAATAATAAAAATGGTGTCCTATACTGTTGTGTAAACAGCTTCCTTTAAGACAGTGCAGGAATTTAAGAAGAAACTGCCCTGGTAAAGTGGGGTTGGAAGATAAATTAATCACCAAACAGAAAATTAATGAGGAAGACACCTTTTCTCCTTGTTAATGCCCAATTATGCCTTCATAATGTTTAAGATATTTGTTTATGATACAAAGTGCTGATTACTTATAATGCATTTCTAAAAACACAAAAATGCCAATAGCACGAGGAAAAGAAAAAGGCACTTGTGGTTCAAATACAATGGTGGCTTTTAATTGTACCTGTTCTGTTGCTGGGTGGTAGTGTACTTTGGGATTTGCTCCAAATCCTGGTCGGTATTTATACATGGCTGGAGTTGCAGGACTCATCATTTTTGGCGATAGTCCACTGTCTATGAGAGAAGACATTAAAATTCCATAGTCATAAGAAACACTTGTGCAACCTTCAAGTAATTGTTTCAAATCATGTAATATCCACGAGGTACTGCTAAAGGAGATGTACCAGTATCCTATTTTTCTTTGCTAAATTAAAACCAAGTAGAGAAACAGGTTCCATTTTTCTGATTTTTTTTTTTTATTTTCTGATTGTAGAATTTTTTATTCTGTTGTCTATGACTATGGGGGCAGCCATCTTTCCTGAGCTACATTTAACAGCATTTACAGATATGCTTTACAGCAGCTTCATGGGCCATTCACACAATGGACAAGAGCATTGAATTATATGGTAGACTGTTCTAGGCATGTGTGACCTGTGCTGGGGTCATTGTGAGTGAAGTGGGGAGTAGATAGTCACAGCTTATCACTTATTGTGAATGATGAGTCCTGTGTTATCTGCATGCAGGTGTTTACCTTTCAGTGTAATCCTGCCTGTGATGTTAATTCGGTGACTGCTGCCAAGTTTTCTCTAAGGACAGGAAGTGACAGGCTAGTATTATGGTACTTTTACACGGACCAACTATCGACCGAAAATAAATCGCTTGAATGAACGATTTTAAACAATAGTTTTTGCATGTAAGAACGACAGTCATCCATTGTAAAAGTAGCTTTAGGCTTTGCCTGTGGTCAGTGTGAAAAATGCAGGATTTAGGATCTTAAAAAATATTGTTTAACACAGAATTGTGATTTATACAACAGGTCATTTCCTGATGACACCCTCCCTTTAAGGCTGGGTTTACACAGGCTGGATTTGCTGCAGAAATTCCGTGCGGAATTTTGCGCCGCATATCCCAGGATTAGCCGGCCATGTGGACGAGATTTGTCAAAAATCTCGTCCACACGGGACTGCCAATTCGTCGCGGCAAAGTCGGTGCTGCGGCACGCATTCCCTGGCCACAGCATGTCAATTTTTGAAAATGGAATGGTAAAGCATGCGGCTAAGCAGCTCCAAAACCTGCGGCTACGCGCCACACAGACTTTTTTGCGGCGGCAAAACCGCGAGATTTCCACCGAGAATACGTCCTGTGGGAACCTAGCCTAATAGCTGATTGTTATGTTATTCTTATTTTTTGTAAACTCTTGTTTTCACTATGACAGTTGCAATAGCATAAACACTAAAAGTTGCAGGAATTTAAAATTTGGCATAGCTGCCCTACCGACTCTGCAATAGTCTTAAGTCTACTATATATGACAGTTTGTCTGACCTATACAAAATTAGTTGCTATGTGAAACCCAACACAAGAATATGCATCAACACGTTGGAGATTCTTTACCTCAGAATGTTTAAGTCAAAGTTGTGACCATAATACCATTAAAATGCTGTACGATGATCTGAAGTTCAGAAAAAAACATGGCACACACAACACCTAATTGCTCTACCCATTTGATGATCAGCTACAGGAAGCACTTCTCTGAGGATATTGCCAACAGAGAAAGTTTCACTACACAATAGAGGATATTAGCCCTTTAACCCCTTGAGTGGCGGGTTTCCTACCACCCTGTCAGACCCACCAGAGCAGGTTTTTTAAATGATCTAATCATTTAATTTCAACTAATTTTGCAGTTGCGTTTAAAGAGCCATAACTTATTCATTTTTGCATTGGCACAGCCATACGAGGGCTTGTTTTTTTGCGGGACAAGTTGTACTTTTTGATGGCATCATTTTTGGGTATATATAATGTATTGCATAACTTTTGTAAAAACATTTGTAGGGAGTTTTGGGAAAAAAAAGAAATATAGTATAAAGAAATCCTGCCATTTGTTTTTTGGATTTCATTTTTACGGCGTTCAGCGTGCAGAATAAATAGTGTGATAACATTATTCTCTGAGTCGCATGATTCCGGCGATACCAGGTTTACACAGTTGTTTTATGTTTTGCTATTTTTGTACATTTAAAACATTTTGTTTTTCTTAAAGGTTTGCTTTTGTGTCGCCACATTCCAAGAGCCGTATTAATGTTATTTTTCCATTGCCAGAGCTCTAGAAGGCTTTGTTTTTTGCAGGATGAACTCTAGTCTTCATTTATCTAATTTTTGGAACATGTAAATTTTTTATTGTTTTTTTTATTCAATTTTTTCTAGGGGCAAGATTAACAAAATCTGTAATTCTGGCATGTTTTTTATTTTTCACTGCATTCTCTGAGCAGTATAAATAATATATTAAAGTCATTCTACAGGCCAGTACGATTATGCCACTACCAAATTGTAAGGTTTTTTTTTACTTTTTCACAACTTTTTCACACTTTAAAAAAAAAAAAAAAAATAAAGTTGTAAAACTTTAAATCACCCTTCTTTTGCCATATCTATAATTAAAAAAAATTCTAAAATCATAAAAGAAAAATACATATTTGGTATCGCCGCGTCCATAAATGTCCGATCTATCAAAGTAGTGCATTATTTACCCTGCACGGTCAACGCAGTCCTAAAAAAAAATAAAGAATGCCACAAATGCACTTTTTCAGTCACCCTGTCTCCCAGAAAAAAATGCACTAAAAAGCGAACAAAAAGTCGTATGTATTCCAAATTAGTACTAACGTAAACTACAGGACATCTCGCAAAAAATTAGCCCTTGCTCAAGTACGTTGATAGAAAAATAAAAAAGTTATTGCGCGCAGAAGATGCAGCAGAAAATAATTTAAAAAAATTAAATGTCTTTTAAAAAATACAAGTATTACAGCAAAAAAAAAACTATACAAGTTTGGTGTCGTAGTAATCGTATTGACCCATAGAATAAAGTTATCATGTCATTTTTGTTGCAGTTTGTGTGCTGTATAAACAAAACACACTGAAAGATGGCGGAATGTCATTTTTTTTCATTTTACTCCACTTGGAATTTTGTAAAAAAGTTTTTCAGTACATTGTATGGTACTTTAAATAACATCACTGAAAAATATAACTCGTCCCACAAAAGACAAGCCCTCATACAGCGACGTCAATGGATAAATAAAGGAGTTATGATTTTTTAAACGGGGGGGGGGGGGGGGGGGAGGGGGGGAGAAACAAAAATGGGGAAAAAAGCAAAAAAGGGTCCCTGTCATTAAGAGGTTATATAATGTACTAACTTCCTTCTCTGGGTCATTACGACACAGAGATACCACATGTGTGATTTTATTTTACATTTTTTACAAAGTAAAGAGAGACAAGTGTTTTTATAATAATTTTTAAACTTTTTTTTTTTATTTTTGTCCCTTTAGGGGACTTCTACAGAGACCCATCAGGACAACCTGATCACATTGCGGGGGTTCGATGGTGACAGCCCCTTACATGCTGCAGTCGCATAGACTGCAGCATTTAAAGGGTTAACACAGCAGAGATAGGAGGTTTTCTCTGATCTCTGCTGTAAGAGCTGGTGCCTGGCTGTCCTCTGACAGCCAAGCACCAGCTCTCCTTGCCACAGAGACCATCGGTTGGCTTCTGACAAGCCGATGGTCTCTATGGAAACTTGTAAACAAAGCAGTGCAGGACTTTGAAAAACAGAACAGGAAGATATTGCCGATCTGCCAGCAATCTCCTGCTTCTAAATTCAAAGTCCTGCACTGCTCTGTGTGGGTCTGTGCAGGCAGAGCACAATGCCACACCTTGTTGCATTGTGCTCTGCAGCTCCCATAGTGAAACATAGCCCGGAAATCTTCCGGGCTATATCGCTATGGGCAGTGGAGCTAGTCCCGGAAAATTTCCAGGCGTGCCACTCAAGGGGTTAAGGACCAGCAATTTCTCAAATTTTCCTTTTCATTTTTTTTTCATCCCCGCTCTTCACAAGTTATAACCCTTTTTATTTTTCTGTAAACCTAGCCATATGACGACTTTTTCTTTGCCGGATGAGCTGCATTTTTTAATTGTACTGTTTACTGTAGCATACAACGTATCGAAAAGCCGTAATTAAACCAGTTGGTATATGCCGAGAGTCATAACAGCTTTAATTTTGCCACGTTGGGGCTGTATAAAGGCTTGTCTTTTGTAGTTTTAATATGTACCATTTTGAAGTAAATGCGACTTTTGAATCACTTTCTATTCATTTTGTTAGGAAACGGGATGCCTTACAAACTGCAATTCTGGCATTTGTTTTTTTTTTTCCTTATGACATTCACCATGAAGGATAAATAATAATATATTTAATAGCTTGGAATTTTACAAACGCAGCGATACCAGTTATTTTAAAAAAATTTAACAAAAACTAAGAAATGAGAAAGTGGTAGGGTTGAACTTTTACATTTTTTAAACATACTTAAACTTTTTTTTTTTTTTGGTAACCATAAGTGATTTAAACTTGGAATCACGTAATCACGTCTGCAATACACTGCAATACTTCTGCACAGCAGTATCTTGTACATTTCAATGTTAATCTTTAAAAAGACTACAATACATGGCAGCCCTGTGCGTCTTCACCAGGTTCTGGGCTGCCATGCGATCCCATCGGCGTTGGGAGGCATGGGGCACTAGAGGGCCCCCTCTCCGGCTGGCTGCTTAGGTGTGCTATCAACTTTGACAGCAGCAGCTATGCAGTTGAAAGCCACAATCAAAGCCACTTCTGATTATGGCCATTGCAGGCGGGTGAGGAACAGGGTTAATCCGTTTTTCAATCAGTGCCGTTTAACTGTGAAAAACATTTCTGAATCAAGTCCCTTCTTGCTTTTACCTTCACTACTTCCTAATGTTACTTTCATGTCTGAATATTTGGTGGGGTCACCCTTAGGAGGTAGAGGTGGCTGTATATCCAGAGATTTATCATTGATACCTTCAAGACTTCCTTTGGACTGAAAGATAAGAAAAATATGAGTTAAACAATAGAATAATAAAGGATTGTGAAGATATTTCAGTAGGTCTAATAATTACCTTGGTGCGGTGTAAGTTAGCTTGGATACCATTGTCGCTTATCTTTACCGTTATTTGCCTTTCTGACAGATCTTGCCGTATAAATGGAGGCTTGAGAGTGATTTGTGGCCTCTTCTTTGGTTCAACCACATACCTTATGAAGAAGGTAAGTTCTTATTAGAAAATATACTGACTGACCATAAACAAAAACTCACTTTTAAACAAGGACTTAAAGCGTACCTAACTTTTCAGAATCAGCTGCCATGTGTATACATGAGAAATAACACTATTTCTGACCATTATAGGTCTTGTATTCTGCATTTTCACCACTTTTCCCATCTGCAGGCTCGATCACAAAATTCTAATCCTCCCGGGGCTGGTGGAAGGAGACTGCTGTTATGATGTCTTCTATAAACTGCACTAAGGTGAGCAGAATCTGTTTTCTTAAATATTCTGTAGCACACACAAATAGCGGCTTCATGTTGGACAGTGTACAACAGTACTGAGCAGTGTAGACGTAATTCCAGTAACTGTGAGACAGTAAATCACTCATTTTCTTCATCAGCCATGTTTGTATGAGTCTCTGCTTCTATCTCCCTCCTCTTTTCTCCCTCCCTATAGACTGTGGGCAGCACAGCATCTTCCCTCACTTCCTGTAATCTGTCTAGTTATCTGTGTTACTAGAGACAGACTTCACTTGACAACAGGAGTGGACAGTAAATTAGAAGGCAGAGAGACCCTTAGTGGCTAACACTTTAGAGATATTTTACAGTACAAAAATGTTGCTTCAGGTAAACAGATTTTCACTTTTGCTAGTTAGCACAAGCTTAAATCTGGTTATGGATTATAAAAGTGAGAAATTAACTTAAATTCACTATAACAAATTAATTTGATATACGCTAGTTACATGACTGAGACACTTCAAGAATAGTACAAGCTCCCTAGGTTGAAATAATTTAGCTCACGCATTTTAGTGCAGTACATAAAATGTATACATTGCAGACAAATAGGACAGGTTACATGTATTTAAAACTTTAGACAAGGTTATTTTTTTTAAAAGGGATTTTCTTCACAAAACCAATTGATGACCTATCACTCCCACTGATTGCAATGCAAGAGAAGCTGGCTATGGCGCTTCTGCCCCATCACTAAAGATGGCGTCTGGTGCCGCTGCACTGACAGCGGGCTGGGCAATCAGCTGGAGATCCCGAGCGGTGGGTCCCCGGCGATTAACTATAGATGACCTTATTATCATGAGAGGTCATTAATTTTTGCCCCCAAAAAAACCTTTAAACATACCAGCAGGTGCACAGCTACTACATTCTGAAAACAAAACTGCAAACTCTTAACCCCTTAAAGGGGTTGTCCCGCGCCGAAACGGGTTTTTTTTTTTTCAAACCCCCCCCCCGTTCGGCGCGAGACAACCCCGATGCAGGGGTTAAAAAAGAACACCGGACAGCGCTTACCTTAATCCCCGCGCTCCGGTGACTTCTTACTTACCCGGTGAAGATGGCCGCCGGGATCTTCTCCCTCGGTGGACCGCAGGGCTTCTGTGCGGTCCATTGCCGATTCCAGCCTCCTGATTGGCTGGAATCGGCACGTGACGGGGCGGAGCTACACGGAGCTACACCGAGCCCCATTGAGAAGAGAAGAAGACCCGGACTGCGCAAGCGCGGCTAATTTGGCCATTAGACGGCGAAAATTAGTCGGCTCCATGGGAACGAGGACGCTACCAACGGAGCAGGTAAGTGAAAAACTTCTTATAACTTCTGTATGGCTCATAATTAATGCACAATGTACATTACAAAGTGCATTAATATGGCCATACAGAAGTGTATAGACCCACTTGCTGCCGCGGGACAACCCCTTTAATACCACAGGGCGTAACTATGTCCTGGCTGGGTGGTACTGGGTGGCCCTTAGGATAGCGCGAGATCATAAGAGATACCGCACTTTCTGGCAGTGGGAGCCGGCTGTCACTGATAGCCAGCCTCCCGCTGCAATAGCGGAGTGCATCAGGACAGTGACCCCCGCTGTTAACCCCTTCCCTGCCTATGTAGATCGTGGTATGTAAAGGGTTTACAGAGGGTGCATGCTCCCTCTGTGACTTTACCATGACAGTCCGATGACATCACGGATTGCTGTCGGGTTACCATGGCAACAGTGCGCCAAATACAGGCGTCCTGCTTTGTCATTAACTTTGATCGCTATAACAAACGATAAGGCATTGCAGGACAGAAGTCATTTATGCTGCACGATTAACACTGTAAAAAATGGCAGAATTGATGCGTTTTCTCTCCCTGCAATCATAAAAAAATTCGTAAAAAAGTTTTACAATATAGTCTACGCACCCAAAAATGGCATCAATAAATCTACAGTTCGCCACTTAAAAAACAAGCCGTCACATAGCCATGTCGATGGAAAACTAAAAAAGTTATGGATTTTGAAAAGTGGAGATGAAAATCCCCCAAAAATAGTTGTGTCCTCAACGCCAAAATAGGCCATGTCCCTTAAGGGGTCTTACGGTTGTAATCTATTGATGGTTATTACTAGGATAAGACATAAGTAGTGGATTGGCAGGGGTCTGTTGCCCGGGTGCCTTGCCTATCAGCTCTTTGCTGAGCCTATGCACACGTGTATTGAACTGAATTCTGCTGAAGCACACAGCTCCATTCATATTGTAGTGGCCAGGCTTGGTACTGCAGACCAAGTTCCTACAGTAACAACAGAGCTGTCGGCTTGCAGCAGAAATCAGCATAATGCACAAGGACACCAGGCTGGCAAATAGCTGATTGACAGGGGATCCTAGGCAATGGACTTCCGCAAATCTACTACTGATGATGTATTCTGGAGGTTAGGCCATGAATACTTTGCAATCCTCCACAGTGCTTCTAATGTACTCAAAAAAATGTAGCAATAAGTTAAAGGTTAACTTGTTGCCTGGGACTACACAATATTGTTGTTACAGAGTGTGCTACTTAGACCGCCTGCACACGGGCGGAAATCCCACGGCGGGATTTCCGCGCACTAAAAGCCTGCATAGGATTGCGTTAACAAACGCAATCCTATGCAGACACCCGTGGTTTGGCCGCGCGAAATCTCACGCGGCAAACAAACCGCGGCATGTCCTATTTCTGTGCGGGGCTCGCAGAGCCCCGCACAGAAACGTCACTTGCCCGGCCGCCGGCTCCGGTCTGCGCATGCAGCCGACACATGAAAGAGCTGGGGCCGCCGGGCGCGGGTGAGTACGCGCTCGGCCCTGCAGGCGCTCGGGTCGGGTTCCGCGGCGAGAATCCTCGCCGACGGATCCGACCCGCTCGTCTGCAGGCGGCCTTAATCTGTAATAAAATGTTTGTTTTTTTCTTTTACTCCTTAGCCCCAGACTGCAAAAGTAGTAGGTCAGCAATGAACTGAAATTCCGCTTACATAGCTTAGAAATACACGTACTGTCAAGAAAAATCAAACACCTAGAAGTAGTTGCCGTAATCGAATTAAACTATCTGTGTGATTGTAACATTGATATAAGTAAGTGATTACAATATCAGAGCAAAAGGAAAATTTATTGTGAAAAACTGAACACTTGAAGTGAGGCTCTAGTACCCTGGTGTACCGCCTCTAGCTTGGATACAAGATGTGATACGAGCGGGCACATAGGTCCACATTTGCTGTAACTGAGCTTCTAGAAAGTGCAAACTTGTAGGCTGTTGAAGCTGGCATCCCAGGTGGGCCCATACATGTTCTACTGGTGCTGAATCTAGCAACTGGGCAGCCACGGATGTGTGGCAATGTTGTGGAGGTATTCCTGTGACCCCCCTGTATGTGCAGCCGAGCATTATCCTGCTGGGAAATGCCTCTTGGAAGCTGCCATAAGAACACGTGGCTACAGGATGTCCTGAACATATTGCTGAGCTGTCATTGTCCCTTGTACCACTACTAGGAGTGACTGACTTTTATGTGATGGCCCCCAGACCAGCACTGGGTAAAGTGTGCCAGTACACAACAAAGGCAGAATTCAGGCGCTCACCCAAAAGGTTTTTTGACACAAACATGGCCGTCGTCAGTGCCCAAACTAAATCTGCCTCATCACTGAAACCATGTTTCACTCCATAACAGTTCAGTTTCATCATTAACAACACCACTGTAAATGGAAGCAACAGTGGGTGTTAAAGACAGTACAAGTAATGGGCACTGGTGAGACACCGGGGCCTGTAACAATGGTGCCACCTGTCTCTAGATGGCAAACAACAAAACAGTTGGAGCTGCTCGTGCTTGTCAGACGATCCTCTCTACTGGTGGTCTGTCAAGGGTGTCCTGAGCCCAGTTGCCTTGTGTGCCATCATGTATCTACTGGTTCCAACACGTCCCAACAGTCTGGTCAGAACGGCCCAGGTGGCGGCAATTCATCTATATGACCATCCAACTTTTCACATTCCAATAATGCGCCCCTCTCAGACTCTGTTAACTGAGCGAAATCTCTTTGATTGCGTTGCAGAGGGATGTCTAGTCCTAACAAGCTCTATACAAGCGGAAGATGCCCACTACAAGCAAGTAGCCTCTGAGAGCCTTTTCATAGGTCAAGGGTGGAACCACTTTTATGGCCTCAGTACAAGACCCTTCATCTAATCATGCCATAACTCTAATCATTTGCATATCGGCCTGAGATGTTTTGCAGCAAAACTACAAATCCTAGGCGCTTGATTTTTTTTGGGAAAAGTGTACAGATTTTTTAATATATAATTCAACTAAATAGTAAAATAATGGAGAAAAGATTGTATTTTGGCTATTCAAATCTATCAACAATTAGTGTAAGTGATGAAATGCAGGCTTCCCTGTGTTATAAGGACTTAGAAAAAGGAAAAGTCAATATACAGGGTAATGAAAAGAATACATACAATATGAATACAAAAATGTGCGGCTGTCACAATTAGTACCATATGGGTTATGTAGACAATGCATAACATTTTATAAATAAGTTTAGACATTTTCTGCTCTCCACAAATATTCCATCAGACGTTATTTTCTGACATTTCAGGAAGAGCAGTCAGTGAGCTGGAAGCTTCACCATTTCTTTACATTGATGATAAGTTATAAGACCAGCATTACAGCTCTAATATGGTTTGTCACCCAGTCACTAAAGCGAAATCCTAAACTAATTTGACGGGAGAGGACATTTTAAAAGGGGCGGTCCAACGATCAAATATTCATTTACTAACATGCAAAATATACTTGTTTTTCAATTGGAATCATTAAAAAAATAGATAAATGCCCCCGTGCCTAGATTATTTCTGTTACAAACTTCTAATGACACCCCTTGCTTTCCGCTTTATTCCCTCTCAGAACAGCTATATGTTAAGTGTTCATGAGCATTAGTCAATTCTAGTGCATCAATTCTTTTCGGTTAGTCTACACAATAACAGGAATCCTCAAGTCAAAGAGGATCCAAGCAGTTGGACAGCTATTGAGCATGTGTGCCTACCGATATCAGACATGTAGGTGGACATTCTGAGACGGAATCAAAAGAGCAACAAGTATGTAAGACTTCCTTCACACAGCATCTACACCCCAGGCTTCCATTGGCAGGATTTATGACAGAGGCACTGTACGTATAAGTATAGCAGGTGCCACTTAGTGGCATTCATGAACCAATAGGCTGTCATTGTAAAATAAAAGATAATGTATAATAGAGGTGTCCAACATTTTGGCATCTATGGGCCACATTGGAAGAAGAAGAGTTGTATTGGGCAACACATTAAATGCACAATACCTAACAAAAGCGGATTAGCAAAAAAAAAAAAAGGCTGTGCATATTTTTCATGATATCCGCCACCATAGATAAGCAAAAAAATCCAAACAGCCCCCATCATCCTCAACACAACCACCATCATCCACCACAGTCCTCTAAACAATCCCAATTGTACTCCAAAGTCCTTCAAATAACTGCCATTGTCCTTCACTGTGCCCCTAAACAACCTCCATAACCCCCCAAACAACTGTAGCCGCCAGCTTGAGAAAGACCTGTTGGTCGAAACGTCGCTGCTACTTGTGTTTTATGGAGTGATAAAGTCTTTTTTCTACTCGGAGATCTTGCATCTTGGATTGCTGCTATACCCTTTACTATTTGGGAACTTTTGTGGATTGTGGTCCAAACCCATTTTGGATAGCGTGCATATGGTATTCATACCAATTCAATATATGTGTGGATTGACCCATTGTTTTTGCTGCTGACCTCTCTTTATATATCTTCAGTCAGGCAGTCAAAGAACTGCAAGTGCCGCCCACTGCCTCGTCATTTGTATGATCCTGTCTGAGCGGAAGCTCACAGCCTGCTGCTGTCAGGTACCACCTGCAGCCTTGCCTTCTTCAGATTCAGTCTCCCCTTTGTGTTAGCCTGCAATAGACACCCTTGACGTACAGTATACGATTCTTTTACTAGATGCCTCTGCATTAATAGTGCATTCAGCTTAGCTATTCCCTGCAGTGAAAAAACAGCAACCCTTATAGATACTATCTGAACGGAGGCCAAATTGGCTTCCCCTGGGTGAAAGAGCACCTATAGATCTGTTTACAGTATGCGCCGATGCTTTGCTAGTGTATATGGTAAACATACATTGCAAATAAGACCCCAATAGCAATATCTTAAAAAAACATGTTTCTATAGTAAGTATTTCAATTGAAAACTTGTTCCATTTTGCCTGACCTAACAGAGTAAATTAATATTTATTGATGGGCCAACACATTAAGACGTTACACAGTCAGCTGCTTCTCACTGTCTGCTTGGCAACAGACTACAAAGTATCACCTTTTTACATTACAGTGAACATCTGACAGTTTGTAGTCTGTTGCCAAGGCAATGATAAAGAACAACTGATAATCTTCAGCAACACACAGCAAATCTGACAGAAACTGGACCTGCAATGTGAGGACCTAGATTTACTAATTATTATTCTGATGTGCAGGGGTAAATCCTCTTAGGATAGAACGCCTCTTCAAGTTGACTGTACAGGGTAAGACATCTTACCAACATCCATGAAGAGTAACCCACATCAGCAAAACCAGAAACAGGACACAAAAGTGGTATCCAGCCAAACAATGTCTTACCTTGGTGATAATGGACTGCACAAAACATGTTGTATGTTCCCACAGCATCCTCTGGTGAAAGGATTAACTCCTCCCCGGAATTTCCCCGTAACCTGGGCAAAATGTTTACAATGTAAATATGTGAAAATTAATATTAAATGGTTAAACAATCAAAACATATTGTGGATGTTCTTCTTGGCTTTAACTTCATATAAATTGTGTTGTCTAACCAACAGTCATACAGTAGATGGAAGTTGTAGGCCGGGTCTCTTACACCTGCAAGCCTCTTCAGAGCTCCGTATCTGGTTGATTTCAGGTCTTATTTCACCAGAACATTTTTTTTTTTCATTTTAATTAGTTGGGATTTCTCACATTTATAATACGGTGCTTTGTCAAGCACTGTTTGACCCAAATCTTGGTGCAACTTAATAAAACGGAAGCTGGAGCTTGTATGTCCTAAGTTTTCAGAACATTTCAAAACACTTTTTTTTTACCTGTTCATTGGTGGTGCGACCTCGTACAACAAGAACAATATGGAAGCCAGTGAGGCCAATAACAGGAATGAAAAACAGGCCAGCCACACACATGACCGATATCCTGGACCCACAGGCTAAGGATTTTAGTGCTTCAGAGTTTTTAGTAAGCTATAACTCTTCTAGAATAGAACGCTGGTCTTGAACCACACCAGCCACATTCTGATTATAGTTCATTACTAGAGATGAGAGAGCGTACTCGTTAAGGCAAAATACTCGAGCGAGTATTGCCATTTTCGAGTACATGCCCGCACCTGAGAAAAGATTTGGGGGTCGGCAGGGGTGAGCAGTGAGTTGTGGGAGTGAGCATGGGGTAGCGGGGGGGGGGGGGGGGGAGATCTCCCCCCTATTCCTCCCTGCTCTCCCCCGCTGGCCCCCGAATCTTTTGGCACGAGTGGGCATGTACTCGAAAATGGCAATACTCGCTGGAGTATTTTGCCTTAACGAGTACACTCGCTCATCTCGATTCATTACAATGCTTGGCAATTCTCAACATGCTTTTACCAACTCTTCATCATTGTGACCCAAGGCGCTTCGCTTCTCAAATTAATTGGTTATAAAAACAAAACGACCTGCAATTTCCATGGTACCAAGTGAATGTTCAATGAAGAATTCTATCTGAACAGGGGTCCATGTTTTTTAAACCCCCTACCATGTGGGGTCTATTTGCTGAAGTCAAATTTAGCTTGCTTGGTCTCCAAATTTAGACAATGTAGTGCCCATATGTTTCTTCCTCAGCAGGCTAGCCTCCAGGCAGACATTAGAGCTGAAAATGGCCACGATACAAAAGATGTCTGCCTTCTGGGACACATTTAGAAGAATTTTTCCACTATTGATTTATTTAGATTATGAAATTAGACAAGACAGAACAACATGTTGTACCCTTTTAAGCCTGGGACAATCTAATAGCTCAACGTTTGGTTGTTTGTTTTTTAAATTAATGAAAAAGTAGCAAATATATACAATAGTGCATACAAGTAGAGAATGAGCATCTGCTGACATTATCTAACCATGTCTAGCGATATCAGACATTAAAGTACATGGTATTTATTTTCTGGGCAATTCAAAGCAATATTGCACCAACTAGTTGTTTCTGGCTATGATATTCTGATATCATGGCAGAAATTCACTTGTAGAAATATGGAGCGTAAATAAGCAAAGAGAAATTAGCGTGAAATATGTCAAGCTGGCAACAGAAGGTCAACGAGAATCTACATGTGCTTTTTCTGTGCACTGAAAGGATACGTAATACTGGTATGGGCTTCTCCCAGAACCTCCAGATGGTGTAGTACAAATATGAGGCCAAACGAGAAGACCCCGACCATGTGTGTGCTCAGAGACAGCAGGAATAGGAAGAAATAGCGATAATTCCTGCGTCCTATGCAGTTATTCACCCAGGGGCAGTGATGATCAAAATCCTACAGAAAGAAATAGGTTCACATAAACACAATATGGAATATTTCATAGTATGGAGTTCATTAAAAATGCATGATAGCAATGAGCATCTCTTGAACTTTCTAGTGCTACTGTATTTGATTTATGCACACACAGAGTTATTGATGACTAGTAGAATATTAGTACTAAATGTGGCTATTGTATGGGACCCGAATAGCTAACAAATTACACATGAGCTCTTGAAATGCAGAAATGTCCAGCTTGTTTATGTCAAGTTTATTATATTTGCTGGGATTTTTTTCCCTCACATTTTTATTTGCAGTACAGATCAGAGGTGCAGCTAAAGGCTCATGGCTGGTCCCCCCTCCGCCATGCAACTCTTCACAGCCGACGACCACAGCTCATCCACAATTTTTAGCTGGCTCTCTTAAGTGACCTACTGATGCAACACTAGCAGCTATGAGTGTTGCTTGGTTCTTAAAAAAAAATTATTTTTTGCAATTCCATAACTTTATTTCTATTTTATTATCTTTCTCTATCATTCAGTTTAGGAGGGCTTGTTTTTTGTTGGATACTTACTTCGGGACTTAATAGAAATGGAAAAACATATTTTAACATTTCTTTGTAACTATTTTTTGGGGACCTACGCATTAAAGAATAGAAGCTCTCCCGTGATGAGAGCTCTGGCATCTGGCAGCTGGTACCTCATTTTCTAGAAACTATGCCTAATATAAGAGGTGTTAGTGTACAGTGCCATATAGCAGCCAACAGGTGGCCGAAAGCCTTGCAGCAATGGACATGGAAGTCTGCATGGTTTTCACATTAACTTTAAAGATCATTAAATGGCAAAATTATTTTCCATGCCTGCCCAACTTACCCGATTGCTTGTCTAACTCTGGAGGTCTCCTCTATGTATTTCGGCCACTTCCATGACGTGCAGCCCCTGTCTGATGCTTATCAAGTACCATTTTAAGGCTAAGATTTTTTTACTTTCAGTTTCACATATATCCCATGATGCATTAGCATAGCTTGCTTGCTGGGAGAACTGTTCATCCTTACCTTCTATATTCACCTAAATTAGCTACAGACCATAAGTATATAGTCAGGAGGATGAACTCTGATCTCCTCTAATATAACTGTGACACAGGAGCTGAGTGATCATCATCAATAACTATGCCAGGAGTGCCGATGTCCCCATCTAGTCCGTTTATGAGAAAAAGATTATGTAATAGCATCATACAAACTGATAATTTGACTAGAAAATGAATCAATAACCCCAATCTTCTTTATTTATGCCTTTCTTTGAATCAACATTGGGGTTTTGGGGGGGGGAGAGGGGGGTGTTTGATGAGTGGGAGTGGGGTAATAGCTGAACTGGATGGACACTTGTCTTTTTCGGCCTTATATACTATGTTACTATAGGAGGGGGAAAAAAGGCCAGGAGTTTCAAATAGAAAGAATTAACTAAGCAAGGCAACACTAGCTCACTTATATATACTGTGGGGATAGCTATGTAATGAATGAATTAAAAAATTCAGGGGCCCTTTAATTGATAGCTGATTCATAGTGGCCATGCAGTTTCGCAGGTCTAGCAGAAAAATCGCAAAGTCATTATCAACTGACCATGTTAAATACTCAATATGAAAACCATGTATACTTGTCACTTTTATGCCCACTACTGCGTGGTTTTCAGCTACTACATGGGACCGTAACCTACCTTACTGTTCGATACAGCATCTGCTAGACTGACCAACATCCAACAATGGGAGCTCTGAGGTTGAGCTCTCTATATATCACTAAAAGGCGCTGTCAGAATTCAAAAGGGAAGAGGACATGCATGTGGCAACTTTACCAACTACCACATGTCCACTTGGTACCTCATATTAGTTTACCTTCTATTATATCCATATGTTTTCACAAACCTCCATTATGGATTCTGGGACCAATACTGTAATTTCCTTCTATGTATTGTACAAGTTACATTTACAAAGAGGTGTCAGGCAGCTAGATTTGCTTGGCTCAGGCCAACACTGCAGAAGATAGGTGCTTAGCAAGTTTTGTATACCACGATTAGGTATACAAAGTTGCTTGAGTTTGAGACTACTGACCAGATGGGCAGACAGGCAAAGCACTTGGGCACTATCGGCAAAGCAGGGCACTGGGCAGTAGTCTTGACTTGCTCGCCCCTCCTCCTCCATCTCTCCACGAACGGAGAGACCCTATGCCCAACTTGTCACCTGGCCACCTGGTGGGTTGGAGTCTCCGGGTAATGCAAGTGAAGCAATATGAGCTTTAATCAAGGTATGCAACATGCCTACAGCTAGCCCAATGAGTCATGAGTGATGCTGACACAACCACACCACCAAAAACAAACATTTTTCACTTCTGCACAGAAGCCTGTGTACATGGCTAAATGATGCATCAATTGGTGTCTCTATAACCTCGCGATACAGGCAAGAAGTAACAATGCATAGCATGGTGCCTTGCTTGTGGACTTGGTCACAATTACAACCACTGTAACCCTTAAAGCTTTGCCACTGGTGGAGATGTTATATAAATGTGAGTAAATCTTCAATTGCTAGAACACACACACTGAAGCCTAAAACTAAAGTATCTCGGTGCTAGAATTCAAAAAGAGTGCAGCTTTGCACTGGTGGGGATTCCAATGGCTGGAAGAGATTGATGGCATATAAAAGAGATATGCTATCAACATATTATGGCACAAAAACCTTGCTAAAGGGCACCTGCAACTTTAGAAAATAAGTCAGAAGTTTTCATTGGTGGAGGAGACACAGTCAGATTTCACAGACTTGTAGAGAATTTATGGTGTAAATTCAATGAATGTGAAATTTATGTGTAAATGAGAACACACACACACAATAGAAATAGGAACTAAAACAGAATACTTACTTCCACACAGTTATCACAGACACTGCAGTGTGAACAGCGAGGAGGCCGATAAAAGTGACAGGTGGCACACCATTTCATCCGTACTTGTATTCTTTTGATCTCCACATTCTTGTAGAGAGGAGCTCTGAAGTCATCATCTTTGTCTTCATCTTCATCAGCTTAAACAAAAAAATTTAAAGAATCAAGAAGATTCACAGAGCACATCCTAGTAAACCGTAGGCACACACTATGCCACCACATGGTGACTTCTTACAGATAATACTCTACACGAGTATTTATGGGAGGATACTTCCATAATATGGTATATAATAGGTCACTGCAAGGATTCATGCAGTGTCCAACAGAGAAAAGCCTCCATATAAAATCAGAGGCATATGCAGGTATAGCATGGCCCCAGAGACTTCAATGGTTGCTGTATTATAACTCCATACAACTCATGTAAGTATGAAGCAGTAATAGGACTATGAATCCTACAGCTAAATGAAATAGCAAAATTATGGCAGCAATGGAAGATGCAAAAGTACTCTTCGCATCTTCTATTGCTGCCATAATGTTGCCATTTTATTTACCTATGGGTTGCAGTCCAAACCCTCTTTGTGGCATGCATTAGCTATTCTTATTGAACTATTGAGGTGTGTAGTTTCTCCACTGTTCTTTTGCTGCTGACCATTACTTTATTTTCATATAAAATCCTACATCTGACATTAAGCTCTAGGTTGAAAGATAGTTATAATTCTGTACAATTAGTGGGGACATTCTATTAACTATAGAATTACATAATGTTATAAGGCGATTTAAGGATATATGAGCTAGTGTTAACTTGGTTAGCATTTCTTTCTGTCTGCAACTCCTGGCCTCCCTCTGATGGTCATGTGATCTCTAGCTCAGATTTACTTGGGGTTATGGATTCATTCTGTAGTCAATTTCTCCGTGTTATGCTACCCTGTATCCCCAAAAATAAGACCTACCCCAAACATTTGTCCTAGCCTGATTTTTGGGGAGGCTTTAAATATAAACCATACTTCAAAAATAAGCCCTAGTTACACTACATAAAAAAAAGAATACATTATCTAGCAGGCTCGGTCCAGGTCCCTCCCGCTGCTCTCTAGAGCTTCGGTGCGATTCCCACAGTCCTCAGGCGCTCGTACATCATCACTTCCTGGTTACAAGATTCATAAATCCCACCTCCAGAAGCAAAGGCTATGATTAGAGATGAGTGAACGTACTCGGTAAAGCACTACTCGTCCGAGTAATGTGCTTTATCCGAGTACCTCCCCGCTCGTCCTGAAAGATTCGGGGAGCGCCGCTGCTGACAGGTGAGTTGCGGCGGGGAGCAGGGGAGAGCGGGCGGGAGAGAAGGAGAGAGAGATCTCCCCTCCGTTCCTCCCCGCTCTCCCCTGCAGCTCCCCGCTCCGCGGCGCTCCCCGAATCTTTCAGGACGAGCGGGGAGGTACTCGGATAAAGCACATTACTCGGACGAGTAGTGCTTTACCGAGTACGTTCGCTCATCTCTAGCTATGATCGATTCTTTGACCGCTGCTCAGCCAGTCAATGCAGCGCTGGATGAAACAATGCGATGGCTGCGATTTGCCGCAGCTCAGCCAATTCATAAATCCCGCCTCTACAACATGGCGGCTGTTGATTGGCTGAGCAGCGGTGGAAGAACAAATCAACAGCCATCGCATTGGTTCACCCAGCGCTGCATTGATTGGCTGAGCAGTGGTCAAAGATTTATGGATCCCGTAACCAGGAAGTGATGTTTTATGAATGGCCCAGGACTGCAGAAAGTGCATCAGAGCTGTGGAGAGCAGCGGAGGGACCCGGACTTTTGGGGCAAAAATTGATATAAAAGACAAGTCTTATTTTTGGTGAAACACGGTATTACATGGATCTAGCACACAAACTCTTTAGGAGGAGAATACAGACACTCCTCTTATAGTTCCTGATGATGATCACACAGCTCCTGTCACACAGTTATAACAGAGGAGATTATAGCTCACTCTCCTAACTACATACTTCTAGTTTGTAGCTTATTTAGCTAAATATAAAATTATGCTAATAATAATCTAACTGCTTCCCCTGCATGTGAAAATGGTTTCATCTTAGCTAATGTGTGCTGATGCATCATGAGATTTAATATACTGAGAAGACCTCCAGAGTGTGACAGGCAAGCAGGTGAGGAGATCAGGGAACTTTTTTAGAATGTGAATCTTTGTACAAGTCCGCTTTCAGACTAGCATATTGTAGCACATCCGCAATACATATCTGTATTACAGATATGTTACGGATGACATTACAACTGATGTCATGAGTACTTAATCTGTTTTTGCCTCCGTTTATTTATTTTCTTTCTTCTGGACAAATATGGATCTGTATTAGCCCAATAGAAAAAAAAAAAAAGAGAGAGAAGCAAAATGAAGCCAAAAATGGAAAAAAAATAAGCCATGCTTTTTTTTTTTTTTTTTTAAAAGACAGCCGAGAAAAGCAATACATAGATTTACATTAGCTCCATATTAGGGTCCACAAAACATGGACCAAATACAGAGCGAAAATACGCTCATCTGAAAACGGCCTAAGAATTACAAAATATTTCAGCGAGCACGCTCAGTGTTAACCAAAATTTGGGAATGTGAGTGGGAGCCAGTGACAAATACTCAGCGAAGGGCTGAGCGCCATCCGACATCATCCAGCGGAATCAAAATTTGCACTGTACTTTGTAGGACAGAGCTGCCATGTACAATTAATGAGTGCCCGATCATAAGAATTACTTCACCATATGTTTAAAATTAAAAAATTCCATTATAACCTTTTATTTCTTTAACCTCTGTTCTACAAGCTGGCAGCCCAGGATTAATCTTCAGCAGGAAAAGACTTGCTACGTAAGGCAACTTTGGTAAAAATGATTCTCTTTGTGCTGAGCAAAGGCCTGCGTCCTGCCCGGCTCCGCTAATCCGCAGCCTCGTTGTCTTATTAATATTGATTACATGGAGCCAGAGTTCAGCTTGAGGTCTCCCTGTGATGCCAGTCAGTATACAAGGCAGATGGGAGCCTGCAGCCACAATCCCCATATAAATATTTAATAGATACTAGAAGATTCAAAACGGCGCAGTTATAATAAACATTAGAGCTAAAAATGGCCACTTCAGCTACATTGAAAACCTCACATTAAATTCACTCCATCTGCGGAGCAACTATATTCCTAATTATATTAGGTTACATGTATATAGGAATATCACTAGGAGTAGTTACCTCTTGGGAAGATACCAGGATCCATAAAGGTTGCCATGCTGAAATTTGCCAACACAAAGAGGAACATGAGCCCATTGTACACTGGGATAGCTGGGGAGATCTCTCTAGTTAACCAGGGGCACCTGCGGAGGAAGAGAAGGTGCGGAATAAAAGATTACTTCACTGAAAGATGAGGTACAGTAAAATATATACACATATATACACTCAGGATGGGCCACAAGAAAGTAGTCCGCTTCCGGCCCTGGCACCACACTCTTAAAGAGAGCACTTTAAAAGGAAATCTGTCTTTGTTGCCCACGAGAACCAATCACAGTGAAGCTTTCATTTCTTTTATTGCTGAGGTAAAGTGAAAGCTGTGCTGTGATGGGTTGCTATAAGCAGCAAAGAGATTTTCTTTTAGGCCCAATGCCCACAGACAGATTCTTTTCGGCGGAATTCACCGCCAGACGCCCGCCGCGAATTCCGCAGCAACGTCCGTCCATAGCATGTAACGTTAAGTGATTCTTCCCTGCACATGAGCGAAAATCACTTGCGATTTCCGTTCGCGGAGGAAGAATCACAGCATGTTCTATTTGGTGTGGAAAATTTCACGCATGGCTGTCCGATCATTTGGTTCCAAAATGTCAATTTTGAAATTGCCGCAGATCTGCATCATCGCTGGCGCATCATGCCCTGCACTGCGCATGCGCGCTGACCGAGATATTCGCTGTGGATCGCTGACTAAAAGTTAGCAAAAAAAACATTGCTGGCTTCTCATTGCGTGTAAACGCTCCCCGCTCAGTGCCTTATGTAGAAGGTATAGGCACTGAGTGAGAAGCGCGCGATGTCTTGTAGTCTAAACGCTCTGTGCGAGCACTGACGACCTTAGCAGTGACGTTGGCCCGTGTAAAAGGGCCATTAAATTAAAATGACACAAGTCTTTCTGCTCCCCATTTCCCACTTATTACAAGTACTATCTTTTGTTCCTACTTATCAGCCATTTCAGACAAGCAAAGGCAACATTAGATTAGTTGACATTTTACTTTAGAAGTTTGGCTTACAGGTCACTAGAGATACATTTCTATTTCATATACTATTCTAAACAATGTAAAACCAATTAGCGCCTTCACACTAGTGTTTTTATTTGTTTTTGCTGTTCCACCATGGGAACTGCAAAACGGAATGAAAATGCCTCAGTTTTCAGGCCCATAGAAATGTATTGAAGAAGGTGGTCTTCAATTTCAATTCGTTTCTGTATTTTTCTTCTCCATTGTGTTTTCTTTTTTCCACACACTGGATCAAAAAGCGTAGACTGCTACGCTTTTGTTTTCACTTTCGGAAACGGAATACAAATGAATCCTTTTATATGTACTGCAAGACAGCAGTGCTAACAACTGAGCCACCACATGTTCTTTCTTTGCTAGACAAACAGGAGAGCAAGAGGAATAATCACAAAGAGAACATAAAAAGCCAATATAGAGATCACCCTTGGTTAGATATGTATGTTCTCTTTGTGTTGTTGTAAAGCCATGCTGTCGTGTTGGATGCAGTATGTGGTTTAGCATTGTGTTGCTGATATATACAAGGCCCTCCCTGGAAGACATGTTGTCTGGATGGGAGAATATGTGCTTCTAAAACCTCTATATACGGCTCAGCATTGACAGTGCCTTTCTAGATGTATAAGCTGTCCATGCCATAGGCACTAATACAACCCCATACCATCAGAGAGGCAGACTTTTGAACTGTGCGCTGAAAAGAAGCTGGATGGCTTCTCTTCTTGAGTCCGCAGGACACAGCATCCACGGTTTCCAAAAAGAATTTCAAATTTTGAGTCGTCTGATCACAGAACAGCTTTCCTATTTTGCCTCAGGCCATTTTAAACGAGCTTTGGCCCAGATAAAACACTAGTGTTTCTGGATTGTGCTGATATATAGCATGATACAACTTAGGCTGCCTGTCCACGGGCGTAGCGATATCCCGTGGCAGATCTCTGCCGCCGGGGAGCAGGAAACAGCTGACTGTTCTCCGCACTGAGCCTATCTGACAGATAGGCTCACCGCAGAGAATCACAGCAAATTGCAGCATGCTGCGATTTGAATCCCGCGAGCGGAGAATTGCTAGGATTCTCCGCTCGTGAAAGCCGCAGAATCATGCCCGTGTACATGCAGCCTTAAACTTGCATTTGTGGATTGCCTTGCAATTTGTGTTCATAGAGAATGACTTCTAAAAGTATTCTTTAGTACATGAACTTACATGATGTCATTGAATGGCTGTGATTGGTTAACCCAGCACTGGCTTTCATTGGCTGACGCGGAACTGAGTTGGATTCCACATGGATGGCTAATCCCAGGATTAGCGGCCGCAGGCGTATTTGCCGTGGCGAAATTCCGGACAGAATTTCCACGACAAATCCGCCCTGTGTGAACCCAGCCTTACATTTATTTACATTTAACAGTGTCTCCACTTTTTTGAAATAGGGGTAGAATAAAACAATAATGTGCCAGTCTGCAGCTGTCTATTTACTGTGGAACTACAAGTCCATCTGTGCCTGGGCGCCAAAGCAGAAACCTGTATTTCCCAAGTTATAAACCATCAGGTTTTCTGAAGCATGTGTTCTCCTACTCCTGCTAGTTCGTGCATTGTTCCCATCAACATATGGTTCGGTTTTTTTGCAACTGGTAGATGAAGGGACCTGGTACTGTTCATGTAACTGAGAACAGATCTTTGGTATAGTTACAGTACAAAGGCAATTAAAAGCTCTCCCAGGAGGCTAGTAGCTGAACTAAATGGTTGTGACAATTGTAACCTTCTCATATCAGTACAAATGCCTCACGGTCCCTCAAGGACACAGCAAAGCGACCCACTCGCCTGTTCTCAGATTAAATATAACATATGAATGTTGACAGCCGCACAGGAAGGTAAAATTTGCCATATGAATACACACTGCCAGCCGGAGGTCAAATACTGGAGGGACAGGTGTCCATTACGGAAACAACATGCTTGACGAGAAGTAACATTTTGTATCATGTGCTACAAAAGAACAAATAAATATTAAAGCATGTAGTTTAAGGTTGGCTATATTACACAAGAGATAGCAGTCCAGCTAATTCTCCTGTCTCCAGCATAAACATGCGTTTGCCTGAAATGCAAGTTTGCATCCACTAAACAGGGAATAAGCCTTTCACCACGCTGGTAGCAGCTAGAATTCCATGGCATATTACAATCCGATATAACCCTCATATCGGCCATCAGTGACAGTGGAGAGGCCCCGTTAGATCCTTGTCTGCTCCTGACATAGTTGGTGGGGTAGGTGCATTTTCTCTCATGTGTAGGCCAGTTAAAGTGCCTTTATGGAATTGTTCAACTACGGAATGTGCACCAAAATTCTGCAACAATGTACAGTTCAACAAGCCCCATTTACTTACAGTGGGCGAAATCCATAGTGGAATCTATTGACACTGCGGATTTTCACGTGTGTTGCGGAAAAGAAGAGGATTTTCACTGCTTATTTCAATCATTTCATTGGAGCACAGTGAAATTTGAAGACAAAATATGCATTATAATATGCAATTAAGCCATGTGCGAATTTCAATACAGATTTTGGGTTGGATTTACATGTTGAAAATTTCCATTAAGTGTGCACATACTCTAAGGGTATGTCACTTCTTGATATGGAGACTCATTGAAACTTGATTTTCCGCATCAAAATTCTGCATATGGATTTCGCCAATTAACAGGGCGAATTCCACTTACAACTCTTAAAAAAAAACGCAGGTACTGCAAGGCAGAATTTACGTAGAATCTTTACATGTTGAGTTTTGCCGTGTGAACATACCCCAAGGACTGCTTCACACGGCCGTTATTTTGCCTGGATTCATTGCTGAAGACATCCCAGTTCCACTCTGTAGCAGTCCAGTTTCGACACCACAGGAAACAGAGGCGACTGTGGGTGGGTGACAAAGGGTGATATACATAATGGGCACCATGAGACCAAATGTCCTTCAGCCAAGCCCCTGAAAATGGTTCCGGCAGACACAGGGCCTTTAACAATGGTTCCACCTATCTGTGGATGGTGGACAATTAAACATTTGGAGCTGCTCGTGCTTGTTGGATGACCGGACGATCTTCTCTACTGGTGGACAGTCGAGGGCGTCCTGAGCACTGTTGCCTCGTGTGTGTACCCTCACACATCCACTGGTCCCAACACCTCCTCTCTATTAACGGGGTAAAATCTCTTTTATTGCATCATAGAAGCATGTCTAGTGGTCAGCAAGCTCTACGTTAGTGGAAAAAGAGGTAAACTATACACAAGTAGAGAGCTTTTTTAAAGGGCAAAGGGAGGAACCACTTTTAGGGTCTCCGGTGGCAAGACCGTTCATCTAATCATGCCACAACTCCAATCATTTGTATATCTGCCTGAGATGTAACTGCATGCAGAGTTTTGTAGCAAAACAACAACTTCTTCTAGGGGCTGGATTTTTTTTTACAAAGCGTATATATAGTTTATTCATTTAGGACTATAGTATCTTTAGTACAAAACAAGTACTCCTGTCCTTTGTCTTTACCGATACTCAACGCTGTCCGGTATGGTAAAAGTAGACGACGTCTGTTCTGGAAGTCCTGTCCAACTTATTCCTTATCCTTTCACATTTGTAACTCAACATGACTTTTCAGGACAACCCCTTCAAATCACAAGTCTCCCACCCAACGCTGTGTGAGCCAAATCCACCTCCCTCTGTCCTTCTACCATGTCTTTGAAAACAACTCTGCTGCGTGTATGTACCCATACTGCAAACACAGACAACTACTTGCTAGCTGGGATGTCTGTATTATGTATACAGATATATGGGTGTCTAGATTAATGGCTTTCTACTGGTTCATTAAATAGGTTGTTTTGTACGGAGATTGCAAGTTATCCCCTTTTTACAGGACGGGGAAATTTTTTCCCCCTGACAACGCTAATCGCACAGGATAAATAATACATTACTTTGATAGATTTGGACTCTGATGGATGCATTGGGGATCTCTCACACAAGGGATTTTCGTGGGCATATCTTCCACGCAAGGAGCTCACAGCAGTACGCAATGCATTATGTACTACTGCATGCAGACAAATTCCCATACACTAACTTGGTGTGTATGCGCACGTATTCTGCGCCAAGATAGAGCATGTCACGTTATTATTTGTGTGCCATTTCATGCACTGTGTCCGAGAGACACAGCTAAAAGTAATGTAAAATTACCATGGTATAGCATTATACCGTGATCGGACAGACAGTATATTAAGCCATGCCATAGACATGTCTTCATAGGCAATCAGTCATGGTAGCCCTGCAAATGGAAGCTTGCAATCTCACAAAATTTAAAGGGTTAACAGCTATAATCAGCATTCATACTGATCATGGCTATTGTGGGCAGGTGCCAGCTGTCAAAGACAGCCAGCACCCACACTGTATATTGTGGGCTCAGCGACCAATCCAATTCACTTTAATGGAGCTGAGCTGCAATACCACACACAACCCTATGGACGAGGGTGGCGCTGTGTTTGGAATAAAGTAGCTATATTTTTCTAACACAGAAAAACCCCTTTAAACACATATTCAACACCTCAAGCGCAAGGAACGGTGACCCAGCACTACTGCTCTGCACACATGCATGAACCACGGACGGCAGAACATTTTTCTCTTGCCTACACGTCCTTTCCTGCAGACTGAACAGTACGTTCCATTCTGCTAAGCTCCGAGAGAAACGCTCCAACATTTACTAATATATAGAGCAGTAAAATCACAGCATGTTCCCCTTACTGTAGGCGCAGTGACAGTTTAATAACACGGATTTCATCTCATGTAGGCCTTAAAGGCCCTCTAGGTTTTGAACACCAGAAACACCCTATAACATGTGTGGAACTTTGCTTTATGTAGATGAAGCTTGTTTTGCCATTTTTGCCTCAATGTGTGCACCGTAGAGACAAGACCCTCCCAAAGATGGCCGAATTGATTTTTTCCAATTTACTCCACTTAAGACATTTTAAAAAGTCTTACAGTAAATTATGTGCACATTAAAAAAGTATTACTGAAAAATACAACTCAACCTCCAAAAAACAAGCCCTTATGTAGCTATGTAAACAGGAAAAAAAAAAAAAGTGACACGCAAAAACAAAAATGGGAAAAGAACCACGACCTTAAGGAGTTAAAAAGCGTGGTCTATTCTTCAGTAATCAAACCAGTCACCGGAAGTATTAAATGTTCTAAACACACACTACACCAATGTGGAGCAGAACATTTCCAAAAGTGACTGCACTGGAAACAAATTCAATACTCGTAGGAGGAAACACTGCTACTCAAAGTATCAACATGCTAATGCCATGACATCAGTGCTGGAAACTGATACCAAATAGTGAAGAACAACAGCCATCTGCCCAATATGTAAATACTTCATACATGTGTAATTAAGTTATGGAAATAGTCATGCAAAATAACCCGACCTATAACCGCTACAAGGGAAATGTGTTTTCAGGATTTGCAAACTCTGCTTCTTGTCTATAGCAAATGGCCAGTACATGCATACCGTAGTATTCTTACCTGACCGTGGAGCGTGCCCGTTGATCAATACACTCAGCATTGGTTACACAGAAGAGTATAGGCATGTGTCCTCTCGCAAAACATCTGGCACTTTTAAAGAGGCAAAGGATTCTGAAGGGATATATACGGCATTAAAGCAACCTACCGGTTTCAGGACAAAGTTCTGTCCTATGACCAGAGGAGGCTGTATTACCGGCAGCTGCTCTTCTCTACCGTCTCTCCGATCAGTTGATTTCAGACACTTTTTTGACCGTGCAAGATGGTTGCAGCAATTTTCTATCTACCTACTGCCCACTGCTCACTACTCTGATTGGCCAGTACCGACCACATGAGCCGTTCTGGCCACTCGTAGAGCAGGTATGGTTCATTAGTAGTCTAAGGCCATCTGCACACGAACGGGCCAGTTCCCGTATGTAGAATCCCACACTGGAATCCAACCCTGTGCCTGGCCGTTGACCCCATGTACCTGTCAGTTGTTATCTTTATCTGTACTTCGGATGGTCCAGACGGCTCGCTGGACATGTGAAGCACAGATTTTTCCTGCGCCGTTGCCAGGCGATGATGCGGGTCCCGCAACCTTTACACAATGTTAATTGCCGAAGGGCTGTGGGTCGGATGGCTTCAATTGAATGGAAGCCGTCAGTGCGGACATCGCAAAAAATAGAGCATGCTGCGATTTTTCTTCCGTGAGCGGAAAAAAAAAAGAAAGGATTTCCGCTCATGTGCAAGAAAAAGCGATTTTCTATAGCATGCTATGGACGGTATTTGCTGCGGACCCGTGGAGGGTGGGGGTATGGGCGCCTGATCCGGATTCCGCAATGCAGATATGCCTGCGGGCTAACAGTACCAGTGCACTGTTGGCATGCAACGTTGTCCAGTTTAGGATGGATGATGTAAATCTTCAGACATCCAAAAACAAGACCTGGAATTGACGGATCAAAAACGGCAGAAAAGAACTGCAGGTAATGTACCCCCTGCTCCTCCTGTACAGTACTGAATTTTATCACAAGACTGGAAGATCGTTTACCATTGGTCTGTAAAACTGATCACTCTCTTTTTATAGGCGAACCTAAAGTTATGCTGCATAAAAGGTGAGCGATGAAGCTCATTGTTCAGTTTAAACAGCAGCTGTTCAGTAGCGAACGGCCGCTGTGTTATCTCAATCGAGGGGGGGCCGAGAGGAGAGAAATCTCCTGCACTGCCCAACTCCCCTCCTGGCCGCTCTGTGACCCTGCCAGCTCTGCTAGCTCCTGTGCAGGAGCACAAAGACACAGAGACGAGTGTCGGGCATTGTTTGCCCGACACTCGTTCTATGTAAATGGGCCTTTATTAGCATAGAGCTGATCTGGCACCACCATCACTTTCATTGTTCTATTGGAGCAGGGAGTACAATAGAAGGTATAGCTTCTACTGATTTCAATGGGAGTTATACCTTCTCCAATCACTGGGGTTGGTAATTGGTTGCATTACCAATCTGAGCTGCAGCAATGTTTATGGAGGTGTCAACAGCTTAAGGTGCTTTCAAACGAAGCAATTAAAGGGGTTGTCCCGCGAAAGCAAGTGGGGGTATACACTTCTGTATGGCCATATTAATGCACTTTGTAATGTACATTGTGCATTAATTATGAGCCATACAGAAGTTATTCACTTACCTGCTCCGTTGCTGGCGTCCTCGTCTCCATGGAGCCGTCTAATTTCAGCGTCTAATCGCCCGATTAGACGCGCTTGCGCAGTCCAGTCTTCTCCCTTCTGAATGGGGCCGCTCGTGCCGGAGAGAGCTGCTCCTCGTAGCTCCGCCCCGTCATGTGTGCCGATTCCAGCCAATCAGGAGGCTGGAATCGGCAATGGAACGCACAGAGCCCACGGTGCACCATGGGAGAAGACCTGCGGTCCACCGTGGGTGAAGATCCCGGCGGCCATCTTAGCAAGGTAAGTAAGAAGTCAACGGAGCACGGGGATTCGGGTAAGTACTATCCGTTTGTTTTTTTTAACACATGCATCGGGTTTGTCTCGCGCCGAACGGGGGGCCTATTGAAAAAAAAAAAAAAACGTTTCGGCGCGGGACAACCCCTTTAATGTTCAAAAAAATTGTTCAAACGAAGAAAAGTGAACAATAATTGTTTGGTCTAAACGCGAGCCAACGACAAATGATAAATCCTTCACTTTTCATTCGTTGTTTATTTTATGCCGGCATAAAAATCATCGTTGGCTCGTTCACTTGGTTTAAACAGCGCTTGTTCACTCCCACTCATTCGCTATTACAGGGAATGTGAAAGACTGAACTATTCTCGTTTGAACGAGCCAACAATGTATCTGCCGGAACAAACAGGCTGCACAAGAGCAAACGAGCTAACGATGACATCACTTACTCATTGAAATGATAGTCAGCTCGTCTAAAAGGACCCTTTAGTGGGGGTCCCAAGAAAATAGGTCATCAATAACCAAAGGGTAGCAACCCTTCAACAACAGTCATAACTTTGCTTTGCATTGTACTTTATGTTCTTCATCATTTAGTATCACAGTCATAACGGCTGTACTAACAGTGAATAGCAAATAGAACATGTCTGTCAAATAATGAAAAGCAATGTCAGATTTATAAAAAAAAAACGAGTTCCAAATTCACATCTGTTCTAACATGGTAAGTACTGAATGAGTTAAGAACTTGGTGCACAGAACAGCAAAGTCCTCCTATGAAAGGCCAGCAACCCACACATGGAGCAAACAATACATGTGCAGGCGGATCTTACGCACTGTCTTGCTACATTAAGAATGCCTAACAGATTAGTACTGAAGGGTCACTCTAAAAGAAGGTGAAGTCCCTAGCATTTCCTTAATTAACCTTTATTGTGCACTCTCTCAGTCTGGGTCCAAAAATTATTTGCAATTATTTACTACAAATATGTACTGACCTAAGGTATCACCCAGTCTACAGATTAATCACTTTAGATATAATTAAAGTGAGTTACAAAGCATTACCAAAGAAAAATGACCACCATTTGGCCTTTCCAATATGGTGTATTCTCCCCTCCCTTTACTGCCATGTTGGCTCTCTTCACTGTTGCATTTTCCTGTTCCAGCAGGGTCCAGTCAGTTTTTAACAGCGAGACTAGTTTAATTTGCAGAGCTATACTTGAAGAGTTCGGGGAAAGAACAAAGTCCACTTTTTTACATGAAACAAAAAAAAAAAGGAATTTTGTACATTATTGTTGTAGTCTGCATTTTTCTTTTACCATGTTTCCCCTGAAAATAAGACAGTGTCTTATATTAATTTTTGTTCAAAAAGCTTTAACTTTTTTACATGTATTACTGCCTGGACACTATTTAATTTGACTTTTTAACTGTTAGCAGGGCTTAATTTTGGAGTGAGGCTTATATTTCAAGCACCCTCAAAAAGCCTGAAAAATCATTTTGCATCCTCAAAAATTCTGGAAAATCATGCTATGTCTTATTTTCAGGGAAACAGGGTAACTCCTACATAATTGCTATGACAGAATGCCACAGTCAGGTAATAATCCTAGATGATGATTAAGGGAAAGATAAAAATGCTTTCTTTTTATTCTATGGTTATCCAGTCATTGTTATAAAGAGTTGTATAAAAGGTCTGACATTGACTTGCAGAAAGCAAGAGGTATTGTTCCATCTTCTTTATTTGCATATTTCCCAGAAGAGCATGGATGCCTTATAAGTCTCCTCACTCACCTTCCAGGTGTCTCTTCACACACCTTCTAGATGCTCTCCTTAAGGAGAGAGGATACCCTTCCCAAATTTTCTTCTGTAACTTGCAGCAGCGTTTTCAACTTTAAAATGTTTCATGCCTGTATTACAATGTTCAAAATTCCATTTCAATGTATACTTTAGGCTTGACAAATTGTTAAACTTTAAAATTAAAATGATCAATTTTGAATTAAAGTGAAATCTGATCATTCTTTCTCCTGGCCCTGCACTTTGTCAACAATAACCGAACGCTGATGGAAAGCTAACGGACCTCGACCCACCAGTTTTTAGGGTTCCATTGGGAGCAAAAGCCATGATACTAGCAAAATCTAAAGGCCCATTTAGAAGGGACGAGTGTCGGGCAAACGAAGCCCAGCATTCATCCCTGCACATACTCACTCTTGTGCTGCTGCATGGGAGCTAGCATCGCTGACTCACAGCGGGGCAGCAGGAGGAGATTTCTCTCCTAGCGCTCCCCCGCCCCTCTCCATTGCCTTAACATGTTATTTACACTGAGAGGATCAGCTTATCGTCCATCGTTTATGCTGCATTACAGCGAAAAATTCAGTGTCATTTGCCCGACACTCATCCCGTCTAAATGGGCCTTAAGGGTCCTTTTACAAGGCAAGATAAATTGAAACCAGCATTGACTCAGTGATTGTATATAGTTTGCTTAGCAGCATTGACGCTGAACAATAATTGGGTAGTTTTGATCGTTTATTCGAACATAACCACACCTCTAGTCAACCCTTCTGCTACAGCTTTCTATTCAGCAAATTGTTACAACTCCAGTCTACATAAAAGGATTTGCAGCAGACGAATGAGGATTTTTAAGGGCCTTTTACGCTGGACTGTAGGGCGCCAAAGGCTTCCTATCCATGGGCGAGAAAAATCGCCTGCGGATCACGCTCTGTAAAGCTTTCCATAAGGTTACTATAGAAAGCGCAGCACCGGCATCCACAAGCGGACAATCATAGCGATTCTCCGCTCGCGGCATTTAAATCGCAGCATGCTGTGATTGCTGTGATTCTCCGTGGTGTGCCTATCTATTAGATAGGCTCATCTCGGAGACCTGTCAGCTCTCTCCTCTCCTATCCTGCGGCGGAATATCACTCGCGATATTCCACCTTGGCCGTGGACAGGGGGCCTAAGTGTTCCACACTATCCCAGCGATAATAGCTCAGTGACTGGAGGCGGTGCAGCCCGGAAATCTTTCCCGCCCGCCTGCCTCTATTCACAGTAAGCATAAATGCATGACTGCCAGTTTACACAGAATGATGAAGCGGTAGACCAACAATGATTTTATAGGTCTGCATGAAAGATCTGCAATTTAATGCTGGGTGTTCTTTCACTGCAAGCATTTACATCTAACAATTATCATGCAAACCACTTAATCTAACAAGTAGTTTGCACAATAATCGTACTGTGTAAAAGGGCCTTTAGGTCTGCGTGAAAGCGCCAATCAGCGATAATACGCACACATTTACTCCTAATAATTACCATGCGCTCTATCTAACATTTATTCACACAATTGTAGTAATGTGTAAAAGGGCCCTAAGAGTCCTCGGGTAAACTAACAACTCTGTGTACGTGTAGAATATTTATGTCTCGCAATTATTGTTGGAAAGGGCCAACAAAAATGATTGTGCCCCTCTCCCCTCAGTTTTAAAGGGATTATACCAGAATTTCATGCCATAGGTTAGGGGATAACTTTCTTATTAGTGGGGGTGTCACCGCTGAGACTCTTGCCGATCTTGAGAACAGTACTCCTGTGTCTCCCTCTCCTACCACGGTAGGGCACATGCATGGTCAGTGCTCCATTCATTTCAATGTGGCTGACGTATGCGGGTGCCGCTCAGGTATCTCAACATTCACATTGAAAGTGAATGGAGCGCTGATGTGCTAGCATGACCGGCGCTTCATTCAGTCTCCTCGTCACTGCAGGGTGTGCAGTAATCCCGCAGTGAGGATAACGGGAGACACGGGACCCCCGTTCTGCAGATCGGCGTGGCTCTTAATAATGATACCCGCCCTGATCAGCAAGTTATCCACTTTTCTGTGGATAACTTGAAATTCTGGTACAACCTCTTTAATACCCACACAGAAGACGAAATAAACAGGTCTTTTATCAGTCATTTTGCTATTTGTCCATATTTTCACTGGACAATAGGAACAATTAGGGCAATTATCACCCTGTTAACAAGTCCCTTAATATTATTCTTTCCATGATAGCACAGAATGTATTCATAGATTTAAATTAGTCACTTTCAATGCGTTCCTGCACTTTATCACTGCCAGGGACCAAAGTAACTGACCATCAATAGCCACTTCACTCATCTTAAGGATCTTGATCACACAGGCAGGATGTCTCTTCTAAAGTCAGTAGAGAAATAACAAATCTAGAAAATGCTGTAATGCCATCAAAATCACAACAATAAATAATGCTGTTATTAGTAACTCAAGACATCTCAATTTACTAACATTCTGCAAGTTTCTGCTATGCCACATTGCCTAAGCCCTATAGTTTGGCTCAGTCTAAGATTCTTTTACAGGAGAAAAAAAAAAAAAAAAAAAATGCTTCAGTTTTCTTATGGCATTTTTCTGACACAATACTGTTCTTTTGTGCAGGTGTTTGCTTCATTGACTTCAATAGGTTTGTCAGTATGCCTACAAAAAGGTCTGGAAAAGATGCCATATCTTCTGTGTATAAACCTGTGCATGCTTATAAACTAATCAAACTATAAACTATCAGCAAATATTTGCCCACAGCGTTTAACAAAAGAAAAAAAAAAACAAAACATGCAAAAAACCCAGTTGTCAAGCACTGTATGCTTATGTTCCCCAGCTCTACAACAATAAAACCTTTGTACTCCTTGTATTCATGGTTCAGTTATACTAATAATGTCTACATTGAAGCTTATGTCCATGACATACTTTCTTTTAACGCTACCAAGAAGTGTGAATACAGTGACCTTCCCCTACGCATGGGGTGGCATTCAGGTACCGTCATGTGACAAGTACGGCTGTGTTTGCAAGCCCCTCTTTGTCATGATACATTATGCTTTTATTTCTTTTCTATACTTCTCTGGTAGCAACATATTTCACTAGAATGAAAAATAAGCAAACAAAAGGAAACAAACACAGTTGTGGCCCGATACTAAGTTGCAATACTTCAAACTTGCTCAACTGAATGTACTTCATTTGTTGCTCTTCATGATCTGATTAGCAAGGCTGAGCTCCCCATCAAGCAAATATTTATGACCTAGACGAAGGTTAATGAAGAAAAATCTGACACTCAGTGTTTAGAAATATTACTTAGATTTGGATTTCATTTACACAATCCACAGTCAGAATTAGTTGGTCGTTTCATCAAATAATCAGGATTTCCCAAGTAAACATCTAAAGGTCCATTCACTGTAAACCGGAATCATTCAAAGATTGAGTGACTCCTTTTTACACGGCCGTCAGTCGCTTAGCTTTTACGCAAGCTAAAAACCAAGGGAATCTGACAAACGAGCACTTCGTTGCTCAGTGCAGTCATCGGCCGCTTGTACATTGGACGACTATCACCAAAATTTGTTGTCTCCATTGATTATTTGGGCAATAATTGCCCCGTGTGAAGGTACCTTTAGGGTGCCTTCACACTGGCGAGAAAATCTAGTGATTTTCCCATGCTGCAAGAGTGAATGAAAACGCATGATTATGAAATAAATGAATGTCAATGGTTTCATTCTCATTTGCAACATTTTCACTTCTGTGATGACCAGCCCCATTGAAAGCAATGGAAGAAGATCGCAAACCTCTGCTGCAGCTGTTACAGCTGCAGCAGGGGATTCCTTCATCCAGGAGTTTCATCTTGATTTCAGCAGCACCGTCCCCATTGAAAACTTAGAGAGAACACTGTGATCCCCTGCCGCTGCTGTGACGACAGCAGCAAGGAATTCCTTCATCCTCGCCAGGAGTTCCCTCATCATGGAACACGGTGACAGCAGTGGCAGAAGATTGTGATGTTCTCAATATGTTTTCAAGGTTTCACCTTGAAAACAAGGTGAAACCTTTGGATGAAAGAATTCCCTGTTGCAGCTCTCACAGCTACAGCAGGGGATTGCGATCTTCTCCCATTGCTTTCAATGGGGCTGGCGCTGCTGCCACCCCATTGAAAGCAATGGGATGAAGGGAACCCCTGTAGTAATGCGAGGTTGTTTTCACATGAAAACGCCTCACATCCACGGCCCGATAGTGCTTTCGCCAATGTGCAGGAACCCTTACTGATACAGAAATACAGCAAAAAGAAGCAGCTTTCTTTGCTTCTAATCCATACCAGTAAAATGTTTACGGATTATCTGATGAAGGTCTTAAATTGACCGAAATGTCAAATGAATTTTGACTGAGGACTGCATAAATTAAATAAAAATCTAAATATTTCTGCAATATTAATCAGTGCCAGGTTTTTTTTCATTAGGCTTACATTAGGGTTGGGACCCTAACCTAGCACCAAAGTAGTACCACCTGTTGTTCTGTTTCTGTTCCAAGATTAGGCTACAAGTATTAAGGGCCATTTACATGGGACAATTATCGCTCAAAATTTGTTTTAACTAACGAAATCGTTCCATGTGAATGCAAAAAAATTGTTTACTATTCATTCACTTTTGTGGCTGTAGTCCGAGACTGGATTTACACGGGCGATGAAATTGCGCGGGATTTGTGCATTGTGAAACACACAAATATGAACCCCAATCTTTTGGATGAGGTCATACGCATAAGCGATGCGAGAGACAAATCGTGGCATGTTCGATCTTGTGTGTGCTCTTGCATTGCAGCACTCAATGTCATCACAGGGGCTGACGGCAGCAGCGCCAGCCCCATTGAAAGGAATGAGAGAAACTCTGTGATCCTCTGCCGTGGCTGTGACAACCACACCGGGGAATCCTTGCACCCCCCAAGTGGCTGTTTTGCCATGAAAACGCCTCGCATCCACAGGGCTTTTACGTGGATGGCGAGGGCGGTTTGGGGATGGGATTCACGGCCGCGTGAAGTTAGCCTTTTTATACAGGCAAGAATTGCCATTCAAGATGCAATGAAATCTGCTGCTGCGGAATTCCCTTCCAAAATCTGCAGGCCTAACTGCAGATCTGGATGCGGAACTGCAGGCAGGTTTTAAGTCATTTTCTATTCTGCATCACAATCCACAGGTAGCCTGCAGATTTGGGTGCGGAATTAACTGCGGCTTGTGGCGTGTCCTGTTTGCTAATTTCGGCCTGTGTAAAAGGTACATTGGGGGAATCACACATAAAATGAAGCCCCATAGAAACAGGTCAATCCACCTTTAAAACAATCTTAACCTGGTCTCAACTTTGCCCTTCCTCTCAGAGGATTTGAATGAATTAATGCTGCTAGACTCACTGGAAATTATTTTCCAGTCTTTATCTCCAGTGAATATGAAGGAAAATCTGCAGAGACACACGACTTATTTTTAAATATACATATCCTATGAACTGGTTATGAAATGTGAAGTGACTCAGGCCCACATGACAAGTACTGCATGCATCATGGTGTAGAGAAACACCAACAGAATGACAATGCCTCCCAGCCTCCATGGACTACTAACTCTCCTAGGGGGGTATGGATACAGGTGAGGATAATTTGCAGACTCCATTATTTGGCAGAAACAACTATAAAGGTGCTTTTACAGGAGCGCTGCCAGGCTGTACTTAGACTTGCAATCAGGCCAGCAATTAGCGGTAAACCGTAAGCACTAGCGGTGGATACTCACATACTAGCACTCTATGGGTGCTCATACAGCTACAGGTTTTCATCAGGTTTGGTTCAGGTTGTTTGATAAGAGGTTTTAAAGCCAAAGCCAGGAGTAGATTATAAAAGGAGATATAAAAGACAAATACTACTTCCTTTTTTTGTATTCACTCCTGGTTTTAACTTCAAAAACTGGAGCACAAAACCTGATCAAAAACTAAAAGGAGAGGGGATATGCAAGAGCTGAGGCGGCCCACTACCCCCTTTGAGAATTTATGCACCTCAACCCCCACAGATCAACATAAAATCTCAAATCTATATCGGATGCTCCTAACCGAAGACACACGACATTGTAACAGAGCGCTGGAGCGGGAGTGGGAGGGGGAACTGAACACCATACCCTCAGAGGAGTCATGGGCAAAGGCCTATACATTAACCCACAAAATAAACATGTCCAGCAAACTACAAGAATTAAACTATAAAATCTTAACACGTTGGTACCAGACACCTGCGAGATTGGCGAGAATATTCCCCCAGTATCCGGATACCTGCTGGAGATGCACGACGGGAACTGGAACACTCACACACATCTGGTGGGGGTGTCCACTGATCTGTCCTCTTTGGCGGGAGATCAACTCCCTCTACACTGCAATTAGTAGGAATCAAATACAGCTGACTCCTGAGATTGCATTACTTTCAATGTTCCCGGGCTCCCAGAAGCAAGCAAAAGGTTCTCTATTGAGATTTTTCATTCAAGCAATGCGCCTGGTAATCCCAAAAAAATGGAAGTCATCAACTCCCCCCTCCAGGCTAATGTGGTTGGAGGAGTTAGATCACATAAAATATATGGAGGAGCTTTGTGCCAGAGACGAGATGAAACTAGAGAATTTCCAAGCCACCTGGACGCTATGGAATCAGTTCCGTTTCTCCCAAGACTTAGGCCCATGGCTTGAAAGGGGGTCACTCCCCAACACAAACACAACCAATGACCCTTCGGATACTACCAGACCCTGAAAACGTAACCCTCAAATCAAGATACGAGATGACTTCCCCCCCCCCCCCCCCTCTTCTCTCCTCTCGCCCCTGACCAAGCCTCCCCCCCCCCCCACTCTCAACATTCCAGCCCTCTTTACTTCCCCCCCTTCTTTCCTCAATCTTTCTTCATAAGAAGCTGTTATATTAGATATGTTTAAGTTTTCTTTTTCTCAGTTTAACCAATCAGTAACTGAAGCTAGAGTTACCAGAAATTAATCTGAGAGGTTATAAGCTATGAATGTTGATAGCAGAGTTCATACTTGTATTTAAAAAAAAAAAAAAAAAAAAAAAGAGTCTGTTTCAAAGAATAAGACAGAAAACTAGACAAAGGAAGACAATTGAGGTTAATGTAAGAATGTTTGATGAAAATGACACCACAATTTTGTAATTTTCATATCTGCATAACAGACAAAATAAAAAACTTTTGAACCAAAAAAAAACTAAAAGGAGTATAGGCAGGCTCGGGCTGGATTCACACGGGCGTATATCAGTTAGATTTTCACGCCTGTGAGATATACGCTGCCCCTCTGATGCATTGGTTAACAATTAGAGATGAGCGAGTATACTCGCTAAGGCACATTACTCGAGCGAGTAGTGCCTTAGCCGAGTATCTCCCCGCTCATCTCTAAAGATTCGGGGGGCCGGGGGAGAGCGAGGAGGAACGGAGGGGAGGTCTCTCTCTCCCTCTCTCCCATCCCCGCTCCTCCCTGCTCCCCGCCGCAACTCACCTGTCACCGGTGCCAGCCCCCGAATCGTTAGAGACGAGCAGGGAGATACTCGGCTAAGGCACTACTTGCTCGAGTAATGTGCCTTAGTGAGTATACTCGCTCATCTCTATTTACAATTCATCAGTTCACATGAGCATATTTCCGCAGTGTAAAAGCACTCGCCGGCCAAGATAGTGCATTTCGGCCAGGCGCTTTTACGCCACCTCGGCTGCATAGACTCCTATGGGAGCCTATGACAGCTGCCCAAGAAGGGAGGTGGGAGGGAGTTTGGCTAGTTTCTAAGCTCCCGCTTAGCACAGTAGCTCGCACCCAGTCCTGCTTCTTCCCATTGCTGAGAGCTGGAGAGCGAAGGGGGAGACAGCTTAGCAGAGCTAAACGGTCTTCCCCTGCCCAGCGGTATTGCGGGCTCAGCGTATATGCGTCGGGCCAGCGCCATCTCAACAGGGGCACAAAGTTAGATTTGCCCATTCACGCATTTATACTTCACCGGTGGGCGAATGTAAAAATGCAGGTGGCTGTGTGAATAAGCCCTAAGACCGCCTTCACACAAGCTGCAAACACTGCAGAAATTCCCCAGCGATCACAGTAACGCTGTGTGAAGGAGATTTCAGATATCTTCTTCAAATGATGTGGACATTTTCTACAGCGAATTGCAGCATTATTATTTTTTTAAAGCCGCGGATCCTAATCTGCAGCATGTTTATTTATGCCACGGAATTCAACCCTTGAAATGCAAGAGTTAAATTCCGCAGCTGATCCGCAATTAAAAACACATCCAAAATCTGCACCATTTAGGTGCGGTTCTGGCCAACGCAAATTTATTAGTGGAATTGCTGTGAGTATTCCCTTGTGGAATCCCCGTGTGTAGGTACCCTTACAGTCAAATGGCCTAGTGCTGTATAGTCTTATGAATATTGTCTTAATTTGCTATAAATTAGACCATGATCACATAAGTGTATAGTCATAGTGTATTAAGCGCATAACACACTGTACCAACCTCCCATATTTTGCCATGTTGCCGCTCACGCGAATTGCGCAAGGTACTCACACAAGAAAAATCACAGCATGTTCAATCTGGATGATTATTACGCACCCCTGGGCGAATCGCGGCACGCAGCAAGTGCGCATTGTCATTGTGTACTTGCTGTGTTCCACACTATCTTACATGTCCCACATGCAGTGAATTACAGCCATTTATGCCCGGCCTTATTAGAATTTTAGATTTAGCAAGACTTCATCACATGCTGCAGAAAGACTGCAACTATCTCAAAGCATATGTGTGATATCCTGTCCATATTTGCAGCAGAAATACTGTTTTGAAGCAGAAGCTGAAATATGTGTGAAAGTCATAAGCGTATTTATTTTTTTGGTGCAGCGATGTGCGTTAGGGCTTATTCACACGAGTGTATATGGGCCGCCGTTTTCACGGCCGCCCATTATATGCTATTATCTGATACATTGGATTCCAATGCATCAGATCACATAGACGTATTCCTGTGGTGTAAAAGCGCCCGGTTTGCCAATATAGCGCCAGGTGCTTTTACACCAGGCAGGAAAGATAGTCCTGGAACTATCTTTCTGCCCCGAATATGTCGGCTGCTGCATAGACTTTTATGGGAGCCTGTGACAGCAGCCGGAGAAGGGAGGTGGGAGGGAGTTTAGCAGCGTGACCCTCCCCCTTTTTTCCTCTGGCTGTTTGCAATGGATGGGGGCAGGACAGAGGTGGAGCTAAGCTCTGTCTCTCCCATTGCTGGCTGCAGACAAGGGGCGGGGGCTTAGCTCCACCCTGCTTCCTCCCAATGCAAACAGCTAGAGGGGAGAAGAGAGGAGGCGAGCCGGTGAGGGGGCTCCCCGCCCAACGGCATTGCGGCGGGCCTGGGTTGTCTGAATGGGTGCACAAACGTGCGCTGGCGGGCGCACATAAAAAACGCTTACGGCTGTGTGCTAGGTGCCTTAAAAGAATGAAGAAGAGAGTACAGACAACATTACTGCTCACCTCAAATGAGGAAGAGCAATGAACGTCTAATTTTAACAAGCTGTCATTCCTTCTGCATGTTGAATTGTGAATCACACATGAATTAGATTTGTACTTTGCCGTTTAAGATGACCTGACACCGACTTTAAAAGCTGTGATGCCAATTGGAGATTTTTAATTTACGGGAGAACAGATCCATCATCCAGTATGCCATGAAACATGTTGTGCTACAGTATGAAAGCAGAGGTGCCCAGATATACAGTATGGCCCTATAGATGTCACAATCCAAAACATGTTCTGTAAGATACATGACGCTAATGATTTAAAGGGGTTGTCCCGAGAAAGCAAGTGGGGTTCAGCACTTCTGTATGGCCATATTAATGCACTTTGTAATATACATCGTGCATTAAATATGAGCCATACAGAATTTATTCACTTACCTGCTCCGTTGCTGGCGTCCCCGTCTCCATGGTGCCGTCTAATTTCAGCGTCTAATCGCCCGATTAGACGCGCTTGCGCAGAGGGGTCTTCTCCCTTCTCTCGGGTCTCGGCACGAGCGGTGTTCTGGCTCCGCCCCCTTCTACACGTCATCGCGTAGCTCCGCCCCGTCACGTGCCGATTCCAGCCAATCAGGAGGCTGGAATCGGCAATGGACCGCACAGAGCCCACGGTGCACCATGGGAGAAGACCCGCGGTGCATCGTGGGTGAAGATCCTGGCGGCCATCTTAGTAAGGTAAGGAAGAAGTCGCCGCAGCGCGGGGATTCGGGTAAGTACTAAATGTTTTGTTTTTTTTAACACATGCATTGGGTTTGTCTCGCGCAGAACAGGGGGCCTTTTGAATTAAAAAAAAACCCGTTTCGGCGCGGGACAACCCCTTTAAATGGGGCAGAATTATTCTGCACTCAGCACCATTAGATGTCAGTTGAAAGAATAAAATCTGCTGCATATTTATGCCAAGAGCAGTGTTCAAAATATGCCACATGTGAAGGTACCCATAGGGCGCTTTCAAACGGAAGGAATTATTCTGTATTCTGCACCCAGATTTTGTACTTCTCAGTGCAGATTTTGATGCAGAACCAACATGGCTTGAATGGGTCGGCAATTCTGCATCAAAATCTAAAATGAGACTCGCAGTGTTTGGTGCGTAATTCGCAGAGGTGGAATACGATTTGGGTGCGGAATGTAATTACGTGCCATTTGTATCTGGATTCTGCCATAATTGACAGATGCAATTCAGTGCAACTCCAGGAAGGATGTAAAATATATATTGCATTACGCACAAATTAGTATAACTTCAAAGTATACTTCATTATATGATCTTCGAAGAAACAACAAAACAGGTTAATGAAGAGGTGACAGGGTCTTCAATACTCTTATATTTGGCAAAGGACCCCATTGAGACTTCTGTTGGAGTTAACAGGAGCTTTACAGCAGACTCTTATACATTGAATATGGACGCTAAGGAGGGCATGTATTTCCATTTCAATAGAGGAACAGCATTCATAATGGATGCTACAGTGTCCAACCTGTAATACAAGACAAGAAAAAGGCAAGATATTCCGGAAAGTGCTGCCGCTTGGCAACAGCGTCACTATTATAACATATCCTTAAAAAAAAAAATCCTGTCCATATCAATGTAAACATCTGGCGCCAAGGTAAATACCTGCAGTGGCCAAAGCAGCCGAATGAAGTGAATCCCAACACTTATGTACCATTTAGAAGTACACTAGGAAAACATTTCGGAGTCCATTATATCCCTAAGGTGACATATGCATTATCAGGAATATAAAAAGTCGGCTAGTGAACAATTGCACAAAAGAAAAATTGACAAAGTAGCTTTAAGCCATTTTAATCTCTTATATATTAAAAAGGGAAGGCCACCAATTGAGTACAAACAGTCTAGAAGCAGCAGTGAAGGGGTTAATTATACTTAGCAGCTGCTGTGATCTCATTGTAACCCAATCCTAGACTGTCTGGAATATTTCACAGCTTGTTAAATAGAAATGGACTAACCATTGCCATTATTAACCCCATCAGTGCTACACCTTAAAAAAGTTATTTACCCCTGAAGTTTTTAATAGACTAGTCATGCATGCAAACTGCTAATAAACAAAACTAATTGTCTTAAAGAAACTGTTGAAAAATTGCATTCCCATTCATTAGATGCCACATCTAACAGAATACCAGATAAAGTGATGAAAATATTCTAGCTTCATTAACACAACATGACATATGTGCTATGTATACATGTACATTTCACGCTCCATGTTCCCTGGATCCTCTTCCTATTTTCCCGTCCCATAGGCTTAAATTAAAGGTCTTTTACACAGCCAGATATTCTGCACAGCACTGATCAACAGTATAGCATGTTGATTAGCACTCATTATTGCCATTTACATGTGGATGAGGATCACAAGCATGCAGACTAATGATGAGTAACTGCATTCTACAGCAGCACATCCCTATTCACATGGCAAAATGCGCTGCCCAAGAAAGAGCATGTTTATAAACGAGACAATCAGCTGACCAACAAGTGTTTGCTTATTTGTTGGCTGATCACGGATATATTTCCACAAGCCAATGATCAGCAAAATGAACATATGTATTAAATCATCAGCTGATGTAAAAGGGCCTTTAAATTGATAAGCTACCCTTAGACCGGCTTCACACGGACATATTTGCGCGCATATTGGCACAAACAATACACAGTGAATAGAACCCATAGATTTCAATGGGTTCAATCACATGCACGCATTTTGTGTACTTATTTTCAGCCACGCAAAAAAAAAAAAAAAAGATAGAACATGCTCTATCCTTCTGCACATGTGTGCGCCAAAGGTCCCCATAGAAGTCAATGGGTGTGCGCAAATAAGCATGTAATATGCAAGGAGATGCTTGAAACACTTGCCTAGTTACGCTGGAAAAAGAACACATCTGGAACTAATTAGCCATTCAAAATCAGTACGTTTGTTTGCCGTGTGCAAATTGACGTGCCTTGGGGGCAGAAAAAGTACATAAATACATAGAAGATGCCGATAGGAGTGTGAAAAGAAGCCTCGTTCATAGTGCTAAAAAGTTGCACCACGTTATGCTCAATGGCGGTTACGCTAGTGTGAATCCGGCCTTAGACTTCTGTGTCCTGTGTGGATCAGCACAATCATGTGGCTGCTGTATATGGGACAAGCTGCAGTAATAAACATAAGCACTGCAGCCTCCCCCTTGTGGTGATCAGCGGGATCCGCAGCCCACACCGATCAGCTCTTGCCGATCAATCTTGAAGATCTGCACACGCATTTCAGTCGCAGCTATGGTTTTAAGACTGCAGCTCTATGTCCCTGTTGTTTAGGGTGCCTCCACACACACCATAAATGCTGCAGGATTTCCGCTGCAGAAAGCCCACAGCCAATGTGTTACATATTAAGGTACCCGAATAGTGAATTACTATCCTCATTGGAAAGAAAAATGTGTGTTAAAAAAATCAGTTATGGGGGACATTTTTATTTTTTGGATTGTTTTCTACTGCATTAATAAGGACTTGTTGACATCAATGTTGGAGTTTCCGTTCAGAACCTCCGTTGCCAATTTCCTCTAGAAAACAAGACGAAATAGCACAGTAGGCTGCGCTATTTTATCCTGTAAATTCTGGCAAAAGGCCGGACTGCTGGCTGGAGATCGAATATACCCCATTATAGTGAATGGGGGTTGATTCGGAGGTGTTCTTTTTCCTACCCCTGTGTGTGCAGAGGAGGACCTGCACCCCTGGTAGGGCAGGGAGAGGGAGGACTGTGCTGTATATATGGCTGTAGAGTTCTCTCAATGTTTGATCAGTGCACTGCCGGATCATTAAGGCTGCAGTCAGGGGTCTCTGGATCTGTCAGACCCTCCTGATTCTGGACAATAAGGCACAGGCATATTTTAGCAAGATTTTATCCTGCATGTTATAGTCAGATAAATAAGGTATATAACATAAAATTTGCTAATTGATGTGTTTCTCAAACACACCCAACATCCCTGTGTGAATTATGTCTGAAGGGTTATTACCTAACATTACAGTGCGCGGTGACCAGCTCTGTGGACAAACAGTAGGCCTGTGTGACTGCCTCCGACAGACTGCAGGCATTTTGCAGACTTCTATTTTAAGCTAAAGGTGAAAGATGCTCTGAATTTACACTGTAAATGTAGCCCAGTGCTTCGATCTTATCTTTGTATGCAAGCTATTGTCACAATGGAAAAAGAAAAGATGAAATGGTAAAATGGAAGTGATCAGCCTGCCGAATGAGTCACTTCCAAAATAACAGTACTCTGCCACCAGTACACTTTCAGATGTACTATTTTTGCAGCATTTTTAAAAGCTTTTAATAAAATGTTTTTTGCTTCTTTGGGTTTTTTTTATGTTATTTGATGTTTTGGGTTTTTTTTTTTTAAATTAAAATAGGAATTGTTTTCTGATGTTTTTCCCGTGGGCTTTTCTATAGAACTTTAACAAAAAAAAGCATATCTGAGATATTACAAAACACCACACTAAGAGCCGGCTGTATTTTGAAAAAAAACAAACAAAAAAACCCAAAATGTCACAAACTAAAACCATCTGTATATACAGTGGTCCCTCAACATATAATATTAATTTGTTTTGGGACAATCACTGTGTGTTGAAACTATTGTAACTTGAGATAATTATGCAATAGAATTGCCACAGGAAGTGGTAAGTCTTCCTTCAATGGAAGTGTTCAAACAGACGTTGGACAGACATCTGGATGATTTAGTGATCCTGCACTGAGCAGGGGCTTGTACCCAATGACCCTGGAGGTCCCTTCCAACTCTATCAGTCTATGAATACTGGCAACTGGTTTCGAAGCCTCCAAAATATCAACCAAAACTAATAAAAAAAATGAAGATTGTAGAAAATGAAACATATAAGACGTATACAGATAAAGCAAGTCCATGCAAATAAGTCAGAAAGAGCTGCTGGGAGCTATAATCAGTACACAGTGTACCAGAACAATAAAATAGCACCGTCCTCATCTGGTGTACAATGGTGCAGCTCACACCGGTAGAGGTAAAAGGCTGTACAGGGCATGTAGTACCGCACTGTACTGAGGAGAGGCGCTAATAGCCAGTCATAGCATGCACGTCAGTAATTCTGGCGTTTTACCAGTGAACTGCCCATGCCGATTGGTTGGATTTTCAATCAAAGTGCACATGCTGCAGATCAGGATTGTCCGTGACATTATATATGGAGCTACAATGTTCCTATAAAGACCATTATATGTTCAGAACATTGTATTCTGAAGCCATTGTAACTTGAGGGCTCACAGCAGCTTGTCGCTTCTCACTTTATGAGGTGAACAGCCTGGCCTCTAGGCTGAAGCACTTTTATAACACCAATACATTGAAGCAAATCAGGATGAAGATTAGTGTTGCAGATTAGCTCAGGAGGATTGTCTAGATTAGACGTCTGTACGGATTTTTGAGTCTTTGGATATAAAATGACACAGAACATTTGAGTTGCAAAACTTTTTTTTATGATACAATCAGTAAACTTTATGTACATAACACCAGGAAAGTCTTCAAATACACAATCCTAAATAGAAAGAAGTAAAAAAAAACAACAACAAAAAAAACCTCATGTCATAGGCCCCCTGCACACGGGCAGAAATTCCACGGCGGGATTTCCCGCAGAATTTCGGCCTGTGCACGTCTGCATAGGATTGCATTACCAAACGCAATCCTATGCAGACGGCCGCGATTTGTCCGTGTGAAAACAGATGCGGAAAACAAATTGTGGCACGTTCTATTTCTGTGCAGGTCTCGCAGAGGCCCGCACAGAAATGTCAGTGGTGACGGGGATCGGCTCCGCTCTGCGCCGACGAGCCAGCTCCGCTCTGCGTATGTGCCGGCTGGCCGGCACATATCAGAAAACAGAAGACGCCGGGAGCGGGTGAGCCGCCGCCCTCTGCAGCGGCACAAGTCCGCATACCGCTGTGAGAATTCTCGCAGCGGGATCTGACCTGGCCGTTTGCAGGCAGCCATGGACAGATATAACCTGCTTCTACATGCAAAATATAAATCCACATATTAAATACAGAAGAGCAACTCCCCTCTTTTAAAGTCTCACTTTAGTGACAAGCAATACACAATTACAGTACAGCAGTGATCCTGTGAGTAAAAGTACTGTGGTTTCCCAAAAATAAGACAGGGCATTATATTAATTTTTGCGCCAAAAGATGCTCTAGGATTTTTTAGGGGATGTCGTATTTTGATGACAGCAGGACTACCCAATCTGTGTGCGAGAGCCTGGCACTTCCAACCCTTATTGTCCCTCACACGTGTTTTCGCTGCGTATTCTGAACAAGAAAAATGCCGACAAAGCCTTGGCTGTCCACTTCACACAGGATCACTTTCTGGTTACAGGATACATAAAGCCCGCCTCCAAAAAGCGATGGCTGTGATTGGTTCTTCGAGAGCTGCACTGATTTACCGAGCCGTGGCTGATCCTGTAACCAGGAAGTGATCCTGTGTGGGCAGTGTCTACACACTCATGTGCATGGATCAGTGAAAGTGCATTTACTTTCACTTACTCCATTTACCAGGTATCACACGCATAATACATGGTGAAAAATACCCATGGACATGAGGCCTTATTCACACAAACGCATTTGTGGTGCAAAATTTAAACACAAAATATGCCGTGAATAGAATCCATTTATTTCAATGGGTTCGTTCACATGAGCGTATTTTGTGCATGCATTTAATTCATGCAAAACAAGTAAGCCGGATGTTCTGTTTTAGTGTATATTGCGCACAAAATTAGCACATATTAACAAATTAAGGACCAAACACTCTAAATTTATGGTGCTTGGTCCTGGGCTTTAATCCCAGCTGATAGCAAAAATATGGTGCAGGATTAAAGCCCCTGTTCTGCAATCAAGCAGAAGCAGGACAAGTTGTCCCTTCTGGCTCTCCTTTCCCTGGTACACAGCACCCAATGAGAGCTAAGTACTAAAAGGTTTAAAAAAAATTACATAAGTTAAACAAAAATTACAGAATTAAATAAAAATATATGCATTAAAAAAAGAGGGAAAGGGACTTGCTATTCGTAAAGTGCCAACTTATTCTGCAGCGTTTTCAGGTAATTTATTACCCACCCCCCAGCAAGCTGGATACTCATTTTACTGACCTTGGAAGGATGGAAGGCTGAGTCAACCTTGAGCTGGCTACCTGAACCTTCAGGTTGTTAGCGAGAGCTTAGGACTGCATTCTGCTGCCTTAACACTCTGCGCCACACGAGACCCGTAAAAAGAAAATAGCCCAAAGCAGACGCCAACCAAAACCGTTGCCGTATGCACCCTGTAATCCAAAACCATACATATTATATTATATATCAAAACGTCCGAAACAAAATGAGGAACCCATTCCTATACTAATTTGTTTTTTAAATTAGTACATTTAGGCTAAAATAAACTATAAATGTAAAAAAACAAAAAAATTTTTTTTTAAAGCTATTTACCCCCAATAAAACTTAAAAACGGGAAAAAGTCAGTGAATAAGATATTTTAAAAAAAAATTGCCCTACATATGTCACGGAAAGAAAAAAAAAACACAGCAAAAATTATTTTGGTAGCTGGAGGAAAAAAAAATATGGCTGTTAAACTACCACATGGGTAAAATCCCTAAAAAGTGCCTGGACCTTAAGGTACAAAACAGCCTGGTCCTTAAGGGGTTAAACTAGTTCAACTTAATTGCTATTTGAAATCAATGGGATCATGCTTACTTTTTTTTGCAAGCAAAAATCACAAGGCATGTGCGTATAAAAAAAATACAGTAAAAAAGGCACACGCGCAAAACCGCAATGCCTGTCACGCAAATGCAAGCATAAATACACTTCTGCCTGCGTGAAGCCGATCTTGAGGCTGAAGCAGTGAGGTGGTTCTGCACACTTAGAGCTTATTCCGACGTGTGTATATTGGCCGGGTTTTCACGCCCGTCCGATATACGCTGCCTCTCTCTGCAGGGGGAGGGGGCAGGATGGGATGGGAGCAGTGCACTGAGCTCCCACCCCCTCTCAACTGTTTGCAATAGAAGGGTGGGACGGGGGCGCCCCGTCCGGCCCCTCACATTGCAAATAGTGGTGAGGGTGGGAGAGAGGGCGGGAGCTCAGAGCACTGCTCCCATCCCATCCTGCCTCCTCCCCCTGCAGAGAGAGGCAGCGTATATCGGCTGGGCGTGAAAACCCGGCCAATATACGCATGTAGTTATAAGCCCTTAAACCAGTGTTTACAGCCATAATGTGTGCAGCGACAGGAAGTTGTATCCCGTTACTGTGACATCAGGATGAAGCTGATGCAATGAACCTCAAGCATGCAAAAAACAAAAACACAACATGGCAATAAAAAGGCCTCTAATTAACAGAGTATTAGTTTTGAGCAAGTGGCATTCCTTGTAATAAAATAAGCACCTGCTGTAACTGTATACAGAGAGGAGCTTAAAACATTTCTACATCATACATGGAGGAGACACAACAAGGGAGAATGGGTGCGGCACGTCTTCCTTAGGCCCATTCCTAACCGGTTATTTTAAGACTTCAGAAATGCAACTACTATATATAAAGGGAGTTCAGGAATCAAATTCAACAAAGTCAACCTAAAGCAGAAGAGGACAAATGATATAGAGACCGTACGCAGGGCACCATGGGCTACCCAACAAATACTGGTTTTCGCTGCTACTAGCACCAACAGCCTATATACATCACTACAAGGCCTTAAATAAAAGATTCTCGAGTCTGAAGAGAATGTTGCACACCTAAAATAAGATTTATTATTTACTATTATCTTAAAACAGATATAAAAAGTCAAGACACCACTGTTAGGCCGGCTGCATATGAACGGATTTGCATTGCAGAATCCCCGTGGTCATCATCGAGGATTTGCAGCAAATATCGTTCATAACATGCGATGCAATATATATATATATATATTGCTTTTTCCTACACACTTGCGGAAACAAATTGCGATTTCTGCGAGTAGAGGGGGGAAGAAAAAAAAAAAATCACAGTATGTTGTATTTTTGTGCCGGCTTCCATTGAAGTCAATAATAGCCATCCGACCCGCAGCCCATTCGCAATTCACATTGTAGATTGACACGGGTACCCGCGACCTTCGCCTAGCAAAAGAATGGGAAAAAGAAAGATTTAAGAAAAAAAATCTGTACTGCGTATGTCTGACGGCAAGCTGCCACGGCTATCTACAATACAGATGAAGAAAGAAAGAAGACAGGGTCGTCGGCCGTGGTCAGGGCCGGATTCCGCTGTGGGCTCCCGCATGCAGAATCCAACCTGGTCAGCTGGCCTTAGAATATCATGTTTAAACGATCTGACAGATGAATCATTTCAGATTTATTTCTACCTTCAATGTACAATTGGTGGTAGAGCATTTTCTTAAGCATTAGAAGAACAATACATTTAGGTCATGTGTGTCCATGAGAAATTACATAATCTGGCCAGTATATGACTTGCAGTTGTCTCCTCTGCATTCTCCATCGCTAATTATAAGTTTTCCCTGATCTGGTGGATGTAGACTAGCCACTATTAGTGCTCCTACGCATTGCACAAAGAAAGTAGGAGATTCTGCTGTCCTATCACTATCTCCCATACAGAAGAGCAGCATGAAAGACAACATAGAAATACTGAGCAGTGTAGATGTGAATCCAGCAGCTGTGAGACAGTAAAACACTTACTATTGGTTGCAGCAACATTTGCTTGTCTATCTACTTCACAGGACACACCACAAACCATTGTAAAATCTACATCAAAATCTGCTGCAGAATTGAAAATGGCTTGAGTCTGCCTACAATTTTGTATCCAGATCCACAGTTAAAACAGTGGATTTTGGTGTGGAATTCCACAGTGGAAGAATAAACTTCGGGTTTTGGCATGTATTGTTGGCTGATTCTGCATGGAAGGAGTGTTCCTCGCAGTCCACTTACAGCTGGGAAAGGGGGCATTTTACTTATAAAAGTATACAACTGGGAAGAGGGGGTTGAAAATCATTTGGCAGCTTTTATTACAACATTTTCATTGTTTAACCAAGCTCAGAAATTTTGGTCTTATTGTAATTACAAGCGCTGGCCACCAGGGTCCTATCAGTGAAGTAAGCCAGGTCTGGATTCCGTCCAAGGACATTTTCACTGCTCAGGGATTGGGTAGCTGAGGGTAAAGCCCCATTTACATGCAAACATGATCGCTCAAAATTCATTCAAAACTGATTGACAGTTTAAGCGATCATTTTGCATAAGCTGCTAATGGGCACTAATGCCCATTAGCAGCTTATTACCTTCATTTGTATGTAAACAAGCCTCCCTGAGTTGCATGCGAAGAACAGCAGGTGGACTGTTATCTGCACACAGCCCCTTTGTTCTGCCGCGGGACTGCAGCTGAATACAAGGTTATCAGCGCTCCTGTGGAGAATCACAGCGTGCGGTCCCTGCTATCAGCTGGCCGGCCAAACGGTGGATTTTAAACGCAACTAAAAATAATCGTTTCGAGAAAAAGCAAACAATGGTAGCCTTTACACGCAACAATTATCGCTCAAAAGACATCGTTTGAGCAAATTTTGAACGATTATTGTTGCGTGTAAATTGGGCTTAAAGGAGCAGGACCATGGCAGAAGAGAGAGCTGTCAAAATTTAAAAAAAAAACAAAAACTCAAATTCTGTCCTTTGATATGAGACAGGACTCCACTGACAGGAACCCTGGAGGGCAGAGCTTGTAACTACAAGCACGTAGCAGCGCTAACCAACGGGACTTCTGAACTCTGCTAAACAAAAATAATCAGTTATATTATAATAAAAGCTCCCATGTAAGCGCTGCAGAATATGTTGATGCTATATAAATAAAGATTATGTCATCTTCAACCTCCCCCATTCCCAGCTGTATACTTTTATATGTAAAAACCCCTCCCCTGCTTTAAGTGCTACAGTGAAGAACATCCCCCCCCCCCCCCCCCCCGACACATATCCCATCAGTCCTCCAACTTGTAGCGTACAGCTGTTCACTACAAGCGTAGGAGGAAAACTGAAAATTTTTTTAATCAATACCAATTACAAAAAGAAAAAGAAGTAAAAATAGGTTGATTAGAAAGAAAAAAGGGATGGACAAAGATGTCCGTAACCTTTAAGTCATCTTCTGCTGACACATTTCCTTTAAGTGTTCTGTCCACACATCCTATACAGCCTGGAAGTATGTAATATAGGATGATTCAAATACTTCTCCGAATAAATCTCATGCGTGGGAGTTGTAAAGCCGTGAAAAAAAACACATCATACAATAATAGACATCAGGATTGTACGCTGCTTCCATCTACAGATTTAGGGCACATTCGGACGGCCACAACACAGCTGCATTTTATTGCCTGCATTATAGCCACAGGACACGGATACTGTGAGCGGACTACAGATCTCAGGTCGTCTGCACATGGCTATGCTGGAAGCGGCCACACTTCCTCTTTCTCATACATAAGAAAAGGCTGTTTTGGAAGAGGCTTGGTAACGTGAGGACAGGAAGACGGCTCGCTGACCGCAGGAGTCATGAAACATATTACCATGTGCAGCTTCAGAGGTTAATGCTAAATACAGGGAACAGAGAATGAACTATACAAAGCCCCAGAAAGACAAGTTTTTAGCCATGTCTGACTAGCAAAAAGGATAACCCCGCGGCTGAACGGCTTTGAACCCAACAGTGTCGGAGAGACCCCATTGACTACAATGGTGTCTACCCGCTTTCCGTCCAGCTGCCCGGTTTTGAAATGGAAGAAAATCGCTACATGCAGCACTGTTTCTTCCGGTATTTGCAGCCGCATCTGTGACGGAACCTCCGATCAGAGGGTCTGACGCATATGTGATATCACTCTTACAGCTCTAAAGGTTTAAAGAGGTATTCTGGTTATATCAAGTTATTTTCTAGCCACTGGATTGAGGGTAAGGCAGCCTGTCAACGGGCGTTGGCCGATCTCTACCGCAGGAACTGCCGCCAGGGAGCAGGAGCCAGCTGACTGATCTCCGCGATGAGCCTATCTGACAGATAGGCTCACCGCGGAGAATCGCGGCAATTCACCGCTGCGATTTGCTGGCCATTAACGGAGAATTGCAATGATTCTCCGCTCGTGGACAGGGGAGCTGTGGAAAGCGTTCACTGAGTTCCCCGCAGCCGGATTATTGCCGAGGGGAACACAATGAAAATTCACCCGTGGACAGGAGCCCTAACTATCTGATCGGTGGAAATCTAAAGGCCCATTTACATGTAACGATTATCGCTCAAAATTTGTTCAAATGACCAAAGATGAGTGATAATCATTACATGTAAATGCGGGCATCGGGCACTTTTCGTTTGAACGATGATTTTAAGGTGAACTTAAAATCCATTGTTCAGACACTGAGAGATAAACGCTGTTATCTCCAGGTGAGCCAGCAGATATTATAATCTGCTGGCAACCTGGAGCAGAATAATGCAGCTATTTGCACAGCTGCGAGTGAGATTAATCACATGCTGGGCTCTGCAAACATCTCCTGGTGGCCTTTTTACATGCAAATGAAGATGATAAAGTGTTAATGACCATTAAAACTTTATGCAAATAAATCGCAAAATCTTTCAGTCGTTTGAAAGATTATCTTTGCGTATAAATTGGCCTTAACTGCTGGGATGCTTACTGATTGCCAGAAGGGGGGGGGGTCTCATTTCCTTGTGTAACTAGCAATGAATGGAGTGGCAGTGAGCATGCTTGGACACCGCTCCATTAATTTCAATGGAACTGCTGAAGATAGCTGAATTGTGCTGGCCACGGAGGTTTACAATGTGAGAAGCCGAGTGGGGGCCTGTGACCAAAGTTCTGCTCTTAGTTTTTAATGACACAGTCCTGTACAAATACATCACTAGACACAAGCTACAGTACCAGGCAACAAGTTTACATATATCTGTGTATAGTTGTGTGTGCGCGCATCTGTGAAAATTATGTTAGATCTCATGCATACTGCTATATTACTGTCGTGTATAAGCTTAAAAGTTATACAGAGCCATAATACAACACGCATAGAAGTATATTAGGCTATACTGCACCTCCCGATGCCTTCTTTCTGTGGTATATAGAGAATACAACAGGGAAAAAAGCAGGTAGCAAACTATACCGATTCTCTGTGCTGCAGCATGACTGTGCATATGGCTCTGTATGTATATGCCCTTAATTCAATGATGGCCCTCGCTTAAAATTAGTTATCCCACAAGAAAAAAAAATGGACCACCTATCCAAAGGCTAGGTAATCAATGTACAATCGCTGGGACCCCCAGGAATCATGAGAAAGACACATCCCAAGTCCTCCTTAGTGAATGGAGGTGCAGTAGGCACATATGACTACTCAATTCACTATTGGGCTGACGGAGATAGCAGTACGCACTGTTGTTGCATTCACTCAGGGGGAATAGGGGGTACATTATTTTCATGATCTCTGTAGGTCCCAGAAATCACATTTCCAGCAATCATACATTCATGACCTATCCAATGGATAGGTACATTCTTTTGGTGGAATTACCCCTTTAATGGCCCTACTATAGTCAAGGCAGCCGCATGACAACAATAATATTCTGATTGCAGGAATCTTTTCATAGTTGTCACTACTGACTAGAGGTATATTGTGACACCCAGATGTCAGATAACCTGATCTAGCAGCAAAGGCTGTTACATAACAGAAGACATCAAAAGAGATTAGTACTCGGCATAGATAGGAAATGTACCAACTCATTGCACACAGTGCATTTTATAACTTTACAGCGCATAGAGCTCTCTTGGTTTCTTCAAGTAGAACCAATAACATGGTTATATCTGAGATGTATTGGATCTAAGTCCTTGCGTGCATCCATTAGACTTAGGATTCTAAGTCATTATCATATAAACCCAAGAATCCTCGGCTATGATGTATAATCCATTCACTGCATGGATATTGGCTAGTCTACTTTGCTATAAAAGGCAGAGCGATCTTCTTATCGTCCTGAAATCCAGGATTAGCCACTTATTAGTTTAATGTATGGGGAGATGTTTATACAATTATAAGATCAAGACAATGAAGCAGCAGGGATTGCAATCACAAGAATAGAAAGAAAATTCGAAACACAATAATCCTTTCATTGTCATCTACCTAAACTAGCGTAAAAATGCCAAATGTCATGTATATACAGTACACGCAGCAGTATTCTACCTTTTATTAACTAGAAAATTCCCTTATTTGTGCCAATTTACACCGAACAGCACTGACCTGCTGAGATGGTCATTTAGAACAGGCAATAACCTTCTCTGCAATACATGAAGTCAAAGGGGAAGAACAAAGCAGTCACAAAACATTCTTATGGCCCATTTACACGCAATAGTTGTCTCGCAAAATCGTTTAAATGAACGAAAATGCGCGATAATCATTACGTCTAAATGCAAAGCCGTTGTGCGCGATTTGTTTACTTTTCGTTTGTTGCGGAGTTTCAACCAGCATAAAAATCATTGCTGGATCGCCAACTTCTCCCCCGCTCATTGTTTCACAGAGCAAGAAGTGAGCGATGATCTGCCTGTCTAAACATTCTGCATGAGCAACTAGCGGTGGCATCATTCACTTGTGCGCTCGTTTAAGCGACGGTTGTCCCATGCAAAGGAGCATTAGTTCATTCCATTAATATAACTTGAAAAAGCGAAACTATACTGTACCCCAGATAGAAAAGCCAAAAAATTAACCCTGTTGCTAATAGCAATCAGAATCCACACTTCTCTGTATAGTTAATAAACATCTCTATAGGCCATCACACTATATTTCCAAACAATACCCGTTTATGTAGCTTTTTAAAAATTTCTGCTGTATAAATTATAACAACATTGACATTTTCTAAAAACACCACAATAAAATAAATTAACGCAATTTTCCTAAGCATTACATTTGTCCAAACTGCAACAGTCTGGTCTTAAAGTAGAGAAATATTAGAAAATAGTATCAATTGGGAAACCAGAGTTACAGAGATCCCCATCATGCCATTAATTACAGAATATTTTGATGCAAAACTACCAGATTTCACAATTTTTTTTAACAGGATATTTCACTGTATGCCGTTTCAAATCATATGCAGCTTTGAGGATTACACTGTTGTTACAGAAGAGGAACAAACAATTAAATGCCATTGACCCAAAGAAGCATTTCGTAGACCAACACATTTTGTAACTCTGTCTCAATATAATATCACTGTGCTGCAAGGCAGGGAGTCATGTATCAAAAACGTATCACAATTGTCCCCGTCACCCATTCTACAGTCTGTGTTTTATTACAGTCGTATTCTCTCAAAGCAGAGCTTCTAGGGGTGAATGGCTCCATAATCTGGCATCCTAGAGAATGTATTTTCTATGTGCTGTACAGTTATAAAATCCAATGTACAGAATGAGTTGGGAGATATTCTTTTTCTGGATTCACACAGAATCAGTGAGGAAAAGAAATCTAAATACGGCCGCCTGCACACGGGCGGAAATCCCGCGGCGGTATTTCCCGCGGGATTTCCGCCACTGAAAGTTTGCATAGGAGTGCATTACAATACGCACTCCTATGCAGACGGCCGCGGTTTGGCCGCGCGAAATCTCGCGCGGCAAACAAACCGCGGCATGTCCTATTTTTGTGCGGGGCTCGCACTCACCCGGCCGCCGGCTGCGCCGCAGCCGGCACATGAAAGAGCCGGGGCCGCCAGGCGCGGGTGAGTACGCGCTCGTCTCTGCAGGCTCTCGGGTCGGGTCCCGCGGCGAGAATTCTCGCTGCCGGATCCGACCCGCTCGTCTGCAGGCGGCCTACCTCTGTATGAAATCAGAGACATACAGCAATACAGCAGGCCGGTCTCATACGACTAGATTTCAATTGCGGAATCCACAATCGTTACCCGATCTGCGGTATTTCATACACATTGAAAGAATAGAACATGCGCATATCCGCTCAGATGTTCTATTTTTCTGCAGGCTCCGCACGGACGGCTTCAATTGACATTGCGGATAGGCCGCGAGTATCATCACCTAGCGATGACGCGGGTAAAATAAAGATTGCAAAAAAATGTGTACTGGGCATGAGCGACGGCGAGCACCCGTGGTCATCCGCAATACAAAAAAAAGCAAAAAGGTATGCAGGGTCGCCGACCAGGGGTGGAGCCGGATTCCGCTGCAGGTTCCCGCATGTGTAATCCAACTAGTCCATTGTACAGTGGCTGTGCCTAGCATAGCGGCTCAATAGCATTCATCTAAAATGAAACCGAATTATTCTCAGGCCATGTAATTAATGAATGCGAGTCATTTACCTGAGAAGAGACCACAGCCTATTCAAGCAGCTGATCAGTGGGGGTCCCGGGGGTTGGATCTGATCTGATCTGATGAGGATTTACACTGAAGACAGGTCATCAATATCTAGGCCGTATTCTCAACTGCGCTGGAACCTTGTCACAGATCTGGCACAAAATACCGGAAGGAACAACACTATATGCAGCGCTTATTCTTCCAGTAAAATGTTGGATAGCTGAGCAGAAACCGAACAGGCCCAATTATAGTCAACGGGGTCCATTCGGTGCTGTTTGGTTCTGTCATTAGATGGATGCATCAGCCCAGGGGATTCCCCTTTTCTGCTCCCCGAACCCTGAGCTCAGAAAGCAGCCGTGGGCTGCATTCACACGAATGTATATCGGCTCGGTTTTCACGCCGAGCCGATATACGTCGTCCTCATCTGCAGGGGGGGGGGGATGGAAGAGCCAGGAGCAGGAACTGAGCTCCCGCCCCCTCTCCGCCCCTCTGCACTATTTGCAATGAAAGGAGGTGGGGCTACGTCCCGAGAATTAGCCCCGTCCCCATCCCACCTCTCCCCATTGCAAATAGTGCAGAGGGGCTGAGAGGAGGCAGAGAGGGGGCGGGAGCTCAGTTCCTGCTCCTGGCTCTTCCATCCCCCCCTGCAGATGAGGACGACGTATATCGGCTCGGCGTGAAAACTGAGCCAATATACGTTCGTGTGAATGCAGCCTTAGTCCTGGAAAAACCCTTTAATTCAGTTATCTGAAAAACAAACCCGTGTTCCTACTAATAAAATCGGAGGCATAAAGAGGTTTAGTAAAGGCCCCATTTACTAATTATAGGAACCCTATTATGTCTTCACTATTCTGCAATAAAACATTTCTTCATGAAGCAGTAGTCTTGCCAAAATTAAATTAGTAGTTGCACAGTGCAGAACTCAGAAAGTGGAATCAAGTCTTTCATAAAGGCCAAGAAGTAAACCTTGTAAAACCAGACTGCTGAGGTTTAGGCACAACGTATCACTCAGATGCTTCCACAGAGCCAAACACAAAGTAAAAAGAAATAATTAAAAGGAACATGCGGTAATTATTCGCTGGTACAAAAACGTCAAGACCTGCATAGTGCAAACATGATAAACGTAAAAGAAATGCGCAACTGCTCTACCTAATCAAACTTAGGGCTAATGCCCAAGGATGGATTTATGCCATGCTCCCTGTGGCGTAAATCCACGGTGCAATAACGCAGCTAATAGGTCCTATTGAACCTAATGGCTCAGTCCTCACATGCGAGATTCTGCCGCGGATTTACGCAGTGGGGAAAAAAACGCGGCATGTTCTATTTTTACCGCGTTTTTCCATGGCGGGAGGTCTCCACTATTATGGTAATAATAGAGGCCGCGGAAAAACACGGTAAAAAGCGTGTTTTTCAGTGATTGCCAGAGGGGGCTTTTTTATTTATCCCCACTGGATTCCCGCGGCGTAAAACCGTGGGCGTATCCCGCTCCATCCGTGGGCAGGAGGCCTTAAAGGTTTAAGATTATTTTTACTGATCTGAAACCTCACTCAACTGCCCCCTAATCTAACGTTTAAAAGGAACCATAACTCAGTAGTACATATACCGTGTTTCCCCAAAAATAAGCGCTATATACACTACATTAAAAAAAACAGAATACATTACCTAGAAGGCTTGGTCCACGTCTCTCCCACACCACTTCATAGCTCTGGCGCGCTTTCCCACAGTCCTCAGCGCTCGTACATCACTGCCTGGTTAAGGGATTCATAAATCCCGCCTCCAGGAAGCAATGGCTGTGATTGGTTCATCGACCGCTGCTCAGCCAATCACAGCCATCGCTTCCTAGAAGCGGGATTTATGAATCCTGTAACCAGAAAAATGATGTACGAGCGCCAAGGACTGCTGGGAAAGTGCGTGCCAGAGCTATCGAGAGGAGCAGGAGGGATCTGGACCAAGCCTGCTAGGTAAGTATAAGACCTCACCCAAAATTAAGACCTAGTGCCTCTTTCAGAGCAAAAATTAACATACGACAGGGTCTTATTTTGGGGGAAACTGTATTACATCAATAATATATGGACACTCAAATATCATAAACAGTCTGAAATTACCATTCCAAAATCAACAAGAATAATTAAACAAAGGCTGTCAGTGAACACATTCTATGCAATTGGCTGTGTAATATGCTATATAGTGGCATCGCTAGAGGGTGCACAGTTAATCAAAAGCCCCATTACTGCATAAAGTATGGTATGGAAGCAGTGTTGCCAACAGAAAGAGCTAACTTAGGCCCCATTCCCATCTGCACTTGAGGCTCCAGGACATTTTTGTTGTCCAGCTCCATCCTTCAGGCCAAACATCAGACATATCAAAACTGGCACATACTGGAGCTGAATGGCACCAAAAAGGACTCAGTTGACTTTAATGGGTCCGTCTGGCTTCTGACCAGCATTTTATTAGGTGAAGCAGTGCTGCATGCTGCATACTGCACTACTGCGTCTGAGATTTTCTGTTAGATCTGTGCTGGAGGTTCTGAACGGAACCTCTGGCACAGATGGGAATGGGTCCTTACTATACAAATGCTTCTTTTTTAATCCCACACAGCAGGAGGTCATCACACACAACAAAACATGATGGCTGGTAAGCCCTAGCAGAGATCTAGCACTTGGGCCCAGAATCTTGAGATTGTTTTCTTTAAGACTTGCACTGTGAATCCACTGAGTTCAGTGGCGAGGCTGGAGGGCTACACTGTGATCTTTAGTTGTGCAGCCAAAGTCGCCATATAGCCCTAGCTTTAAGTTGCCCATACACATTCAATAACTGCCGGATGACTGAATGATTGTTCGTCCAACAGTTCTCCCTGCCTTTCCCATGTACATGAATGTGTTTATGGAGATAAGCCACAGACAGCTTTGGCACTGGCTTATCTCCTGGGAAACAACAGAATCAGGTGTTGAGTTGAAATTTAGCAGCCCTTATCCTTCTTTAGGGCTAATACCCACAGACGGATTTCTGCCGCATTTCACGAGGCGGAAATTTGCGGCGTTATCCCGCAGCCATTAAGTTCTATTGAACCTAATAGCTCAATGTTCATGCTGAGGAATTCTACCGCGAAATTCCGCAGCATGAAAGAAATTGCGGCATGTTCTAATTGCCGCAGAAAAATGCGCAGCCTGCTTCCATTGTAGTCAATGGAAGCAGTCTGTCATGCAATACTTTCGCTGTGAGCACAGCGGAAGTATCGTGTGATTATGCGTCACCACCCACCGCATGCACATCGGCTCCCAGACGGGACTCGCGTGGCGGATCCAGGGAGGCGAGTATGGTGTCTTTTTGGGGGGGAGGGGGGAGCTGTGTCAGGCTCTGCTGCGATATTCCGCTGGCAGAATCCGCCATGGCCGTGGGCATGATGCCTTACCCCAACATAATCTGTTAGGGGAAAGTTGAGCTTCCCCCATACATATCAGAGAGTCGTCGGGCTCTGCCATTATCGGTAGCTTCAGATGATGAAAGTCTAAAGTATATGCGGGCCCTTAATTAAGTTTTCGGTAGTGAAGCTGCCCACACACATATGATAATTGTGGATGAATCATAGTGACAGTCTTATGTGTATAGGGGCGGGCAGATTGTCAACCCCAAACGTCTGCTGTCAGGAGAAACAAGGATTGGGTATGTCGGTTTCTACATGCCCAATCCTTTGTCCTGTCCAAATATGGCTCATTTACCTTGACATTGCATTTGAATTCTTTCCATCATGTAATAATCCTATGTCTGGATCCCATAAATCCCAATGGATTTGAAGCATATTGCAGGATCCTCATTTATGTTCACAATATACACCCATTGTCAAAAAAATAAAAAATAGCCCCTAGAAGGAGTTGTCATTTTGCTGCAAAACTCGGCATGCAGTTACATCTCAGGCAGAAATGAAAAGGATTAGAGATGTGACATGATTAGATGAATCGTCTTGCCACCTGAGGACCTAAGTGGTTCCACCTTTGGCCAATACAAAAGGCTCTCAGAGGCTCCTTGTGTGTAGTGACCTCTTCTTCTGCTTGTGTAGATGCATAACATGCAATTGAAGAGATTTTGCCCGCTTGACAGAGAGGCGGTGTTGTGACCAGTGGATGTGGGAAGGGCACACACACACAAGGTGACCGGGCTCTGGATGCCTGACACACCACCAGTAAAGAGGATCGCCTGATTATCACGAGCAGCTCCAACTGTTTTGTTGTCTACCATCTAGACCCAAGTGGCACCATCGTTACAGGCCCTGTGTGCACTGGTAAAATTTACAGGCGATTGGCTGAAGGACATCTGGTCTCACGGCGCCCATTACATGTACTGCCTTTGACACTCGCCAACTGTCTCCTCAGTTTGCATCGGTGTCACAAACGACGAAACTGGACGCTACAGAGTGAAAATGGGTTGTCTTCAATGACAAATCCAGGTTTAGTTTGGGCACTGATAATGGTAATGTTCTTGTCTGGAGACCTAGGGGTAAGCACCTCAATCCTGCCTTTGATGTCTCCCCATTGTTGGTGTGATGGTCTGCGGGCAATCACATACAATAGTTGAACACCCCTAGTAGTGATATGAGGGACAGTGACAGCTCAGTGACATGTTCAGGACATCCGGCAGCCACATGTGTTCTCTCCTGGCGGCTTCCAAAAGGCATTTTCCAGCAGGATAATACTTGGCCGCACACAGCAAGGGTGTCACAGGAATACCTCCACAACATTGTCATACATCTGTGGCCTGCCTGATGGCCAGACCTGTCACCAATAAAACATGTTTTAAACAATCGAGATTGCAAACTTTTGACAGCCTACGAATTTGCACAATGTAGTGGCTTAGTTACAGAAAACGTGCACCGATATGCCACGGGTTACCATACAGGGGTACTGATGTATCTTGTCCCCACACCCACAGCTGTTGATTGGCAATGTTGTTCAATACCCTCCTGTCTCAGCTTCAAGCGGCTTCCCCGCCGGCGTCCCTGCAATGGGCCCGGCTGTAATTGTGTTGCCCCCGGCCTCCCTGCAATATGGCATACCGTCCCCGGGCCCCAGAAGGCGGCCCCACTCTCTGTCTTAGCGCAGTTGCCAGAGAGGAGACTGACAGCAGGCGGCAGCTGGGAACACAGAGCGCCAGGGAGAGTGGGGGGTGCGGGGACGCTTGGAGAGGAGACTGACAGTGGTGTCCGGGGAGGACACTGAGAGCGCAGCCGGTAGCATAGAGGGGAGGACAGCGCCGGGGTAGAATGAGGGAGCGTGGCGCCGTCACATGGCTCGGCGCTGGGGACACAGCGACAGCAGGGCCATGAGCGGAGGATGGCAGGGGGTGGAGGAGTGACGGCGGAGATGCGAGCGGGGATGCCAGGGCAGAGGGAGCTGATAGACAGCTGATGGTAGCTGACAGTCACAGCGGTGCAAGGAGCACAGGCAGCGGGTTTGGCACAGGAGACTCACAGCAGCAGCGGGGTGACGTGGGGTCGGCATGGCAGATGGGAGACAAGACAATGACAGCAGCATCTTCAGCAAGAGAGATGGGAGCGCTGTGGTGGGTGTTAATAAGCCCTCCCCTACAATCAACCAGGCCAACCCGTGTCTCCACCCATTCTTCCGGTGGAGACAAGATAAACCAAACTTGTATGCCTTCTTTCCCGCCAGTATCACATCTTGTATCCAAGCTAGAGGTGGTCCAAGAGGGTAATAGAGCCTCCTTAACCACCCATATCACATGTTACATCCAAGCTAGAGGCGATACAACAGGGTACTAGAGCCTCCATGCCCACCTGTATCACATCTTCTATCCAAGCTAGAGGCGGTACAACAGGGTACTAGAGCCTCCATGCCCACCCGTATCACATCTTGCATCCAAGCTAGAGGCGGCCCAACAGGGTACTAGAGCCTCCATGACCACCCGTATCACATCTTGCATCCAAGCTAGAGGCGGTACAACAAGGTACTAGAGGCTCCATGGCCGACCGTATCACATCTTGCATTTAAGCTAGAGGCGGTACAACAAGGTACTAGAGCCTCCATGCCCACGAGTATCACATCTTGTATCCAAGCTAGAGGCGGTACAGCCGGGTACTAGAGCCTCCATGATCGCCCGTATCACATTTTGCATCCAAGCTAGAGGCGGTACAACAGGGTACCAGAGCCTTCTTCTAAAGGATTCATTTTTCCACAACAAATTATCCTTTTACTCTGATATTGTAATCGCTTATATCAACATTACAATCACACATAGAAGGTTTCGTTCAATTCCAACAACTTCTTCTAGGGGAAGGAATTTTTTTTGCATTGAGTGTACTTGCTCTAAGTACGGATAACCATTCTGACCTCTTTATCAAAATCTAATAGCGATATTTATATCATTATCTCAGCCATCGTACATTGTGTAGTATGACCCAAGTGTGTTTCAGGACATCCCCCTATTAAACATAAGAATTACAATATTTAAATAAGTGATACTAATGATCGCTGTTGTAGCCGCTCTCCTACAGATTACACAAAGATTAAACAGTGATTTACGACCACTAAGAATACAGTCATATGTTGCTTTCATGTCGGTTTTTCTGCAGTTTGCTTGTTTTTTTTTCCAAAAAGCAACAGGCTATAACAGGACTGTGACATGTGAAAGGGGATGGACACAGCAGCCATGGTACAGCCAAAAACTGCGCCAACACGCTTTTACCGCTAACCAGTATGGTCTTGATATTATTGTAAACATCTATACATTTTTTACTGGTAAACAGCAGTTTTACCTGCAAAACCCAATGCAGACATTAACAAGAAATTCACACGCATCGGTCTATAGTAAAAACAGGTTGGCGTGGATTTTGGTTGCATTGTCTGCACCCCAACGCTCAGCAGAATAAGAGTATTTGCTCACATGCCATTTTCATGCAGTTTTTGAAGTCCCTGCCAGGAGTAGATCATAAGAAGGAAGGGATATACTCTTATTAAAAGTGCTTTCGGTGGTGGCGATTTTGTTTTATAATATTTAAATGTTTTTTCTGCCTAAGTTTGTGTGTAGAACACCTTTCTAATAACTAAAACACACCACAGATCCCCAAAAAGCAACAAACCAAAATGGTCTGTATTCAGACTTCACAATATCTTAATGTAGACTCTAAAGTAACATCTGGCCGTGGTTCTCCCCCCCAATAATCGTAAAAATAAAATAAAACAAAAACACTCTGAATCCATTCTTAGACTGTTCCACTTATGGCGCACATGCAATAATCTAATGAGGTCCGGTTCACATCAATGCATTCTGTGTTTCATAGAAGAGCATTGAAAGAAACAAAATGGCTAGTGTGCGACCACCAATCCTTTAGCTTTACCCCTAATCCAGATGGGGATTAAATGCACCAAACATGTCTGCAATTAATGAGATCTGAATGTTAGGAGGCGATATATAAACAGAATACATAACACAATGGAGCTCAGCTGTAAAATAATAATGGTTATTATTTACATACATGCAGTAATAGGACAGCCCTATAAGAATGACTGGCACACTTCAAGCAGCGACTGACCGGGCATTCTTTATGAGTCCTGGTAGAGTACAACAGATTGAAAAAAAGTTATCAGTCCCATCTAATAAGTGGTAAACGGGCGCAGAAAATTCCGGCGTACAAAAAAAGTAAGTGAAATCAGTATCTTTCTAGTGAAATTAGTGCAGATTAGGTGGATACTCCATTGTGGTAAAGATGTGTAAGAATACCAGAAAGCTGGTTGGCAGTGCCCAGGGTCCCACCATGTAGAGAAACAGATTTTACAGTAAAAGGAAAAAAATAAAACTGGAGGCTATATCTACCGGGAGTGACGGATATGCCCTTTAACAGGCTGAAAAACAGAGCATGCCAATAACACAGGGCAGATGATGGCACTGAACAACACAGACCATCTTATCCAAACTTTATGCCAGCCTGGCCCCAGTGCTCCTAACCTTCCCCAGCTCAGCATGTACCCATCCCAGGCATCCAGAAAGCCTTGAGCTGGCAGAAGTGCTGCATACCCTCCCCCAACCCCGGGCCCTTCCATACCCTGCAGGAACAATAGGCCATATATACTCCTGCCATCCATCCATCTAGTGACATGAGCCGAGCAGCGGTGCCCCTGCCGCTGGAGCAGTAAGGCCTAGCACAATCGGCTACAGCAGAGGACTGCCAACACTTCTACCCACACAGCTCCTACACCAGCAGGGCCTGCTGCCAGCCCAGATGCCATGCCCCACCCGCAGCAGAGCCCACCGGGCACAGCCAGCTTGTACTTACGTGAAAACAAAAAACAAAGTGGTGGAGCCCACTAGTAAGGCAGCGGCAGTGGAGACAGGGATGTATTTAGTAGGTTTAAACCTTTTTCCAGTGCTGCTGGGCATTCTGTAGGTTACACATCACTAGTCAGATCCCGAGAGAGAGGCACCAGGGGGAGAGAGGGGCACTGACCGCACGATCCACGGAGGAGGGGGACGGAGAGACTGAATGGGGAGGGGGAGCAGACAGACACAGAACAGCTGACCCGCTCACACAGGAAATCCCACCCCGCCGAGCCCAGCCCTCCGTGCGCGGGAGCCGGCCGCTTAAGGTGGAGCCGCCGAGTTCTCCCGATACAGAAGAGACCCGTTACATGGAGCAGGCGGGCACTGGCACTGAGGTGGTGAGGGCGATGTGTGCTAGCAGTAGGTACTCTGCCTGTCCAACAACACAGCACACAGTGCCCAGCCACAGCTATAAAACCCTCACATATATATATATATATATATATGTATGTAGGGAGCCTGTCCCAGTATGGTGACATCTATCTATCTATCTATCTATCTATCTATCTATCTATCTATCTATCTATCTATCTATCTATCTATCTATCTATCTATCTATCTATCTATCTATCTATCTATCTATCTATCTATCTATCTATCTATCACTAATGGGGCCATTATGGGGGACACTGTTATTACTAGGGGCATCATGGCGGTCACTATAAGGCTGGGTTCTTACAGGCAGGAATCCAGCGGGAAATATCGCAGTTTTGCCGCAGCGAAAAACCGTGAGATTTCCGCTGGGAAAGCACTGCTTCAAAACCCGCGGCACTTAGCCATGGGTTTTGGAGCGGCTTGATGGCATCCTTTCCCCTTGCGGCCGGCACTCCCACAGAGAGCAAAAAAATAGACATGCTACAGCCAGGAAATCCGCGCCGCAGCACCGACTTTGCCACGACGGATTGTCCGTTCCGTGTGGACGAGATTTTTGACACATCTCATCCACATGCTTGGCTAAGCCCGGGATTAGCGGACGCAGGCGGATTTGCCGCAGTGAAACTCCGGATTGAATTTCTGTGGCAAGCCTGTCTTGTATGAACCCAGCCTTATGGCGTAAGTGCATTTCGTGCAGATATGCTGTGTATTTGCATAACTGAAAGCCTATGGCTTTCAGCAACTCCAGCGTGTTTTCGTGTGTGCAAATACACTTCGTATATGCACACAAAAAGGAACACAAACGGGCCCGTGCGTATTCACTGCGTATGTGCACCAGCTCATTCACTGCGTATGTGCACCAGCTCATTCACTGCGTATGTGCACCAGCTCATTCACTGCGTATGTGCACCAGCTCATTCACTGCGTATGTGCACCAGCTCATTCACTGCGTATGTGCACCAGCTCATTCACTGCGTATGTGCACCAGCTCATTCACTGCGTATGTGCACCAGCTCATTCACTGCGTATGTGCACCAGCTCATTCACTGCGTATGTGCACCAGCTCATTCACTGTGTATGTGCACCAGCTTATTCACTGCGTATGTGCACCAGCTCATTCACTGTGTATGTGCACCAGCTCATTCACTTCAATGTCACGTATTATTTCACGCAATTACACGTTCTATTCACTTCTATTGTGTGAACAAGCCCTTGCGATACAGTCCAAGGCCGGGTCGGATTCTGCATGCGGGACCGACCCTGTGCCCGGACGGTGGCCCCGGTGTACCTGTCCGCAGTTTTCTAATCTGTGCTGCGGACAGATGTACATGCGCAGTATAGATTATGCCGTGTTGTCGCAAGGCGATGACGCGGATCCTGTGACCTCTCAGCAATGATGATTGCAGAAAGGTTGGGTGGTGAACGGCTTCCATTTTACTTCAATGGAAGCTGTCGGCATGGAAGCCTCACAGAATCACAGCATGTTGCAATTTCTCCTCTACGAGCGGAAAATCTCAATCAATTTCCGCTCATGTAGAGGAAATTGCGTTTTGCCAAAGCATGCTATGGGCGGCATTTGCTGCGGAATCCGGAGGTGGATACCCGCTCCAGACTCAGCAGTGCAAATCCACCCGTGGGCATTGGGCCTTACAATCGGCCTATTGCAGGCAACCGTAAGGCTGCTGTGGCCCTCGTTGAAAATAAGTTTGACACCCCTGTGTTAAGGCATATATATATATATATATATATATATATATATATATATATATATATATATATATATATATATATATACACACACATATACACAGATTTGTATATCTTCTTAATAGGTGCCTTATTTTGGGCCCTAATGTTGCATGCCAAGAGCCATAACTTTTTTTGTCCATGAAAAAAAAACAACTCCGCTATCTGTGGTGCATTTTTTTTCTTGGACCTATGATACAAAAATCACAATATCCAATTTTTGGGGCGATTCTCTTACAGAATTGACCATTATTGCCTATGACAGGAAGAAAATTGCATTGCAGTTGTATGTAAATGTGAGTTTCATGTAAGTGCTATACGATTTTTCTATTTTTACTATTAAAACAACATGCGATAATCACTAACGTGAAAAATGAACTTGAAAATCACATGTGCGGTGATGCAATGCTTTTTTCTCGCAAAACGCATCTCAGTAAAAAGTGTTGGTTTACACGTGCGATATCCGTCCAAGTTTCTCAGACCAATTTCACACTCACCCGTGTAAATACGGCCTAAATAATATGGTAACATTATTCTCTAGGTTTGCACAATTTCAGCAATATCTAGGGGTGGGATTCAATATTTTAACCTCAGGTCCCCTACCTGCCGGTTATGGTTTGGTGGCGATGCACAGAGCACATCGCAGAAGATTATTTATACTCCAAAACATCAAGGCAAACAACTAAAATATCCAAATATACTACAAATTAATGGTGACCTCAAAAATAATTGTATAAAAGATATATATTTTCCTAACCATACTCCAGTAATGACTGAACATAACGCAGAGGACTACACCTAGTCAAATGAATTTTAACCGAATAACCCAAAATAGATCATTGATTCAGTGCCAGAACCAAGCTTACTGCATAGATATGGTGACAGAAACAAGCTTACTCACAGAACCAAGCCTGCTACATAGATATGATGTCAGAACAGAACTGTGCTTTCTACATAGGTACAGTAACAGAACATAGCTTACCACAAAGTTACGGTAACAGAACTGAGCTTTCTACATAGACATGATAACAGAACTGAGTTTGGTACAAAGTTACAGTGAGGCTAAATGCACATGGCCAGGTTGGATTCTGCATGCGGGGATCCCTCAGCGGAATCCAACTCTGTGCCCGGTCGGTGACCCCTGCGTACCTGTCCAGATTCTTCATAATCTGTATTGCAGATGTGCCGGCCCGGGGCGACCGGCATGTGCAGTACAGATAATGCTGCGCCATCGCTAGGCGATGAGGCGGATTCCGCGGCCTGTCCGTAGTATCAGCTGCGGACGGGCCGCAGAACAGACGGCTTCCATTGACTTCGATAGAAGCCGCCTGCGCTGCGATTTTCCTTCTGCGATTATACCATGATTACGATATATTAAAAAAAGGAAAAAAGAGCTTTTAGAGTACAAGCTACGTGGATGAGATTTTAAGATATCTCATCCACATGGTGCAGAAGAAATGTGCAAAACTGTTGTTTGTTGCTAATTTCATGCTTTGCAATACAAAGGGTAAAAGGTCTGTGGCAAATTTGCACCCAAATCTGCAGAAAATCCACATCATTTGGTGTGGATTTTGGCAATGTGGATTAATGCAGATCCGTCCCGTCTGATCATAGCCATACAATTACATTTATGGAATTCTGCATGTGCAGGGGGGGTTCTTTCTAGATTTTACAATATATAGAACAGTGTAATGCACTTTTTTATTTTTCAGAACCTCATATAACTTTACAGCGTATAGTTGTAAACAGAAGGCAATCAGGAATAGGCTAACGTGTAAACTACCATAGTATAAATAATACACAATTAGCTAACATTAATTCAAACATTCTTATAGTTTGTACATATAGAACACTTGTAAACCTGACTTCCATAACACGTTGGTGAATAATATAAAAAGCATGGAGCCATATTTACAGAGATGTATGTACCCCCTCTAAGGAAGGCAGGCAATTACCCTAAGTATAGAGCCATTAGTTCTGCTCTCTAGGACAAGACTGGAGGCAGAGCCAAAGACTTATCACTCCTGACAGGCACAGGCAAGCCTTATCTCCACCTGCACAGAACATCCAGTGACTCTCCAAGGAGGAGGGATTGTGTGTCTGCGGCGGCCCCAGGAGGACCAGTAGGGTCTTTACATTGACGTTGTGATGTAATCCACCATGCAATTTCAGGGGAACTGTGATCCATTGCCCACTGTGCTGTCAGGCAATTGGACTACCAGGAATCCGCACAGTAGGGCAGATTGCCATTGCCGGCCTGCCGGCGGTACTCTATACGGTTGTCAATAGATGTCAGCACTATACAGAACTATGTCAGGATTTTGCCAACAACTAGTTCTACAATCTGCTTGTCATTTTAACAAGCAGTTTGAGAGAACCAGCTTGAGTTGGATGAATCCCCCGGGTGATGCCAAATGTAGTTTTTCAGGTTCTACTACTATTACAAAATAAGAACACTGTTTTTGTTTGAGTCATTACAAAATGTGGTGCTAACAATTTTGTGGTGCTTTTACATTTTGTTTAACACTTTTTTTCGCTTTTTATTTTAATCGCACCAGGGAACGTGAACTTCAGTTATCACAATTGTTCATATAATATACTGCAATACTTCTGTATTGCAGTGTATTTTATCGGCCGATTAGATCCTGCATGTAGCACATCTAGCAGGGCTTTTCATATATGGCAGACCCTAGCAGACTCCATTGTTAGACCTCCAGCTGCTATAGCAACTATCTACACCCTGCAATCATTTCACATGGGTGCAGGGGAACCTTCTTCATTTTGCAAAGCACGTAGCATTAACCACGGCATCTAAAGGCTCATTCATACATGCGTACATACGCCATAAATTTAAGCATGCTTTTTTTGTGCGCGTAATTCCTGTGAATAGAACCCATTGATTTCAATGGGCTTATTCATATTTGCGTATTTTTGCTAGATAGTTTGCTTATGTCAAAAAAAAATTACAGCACGGCCTTTCTTTGTGCGAAGTTACGCACCAAAATACTATATTAAGTATATGGAGTGTGTAAATACGCTTTACAAAAATGCACGCAATTGTGTATATAAGCTTTGTTTTTGTGCGGCATATTTACAAGACCGAAACATGCAATACGTCCATTGGAGAATATCAGACATAGAAGCAATGATATCACTGTATATAGTAATCCCTCGAAGAATAAACACAATACCATTAGCTTTTGGCAAACAAATTTGTGAGATCGTACCATCTTATCTTACATCACCCATGAAAATACATGGTTAGAGAAGTCTGAACCATGACAACAATGTCTGTCTGCCACAGCTGTTTCGCCAGGCAGCCACTGGACTGCCATCCAGCTTTCATGCCTGCCCAGCCCCAAAACTGTCCAGGGACCTGCCATTCAATTAGTATCCCCTGTTCACCCTGCCGTGTATAACTCCTGGTAAATGCACCATGATCCGTCACTGAACTGCTCTTAGCAGGTGTGCAGAGCTGCAATCCAGTGTTAGCTAAAACCAAAATACTAAAATACTGCCATTAATGGGGTTGTCCAGTTGTAAACTAGTGATGACCTATCCTTTGGATAGGTCATCAGCAATTGATTGTCGAGAATTCGTCTGCAGGGACCCCCACCTATCAGATCTTCTCTGGGTAGGTGTGCTTGTGTACGGAGCTGAATTGTACAGAAAGTGGACGGCACAGTTCTTACTGCAGTGGCCAGGCTTGGTATTACAAGCTAGGTTCCCATTAAAATGAATAGGAACCTTGCCTGCAATACCAAGCCTGGCCACTAAAGTTAGAATGGAGCTTTCTGTTTGCTGCAGAAATCAACTCAGTGCAAAAACATGACGGCCTGACAAAAAATTTATCTGCATGGGGCCCAGATGACAGATCCCTGCAATTTACTATTGATGACTAGAGATGAACAAGCACGCTCGGATAAGTCAGTTACTCGAGTGAGCCTCGCCTCGCTCTTCTCGAGTACCTGCATTCTTGTCCGAGCGTGCTCGGGGGGGGGGGCGGCAGGGGGATAGAGAGAGATCTCACTCACTCTCTCCCCCGCTACCCCACGCCGCCACCCCAAGCACACTCGGACAAGAATGCAGGTACTCGAGAAGAGTGAGGCGAGGCTCACTCGAGTAACTGACTTATCCGAGCGTGCTCGCTCATCTCTATTGATGATCTATCCTTAGTGATGGCTAATCCACCTTTTTACTGACCTCACTAATGGGCTTTAAACTGACAGCCAGGCTTCTGCTCTAACTGCCAGGAGAGGAGAAACCTCAGATCCTGACAGTTTAACCCCGTACATGCCACAATCAATAACAACGACAGCATGTAAGCAAAATACAGGAGTGGAGGTTCCTTCTGTCACCCATTAGCACCCAGCTGTGTAATTGCAAAGTACCAATGGGTTCCCATGGCAGCGTGAAGCCTGAGAGAGACTTCCATGCCTGCCATGTAACTGAGCCTATTAGACCCTGCCTCCAGCAAAGTCTAATAGGCTACTGTCATAGGCTTAGTAGAATACACCAAAGGTATCCAAAAATAAAATGCAGTCTTTATTTATCTCATCCTTTAAAAATGTGTCGCAGTAGGGGCAGGCGACACAGGAATCAGGGCACGATACAGATACCAGGCACACAAAAATATATATTTTTCTTATTTTAAGATGAAGTTGGCAGTAGAAACTTCTGTTAATAGATAAGCAATATGTGGTTATTTAGAAACGTTAGACAACCTGACTGACTCTAACTAAGAATATGCTGTAACGTGAGTTGGGTATGGCAACAATCTGTTATAAATTACAAAGATGGGCAACACACTTCAACTGTAGAAAACGTGGTAGAACCACCGAATGTTTCAATCCAACAATGGCAGTCACCCACACACAGTCCGAGAGTAAGGCAAGTGTTGTACAATAACTTGTCTGCAGCTGGCGGATGAATATGTGTTGCCCTGGTGTCAGCTCAAACTTTTATATTTTAACGGGCAGACCTACTTTTTAGTCATTACCCGTGTGCACACGTCTGGACTTTTCCTGAGGGCCCCCCTCAGTTACGTATCTCCAGCGTATTTGGTAATGTAATGTAGGTGACATGTCTGTGGACATCTGTCGGGGGTAACCTGATTCGCAGAGCTGCAGGCCACTGTAAATACTTTGTAGCAGTCTCCGAAGTTGTAGATCCTGCAGCTTTGTTCTCTCAGTGATGTTGGTTCTGTTGGGTTATGGAGCTGCGCTTCTCAAACACCAGCTGCTTCCTTTCTTATTCAAACGTCCATCTCCAACAGGCACAGATTCTCCAGGACATGTCTTACATGGCTGCCCAAGTTGACACCTCAATCTTTGGTAGCACTCTCACCCGGCAATGCAGTCTCTCTTAAGGCTCAGTACCACTGGAATTGCTCTCCAGCTTGCAGCTCTCTATCATCCCATGTCCTCCAGAATTCCCACCTGACCGCTGCAGCCAAAGGAAAGTCACATACAACATTCAATAGAGAAATACACAAACTGCAATAATGTATGAGGGCCAGTAAAGGTCGCCCTTTAAACATCAGGATTACATAACTATAGGAACAAAGCTCATTACAGTACAAACTCCAACCTGGACTCCCTTCTTACAAATGCACAGCAACACGTTTCAGCCATGCAGGATCTTGTCAAGCAGGCATGAGGTAAATGTAAGTTTGTATTTACCCTATACCTGCTTGACAAAGGCCACACGAGGCTGAAATGTACGCTGCTGTGCATATTTAAAGGATGAGATAAAGAAAGACTTTTATTTTTGGATAACTCCGATGCCTTGGACTTTTCTATCAATGGTGGTTTAGTGTAAAAACCACGCCGTGTAGCACGGAGGAGCAGGTGATGCATGGGGAATAATCTTGCTTTCTACCGTGTTTCCCCGAAAATATGACAGTGTCTTATATTAATTTTTGTTCAAAAAGGTTTAACTTTTTTACATGCATAGCTGCCTGGACACTATTTAAATTGACTTTTTTAATTAACTGTTAGCAGGGCTTAAAGGGGTTGTCCCGAGAAAGCAAGTGGGGTTAAGCACTTCTGTATGGCCATATTAATGCACTTTGTAATATACATTGTGCATTAAATATGAGCCATACAGAAGTTATTCACTCACTTGTCCCCGTCGCCATGGAGCCGTCTAATTTCTTCCTCAGCAGTCTGTTTTAGACGCGCTTGTGCAGTCTGTACTTTCCCCGCTGTGAACGAGCCGCTCCAGCGTGCCCGCGTGATACAGCTCGTCTGCGCATGCGCAGACGAGCTATCACTGCCCGGGAGCGGCGTTTCATTCATTACAAGTGCACGCCTCCACCGATGACGTCAGTCACCTGCTCACGTGACCGGCGTCTCGGGAGCGCGCATGAAAGCCTCCTGGAAGCACGGTGCACCGTGGAACGCACCCTGGGACATCACAGGCGCCATCTTGGAAGAACTTTATAAGTTATTATTTCTTCAAAACGGTAAGTAGGAAGCGGTTTATAACCGCTTTAAAGGGCTGCTTTATGCCGGGGGGTGACAGGGGAAATGGGCTAATTGAAAATTTTGAGGTTTTGGCTCGGGACAACCCCTTTAATTTTGGAGTAGGGCTTATATTTCAAGCATCCTCAAAAATTCTGGAAAATCATGCTATGTCTTATTTTCAGGGTATGTCTTATTTTCAGGGAAACAGGGTAGTAGAATGCTCTACCTAAGTAATGCAGTATAGTATCCTAGCAATTAAACAATCACATCTTCAAGTCCCCCTGAAGGACTAAAACTTAGTATCAAAAAGTTCAAGAAAAACATCCAGTTAAAAAATACACATTTTAAATGGATAAATTACAAAAAAAAGAATGCATAATAGGTTTTGCCACATTCATAACAATGCAGACAGTGGAAATATTTTGTTATTCATCTTGCATAGTGAATGCTGTAAAACAAAATTTTTTTAAATGATGCCAGAATTGCTATTATTCTTTTGTTCACCTCCTACCTAGTATCTTGATGATTTTCTGATCTTATTTTCTGATATCCACTCACATCACAAACAAGTCGGTACAGTACTCCGGCAGCTAAGTGAGAACCGACTCTATGCCAAATTCAAGAAATGCCTCTTTGAAAGAAGCTTTATCTCCTGTCTAGGGTACATAGTTTCTAACCTGGGCCTGCAGATGGACCTTGACTAAGTGTCAAACTGGCCTCATCATTCCGGTCTTCGTGCTATTAAGTGGTTTTGGGGGTTTGCAAACCATTACTGGCAGTTTATCCCTCATTTTTCCACCTTGATGGCGCCGATCTCTGCCCTCACCCGTAAAGGGCCGATGCCAAGCGGTGGTCTCCGGAGGCCCAAGCTACCTTCCAAGCCTTGAACCAAACCTTTACGTCAGCACCCATTTTGCACTGACCAGAGATTTCCAAATCGTTTTTCTTGGAGGTTGATGCATCTTCCTCCGGTGCGGGAGCAGTCCTGACGCAGAAAGTGCCTCTGGGAGAATGGTGTGACATGTGGATTCTTCTCCAAGTCCTTTTCTGCTGCTGAACGGAATTACTCTATAGGAGACTGTGAACTCTTGGTCTTCAAAATGGCTCTGGACTTTTAGTGATTCCTGCTTGAGGGAGCCTCTCAGCCTATAGTGATCTATACTGATCACAAGAATTTAACCTATTTACAGACCGCACAAAGACTCAACCCTCGACAAGCCTGGTGGTCCTTATTCTTTGCCCAATTTGATTTTGCTTTACACTTCCGGCCCACCGATAAAGTTGTCAAAGCAGATGCACTGTCAAGATCCTTCGATTCCAGTGATCTCCAGGAGAAGCCGCAGTACATCATAGATCTTGTCAGGATAGTAACCGTGGCTCCTGTTCAAATAAAGAACCTTCCTCCTGGGAAGACATACGTACCCGAACCTCAAAGAAGACTAGTTCTAAAGTAGCTGGGCACCCAGGTCAATGTAAAACTAGAGTTAATTTGTCGTCATTACTGGTGGCCGGCTAGGGTGAAAGATATCCAGAACTTTGTTTCTTCTTGCACCACTTGCACTTAAAATAAGTCCTCAAAATGAAAACCCACTAGTCTCCTTTGCTCTTTACACATTCCTGAGGCTCTATGGCAGCACATTGCCATGGACTTAATCATGGATTTGCCCTCATCCAAAGGGGACACAGTCATCTGGGTGGTCATCGATCAGTTTTCCAAGATGGCTCACTTTGTTCTGTTGCCCGTATTACCCTATGACAGTCAATTAGCAGGTAAGTTCATTGACCACGTCTTCCGGCTCCATGGTTTTCCTCTGCACATAGTGTCTGATAGGTGGTCCAGTTTTCTTCAACATTTTAGAGGGCCCTTTGTAAACTTATGGATGCATCCCTACACTTCTTTTCTGCTTACAATCCACAGTCTAATGGACAAGTTGAACGTACCAACCAGATCCTGACCAATTACCTCTGTCACTTTGCAAACGTACATCAAGATGATTGGTCCAGTCTGCTTCCCTGGGTGGATTTCTCCCATAGCCATCATGCCAGTGAGTCTACTAATAAATCTCCCTTTCTCATAGTGTGTAGTCATCAACCCAGGATTCCTCTGCCTATTTCTACCACGTCTGAAATTCCAGCGGCAGTTTCTTTGGTAAAGAATTTTTCCAAAATCTGGCAGGAGACCAAGACAACACTGAAAAGAACAACCATACAGATGAAGGAATTCGCAGCTTGCAAGCTTCGATCCCCTCCACACTTTGTCCCAGGTGATAAAGTAAGACATATCTTCCTTCAGACATATCAGGTTAAAAGTGCCCTCTTATTAACTAGCTACTCGATTTTTGGATCCATTCAAGGTATCAAAAGGGTGAACCCTGTATGCTATAAGTTACGGCTCCCTGCCTCCTTATGCATACTCAATTCCTTCCATGTTTCGCTTCTCAAACTTCTGGTTTTCAATAAATATTCCAAAAAGTCCAGATCTGCTACGGCCCAAGTTAGCTCCAAAAACATTTACGAGGTCAAGAATGTTCTGGATATGAAGAAAATCAGAAACAAAACTTATTTTTTGGTGGACTGGAAAGGGTACGGCCTTGGGAGCCTTTGGAGAATATCATTGCTCCCCTTCTACAAAAACTGTTACTAAGAACTGGCAGGAGGAGGGGGCATAAGGGTGGAGGTACTGTTAGGTCAGCTCCCCGGGTCTGCCACTCTCCTGCTCTTGCGGGTGTCGCCATGCCCCTGATGCATGAATAACTTTTCTATCAGCACTGCTGGAGTTAATTCTCCGCAGTGCTGTGTGCTTCCCATCAGCACTGCAGGAGTTAACCATTCTCCATGCTCTCAGCCCAGCTGCAGGGTTAATAGGCAATTACTCTCCTATTAAACTGGGCTGGGGAACTTCTTCCTTGTCAGAGTATTGGTGTTGTTTGTTTCCTGTTCCCAGCAAGCTATTCTGATATTGATCTACCGTATACTGACCTTGGACCTGTTTACCAGACTTGCCTGAACTCTGCCTGCCCTGACTCTTGGAATCGTAACCTGCACTGGCTTGAATTCTGCCTGCCTCGACCCTTTGACTAGTGACCCAGATTTCATCATATCTGCACTATGCTTTGGCCTGTCACGTGGTGCGTTGCACCAGTGTCGCCGAGCCCTGTGGGTCAGCTGCCAACTATACCGGAACTATTCTAGGAGGTAGCGGCCTGTTCAGTTCCCCGCAGTGGAGTCCAGACCCCTGTACAGGGGTTAAAAGGTGAATACCGGGGAACCGTTGGGATAACGCCCTCAGTCTTGCCCAAAAGAAAACCAGTTAGTTGGCACAGTGGGTTTACACTCAATGTTTTGTAACATCACCTTCCTCTTCCCAGACTCATTCGTGTGGCAGGCTATGCAGCCAGCACCATTTTCCTTTCTCTTAAGTACTCCTAGCTTGCAGTTACTGCTAGGGATACCCTAGCCTCTTATATGTCTCCCTGGGCCTAGTCGTCTGTTGTCAGAGGGTATGTTTTTGTGCATAGTCCTCAACCAACTTTCAGGATGCCATTCAAGGGTGGAACAGTAATTAAAGTGGACACCGATAGTAAACTTCAGAATACTTTACTCCACAGGAGGCACAAAGCGTAGCAGTTACAGTCACAATAGATATAAACTTGTCGATTACAGAGTCTTTACAAGGTAGAGAGCTTGGTGGTTACAGTAATGATATAAGGCTTGGTTATTACACTTTCTTAAAGAAGGTACATACTGTAGCTCGGGGGTGGCAAAGTACAAGAAACTGCCTCAATGAGGGCACAGAGCTTACTGGTTATGGTCTCTTTGCAGATCAAACCGTTCAATAATTACAGTCGCTTTGCAGGGCTTTCAGTTTACCGGTTTACAGTCTCTGTTACTTCCACAGGATACTCACTTGAACAGAACTTAAAACAGAGCAACTTGGTGCACGCACTGCCTTGGTCTACTCAGCAATTCTCCCAGCACTTGGCTAGTCCACAGTACAGACTTCTAGGTAGTGGTTCAGAGCCACCCCACTAAAGCAGAAAGGCTAGCTGAAGGGGACCACCTCCAGGGAATAGAGCACCCACCCTGACAAGGGCAAACCATACAGAATCCTTGCCTTATAGCACCATTACAAATCTGCTGGATTACCAGTTTGGGGCAACAGTCTGTAGTCACAGTGAGTTAGCTTATCATGGATATTATTCCCCTATTCAAGTTTAATGATTTTTGATGACTCCATGTACAGGTCACCTATTGTTCCATGAATTTAAGTATTTTGTCATGGATTATGTATATGATATGGACTGTGTGGTTCTATCCTTATTGATTATATAATTCTGAGCCTTTATTTACATTATTCCCTATGAATATAAAATATTTATTGTTCCTTTTGTGTCTTAGTATACAACTAAATGTTGAATTGCATGTTTATTTTTTCCCTGAGGAACCGTTGTTTATTGGGAAACGCAACCATTGTCAGAGCGGGTGCTCTGTGTCATAGAAGGGCCTGCAGAGACACTTATATAGATCAGATTGACATCCCAGTTGTCCTTTTTTGCCCCAGATTTGGTACTCTTATATGCACCAATTTAAGCACTTTTTCTGAGCTATTAACCAACTTTGGTATTTGGACCACTTTTTGTTTACATCTCTTATAGTATTTGGATTTTTTTTATATTAACATTAAAGATTATTCTTTAGCCTTTGGGCATCTTTAGAGTTCTTGCATTTCTCTAACATGATGACTTAAGGAATAAGATTTTGGTAAACGCTGATAACTTAAGAACTCCTACACAGAGTGATTATTATTTGAAATTTTTTAGATCGAGAGAAAATTCTCAGTAAATATCCAGTGAGCAAATGGTCGGTGATATTTCACTCATCTGTCGTTGATCACATCTTTTATGATACACTAAAAATTATCATTTGTTGGCAGTACAAGACACTGCATGATTTTGACACAGAACTGCGAGGAGAATTAATTAATTTTCAAATCAACACCAAAATCCGCACATTAGACATGCAGATTTCGGTGAGTATTTTTCCGCATGACAGAATATTTCACAGCGTCTTGCTTGTGTATGAAAGCAACCTTAGGCTAATTTCATGTGGGCAAGCGCAATATTGGGCCGTGAAACTCGGTCCGATATCACTCGGGAATGTGCGATTTCCCTGCAGATGCAAGTTTTTTTTGCGTCACAATTGTCTTGCATCACTTCAGGGAGGTAGCGATCCTCCGGCAAGGCTTTCAACCTTGTATCGCACTTGTGTGCACCTCACACACCATGCAATGCTTTTCTCAGCCCCATTAAAAACAATGGGCAAGGCCTTCCGAAAGAACGCCCAAAAATAGGATATGTCGTGATTGTTTTTCTGCAACGTGATGTGATGCAGGGAATAATCACTCATGTACGCAGTTTGTGTGTATATTTTTTTTATTGATGAGTATGAATAAAAGTTACGTTTTAGAAATCAGGTCAGTGAATTTTTACTCTAAAAAGTGGATATACCAGTTTAAAAAGTTATTTTACATGCAACTTTTAGAGTCAAAGAAGATCACAAAAAAGTGTGTGGGAAGGAAAATTTATACATTATCAACACTAGTCTCAGTGTGAAAAAAACCCCTATTGTAACAATTGTTCTAATCTGTCCATTCAGCATCTCATTCAAAGAAATGAAACCTTTTATTGTGATTTCTTATGTAACATACCAAGTAATTCAATGTTACAGGCAAACACATAATTGATTCCTTGTCTAAATTAAACCTACACACATCCTGTAGGATTTCAAACCAGAAATAGCGATCTTTCCGGTTTCAGGTCACATGTTCTACTGGTCATAAATCTGGCGACCGAACAGGCCACTGAAGTGTGGTAATGTTGTGGAGGTTTGCCTTTGACACCCTTGTTTGTGCAGCCGAGCATTATCCTGCTGGAAAATGGCCCAAAACTAAACCTGGCTTAATCACCAAAGACAACCCAGTTCATGACTGTAAACAGAGGCAACCACTGGGTTGGTGTAAAAGGCAGTACACATGTTGGGTGCCATGAGACTAAATGCACTGCAGCCATTCAGACACAGGGGCCTGTAACAATGGTGCCACCTGCCTCTGGATGGCAGACAAAATAACTGGAGCTGCTCCTGCTTGTCAGATGGCCCTTTCTACTTGAGTTTTGTCCATGAGTGGAACAGGTTAACACGGGAGGTGGTGAGTTCTTAACAAAGGCTGGAGAAATATCTGTCTGGGATAATTTAGTAAATCCTACACTGAGCAGGGGGTTGGACCCGATGACCCTAGAGGTCCCTTCCAACTCTACTATTCTATGAGGGCGCCCTGAGCCCAGTTACCTTGTGTGTGCCACTGGTCCCAACACCTAACAGTTTGGTGGCGGACAATTTTTCAATATGACCATCCAGCTTTTCACCTTAAAAATAATGCACCTCTTCTCAAACTCAGTTAAATGGGGGAAATCTCTTTATGTCATAGAGAGGCATGTGTGGGGGTCAACAAGCATGGGACCATTTTTAGGGCTTCAGGAGGCAAGACTGCTCATCTATCTTTCACAATAGCTCTAATCATTTGTATATCTGCCTGAGATGTAACTGTATGCTGAGTTTTGCAGGAAACCTACAACGTCTAGGTGCTTGATTTCTTTTTTTTTTCTTAGAATGTACATGGGCAACCAAGTAAGTCAGAGTGGCACTCCGTTCTGCCTCATTGAGAGGGGTGCCCAGTAGGGAACATAACAGAGGCATTCACATTCAGACAATTAATATATCATAAATTAGCATTTAGACTTTGTTTTCATTCATCTTATTTTAGGTTTATTTAAAGGGTAACTAAACTTTTTACAAACATTTGACATGTCAAAAGTTTTGATCAGTGGGGTCCTGCATGTTGAGACCCTCAACGATTGCTTAAACGAACTGGCACAAGTGCTCAGCTGAGTGCTGTACCTGTTCTTCAGTCACTATGAGCAGTGTAAGATTTTCTATGGAGCCCATGATCCACTCCAAGAAATGACAGAAACAACCAAACTAACCCAGAGCTCAGATGAGTGGTTCTGCCTGTTCGTTTTAGTGAGCGGTGGGGGGTCTCAGCACCTGGACCCCTACCAATCAATCTAAATAATATGTCAGAAGGTTCTAAAAAGTTTAGTTACTTGTCATGTTCTCTAAAAAGAAGTATTAGTTTCAGAATGAAAAAGCATGTACAGCTAGCTTTAGACCTTGGGCTGAAAACTGTTGTTTCCCACTCTACAAAATAATGCAGGAAACTTTTGATGTTAGTAGTAGCTCTCACCTAAAATTCTTGTAATCAATACTTAAGGCCCTTGAAAATATATTTAAATCAACCATTTCCTCGCTAAAATGATGCCTGTTTTGTAGCTAGTAATAAGACTATTCTCCTGCTAGATATACAATGTATTGGGTACAACATTCACCTCATTCTCCTAATGGATTAGTTTGCATGCAAAGCTCTACACTAGAAGTATGCTTCAAAGTCTGGGAAGATGTTTGGTTACATGAAAAAGTTGACATTATGTGGAGTCCAGATAAAACATTCCTGCGTTGCTGATTTGCCCGCAGGAGGTGAAGCGTTCAGAACCTCTCCCAACCTCAGCACATCTGAATCCAAATCAGAATATCCAGATAATCAGTTGCTGGGCTGTAATCTGGTGTCCGGTTTTAACACGGGAAACCCCTCCCCTTAGAAAGATGAAGACCATTTTTTATTTAAGGCGACACCAACTATTCCTGGAGAACTGCTAAACTCCTTTCTATACTTTCTACTGATGCTGGTAAACTGCAATTTAGAAAGATAATACCAAAAGATATATACTTGTTTTTGAACAAGCGTACGTAAGAAAATTAAACAAATTATTCAAATCTATTCCGTAAATTTACAATCAGCACCTCATTGACTTTCATTATAAAATACAACAACCACATCTCACACAAGCAAATGCCGAAAGGGGCACTTTACATAGATTGTGCCTATAGAGCTTTCAGGAACCTAATGTATATCCATTTTAGCCGGATGTAGTTCAGCTTATCAAAACAAATCTGCCCTCATGTGTATGTATTATGTACTACCCCACGCTATGCCTCACACAAGCGTATTTGAAATGCGTAATATGCGGTAAATTGCATCAATTCAAGTAAATTATTTTTCACTGTTCCATTTACACTTATGTATATTCATTGCGTATGATATGCGTGTAAAAAAAAAAGAATGAAACATGTTCTATTTTACCGCATATTGCACGCGATAGAGCCCAATTGTTCTCTATGGGTGTGTACGAGAATACTGTACAGTTGCAATTACACTGCGTATGTGCAGCTTTTTTCGCAATGTTGATAAGAAAAAATAAAAAGAAACCAGAGTGCATGACAGCGTGCGTGGGATACGTTGTCATGCACAGGCAAAAAATGCAACAATATGCTGTTTCACAACCTGGCAAAACGCAAATATATAATAGCGGAACCTCCATGTTGGTTTGTCCTGGTTATTTTGTGTACTCAAAACAGCCAATGAATAATTTTCCGGAGGATGGATGGCTATACCTCTCTCTCTCTCTCTCTATATATATATATATATATATATATATATATATATTTTTTTTTTTTTTTTGCAGTCGCCGTCCTGGGACAGGCCTAAAAATATCTGTATTCAGATACAACAATCTTACACTAATCTCCTTCAAAGTAGTCCCCTTGGGCAGCCACACACTTCCCCCAACGCTTCTGCCACTGTCAGAAGCAGTGGTGAAACGCCTGTTTTGTGATGGTGTGTAGCTGGTCCGTCACATTCTGCATGATGTCCTCTCTGGTCTGAAATCTGGTTCCTTTCAGTGGCATTTTCAGCTTGGGGAAAAGCCAGAAGTCACAGGGAGCCGCCGGGAGACTGACGAAGCACAAGTGTGTTCTCTTTGGCCAGGAAACTCACATGTGAAGAATGGGCGGCTGCATTATTGTGATGGAGCTGCCAATTCCCCTGCTGCCCACGGGTCCACCCATTTGTCTTTCAGCGTTACGAAGGTGACGCAGAACCTCTTGGTAGTACTCCTGCTTGGTGATGGTTGTGCCATGTGGTGCATACTAGTCATAAGCCACGCCACTGGAGTCAAAGAAGTTGGTCTTTCATCACTGAGGCAACAGATAAGTATATTGACTGCCCTAGTAAGCACTAGCTGTCATTTGTAGCCCAGGGAAATGACAAAGATTTCCTGGAGTAGAGCTGTAAGCATTTTTTTCATAAAACCAAGAATATCTTTTCATATTGTGTTCCCACTTTGGTGAGGGTCCAACTTCAAAGTTTAATCTCAACTGTGTATGAAACTGCAGCACAGAACCATTCACCTAGTGAGAAAAAAAATAGAGCATGCAACAATTTTTTTTTACCTTGCAGCATTGTTCTGAGAGAAAACATCATTCATGCGAATGACTCTATTCAAAGAATAGAGTTCATATTCCCGTAAGTTTTACACTCATCTGCATGTAGTCCTAATCCGTTGCAGTTTACAATACAAGTAAATGGGGTTTTCAAAACTTTATTCACCTGTGGCAGAAAAATTCCACCCATAAATGACCCTGATCCAGATTTTCTAATCAGCAGCTGGCTCACTCAGGTGTAAAAGCTGCACTTTCTCTCTTTGCAATTCAAACTGAATGCTACTGTGAATACGCAAAACAATATGAATTGTACGGCAAGATCTGCAGCATATTTCTGTCTTAACATACCCTCAAACTACAAGTTATATAGCATTTCATGTATGACCTGGTCTGTATCACTGCGCATATATGCACTGTTACCAGCGCTAGTAAAGTGGCAAATGATTCACCAGACATACGAAGGAAATTTCGAAAATCATCTGGGTTATTTTCACGTATCTCAATTTAGACTCATATGAGACAGTCTATTTCGCTGCTGAAGCCACTGCTTAAGCCAAAATCGTCGTTGGTGTTTAGGCGCAGGTGCTTCATCATCCTCTGCCCGCTGCCGTAACAAGGCCTCAAATATTTTGTGCAAGACAGCAACTTTGTCGGGGTGTGACATCTCTATTGTAATCGTGAACAACTGGAAAAGAACAACAATTTTAATTAAGATGAAATATGCTACACTTTAGTAAAAGGCCAGCAAAGACTGGTAAAAGCAAGTCAATCACTATGGTGTATATAATAAAACTAAACAGGTGAATACAGTCATTTACAGGAATTATAATATGGTACTACTGCTAACTACAGAAAACATAAAAAAGGTATTGAACATGCATGTATAAAAAATTTGCCAACACACAACAATATACTTCTAAAGAGGTTGAACAAAGTGAGTTACAAAAACATTCTCAAACACCTATCTGAAAAATTGTCGATGTATAAATCGCTGAAATCCACAATATAATGTCGCCGATATCAAAATATACAGGCACAATTTCAGGCTACAATAATTCAAGTACTTACCAGTGTCGCACGAAGCGTTTCCCCTCGCAAAACTGTCGCTTGGGTACTGGATGATGTGCAAGGAAAAATATTCGCTATCCGTTCTACCTGAAGTTTACACGTGGAGTGAAAATGGCGATTTGAAAGAGGTTTTGTTCCTTCCCGCCTTTGTGACTACGTCACTAAACCCCGGCCAATGGGTGCGCTGTAGGTGGGCGTGTCAAAATCGAAGACTTTGACGCCAGAAAAGCAATCACTGTGCGTTTGGGCGTGTCCAATTGTGCAGGTAAAATCCGTATAAAAGTTAATAAATCATTAGGTCTAATGTGCCTGCACAACTGACTTAATATAAGACGGCACTACAACATCTCTTAGCAGTAGCCTCTGACACTATAGGGGAAGCTATTGAGACCATTGCAGCCATTTTGGTAATAAATAAAAAAATTTAAAATGTTGGCTCTTTCTCATTTTTACACCACAGACCTGTCTTTTCCAAGAGTGGCCAAGGATTAATCAAGTATGCTGCTTCCTGCAGATCCTGGAATTTACTGGAATTTCCGCCAGGAAGTGACAAACTATGGCACATACCCTCACCAGCTGATAGCTGGCATAGATTTGTTTTTCTGGTTTATGGACGGACAACATATACTTCAAATTTTTTAATAGTGCATTTCTCAATAACGTTTTGGGCATCTTACTCCAGTAGATTTTATCTTGAGACAGGCGTAGGAAGGAACAATATTAGTTAGTCTCAGCCCACATTTTGTCAGATTTTAACCCAGCCAGAGTATAGAGAGGTGAAATTCGCAATGCATCTGCACATACTGTATGAAGATTCTGCTACAAAATAGATATGCATTTGTAGCAAAGCCAATAAGATTTCTTCCACTAGTTGTTGATTGGGGCATGTAGTATGTACCACTGCGGAAAAAAGAAAAAAAGGCTTTACAGTTTCCAGCTTTATTTTATGTTGTCCAACTTCACAAGTTAATAAATTTACCCCAGTAGCTATTAGTAATGCATACTTGCCATTTTGTTTGAAAATTTTAATATTCAACCCACTCTGCTTGTGTGGACAACAGTAACTGCAGCTTACGAAGGGCGTTCATTAAAGATTTCCCCTGACCCACTTCCTGCGGACTGAGAGCAACTAAATTTGTCAATTCGTAGTCCTCTACATAGGTGCCACCTTGGGGGACACACCTCATCTTTTTATGCAATTGTAAAACACCTTGCTTGTAGAAGTCAAGAGGTTGCTCCAAAAGCCTCATCATCTGGAAAATGCTTGTCCTTCAAAATGACTTCATTGTTGGAAAGAGGTGGACGTCTGATGGTGCAAGGCCGGGTGAATAAGGGGGATGGGATGGAATTTCATACCCATCAGGGCAACATGCGAGTTGCGAGCTGGGGCATTATCTTGCAGAAGGCGGACACCTTTGGTGAGCATGCCAAGGTTCTTTGTTCTGATGGCCTCCCGCAATTTCCGCAGCACTGAAGTATAGTACACCACAGTAATCATGGTACCCTTTGCTGGGAAATCCATAAAGACTACTTTGTGCTGGTCTCAAAAGACTCAGCATGATGGTTGGGCATGTGCCTTCATTAGAGACAGTAAGTTCAGATGCTTCCATTGCATTGATTGGAATTTAGTGATAGACCCAGCTTTCATCCTATGTCATCAGTCTGTTGACAAAGTCCTCCTGGTTTCCATGGCACATAGTCAAAAGAGCCTGGAAGCATTTGACTCGTTCCTGCTTTTGGAAAGGTGTGAGCAGCCGGAGAAACCCAGCGTGTGTATACCTTATGCATATGAAGATGGTGTTGGATGATTTTTTTTTTTTCCCCCCACAGACCCCACACTGATTTGACATTTTAGCCCAGGTCACGAATGGTTATAAGGCGATTTTCCAAAAAGGCAGCCTCCACTTGCTGAATGGTGCGTTCCATAGAGTGGAGGCACCCTGCATTTGGAGTTGTTTCCACTGAAGTCCGTCCAATTTTGAATTGACTATGCCAGTTCTTGACTACATCATATGATGGGGAATCCTCCCCATAAACCTCTTTTATCTCAAACATCTCCCTTGGTGTGAGGCCTTTTAAGTGAAAGGAACTTGATGACTGCAATGTATTCCACTGGGTCCATTATCAGATCTCACACCACTTCAGCACCTGTAAAAGAAAGGCCATTATCAGTGCAGAGTTGCAAATTGGCATGTAACCTAGTGCAGTTTCAGCATCCTGTGATAAATAGAAGTGGGTCAGGGGAAATCTTTAATAAACACCCCTCGTAGCCACATTGCTTTACAGCACGTGTCACACTTGCAGCCATCACGTCATTTTATGTGGCCCATGAAGTCCAGACGTAGAAGGACTAGCTCTTATCTTTCTCTGCAGCCAGCACTTGGCAGAGGGGGCAGCAAAAGCACAGGGAATGGGTGCCATCTTGGATTCTGAGCTTCAGCATGGACCTTCACACTACTCTGTTCAGCAACTCACAGGTGGTGGCACAGCTTTCACAGCCTTACTCAGGGACCCTAGTCACCCTTTAAGGTCAGAAGCTCGGTGCTAAAGAGGTGGAAGGGGCTAACTATTATCCAACCTGGTCCTTAAGGACAATTCAGCCGTTTATTGAGAGTGGTGCACCATAACCTTTCTGGTGGAATATTTTGGACTACTTTATGAGCAACCTATAAAAAAAAAAAGGTACATACACCATAGAGAGCTGCTAGGGGCACTTCTATTTGGTGCATAATACATCTTGTATAACTCCTGCGCCTCAGTTTTTGTATGCAATCCAGAGAAAGACTAACAGTGCTTACTCCATCGCCTACTTCAATAAATCTGTGAATACATTCCAACACCAGGTGCAATATTTCCACATCAGCATTTACCAATTACAAATGGCCCTTTCAACATAACTATAATGCTGATGTAGCCCCGGTGAAAAGTAGACACCCCTGCTTCACAGGTTTAAAGTAATTTGAAATCCACCTTTTGCCTCAACTTCATCCTTACACCTGCTTCATATTGCAGCTTTCCATGTTCACATAAGTTGCTATGAGTAGACCTACCTCCATTTTAGCAAATATAGGATCCTAAACTTTATTACATCCAATATTAATTGGCACCAGGATGACCATCATGTTGAAAATATTAAATGTTGAAACCATAATCATAGAAACTGGTAATTGGCTCCACAGCCAAAGTAAGTCCTTACATGTAAGAGTCAGAGTTGCTGGATGTATATCACTTCCTATGTAGGGCACAGGAGCTTCTTCAGAGTTCTGTACACAGTATAACTGGAGCTGCCCTCACCTGGTGTCTATAGCAGCAGCTCATCCTGGCACAAGTATAGAACTTGCAGTATTGTGCTATATCACAAAGGTGCACGAGCAGACAAGCAGTGTATTCACTTCATTAATACAGCTGTTGTACTATTGAAATGTCCATGATAATTGCTGCAAAATTCAGCCAAAGTGCTAGTACCAAAGCTCCAGACTGGCACCGCACAGTGCCTTGTGAAAGTATTTATGCCCCTTGGTGTTTTGCTTGTATTGTTGAATTACGACTCGGAATGAAAAGGATTTTAAAATTAGGCTTAAAGGGAACCTGTAATGACCTTTGAGCCCCATAAACAGGGCTCCAGGAAGGGGAAGTCTGGGGAGCATTTTATACTTACCAGGCACCCCATTCTTGCTCTGTCTCTCTGAAGTCAGTGTGTCAACAGCATTTTTCCTTCTGTATGTACATCTACAATTCATCTCTATGGAAGATGTGCATGCAAAGGGAGTAACGTAGTTGACGCACACAAACCAATACTACCTCACCCGGCTCCCTGTCATGTTCCCCAACAGCACCATAACTTAATTTATGGTGCAGTGGGGATGTGACTTGTTCCCTATAAACTATACACGTCACAGATTGGAGCTTTATGGGAGCATGACAAAAAAAAAAGCCAGTCCTTAAAACGAAAGCATAAAAAGTTCAGACACATGGATGAAGGTTCTCTTGTCAGAAGACAAAATTACCTTTTTGGCCATCATAGGTGCTATCTGTGACAGACACCCAATTCCTCAGAGTACAGTGGCGACAGCATCACGCTGTGGGGAGGCTTTTCATCAGCAGGGGCTGGAAAACTGATCAGGATCAAAGAAAAGAGGGATGACAGTAAATACAGGGCAATTCTTGAGAAAAACCTTTTCCAGTCTAAGACTTTAGGACTGGGACAAAGGTTCACCCTCCAGAAGGACAATGACTCCAAACACACTGCTAAAGCTATACTGGAAGGGTATAAGGGAAAACCCTTAAACATCTACTCAAAGACTAGACCTCAGTCAGATTGAGAATGTGGTATGACTTCAAGACTGCTGCACACCAATGGAACCCATCTAACTTGAAGGAGCTGAAGCAATTTTGTCTAGAAAAATGGGTAACAATCCAAGTTTCTAGGTGCTCTAAGCTAATAGACATATACTCCAAGAGACTTGCATCTGTAAATGCAGCAAAGACAGCTCCACAAAGCGTTGACTTTCAGGTGGCAAATACTTATTCATATTAAAGTTCTGTTTGTCTTGTTTGATTTACACAATACTGACCACTTTGCATCACAGTAAAATATTTAGCACCTTCAAATTGTTTAAACCCCAGAAAAATCTATAGTAATTCAAGGTTGCAAAGCTACAAAATAGAAAAAGCATCAAGGTGATGAATACTTTCATTGTATGTTGAATCTGGATGCAAGTTACAATAGCCTGGGAAAGATCATTGTATGTTGAAAACATTGTATTCCAAGGTCATTGTAACTGGAGGGTTCACTAGATGGTTTTACACGGAATGACTGCTGCACGCTTAAGGACGCGACTAACGTTACAAGACTTATCACCCCTGTGCTTTCAATCAGGAGCAATAATCAGTGAATGGAGGTGGAGTGCAATGGAAATGTCTTCCAGCCGCTCGCCTCCATTCAATGTGAACAGGCAGTTAAAAATGAACGACTGACCGTTTACAGCAAGTGAGAATTTGCTCATTAGTAGTTTCATTTTCAGTGAGCTGAAAGATATAAGGACAAATGAGCCTTAAGGCCCTTTCACAATCACGCTCAAAAGCAATCCTGCAAGCGATAATCGTTGCTTGTAAATGTGTGCCCATCGTGTCCTCTTCGTCCATTGCTGAGTTCAGCTCAGCTTAAAAATTAGTTGTCCCTGATAAGAGGAACCGCATGCCAAGTTCTCCGCGGGCAGTGTTGATAACATTCTTTTTAACTGCTGTTCCACTGGAAAACAAAAACAATGTATTTATAGAACAGACCACCTGCTGTTCTCTAAATACATACAAATTAAGCTAGGTAGTTACTAATGGGCTGATTAGCCCATTAGTAGCTAATGCAAAATGATCGCTCAAAACGGTCAAGTTTCTGATGAATTTTGAGCGATCAACTGTGTGTAAATGGGGTTTACTCAGGGTGAACCTTGGAAGATTAAGGAAACTACAATAGGTGAATTACATAAATTTCACCTGTTCTGGTAACAGGTTTCAAGTGTGAAAATTAGGATACCGTATCAAATCTTGTGATATTTGTTCAATAATCTGTATTGATATGTAGCTGCAATGATTTTCTGACATGCGCAGTCAAGAAATACATCTATTAAACAGTGGGTATACATGGCTTTTATTTCAGCGAGACTATTAGGACTGAGGAAATAACTTCTCTAAAATCAAAGTGATGTTTAAATTACATATTTAGTGCATTTAGCTCATTCTGAAATAAAGAAACTGTCCATATGTGTCCTTGCGTAGAAGTGTAATTCATCAGTCTTCTGCATATGGTGCTTCATATAGGCCAACAACATTCGGAAGTCACTGCATGCTTTCTATACGTTATGCAACATCTGAACTGCAAAGCACTTTCATAGATATAAAGCAATATTAAAGCCTTCAGCTGCTATTACTAATGCTCATGGCAGGATCCTTAAAGGCACAGCACACAGCTCACTAATGAGCAGGAGTCGTCGCTCCTGGAGTCATTTCTTTTCAGTAAGTGTTCTGCACTGCCAATGGTTCATCAACAAGTGACTAACATGAGGGGTTTCAGATTCTCATCCTGGCACGAAGGGTGCTTGCAATCAGAACAAAGGACAGGAGGCTTTTGGCACAAAAATTAACGGGCAACTAAAGAAACATGTTCATCACAAGGCTTTACAAGTGACTGAAGTTTTATCCTTCTCATAGCAGATAGCAGCTATATCGAAACATTTGAGGCAACAACCACTCTAATGTCCCAAATTATACTGCCATGTAAAAGCAGCAACCGTGCTATAACTGAGGCGCAGAGACCTCAAAAAAAAATGCAAATCTAGCCATTCTAAAACAACATTACCTACTCAGAATGTAACAGAAAAGATGGCGTTTCCAAGGTACAGTTCACACATCAGTCCGTCACAGGGAAGACAACGGATTTCTGGTAAAAGACAAAGCATTCTTTGGGGGTCTAGTAAATCTAATACCAACGTAAAATCCTCAAAAGCAAAGTTGTGCAGAGACTGAAGAGTTAGTTTTATCCAGAATAAAATGACATTTATGAAAACTCGCCAGATTTATTCATTCTCAGTTCAAATTTATTCAATTAAACAGTCATCCTAGCAGGGTCAGCACAAAAAATAACCCATTAAATTCTTTCCAATGAAACACCTCTAAGGAAATGTGATTTTGGACTTTTGAATGTCCACCTGCAAAGGATCACACCCATGAACATTCCTAGCCAAGATATAACCATTATAAATTCCAGTACATTGTCAAATTGGTTTTGTTACTTTGGATGACTATAAATAAGTGTTTCCACTATGGAAAAAGAAAGTGAACACAGTACATTTTCATGACTGGGGAATGGAATTGTTTCTGAAGAAGTCATCTGAAAGACAAAAGCTTAGAAAAAAAAACAAAACAACCTGAATGTTTAAACTCAGTTCGTTTTCCTTAGTTATAAGTCCCTTGTAAAAAATAAAAGAACAAGGCTCTAGCTGACTTATTGCTTCTCTTCCGTTTTTTCTTGCTTGGCATCCTCTTTGTCTTGAACCTTGTTTTCCTCCTTTACAGTGAGTTCTTCTAATTTCTCAGCCACTTTATCAGCACTATCATTTTTGGTCACATCTGCTGGTGGGGAGGGGGGGTAAGAAAAAAAATGTCACATAAACACCATCAAGTAGGGTTATCTTAAAGCAAGAGAAAGACTCAAAAAGGTTTAAAGTCGATAGAACAGGAAACACATCACAAAAAAAATATCTAGAAAGTCAGTTAATTTTTATGAGTGCGTTTCGAGACACCTTTTAAAATCCTCTACCCCCTGTGCAGCACTAGTAATCCGGCGAACGCGCAGCAACTCTGGTGGCTGCCCACATCAAAAATGTCATCACATACATGTGCTGGTTCCCAACTGACATCTCCTGTGGGGCACTTAAGGATCTGGAGCGTGCGTTATGTCACTGTTGGCATGCATGGCAGTCAGAGTCACTGTACAATAGCGTGGCCCATAGAGATATGGCAAAAAATATAGTGGCAGCTATACAGCAAGACACCTTCCCAATTTGTTACATCTGCTAATAGCGTTAGGGTAAAGTTTTAGCTTTAAATTCCAACTGCAAGATGGTGCTCAAAACTGATGAGAAATGGAGCTTATGCGCAAGATTTCCAATTACACAAGCTACAGAATTATTAACAATTTGCTTTTGCAAAACAACCAATATATTTCAAAACATTGACAAATGCATTTGTCATGCACTAGTATTAGTCCTGACAATCTACACAGTTGTGCTGTTTCAACAAAAATACTTCAAAATATATGAATAGTTAAAATTACGACACAAATACTTGTCAATTAGAGCTTAAAGTCTGGACAGCACACTTCTTAGTAATGTGTTGGAACAGCCTTGCGATTTGCTTCCACGACTTGAAGCAACAGTTTTTTTTACTAGGGAACTCTGCATGAGGATGTGGTGATGACAAAATCCATAGAGGAGTTTAAAAAGGGACTTGATGTTTTTCTAGAGGGGAAGGATATTACAGGATATAAATTTTTGGTTGTAGATCTGGTTATACAGACAGATAGGAACTATTAGAGGTTGATCCAGGGATTGTCCGATTGCCATTAGGGAGTCGGGAAGGAATTTTTTCCCCCAAAAGGGCTAATTGGCTTCTGCCTCTTGTTTTTTTTTTTGCCTTCCTCTGGATCAACTTAGGAGGATAAACAGGCTGAACTAGATGGACATTGTCTTCATTCGGCCTTACATACTATGTATTAGTAAGAAGTGTGTTGAATTCTTCAAAAAGCTTCACTGCTTGCTCGGCGGTGCCAATCACAACACGCAGTGAATTCAGTTGTGATTGGCCATATTGATGCTGTTCACTTGCAGGCCACTCTTGTGGTGCTGAAATAACAAGCATCAATGTTAGTGACAAAGGTGGTTCACTGTTCTGGGAGTTGCAAAGTCTCCTAAACTTATGTTCGGTTTCATCAGAGTTGACGAATCTCCGCACACTTACTATCCGCCAGGTTTACGGGCCATTCACTGTACAATTCTTGTCTTTTCGGCTGCTGACACAGATCTGATCTGAGAACAGAGCTAATCCAATTAGCTCATCTGAAAGATACCAGAGATTTTCTAGGACCTTTCTTGTGGCTGTAATGTCAGGATCAATCCATAGCTGTAAATCACTGGCTGGAGCTTCAGTTGCATGGGGAACACCTGCCCAATACTTAGTGTAAATCAGAGCACCAAACTGCACAAAGTGCTCAACTTGTGCTGCTTCTTGAGGTGTATTTTCATGGCCTAAATTAATTTTTTTCTTTTTTTTTTAATACTTCTATTTTATTTGATATTTTCAGATTTAACTTTGCCATTCAGCGAGCAGAATATATGGGTCCTGGAGCCCTCCAGTGGATTGCATTCGATGGGTGTCCCAAAACAATAATTCAATGAGCTCCGTGTAATCGTTTCTGACTTGTCCTTGTGGGCGCTCTTTGCTCAGGAATATTGCAGTTGTATCTGAGAAACCGGAAGTTTCAGGTGTCGCCTGCAATCCTGCAAAATGCTCTCTGGCAATGTCATTCCAACAAGCTTTGAACTGTTTAAAGAGGAGTTTGAAGGTGCACAACATATGGCGAAAACTTGACAAGATTACCTCCATTACATGGATGACAGCAGGCTAACCAATAAGTTCACAACCAAGCCTGTTTTCAAGACCAACACATACTCCGTTTATTCTGCCAGCGTTTACGGAGATTGTATCGAAACACATAGCTTGAACTTCCTCAGTCAGCCGCCATTCTTCCAACAGTTTGTTAACGGCATTTGCTTCATTTTCACCAGTTCCAGAGCTCACCTTTGGCACTCCCAACAGTTTGTCCATCCTATCACCTGAAAGTAGAACTGGCAGCCTGTCAACAGAGCCTCAACCAAAAATTTCTGGGAGCATTTTTCCATCCCAGTGAACTACTAATGGGCAAGTTAGTTCAAAATTATCCTTCATTGCCATTGAGCGTTCATGCCTTGCACTTGTCCTTGCTTATTGAATTGTCCTACATGAAATACGAAGTGCATTTAGATCATGACCAAGAGCAACAATAGGAATCAGTCGCACAGCTTCACGATCAGATGTTTTGTTGCAATCGAGGGCCCTTGTCACGCGACCATTATATACACAACTGATCGAGAGATTCTCTTTACCCGCTATACCTGGTCTTGCACTTCATTTGACTTTGACAGGCCTGTAGTCCATATCAGAATCCATTTTGTCATCAAGATCACCAAATTCACAATCAGACTGGCCAAGGTCTAATCCTTGGAAGCTGAAAGATGTGATGCCTTGCGCTTTCTTTCTTCCTTTTTGTCACCTCCATCCCGACCTTTGGTTTTTTTCAGCCAGCTGTTATCTTCAGTTGTCAGGATTATTTGTCTGTCAGTACGCTGATTGTTGAGGAATTACTTGTCCTGTTCCATTTTGACTGTGTCAGCATATGCAATATCAAACAGTTGATTCAACTGTTCAGCAAATTCTAGCTCTAGTTTTCTGAGCCTGATTTCCTTCCTTAATTCTTCTTGAGCAGCAGCCAGGTATCATGCAATCTTTCCAACTTTTCAATCGAGTGTCTTCAAAATTGTTGGGATACCAGCCTTTGACCAGTTAATCAGTAGCTCATCAACTGCTGCATGAAAAGCATTTCTAACAGACTTCTTTTACTCTTAGATGTTCGTGGTTCTTATTGAAGCACCTGTTTAATTATCGGCAACTGTTTTAGATTTGTCAGAAGTTCCAGTTCACATATCCCTATAAGGCTGCATGCACATGGATTGGTCAGATATCGCAGATAATCTGGCCCTGGCGGCAGCGGTGTTCGCTCCTACCAGCTTTTTCTCCTTTCTGTACTGTGGATGGTCTGTCGGACTTCGCCGTCAGACATACGCAGTACAGATTTTTGTTGATGCTAAACTCAATGGAATAGGTCCTGAAATAAATACATATAACCTACACATCAGAAAATGATGATAATTTTTGGTGAAAATCTACAAATTCATGGTCTTTGAGCACAACCTTGTCAGAAATAAGAACCGGAAACTCTGCCCAAAATAATGGTTTGTTAAAAAGAAAAAAATTAGAGGATGTCTTGCTTTGTAGTTGAAAGTTGAATTTTTTAGGCCACTCTTAACGCCCATCCCCTCTCTTCCTCAACATCTGCTCTCAAGATAGTTTGAATACTTTCCCAACCTCCACCTTCACCTGAGATTGTTGGATGATGCCACAAAATCTGTGGGCTTGGATGACATATGTATAGCCAGCTTGAAGCTGGCCATAGAGTATTAAAAAAGTATGTTTTTCACAAGGGTCACCATGCTGAGTGTCCCTTACTGTCAAGTTGCAGAAGGACATACCAATGTCCACTGGAAACTGCCTGAGACCAATAACACTCAGGCATTGCCATTCGATTAATATCCCATCATCAAACACAACTTTTCTACAATAGAGAAAGTGCACATATGATCATGGTGTTTATATAGCAGACCGAAAAAGCACTGAAACTGGAGTTTTGCAGTTGAGCACAGAGTGAGCCTGCAGCAAAGGAATTATAAAACTTTTTACCTTTAGTTGCTTTCTCTTTTACTTCATTTCTACATTCTTCAAATTTTGCCTTAAACTTCTGGGCATCTGTTTTTAAAGAAAAGAGCCAATACAAAAGCCGCAGTGATGAAACATAGCAATGGCTAGAACTGAAGTCATGTGTGAAAATCTTTAGCATATCGTCACCCCTCTAGCAGATATACCTGCTAGCCGTTTGTGTAGCAAGACCATTATTACATTATGTATGATGCTCGGAGTATATAAAGACATAAAGCAAGGTCTGCTGAAGCATAAGTAGACTAATGAGAGCACTCAGCAGTTACTACACAGACAAAAGATACATTGCAACTGAAGGGGAAATTGAGCATAGCAGTCAGATCACTTTCAGATTTGTTGGGATCTACTGGGAGATTCAATCAATTAATAGAAGGGATAGTCTGCAGAAATCTGATTTTTTGCCTGTACAACAGTGCAGCTCTCTGCACAGTACTACACACAAAAACACTAGCCAGCATTTGACAGCAAATTCTGGGTCAATTTTTATGGCTTCAATACCTCCATTCAAAAGGTCATTTCTCCCGTCTCCCAACATCTGCAAAACTTGTACTTAAGGCTGGGTTCACACAGGACGTAAATCTCGCTGAATGTCCACAGCAAGTTCACACGGAAATTCCGCAAGATTTCCGCAGCGGTAAGCCTGCTTCAAAACCGGCGCCCCGGTTTTCAGCGTGTATTCCGCCTATCCCCAGAGAGAGAAGAGAACCCGCAGCAAGAACTGTGCCAAAACTCACATGGCGCAGATTTGAATTCTGCGCTGCATGCCAGTTTCTGCGCAGCTTGCCCAAAGCGTGTGAACACGATTTTTACAAATTTCGTCCACTTTGCTTAGTCGCAGTTTTAAAAATGCAGGCGGAATTTCAGTGTGGAGGATTTGCACGGAATTTCTGCGGCAATTCTGCTCTGTGTGAACCCAGTCTAAGTTATCTGAAGCCAGTCTGGTCCCTGCTGCAGTCATGTGTGCACAAAGACTAGTGCAGCCTTCACTTGAATGGCACATAACTAGAGATGAGCGAGCATATTCGCAAATGCACATTACTTGAGCGAGTAGTGCCTTAGCCGAGTATCTCCCCGCTCGTCTCTAAAGTTTCGGGGGCCAGCGCCGGTGACAGGTGAGTTGCGGCGGGGAGCAAGGGGTAGAGTGGGAGAGAGGGATCTCCCCTCCGTTCCTCCCCGCTCTCGCCCGAATTTGTAGAGAAGAGCGGGGGAGATACTCGGCTAAGGCACTACTCGCTTGAGTAATGTGCCTTAGCGAGTATATTCACTCATCTCTACACATGACCACAGTAGTAGGACATTTAAAATGTAAGGGTTTTTTGTAAGAAGCAGAATATAACTCGCATTACAAACAGTATTTCTCCTACAAGGAACCATAATAGAGGTAGGTGCATGTGCTAGGCTTAACAAATCAGTTAACTTGTATGTGTGAATTGCTATAAATTTGTTTCAAGAGCCACATTATCAAACACTTCTTTAGAAGAGAAAAGCTTTCACCGTGTCAATTGTTTCTATCAGCTGTAACCTTTTTATAGTAAAGTGATTGCTTGTACCCCCATAATCTAACATTAACACACCATTACATAAAAACTAGTGCAGAAGTGGCAATGCCTAGCAAACAGGCTACAGCATTTAATAAGGCATGCTGCAGAATGAGAAAATGCAACCCAGAAACCTAACGACATCTCAAACCACAACAGTACATCAATTTATAAAATTTGTATTATCTAAGGTCACCATTAAGACAGTTGCTCAGTGCAGCAGCTCTAATTGAATGGCTTTGCAGTCACAGTCCCGCTGCCTCAAAAAATATATGTATATTTTTTTGCTTATACTTACCTGTTTCTTGTGTTCTTAGAGTCTGCTCCCAGCACTGTGAATGGGCATTCCCCACCATTCACTGATAATGAAGTCCACTTAACATTCACAGTGCAAGAAGCAGAATCTAAGAGTCCGTAGAAGAGAACCGGGACAGTATATACAAAAGACTGAGTCCAGAGTCAGCGGGGCCATAGCTGCAAAGCTATATAAGCTGGCCTGACTGACATGTGAACAGGACAGGTCGTCCTCTTGTTTTCACAAACTTTCGTTCTTATCCATATACAATATAAAATACTCACTCTCTGCATTTAAAAACCGAATGGCCAGTAATTCAGGTTTTGGTGCTTCATCTGCATAATCCGCATATGTATTCCAGACCCATGCTCTGTCACTCCCTGCATTGGGTTTCAGTTCCATTAATGGCGTCACTGGAAAACCAAAAAAGTTTTAATTTTACTTCTTTTCTAGAGATGAGCGAGCGTACTCGTTTCGAGTACTTACGCACCCGAGTACCGCCATTTTCGAGTACTTCAGTACTCGGGTGAAAAGATTCGGGGGGCGGGGAGAGGCGTGGCGGTGCGGGGGGTAGCAGCGGGGAACAGGGGGGAGCCCTCTCTCTCCCTCTCCCCCCCACTCCCCACTGCTACCCCCCGTGCCGCCACGGCGCCCCCCGAATTTTTTCGCCCGAGTACGGAAGTACTCGGAAATCGCGGTATTCGGGCGAAAAAGGGGCGTGGCCGAGCACGTTCGCTCATCTCTATTCTTTTCTATAGAAAGCACCATACATCCTCTATAAAGTAGTCTTCGGCTTCTGGAAGGAACCAAAAAGCAGAGAAGACAGCCGAGGGAGCACAGTTCTCAGATGAGTGCTGCAGCCCTTCCTTTTCAAGCAGTCAGCGTGGGTCTCAGCAGCAGAAGTCACACTGATCAATACTTTAAACACGTCTCTATAACGTGTCAAAAGTTAACTAAAAGTGCAGCTACTCTTTAAAGGGCTATTCCAGGCTATTTTTTGATAACCTATCCTCCGATTAGGTCATCAATAGTTGATCAGCTAAAGCCCATTTCTTAGGCCTCTGGATGATCAGCTGTTTGTGTGCCCACTGTCGGCAACAAAACAGTGTACACAGAGGAAGTAGATAACTCCGATCACTGTGTAGTGGTCAGTGCTGGTAATTGCAGGCACAGATACCATTAAAATTATTATAGCTACACCTGTAATTACCAGCTTTGGCCACTACAGTGTTCAAAGATATCTTATTCCGTTCCATAGTGTTTTGGCGCTGACAGTGGGCCCCCGAACAGCTGTCGGGCCCAGTGTCTCAAGCAGCCGATCAACTACTGACATACTCTGACAATAGGTCATCAATAGAAATGTCCTGAAAGCCCATAAAAAGAAGTTATGAGTAATGGGAAACAGAAAGCTAAAAAAAATAAGGTCAAACTGTCCATCCTCCTATAAAAGGGTTGTCCTTTAGCCCTTAAGCATGAAAAGGGTTTCACAAAACCCAATGATCTAATACCTTGCTGTCAGATTTTATTCTGGTTTTGCTGCACATTGCAACTATTGTTAAGAAAAGGTTGAAAATCTACAGCAAAATCAAGTCAAGTAGTCTAAAGGACTTTGTTCTTCATGTACTGAATAATGGAACACAAAATGAAGACTTAAAGCTATTTTAATGACAGCCATCTCCATCGCTTACCATAGTGATTAGCACAGATTTTCAGTGTCTTATCTCTCCTCATCAAGAGGCGGATTGTTCCCTTCTCCCTGTGTTTGAGCAGTTTAACATCACCAGTGCCTCGTTCTTTCCACTCTGGAGGGTCATTTTCAGAAGCAAATCGAAACAGCTTGGCTCTCCTGCAGAAAAATGCATTTATTTCACCGTCTCTACTCTGATAAAGTGACAGATAACAGAAATACATAAACTGGTCTTTTACAGTGCAAATGACAATGAAACCGATGCTGCAGCAGTTCCTGTATGCATTCCCAAAGGGGAATAAAGACAAATATTTAGACCGACTACTAGTTAGAGGTCAGTCCACAACTGGAATCTCTTCCTGCAATTATTAGTTTCCAACAAGACACTGTCTGGGTGGGGGGACAGGAATGCCCTTCGTGTTGGGGAAAAAAAGACAACGCAATACGAGCAGCAGATACGTTGGGTAAATGCAAAGAAAACTACCTTGGTCCACATTTGGGCATAAAGCTGACCAAAGCAATTAATTATGCATGAACTTATGAGCAGCCTCCAATTAAACATACATTTTAAATAACTCTTCTTCATCTTCTTCGAGTGTCTTAATCTCTTGCTCTGGCAATGAAACAATGGGTTCAAAATGAGGATCGTGATTGGTTTCTTCTGTGTTCTCCACAGAGGTCTCATGCTCCTCTTGGGGCTCCTGAAATGACAGAAAACTGACAATTAGATATAAAGTCAGAAGAAAAATCTTTACAAATATAGAAAGGCTATAGCTACAGAAATAACTGATACAAGTGTTCTGACAAACAGAAGCACAACATTTATTAAAGGGCATTTCCATATATACCAAATATCACTGCAGTCAACTTTTAAAAATATGATTCAGCTGTTTAATGAATTATTTTCTAATAGTTACTGCAGTAAACGTCCCCAGAGGTCGCTATAAAGGAGACCCAGAATAGCGGTTGTCTTGTGACACCTCCAAATGTGCCATTCAGGAGCCCGACAGCTCCTGTTGGACACAATAGCAACCATCAGATCCAGCTCAGCAAGAAACTAGATCACTAAGAAAAAGCTAAATGCAGTTTATTATACAATATATATATATATTTTGAATAAGACCCCATCTACTGCACTACGCAATTATCTATTCATTGCAACCTTGCACAACTATAGGGGTTTTTAAGCAGGTCATAGGCACATTCACATGAGCCATCTGTGTTGGTTCTTGAAGGGGAAGAGGGGGGAAGGTTGTGATGGAATTGTGCTGAACCAGTGCTCTGTCAACAAAATCTCAGCTGGTAACAAAAGCCATCAGTGCAGCGCAGCTTTAAGGGTTTAGAGAGCCACTAAATATACATTTATCTGAACGTCCTCTGCCATTTTTGAGCTTAAAATCTATAGTGACAATACCAAATGTGTGTCAATGTAATGCTTTGGGACTTATTCAATAAATGTTTACCCATTGTTTAAAAAAATTAAAAAAAATAATTCATTTCACTTTTTTTATATTCGATAGGTGGATTTTTAATTACCGTATTTTTTGGACTACAAGACGCACCCGGGCTGAGACAACAGAAAACAGGGGAAAACGTATTAATGTCACTAATCTGTCCGGAGTAATATCAGGTTTTGTTTTTTGGTATTGTAGGGTAGAAGGCGGCTTAATGTTGATAATAGTATTATATTTTGCAATAATAAAGGGGTGGTAAAGCAGAACACCTGTCTGATGAGCTCCATTTAGTTTTCAGCACTGATAGAATGTCCACACGGACTTTCTCTCTGATCTGCAATCCTGTTTTTAGCCAGACATTCTAATAAATGCTGGTTTTTAAACATTACTGGTGCTCTAGGAGCATATACTGGCATATATCCTCCAGTTCACTGTGCATTCACTCGTACCATCTCTGTGCACTGGGAGTTCACTGTGAAAATGGCTCTCTCTATTCCTGACAGCAGTGATTTCCTCTTTCCCGTTATTCTCCATTCACTTGATCATCATCTCTCAGTGCTGAATGCCCTCCTCAGTAATGCTTCAGCTCCAGCTTATTAACCCCTTGACGGCACAGGAACGTAAGGTTACGTCCAGCATCGGGCTATGTATTAAGTGTTATCATGCGGCGATCTCCCTCCATACAACAAAGGCGCCAGCTGTTTCTTACAGACGACATCCGTTAGCAACAGCTCCTATAAGCCATGCAGCTTATCGGAGCTGTTACCCCTTTATATGTCTGTCAGTCCTGACAGTGGCATTTAAATCTCCCGTCCGATGTTCCAGGTCCCGTACAGCACTCCCGCGTTGCGATTACAGTAAGCCGTGAGGGTGTCATGGCAGCTGGGGGCCTTCTGAAAAGCCCCAGGGCTGTAATGGCAGAATGCCTATCAAGCCATGCCCGTGGGATGGCTTGATAGAATGCCTGCCTGATCACAGTACGATGTAATGCTATGGCATTATATCATACTGCAGGAGAGATCAAAGCATTGCAAGTTATCCTTTCTGGGGGCTAAAAAAAGTAAAAGATTAATAAAATTTTACTAATTAAAAGTAATAAATGTCTTAAAAAAAAAAAACCTTTGCTATAATAATAAAGGTGTCTAAGTAATAAAGCAAAAATATATTTGGTATCACTGCATCCGTAAAAGTCTGATTTATCATAGTAACGCATTATTTAAGCCACATGATGAACGTCGTCTCCAAGAAATAATGTTTTGAAAAGTGATCAAAAGTATGTACTCCAGAACTACAGGACGTCCTACATAAAATAGACCGCAGAACTAAGTCGACGAAATTTTTTTTTTAAAGTTATAGTGGAAAACTGTCAAAAGATGGCGCCAGAAAGCAATTAAAAATTTAAATATCCTTGAAATTCAGATAAAACTAGCACAGCAAAAAAATAAATGTAAATTTGGTATAGTAGTAATCATATTGACCATAGAATAAAGGTATCCTGTCATTTTTGTTGCAGTGTGTACACAAGTAGAAACAAGATGTAGCCAAAGAGGCAGAATTGTTTTTTTTTCTATTTCACTCCACTACGAATTTTCATTTTTTATTTTTCATTATATGGCACCATCGAAAAATGCAACGCATCCTGCAAAAAACAAGCCCTCAGCAGCTACGTCGATAAATAAAAGTTATGATTTTTTAAAAAGGGGGAGGAAAAAAAATATGGAAAAAAGGGGGTGGCCCTTAAAGGGGTTGTCTTGCGGCAAACCTCAAAATTTTACCTTACCCCATTCCCCCTGTCACCCCCCTGGCATAAAATAGCAAAGTAAAGCGGTTTTTAAGCCGCTTGCTACTCACCGATCCGACGAAATATGAACTTTAAAAAATCTTCTGCCAAAGATGGCCGCCGGTCCTTTCCCAGGGATGCACTGCTGTTTTCTCCCATGGTGCACCGCGGGTCTTCTCCCATGGTACACCATGGGCTCTGTGCGTTCCATTGCAGATTCCAGCCTTCTGATTGGCTGGAATCGGCACACGTGACGGGGCGGAGCTACGCAATGATGCGTAGAAGGGGGCGGAGCCAGAACGTTGCTCGTGCCGGACTGAAGAGAAGCCAGAAGACCCTTCTGCGCAAGCGCGTCTAAAAACGCCAGAAGAAAGCAGAATTAGACGGATCCATGGAGACGGGGACGCTAGCAACGGAGCAGGTAAGTGAATAACTTCTGTATGGCTCATATTTAAAGGGGTTGTCTCGCGGCAGCAAGTGGGGGTATACACTTCTGTATGGCCATATTAATGCACTTTGTAATATACATCGTGCATTAAATATGAGCCATACAGAAGTTATTCACTTACCTGCTCCGTTGCTGGCGTCCCCGTCTGCATGGCTCCGTCTAATTTCGGTGTCTTCTTGCTTTTGTAGACGTGCTTGCTCAGATGGGTCTTCTCCCTTCGGCTGGGCTCCGCCCCTTGTACGCGTCATCGCGTAGCTCCGCCCCGTCACATGTGCCGATTCCAGCCAATCAGGAGGCTGGAATCGGCACATGTGACGGGGCGGAGCTACGCGATGACGCGTACAAGGGGGCGGAGCCAAAACGCCGCTGCTGCCGAAGGGAGAAGACCCATCTGCGCAAGCGCGTCTAAAAAAGCAAGAAGACACCGAAATTAGACGGAGCCATGGAGACGGGGACGCCAGCAACGGAGCAGGTAAGTGAATAACTTCTGTATGGCTCATATTTAATGCACGATGTATATTACAAAGTGCATTAATATGGCCATACAGAAGTGCTTAACCCCACTTGCTGCCGCGAGACAACCCCTTTAAGGGGTTAAACAGCATGGCTTCGTCCTCCCTTGACTTACATGCTCTGAGCCTAAACCTCTTACTCCTCAAATTGGACTCATTATTTTAAGTAATACATTTACTGCATTAAAATGGGAAAATTAGGTTTTTCATCACCATTATGATAAAATAAGTTACATCCTGGTTATCAATGAATTATAGTGCCCCTCCTCCCACAGGATAGTTACACTCAGTCTACACCCCCCAGCATGTTTTAATTATAGTCACCCCATTACATACCGCTGCCCCCCGATATAGTTAAATACAGTTGCACCTCCCCACGTGCATAGACAAACTGCTCCTCTTTCTTCCCCTGCCCATGGGCATACCACTTAGCTTATCTTGGCAGCTGATGCAGAGAAGTCCCAGGACCCAGCGCACGTCACCCCTTATCTCCTGATGGGCAGCATATGCCAGCGGCACACGACCGGATTTAGATTGTAGAATCTGTGATTGTCACCCGCAGCATTCTGCATCATTTAGCAAGAATAGAAAATTTGCTTGTCTGCTTACACGTGCAGAAAGCAATTGCGTTTTCCGCTCGTTCGCGCGGGGGGCATATTTTTGCGCATATTCCTTCCATGAAAGTGAATGGAAGCCATCCGACCCATGGCCCTTCCGCAATTGACAGATGGCACTGGAAAAACAGTGATTTAAAAAGAAAAATCTGTACAGCGCATGTTTAACGGAGAGTGGTCCAGACTATCCGCAATACAGATAAATACAGGTTCCCGCGCACGTCGGTCAGCCGGCCACAGGGGCGGATTTTGCTGCAGGCTGCCAAATCCGGCCCGTTCGTGTGAAGCCGGCCTTAGGGTCAGGGGCTGATGACGAATCCCAGGACCGGAGGTCACCCCTTCAGCTCTCGGCAGGCCGGCCAATCGTGTAGCAGATGGGTTTGCTAAATGCAGCAGAAACACATTCACATGGCAGAACCGGTCACAAATGGCAACAAGACTGAAACCTCTTACCAGCAGTTGCAAAATCTAAGGTGCATGAAGCACAATTTGGTCGCCATCATTTACCCTGTATAGTAGAATTTCCACTGCAGAAAGCCTGCCCCGTGTGGCCCCGTGGGGATGTTCATGTGGGCAGAACCTGTGTAAGATTATTCTGTCAGCCTGAAGAGCAGCAGTTACGGGATGAATGTTAGGTGCTTAGGCCCCCGGCAGTCATTCTGTGTAAGAGGAGCCTATGGGCAGGCACATGAGCGTACGGTAAAATGCCGCGTTTTACCGACATGTGGAGCTGCGATCACCACGATCTGATTGTGTTCGCCTGGGCATGACAGTAGCTCACCCACGCCGTCCTGCACCCGCTTCCGTGTTTTGTGTTTTTTAAACTTTCCATTGTTTCCTAGCAACACGTGTCTAAAACACGGCACATACACAATGTAGTTGAGGATGTAGAGCGTTCTCATTTGCACCCATGGAGAATAGTAAGACTATTGCGCATAATACATGGTAAAATAGAACATGCTGCGGGGTTTCTGTGAGCGCATTACATGCAGTGAATATACACAAGTGTGAAAGGGTCAATGAAAATCAATGTACGTTCACTGACTCCACCCACTGTGTATATTGCATGCATGATAGGCAATAAAATAACGTTGGTGTGAGCCTTCCCTAAGGCCTCATGTCCACGGGCGGATCAGATACTGCATGCGGGAGCCCGCAGCTGAATCCGACCCTGCAAGCTCTCTACTTACCCGTCAGCGGATCGGACAGCTTCCATTGACTTCAATGGAAGCAGTCCATGCAGGAAGTGCAGCAGAATGGAACATGCTGCGATGTTTTATGCAAATCAAATCTGCATGCTTTAATTAAAGGGGTTGTCCCGCGAAACAAAGTGGGGGTATACACTTCTGTATGGCCATATTAATGCACTTTGTAATGTACATTGTGCATTAATTATGAGCCATACAGAAGTTATTCACTTACCTGCTCCGTTGCTAGCGTCCCCGTCTCCATGGACCCGTCTAATTTTCAGCGTCTAATCGCTAGATTAGACGCACTTGCGCAGTCCGGTCTTCTCCCTTCTGAATGGGGCGGCTCGTGCCAGAGAGCGGCTCCTCGTAGCTCCGCCCCGTCACGTGTGCCGATTCCAGCCAATCAGGAGGCTGGAATCGGCAATGGAACGCACAGAAGACCTGCGGTCCACCGAGGGTGAAGATCCCGGCGGCCATCTTCACAAGGTAAGTAAGTCGTCACCGGAGCGCGGAGATTCGGGTAAGTACTACCCGTTTTTGTTTTTTTATCCCTGCATCGGGTTTGTCTCGCGCCGAACGGGGGGGCTATTGGAAAAAAAAAAACCCCGTTTCGGCGCGGGACAACCCCTTTAAAGCTGCGGGCGCCCATGTCTCCCTATGGGCAGCTTGAATCGCGGATGGTCCACACGGGTTCATATGAGGCCTTGGCCAGCAACATGTGATAATACTCAAGCACAAAAGTATTCTAGAGGCGACAACTTGAAGCCTCCTGCACACAGACGGATTATTGCTGCGGCATCTGGAGCGGGTGACCACCTCTGGGCTCCGCAGCAATAACCCTCCTTAGCTGCGATGGAAAAGTGATTCTTCTTCATGCACACGAGCGGAAACCAATTCTGGTTTACTCTCGCAGAAGGAAAAAAAAATTATCGCAGAATGCCCTATTTCCCTGTGGTTTTCGCACGGATGGCTTTCATTGAAGTCAATGGAAGACGGTCGGCCGTGGTTTCCATGGGAAAAATTATGTACTGAGCATGTCTGACGGCCAGCCATGCGGACCAGGCACAGTGCAGAGGAGCTGGAAGAAGACAGGCCCGTGTGAACGCCGGCGAAGAAGACAGGTCAGCAGGGCCACCCTCCCGGTCAGGGCCAGATTCTGCTATGAGAATCCAGACGCACCGTGTGCAGGCGGCCATAGTGGCTGGGCAGAACCACTCTGCCAGCTTTCATGGCTGCAGTAGAGCCTGATGATGAAGAGGCCTCCAGCATAACTCCTCTGGGCAGCCAGCAGTCCTCCAGGACACTTGTGCCCTGTAGGAGGCAGCGGGCCGCAGGTCCCAGCAGATGAATGGACAGTCAGTGTTTGCACCCAGTTGTCCACATGGCCCCCTGTGAAGCACCAGTGCAGCCGGCAGGGAGGGGACAATGGGGCCCTTCTTCCACTGGTCAGCTGACCCCACTTGGCCAATGCCCTGGCAGCTTCCATGTGGCCTGCACTTGGCGGCTCCTTCTTCGGGAACACCAGAGCCAACATGTCAGTTAGCACTCCAATGTCCAGCATGCAGGGAGGCGGCAGCCGCAGCCTGGCGGGATGTGAGGAGCAGCCTGATAACAGCGGACAATAGCCTACACGAAGGCGAGACTGTAGAAAGTTGAGTAGAGCCGTTATCCCGCCTGCTGGCTCTCGCCGCACACCCACCGCCAGTCTACGAGCCACCGCCCTTCCGTCATCCCTGCCCATCACCCGGCGTTCCCCCGGCCATGACGAGAAGTTTGGCTGCGGCCCCCGCCCCAACACTCGCCGGCGGCCCCGCACACAACACACCGCTCTCCTTCTTAACTCAGTCGGCAACTACACCGTGGAAGCCTCCAGAAGCCGCCATATCTACCTTGGTGTCGGCCATCAGGGGGAGGATGGAGGCGGATTACGCGGCACGGCTCGGGGTTGCAGGATGTCGCTCTGGGTCCGCGGTTTCGCGCTGTTTTTTCTCCCTCCCACTAGCAGCACGTAAACGCGTGCGTCACGCCGCAACCTCCAGCACTTATAGATTACGGAACGTCACGTCGTGCCGTTACCAATATGGCGACCTCAGGGACTTCTCTTTGACGTCACATCCGCTTCCGGTGCACGCTTGCTTGATTTCATGCATGTTAAAATGCAGAATAAAGAGCCCCGGCGAATCCAGCGACGAAGTACAGCACTGCCTGAGGCAATTATGTAACATTAACATGAGGTTTCGGAAGTTCATAGCTTCCAGTAAGCGGAAGTGATGTCACTACTAATGGTCGATGACGTCACCAACATGGCGGCTTCCATATAAGACGCTCATGCAGTGTGGAGTGGAAGAGGTAATTACCGCGGCTGATAGACGGGTGCCGCATGACTTGGACTTCGGCTTTTCGTGAGGTTGCTCTCTGCAGTAGTGAGCGGTGTAGCCTATGTACGAGCTGTCTACCTAATGTAGCCTCAGCAGCCTGGATAACAAGCCTGCATGTGGGCTAAGGGTGGAAAAACTCTCCTCCGCATTCCACTGCTGCGGCTTATCTCCCCGAGGGCCAAGGAATTGGGTGCATTTCAACGTGACTGGCCGATCCTTCTCTTTCCAACATCTGGTGGCGGAGTATCTCCACTTTACACCACACATATCAAACTTAGGGCCCGCGGCCGAATCCGGCCCACCGCCTCACTGTATGTGGGCTGCAGCAATCTAACAGGTATTCCACTAACCCAGTCTGCAGGTCCAGCAGCAGTGCAGAGTCTGTGACCGCTGACCTCTCCCTGCAGCGTGTGCTGTCCTGTACGCAGCACAGATGTTGAGGGGAGAGGTCAGTGGTCACAGACTCGGTATTATTGTATCTTGTCACCACCAGGAAGTTAGGGGTTTGACAGGGCTTGGATGCAGGAACGACCCTGTCACACACCTAGCTGCTGATTGGGTGAGTTATGTAAGGTCCTAACAGCAGCGTCTGTATACATAGTTGCCTGGGCTGGACGGTTAGGGTTAGGGGTTGGTGTTCATGTTAGGCTTAGATGATTAGCTCTAAATACTTGCATGTTACAGGGGTAACATGGAAGTGTTTACAGTGAATAATCTAAGCCTAACATCAACCCCGAACTGTCCAGCCCAGGCAACTATGTATGCAGACGCTGGCCCCCTGCACTGAGGGTCACATGCCGCCGCCCCCGAGCCTTCTCGCTGCTGCTGGTGGATTACGGACGGCTGCCTCTGCAGGGACCGGAGGCTTACCGCTGTCCTCCCCTGCTGGCTCACCTTGTGGCTCCTGTAGATGTAGTTGCCCTCTTCCCCGCCACAGCTCCTAGGTGTGACGCTCTCCTGCCGCCCGTGCCTCAGCATGTGCTGCTACCAGCGCGACCAACGGCCGCAAGGTTACTGCTGTCCTCTTTTGCCGGCTGAGCCTCTTTCTCCGTTACATCTGGTTGCACTCCTCCCCGGCATAGCTGCAATGTTTGCCACTCTCCTGCTGCCTGTTCCTCAGCATCTCCTGCCGACCCGTCCAGCGGCCGCAGGGTTACGGCTCTACTCTTCTGCAGGCTCAGCCTCTGCCTCCTCTGGATCTCCTAGCGCTCCTCCCCGCCACAGCTCCAAGGTTTGCCACTGTCCTCCTATGAACGCTGCCTCTGGAAGCTTTCTGTCCTTCCAGGACCTGGACGCCAGCCAGCTGAACAGCCAATCAGCTACAGGGGGCGTTACCAGGCTGTCAGTCTTGGCTCCACCAGTACTTCCTGGTGGTGATAAGATACAATAATACCCACAAACTTCACATTGGCTTTCACCACCGGAGCTGCTGGAAATGCCTATAGAGATGCTGCCTGGGACTAATATCTTAATCACATTATTTTGGGAGCCAATATAGAGGTCAGCATTACTGCTGGGGCCACTATGGAGGGTCAGCATTACTGCTGGGGCCACTATGGAGGGTCAGCATTACTGCTGGGGCCACTATGGAGGGTCAGCATTACTGCTGGGGCCACTATGGAGGGTCAGCATTACTGCTGGGGCCACTATGGAGGGTCAGCATTACTGCTGGGGCCACTATGGAGGGTCAGCATTACTGCTGGGGCCACTATGGAGGGTCAGCCTTACTGCTGGGGCCACTATGGAGGGTCAGCCTTACTGCTGGGGCCTCTATGGAGGGTCAGCCTTACTGCTGGGGCCTCTATGGAGGGTCAGCCTTACTGCTGGGGCCTCTATGGAGGGTCAGCCTTACTGCTGGGGCCTCTATGGAGGGTCAGCCTTACTGCTGGGGCCTCTATGGAGGGTCAGCCTTACTGCTGGGGCCTCTATGGAGGGTCAGCCTTACTGCTGGGGCCTCTATGGAGGGTCAGCCTTACTGCTGGGGCCTCTATGGAGGGTCAGCCTTACTGCTGGGGCCTCTATGGAGGGTCAGCCTTACTGCTGGGGCCTCTATGGAGGGTCAGCCTTACTGCTGGGGCCTCTATGGAGGGTCAGCCTTACTGCTGGGGCCTCTATGGAGGGTCAGCCTTACTGCTGGGGCCTCTATGGAGGGTCAGCCTTACTGCTGGGGCCTCTATGGAGGGTCAGCCTTACTGCTGGGGCCTCTATGGAGGGTCAGCCTTACTGCTGGGGCCTCTATGGAGGGTCAGCCTTACTGCTGGGGCCTCTATGGAGGGTCAGCCTTACTGCTGGGGCCTCTATGGAGGGTCAGCCTTACTGCTGGGGCCTCTATGGAGGGTCAGCCTTACTGCTGGGGCCTCTATGGAGGGTCAGCCTTACTGCTGGGGCCTCTATGGAGGGTCAGCCTTACTGCTGGGGCCTCTATGGAGGGTCAGCCTTACTGCTGGGGCCACTATGGAGGGTCAGCCTTACTGCTGGGGCCACTATGGAGGGTCAGCCTTACTGCTGGGGCCACTATGGAGGGTCAGCCTTACTGCTGGGGCCACTATGGAGGGTCAGCCTTACTGCTGGGGCCACTATGGAGGGGCACCTTTATTGCTGGGGCAACTATTGCTGCTAGGGGCACCTTTATTGCTGTGGCCACTAGGGAGGGGCACCATTACTGCTGGAGCCACTAGGCAGGGGCACCCTTATTGCTGGGGCCACTAGGGAGGGGCACCATTACTGCTGGGGCCACTAGGGAGGGGCACCATATACAAAAAGGTAAGTATTAACTTGTTTAGTTATACCTTTTTATCTGAAAATTCCTTCTCTTCCGGGTAGGCATGTGATCTTATAGTGAACAACTGGGAATTACTTGTCTTTTTGTTCTTTCCAGGAGTCACTACTTAAGTCATCAAAATATCCTGTGTGATGATGAGTTTCTGTCTGCCCACTACCCGTGAAGAGGCTGTGCAGTACAGTCCGCATACTATTATATATACTGCTGATGATTAGAGGTTTCTGTCACACAATTATAATGAAAATTAATAAGGGGTATGTCCTGGCCATCGCAGAGTGAGGACGGGGGGGAGGGAGAGCCAGAGGTAACTGCGAGGGGGGTAATGTTGCATGCACAGAGAATACCTAGTGTATGCAACTCAGCTACGTCAAAGTTAGTACCTGACAACTAGACCGCATGATCTCTACTATAGAGGCGTCCATGGAAGCAGATTCTGCCCAGGTTCTTTCCCACCAGCATTAGATGGATTCTCCTGCAGATCATATTAAGAACCTCTATAGAGCCGTCGAGGTGTCTGAGAACCGCTATAGATGCAATATAATAGAATTTTAGGCCTGGCCAAAGTCTCGAGTTCAGTGAATGTGTTTTTTATTCTTCAAACTATATTTGGTAAAATCCTGGGGTGTCTAATTGGAGCAGACTTGAAAATCAAAGGGCACTGAACCCTAAAGGCTATGACTCACTCCATCCTTGTGACGTAATATGCCATCTCCAACATTATCATACCAAAGAAGAAAATATGCACGAGGTGCATATTGTCAAACAAATCTGTCATCAAGGAACTAGTTGACAACTGTACAGTGATCTGTCTGGAGCTACTTTGGCCCAACCGCGATCTCTTGAAACCTTTGCTGGAGACTTGATAGAGAGGAATATTCCATACAGCTCGGGTTTTCACACTACTAAGAGCTCCAGCACTGAATGCAGAAGTTTATTCCATGCCTTAACGCTGATTTAGACACATCGATTCTTGCTCAAAAATCGCTCAAAGCCGTCTTTTGAGCGATAATCGTTGGGTCGAACTGCACTGACATCATGCAGTTTTCGTTAACTAGTTGCTGATCGTTTTCTTTTAGCATGCTTAAAGAACAAGCAGCCTTATTAGGAGTTCACAGCAGGATACAGTTGATACTATTGTTTCAGCTGTATCCCGCTTCGTGAACACAGCCGGGGTATGAAGAACACAGTGGTGTAGCTGTGCTCTGCAAACCCTCACAGAGTGCACAGCTGTATACCAGCTGAGCGCTCTGTGAACAGCTGTCCAGCTGTGCTATGCATACCCCGCTTGGAGCGCTCAGCTGTATAACAGCTGAGCACTCCGAGCAGAGAACGGCTGGATGCAGAAGACAAGCGGCCCGGCTTGTCTTCTGCATACCCCGCTCAGAGCGCAAAGGGATCGCTCAACGTTTTTTTGAGCGATCACCTTGCCTTGTAAATGCACACAACGATTATCGCTCAAAAGACGTCTTTTGAGCGATAAAAGTTGTGTCTAAACCAGGCTTTAGAAAGAGCTAAAAAGAGGAACTGAGAACGTAGTGGGATCAGAACACTTTGAAGAAATATGTAGAATTTAACATGAGACATAGGGGACTTCATCAGAAAAATTCCCACCACCATGTTCTCAGCAGAATTCATGGAAAAATGGAATTATAGTTTGACTACTTCCTCTCTGGCACTTATAAAAGTAACTGTGGAGTACGAACAAGACCAGCTCAAAACTCTTAAAAATGAGTATAAATCAATTTGTTCCGAACACTGTTGGATTTCAATAAATTCATACGAACTCTCACAGTTACAAAGCACTTTTGGGGTAAGAACAATGAGAATCAACATGATGACACCACATCGTGTCATGTTCATCAGATTATTGATAATGAATATAAAGGGAAGAAATTTGCAGAGCAGGTGTTATTGGATATACAGCAGCTAGATGTAACCTCCCAATGATTGTTCACAGGAGCATTGGCCCCTATTCTTCATTCTGAAGCCTCTCCCTGGATCTTCATGTAATTCTGTAGTTGCATGTTTCTAGTTCCTTCTTATGCTTTACTGATTAGCCTTCGGCTCTGCTTTAGCTTGGTGTCTGCAGGAGGGGTATAGCTGGTAGGAGGAGCCATCATTTCTTAAGTTGGTGTCTGCCTACTAGTGGCCGGTGTCATACCCAAGGTCTTTGCTGTTCCTCCAAGGAACAGACGAGAAAAGAGATTTTACGCTGAGTAACAAAAATCTTATCTGACCTACAAGCAGAAAAACTCAGTTTGAAAATTGGGAACTTTTCAAAATTTTCTGTAATCTTTTTTATTAATAAAGACAAATTTTATTGATGAAAATCTACCACTAATATAAAGCACAAAATGTCACTAAAAAGCATTCTCAGAATCGCGTCAATAACTAAAAATATAAAAAAATATACCGTATATTACTTCACAAAGTGACAGGTGTTGGGTTTTAAAAATAAGGCTCTATCCTTAAGCCCGAAATAGGCCATGTCCTTCAGGGGGTTAATCACCTCCAGGACCCTATGCACTTCCTGTGCAATGTGGGGGGCTCTGAAGTGTGTGCTTAAGGATATATTTATTAAGCATGGCACACGCCTTAAAAAAAGACTGCTCTTGTAAGTTGAAACCGCTCTTCTCTCGGTTACAACACCCTGAGTGTACCCATGAACTGCTTACATCTATGGCTGCGGAGCTCTTGGGGATGAAGAAACACATTCATACAATGATTGGGCGCTCAAACACTTTAATGAACACTCAGATTAATGTGGGAAATCCATAGTGAAGATGCTTCATACCAAGCCTCATCACCTATATTCCTAGTATAAAGACGTCTGGAGGCTCTTCTACTCATAGTCCTTTGGAGATTGCAGATGTCTTTATAACCTATAGGGATTTGTAGAATATCCATAACCATTACGTGGATATGCCTGTTATGACCTTGTAAGAGAAGGTGGATGCTTCTGTATCTCAGACCAGCCTTCCCACTATTCTAGAGGAGATGGCTAAATCTTTAGGATATGTGAGGGAATTGTGGCAGGATATTCCGCAGAGAACCCCACCTCGACTTTCTGGTGTGGATCTTCACACAGATTTTGCCCTGTCAATAGGCAAAATCCACATAGGAAATTTTTATGCAAAAACAAATATTTCCATGCTGCAATTCTGCATGCTAACTTTGCCCATTGACGGGGCAAAATTCGCGTGCAGATCCGCACAAAAAAAACGCAGCAGAAAGCTGTGGATTTGAACTTTTTTTTTTTTTCGGCGGAATTCGCAGCGGAAAATTTTGTCACGATTACACTGTGAAGATACCCTAAGATGACCTTTCTATGGAGGAGATTTTGGATACTGTGAAGCCAATGTCTCCTACAAAGAGTTCAGGGTCTGATGGGTTTATGTTAATTTCTCAGCTTTCTTCCTTTATACTCAGGCTTCATGTTAATGGGCGGGTTGGATTCCGTATGCGGGAACCCACAGCGGAATCCCACCCCACCGTGGCCGAGGACACATATTTACCTGTGCGGGTCTCCTGCGTCCTGTCTGGATCTTTTTTCTTTTTCACTGCGGATGCGCCGTTCAGCGCACTATGCCATGCACAGTATTTTCTTTAACTCCTGCGGTATCTGCAGGCTGTCCACAATTGAATTGCGGCTCGGCCGCGTATCAGACGGCTTCCGCTGACTTCAATGGAAGCCGTCCGTGCAGGATCCGCAGCAAAATGGAGCATGCTGCAATTTGTTTTCTGGACTGAAAGGTCCACATAACAAATCTGCATGCTTTAATGCATTTGCGGACGCCCATGTATCCCTATGGGCGGCTTGATTTGTGGATCTTTCACAAATCAAATTTGCCCGTGGACATGAGGCTTAAGGCCTCATGTCCACGGGGAAAATCAGATCCGCTGCAGAATCTACATGGAGAATCTGCAGCGGGTCCCTCCTGCCCCGCGGACATGAGCGCCGAAAATAAGAATTTAAAAGTATTTACCATCCGGCGCGGGCGGAGAAGATCAGCTGTTCCTCACGGCCGGATCTTCATTTTCGGCCGGCGGATGAATTCCTGACGCCGGCGGCACGTCGCCGGCACGTTGCCGACGTGCCGCGCGCATGCGCCGGGCACATCCGCCGAGCCGAAGCAAGGAAGATGCGGCCGTGAGGAACAGCTGACCTTCCCCGCCCGCGCCGGATGGTAAATACTTTAAATTCCTATTTTAGGTCTCCCGCGGATCCGGACGGCTTCCATAGGCTTCAATAGAAGCCCGCGGGAGCCGTCCCCGCGGGAGACCCGCACGAAAATGGAGCATGGTCCGGATTTTTCCATGCTCCATTTTTTTTTAAATCCCTTTTATTGACGATCCGCGGGTATTTATCTACCCGCGGGTGGTCAATGCATCCCTATGGGATGCGGATCCGCATGCGGGAGATCCGCTGCGGATCTTAAATCATATTTTGCCCGTGGACATGAGCCCTTAGGGTTTTTAATAGTAAAACTCTAGGAAACCCTTTCTCCAAGCTGGCCTTAGAAGCTCACATCTCCATGCACCTTAAGCCAGGCCAAGATTTATCAGTTTGTGGGATCTACCTTATTTCATTAGTTGTGACATTAACCCCTTAGTGACCACGTTTTTTTCCATTTTCGTTTTTTCCTCTCCCCTTTTAAAAAATCGAACTCCTTTATTTATCCTGCGATGTAGCTGTATGAAGGCTTGTTTTGTGCGGGACAAGTTGTATTTGTCTATGGTACCATTGAATGTACCATACAATGTACTGAAAAACTTTTTAAAAATTCTAAGTGCGGCTAATCGCAGCTGTTGCCGCCGGGTGCCAGCTGTAAGAAACAGCCAGCACCCAGCATGTATAAGGGGAGGTCGCCCCGCGGTCTCCCTTCATACACATCCTGCACCTGCAGGATGTAAAAACACGATAGGCTGGTCACTAAGGGGTTACATTTTTTTCCAAAATAAGTGCAGAATGCTTGCAGTAGGTGCTCTCATAACTGATTCATAAGCATCCAGTAGATTTTACTAGGGAAAGAGAGGTAACAGACAATATCATTAGGACCTTGACTCTGGTCTGTCGTGCTAAGGCGAATAAACATCCATGTATTTACTTTCTATCAATGCCGAAAAAACATTCACTAGGGTAAACCAGGGGTTCTTGGTGACCATCTTGAGACAGCTTGGGATCGGAGTGGGCCTACAGCAAAATATTTTGTCTTTTTATATACTAGTCCCTTGGCTAAAGTTCAGGTGAATGGGGTTTTAGCAGACTTTTTCAAATTGCCCCCTTTCTCCTTTATTATATGTACCTTTTAGAACGCCTTGCCAGTGCTCCTTGAAATTCAGATATCTGAGGGTTGAGCGTTGGTTGTTATCACAAAGCTGCACTGTATGCAGACGACCTCCTTTATGCATCGACCCTTGGATCTTGTTGCCTATTATTATAAAAGAGTTTGAATGTTTTGGACACTTCAGCAACTTCAAGTTTAGTTATTCTAATCAGAGGACCTTAATGTCTCTCTCTTTACCCTTACTGTTCAGCACTTGGATTCCAACTTTCCCTTTTAATGGTCTTTTCCTCATATTATACTTATTCCGGGTACAAAAGCCATGAGATATAGCTTCCCTTTATGATTTAAACTTCACTTCTATTTTCCGGAAGACTCGGTGACTAGGAGGGTTATTCGAGATAGTCCTTGTCTTGATTTGGAGGATAAATGCGCTAAAGATGGATGTTTTACTTATTTGTTTCAGATGATACATTTCTTTACCCTCTGTGTTTTGGTCACAGTTGGTGGCTGCTTTTTCTCTATTTTTCTGGAGTAGAGACAAACCTTGTATAGCCATGATGATGCTTACACAAGATAACTCTTGGAAGCACAGGACTTCTGGATTTGGGCATATCCCCTCCCTAGGCTAGCTAATTGTTTCCACCAAGGCCCTATTAAACAGGGGGTGTCTTTAGAGGAAGATATGAGCCTAGTACCACTTCATTCTCTTCCCTGGTTAAATGCTTCCCATAGGCCTTAACATTCTGCCTTCTGCTCCTGCTGCCTTTAGTCCAACATCTATGGGATCCGATCCTTAAAAAAATGGCCTCTTTCTTATAGATGAGGTTTGCTTACACCTTTGTTCCACAATCCTGCTTTCCACCCTGGAATGAGTACTTCATGCTTTTTAGGGTTGGTGAGCTAACCCAAATCAGGCATACTATGCACAATGGCACTTCCCCTCTCGATGCAGGATTTACGGGTCACATAGTGGATCGTCGGCTCTCCTGGCTGTCCAATGACCAACTACACTTGGTTTTGGATAGTTTATTCTCATTAGTTCTCTATCTGATGATGCTACCTAGGTTTGAAACCTTACTCAGACTGAATCGCCAACCTGCTGCGTATCCCTTCTATATGGCTTGCTTTTGTCTCTGACTACACTGGGCTATACCCTGTTCCTTGATTGTTGGGCGAGTGACTTAGGGGGACAACTAGATGACTAGGCCAGACCAAAAAATTGTACAATTTCACATGCACTGACAGTTATTTTTTGCGCTAAGGAGAACTATAAGCTTTTCCAATGGTACCACTATCCGGTCAAAGTAACACTTCTTTGCTGATATGATCTCTGACGTTTGGTGGCAGTGTATTTCGAAATGGGTGATGTTCTTATATGTCTAGTGAGAGTGTCCTTAAATCCACACTTTTTGGGATCTCGTCATGGAGACATACCACAAGGTAGCTAATATGCTCCTTTAGGCCTTCCTGTCTTTCTCTTGAGATTCTATAGAATAGATGAAAAGATCTGTCTTGTGCTTTTACCTGGTTGCAGCTTGATCTGTGATCCCTTGACACTGGAGATCCGCTGAAGTTGTGTCCATGACAGAATAGGTCCAGGAGCTAAATAACATTGGGGCACATTTACTAATACTGGCTAAAAGTTAGTGTAAACGAAGTAACTCCTAAATGCACCCGCTTTATCTGTTGAATTTTAAGACTGTCTAGTCTGTTTATAGCAACTTTTGGTTTAGTTATGCCAAAAATTGTGCCAAAATGTTGGCCAAATTTAAATCGTACCCCTTTTCAGACAAGTCAGAAAAAGTGTCTGAAAGTATCTAAAAACACCTAGTAAATGTAACTTTGTGAGGAAAAACAAAGGCCCTTCACTTTGTCCTCTGCTTCTATCTACTTGTATTGCATTTCAGACGTGCGCCTGTATGGTTGATATATAGTCTGACTAATTATTTTATCGAAACATTTTTTTTTTCCAGGACCAAATACAAGATGGAGGATTTGGGCTGTCAGACTGGCTGCTCGCATGATCAGGCACAGGGAGATGCCACTAAACTTGAAGAGGATAAAATAACAGATGTAGGTATGCTGGATAAGGAGGAGACAAAACCGCCTGAGGAGGCCGTTGAAGTGCAAGAAGATGTTCTAAAAACTGGAGATGGCGCAGTTTGCATGGAGGAGGAGGATAATGCAGCAGCACCAAGTGAGACCAAAGCTAAGATGTGTGATGGCTCAGCAGAGGCCAGTGATGCTGGAATGTATAGATATATTAAGGATGATCTTTTTACCTCGGAGATTTTCAAAGTAGAGATCCAAAACTTGCCAAAGTACATTGGCTTCAATGATGTTAAGAAATTCCTCGCCAAATATGGATTGAATCCTCATAAAATCAAACTCATGCAGAAACAAACATTTGCATTTGTGACTTTTAAAAGTGAGGAGGAAAGGGATAAAGCTATGAAAGTTATACATGGGGTAATGTGGAAGAACCGATTACTGACTGTCCGGCTTGCAAAACCCAAAGCTGATCCAATAATGAAGAAGAGGAAACAAGATGACGATGATAAGGAGCAGTCCCATAGTAAGAGGAAGACTCTGCCGGAGAACACTCAGGAGGTGCCGCTCAGCAAGCAGATTGCAGACGTCGTGACTCCTTTGTGGCAGCTTCCATATGAAGAGCAACTGAAGATGAAGGAACAAGAATGTGAAAATGTGCTGCAGAGGCTCACAAAGTAAGTCTTACCATCTATATTAGCTCAGCTAAACTGTTAAAGGGTGAATGCAGACGGCCGGGTCGGATTCTGACTGCGGGATGCGACCTGTGCCCCTGCAGTGACCCACGGCTTACCTGTCCGGCGTCTTCACTCTGTGCTGTGGATGTGCTGGCTGGCGCACATGCACGGTGCAGAGTCGGCACGTCAGCGATGACGCAGCAGTGTGAGGCTCGCACTAAAATAGGACATGCCACAATTTTGTTCCCGCACATGTTTTCCGCGATCAAAATTGCGTCTGTCTGCATGGGATAGCATTAACCTATGCAATTCTATGGCAGCATGCAACAGCGGAAATTCTGAATGAAATCTTGTCGCAGAATTTCCGCCCGTGCGCATTCAGCCATAAGCAGTTACAGCACAAATAGGGGTCTGTTAATACAGGGCAGAATGAGAACACTGGCCCACATTTGCTAATACTGGCTTATTTTATGCCAATGTAAAGGCTCTTTTACATGGAACGATCGCCGTTCAAACAAGCGAGAATGAACAATAAACCTTCAGTGTAAACGCAGCCAACAATAGAACAACAAATCATTCGCTTTTCGTTCGCTGTTCATTTTATGCAGATATAAAAATCATCGTTGGCTCATTCACTAATCGTTAGGTTTAAATACCATTTCATTTAGTCGTTCTCATTCACTTATACTGCAAATGTGAACAACTTCTCGTTTGAACGAGTCAACGATGTATTTGCCTTTATAAACAGGCTGCCTGAGTGAACGAACAACTTTGACATCATTCGCTCGTTCAGACGACAAATCATTTGGCGTAAATGGATCCTAAGTAAACTAAATTTATTAAAAGGCACAATCAAGTTATTTACACCAAAATTTGTGCTATTTTCAGGCTTTCTTAACAAAATTCAACTAAAGCTTTGGCCTCTTTCACACAGCAGTATTTTGGTCACTATGTTGCATTTATATTTGTTAACCAAAACGTGGAGTGGAGCCTGCACTAACAACTCCTAGAGGTCCTTTTACGTGCAAATAAAGATGATCAAGTATTAATGGTCATTTACACTTTATGCAAATAGATCGCTAAGGCTGGATTCACACAGGGCGGATTTGCCGCGCTTTTTCCGTTGCGGTTTTGCCGCAGAAGAACTGCTTCTACAGCAAAACCACTTCAAAGGTTAATTTGGGCTTGCAGATTTTTTTGCGGATTTTTGTGCAGAAAAATTTGCAAGCGTTTTTTTCCGTAGCGCTTTTTTACTTTTTGCAGCGTATGTGGTGCAGATTTGGCTGCGTCCATAGAGGTCTATGGACAAAAAAGAAAAGACCGGAGAATGAACATGCTGCATCTTTGAAAACTGCGCCACAGTTGCATTTCCGCACTGCGACTGTGCAGAAAAAATCCGCACTGTGAGAAGAGCTTTTTGGCAAATCTCATTTGTGCTGCATTGCACTGCAAATGCAGCGGATTTGCCGCAGTGTGGATATGCAACGGCAATCCGCGGCAAAACCGCAGCAAATCTGCCCAGTGTGAACCCTGCCTAAATGTTTCATTTGTTTGAAAAGAACCATTCACTGTATAATGTACAGATATCCGCATCTCCTAGGTTTGGCTAACAAATACTGCTACAAAATTCAGTGGTGTAAAGAGGCCTGTATGTTTTTGGAGAACGCGGACACTTGTCACTGCATATTTTGCGAGCAACAAGAAAAGTCACAAATTTTTGATTCAATTTGTTGCAGCTCATTATTTGAATATTTGTTTATTTTGAACAATTCAGACTAATAAAGTAAGTAAACTGCTTAGTCAGTCTGTATACGGGTTGGTGCAGACATCACAGGCCTCAGTAGTGCGCAGCAAGTGACTGCGGTCATTTGTGGCTCCATATACAGAGTGACTGTAGCTTCTCAACAGACTCGGCAGAGAGAACAGGAGCTGCAGCGACGGAGCTATGTGGGCTCAGGATGGGTGAGTATACGGTTTATTATTCTTCCTAATCGCTTGCTCATGTAGGGCTCATCCACACGGATGTATGCATAAAAGGCTGTGTAAACATCGCCGCATTTGAATTGTGTATTTGTTTAATTTTTCCCTGCTTATGATCGTGTATGGACTACATAATGTTACACACGCGGAAAAAAAAAAAACGCAAGTAGGGAAAACGACCTAGAGATGATGATCTTCCTGTGTTTTTTTTTTTTTTTAAATCAATAGCATGTTTCCTAGCAACATGTGTGAAAAATGCAACTGCTACACTAGTGCTTGCATATGCATTGCGTATTATACACACCTATAGAGAACAATAGGGCCCTTACGCGTGTAATACACGATAAAATAGAGCATGCTGTGATTGATTTATTTTATTTTTCAACTCCCTTTTTTTTTTTTTTTTTAATTGGCATTTAAGAAGATCATAAATGAGCAGGTCATAACAATCACAGAAAATCCTAGTCATAAAATGACACATTTTCATTACAGTAATGACATTGGCATTAGATATTCACATTAATTCTCTGTTCAGTGTTTACAGTGTATATATCTTACCTTACTCGTACCTATATCTTCCATTTTCCCCATTATTCCCCCCTCCCCCAATTCCCCAACAATTACTACAATGATGCAAAGGCAATAACATAAAATATATCTATAACATTCAGTCTTCCATGGTAAATCCCCCTCGCAGCCGTCTTCCCCCCAGTCCTGTCATCTAATCTTAAAGGAGATGTCCCGCGCCGAAACTGGTTTTTTTTTTTTTAAACCCCCCCCCCGTTCGGCGCGAGACAACCCCGATGCAGGGGTTAAAAAAACCACCCGCACAGCGCTTACCTGAATCCCGGCGGTCCGGTGACTTCAATACTTACCGCTGAAGATGGCCGCCGGGATCTTCTACCTTCGTGGACCGCAGCTCTTCTGTGCGGTCCACTGCCGATTCCAGCCTCCTGATTGGCTGGAATCGGCACGTGACGGGGCGGAGCTACACGGAGCCGCTCTCTGGCACGAGCGGCTCCATAGAAGACTGCTGAAGACCCGGACTGCGCAAGCGCGGCTAATTTGGCCATCGGAGGCCAAAAATTAGTCGGCTCCATGGGAACGAGGACGCTAGCAACGGAGCAGGTAAGTAAAAAACTTTTTATAACTTCTGTATGGCTCATAATTAATGCACAATGTACATTACAAAGTGCATTATTATGGCCATACAGAAGTGTATAGACCCACTTGCTGCCTCGGGACAACCCCTTTAAGGATTCCTAATTTATATCATTCTGGATGTAGTACCAGGACGTGCTAGTAAATTGGGTCATACACTCTTTGATTTCTTGAGGGTTAAGAAATTTTTCTACAAATTCTTTCCACTTTTTGAAAAATCTTTGGGCTTGGAATTCTACTCGTCTCTCTATTTCTATTCTATCCACTTTTAAAAGATGTTTTAATTGAAGTATAATATCCTTTAAACGCGGGGGTTTAGCCGACAGCCATTCATTTAAGAGGCACCTCTTGCTGATCATTAAAATAGTGTGGATCATTTTGGATTTTCTCGTCTGGTCAGGTAATTGGTGAAGAATAAACGTTTGTGGTGTCAGCTGTAAGAGCTGCCCCCTATATCCTGAATTAGTTTTTGCGCATCCACCCAATAATTTTGAATCTTAGGGCAGTGCCATATGCCGTGTAAGAAGTCAGACTTTGGGTGAGAGCATCTAGGGCAAGCTTGTAACCTAGCCAGACCATTGGGATTTTGTGGCTTGTCAAACCCATATATAGCGCCATGGATTATCTTAAAGTAGGTTTCCCTCCATCTCTCATTTGATCGCCTGCCTCACAGAGGTCCAAATCTCAATCATTTTCTCGGGTAACTCCGGATCCTGGAGCTCTCGTGCCCATTTTTTGAATAAGTTAGAGTTAGAATTGTTTTTTGGCCCCCCTCCCTCTCTGAATTTGGTAAATAATTTTGAGATTGAATGTTTATATGAGTAATCTTTTACCAAGATATCTATTGGGTTAAGTATTGCTTCCTTGGCTATGTCAACTAGTCTTTCCCGGAGGAAGCCACGTACTTGTACGAATGGTAGAAAGTGAGACGAAGATAAATTGTGTTCTTCGCATAACTCTTTAAAGGTCTTATATCTAGGACAATCTGATTGGATGGGATGGTGGACTTTCGTAATCCCCTTGTGCTGCCAAATTTCTATTTTCCCTCCCTTCCTTAAATTCTGGGTGTTGCCACAAGTCCATATGCTTGGAGATCTTAAACGGTAGACCGTAGGCTTTGCGAACTATTTTCCAAGCTGCTATAGTGTCCTTTGCCATAATAGAGTGTTTACATTCCAATGGAAGACTGGTGTAGCTTGTATGCAATAGGGCGTTTATGAGAGAGTTACGTCAAAATGGTTCTGAAACAGGCAAACTCTCCCCCCATGCAGCTGGCTCCCTAATACCTCTCATCATTAGCAAAAAATCTTCTCCACCCTCCCACATCTGGAACAGAATGTCCATGACAATATATGTAATCCTAAAAGGCCCTAAAATGTCACAGTGAGGGTTCTAATGTAATCTCTAAAACATAACTTTTATTCATCAAATAAAAAATAAAAAGAATTCTTAATCTCCAAATCCTAAATTCTAGACACATGAACAAAATATATATATAAAACCTAACCCCTATCTAAAAGAGGGGAAAGCAATAAATGAACTGCCTAGGCAACAAGGTATTTCGTATCAAGGATACCAATTTTCTATCCCTGTGTTCAGCCGTATACAGCTTATGGATAGAGAGAGAATACAGGTCAGTTCACTAAATTGATGTTCCCAACTTAGTTGTATTGCTGCGGCTATTCAATAGGTAGGGAACATATAAAGCCTCCGCCTTTATGGTAGGTGCGTTGTTCCTCCCATTGATATACGCTGCCTAACGTCTCAGAAAGCCATATGTATGAAAGCAAACACGCTTTCTACGGTTGATCCAGGATTTGAATAGAATCAAATGGCTTGCTGACCTCTTCAGTGTAGCTAAAGCTCCACACAATTTTTTGTGAGCTATAGCCAACAAGAGCAAAAAATGCAGTACACCAAACTGCCAAGATAAATTCTGCCGTGGGTTCAACGCGTTTCCGCTACAATGGCGTAGCCTCATCAGGAACCACTAAACTTGTAATCAGATAAGTCAGCTCTTGCTATTAAGTCAATCCCAAAATAGGGAAAATGACTTCAAATAATTGAAGGAGATAGACGATCCTATCACTAGGTAAGACAACTAGACCAACCCAGTTTCCCTCAGCCTTAAATTGCAGGAACAAAAATAATAAAGTGGCACCACCAGCCTCTGTGGTAGGCTGGCAGCTGTGAAAAATCTTCTCCACCCTCCCACATCTGGAACAGAATGTCCATGACAATATACACTACCGTTCAAAAGTTTGGGGTCACCCAAGCAATTTTGTGTTTTCCATGAAAAGTCACACTTATTCACCACCATGCGTTGTGAAATGAATAGAAAATAGAGTCAAGACATTAACAAGGTTAGAAATAATGATTTGTATTTGAAATAACATTGTTTTTACATCAAACTTTGCTTTCGTCAAAGAATCCTCCTTTTGCAGCAATTACAGCATTGCACACCTTTGACATTCTAGCTGTTAATTTGTTGAGGTAAGCTTGAGAAATTGCACCCCACGCTTCTAGAAGCATCTCCCACAAGTTGGATTGGTTGGATGGGCACTTCTGGCGTACCATACGGTCAAGCTGCTCCCACAACAGCTCAATGGGGTTCAGATCTGGTGACTGCGCTGGCCACTCCATTACCGATAGAATACCAGCTGCCTGCTTCTGCTGTAAATAGTTCTTGCACAATTTGGAGGTGTGTTTAGGGTCATTGTCCTGTTGTAGGATGAAATTGGTTCCAATCAAGCGCTGTCCACTGGGTATGGCATGGCGTTGCAAAATGGAGTGATAGCCTTCCTTATTCAGAATCCCTTTTACCCTGTACAAATCTCCCACCTTACCAGCACCAAAGCAACCCCAGACCATCACATTACCTCCACCATGCTTAACAGATGGCGTCAGGCATTCTTCCAGCATCTTTTCATTTGTTCTACGTCTCACAAACGTTCTTCTTTGTGATCCAAACACCTCAAACTTGGATTCATCCGTCCACAACACTTTTTTCCAGTCTTCCTCTGTCCAATGTCTGTGTTCTTTTGCCCATCGTAATCTTTTTCTTTTATTGGCCAGTCTCAGATATGGCTTTTTCTTTGCCACTCTGCCCTGAAGCCCAAAATCCCGCAGCCGCCTCTTCACTGTAGATGTTGACACTGGTGTTTTGCGGGTACTATTTAATGAAGATGCCAGTTGGGTACCTGTGAGGCGTCTTTCTCAAACTAGAGACTCTAATGTGCTTATCTTCTTGCTTAGTTGTGCAACGCGGCCTCCCACTTCTTTTTCTACTCTGGTTAGAGCCTGTTTGTGCTGTCCTCTGAAGGGAGTAGTACACACCGTTGTAGGAAATCTTCAATTTCTTAGCAATTTCTCGCATGGAATAGCCTTCATTTCTAAGAACAAGAATAGACTGTCGAGTTTCAGATGACAGTTCTCTTTTTCTGGCCATTTTGAGCGTTTAATGTGATGCTCCAGAAACTCAATCTGCTCACAGGAAGGTCAGATTTGTAGCTTCTGTAACGAGCTAGACTGTTTTCAGATGTGTGAACATGATTGCACAAGGGTTTTCTAATCATCAATTAGCCTTCTGAGCCAATGAGCAAACACATTGTACCATTAGAACACTGGAGTGATAGTTGCTGGAAATGGGCCTCTATACACCTTTGTAGATATTGCACAAAAAACCAGACATTTGCAGCTAGAATAGTCATTTACCACATTAGCAATGTATAGAGTGCATTTGTTTGAAGTTAGGACTAGTTTAAAGTTATCTTCATTGAAAAGTACAGTGCTTTTCCTTCAAAAATAAGGACATTTCAATGTGACCCCAAACTTTTGAACGGTAGTGTATGTAATCCTAAAAGGCCCTAAAACTACAAAATTAGAAGAAATTGTACCTCTCGCCCCAAACTACAAACTCAATTTCTTGGAAGCGTTAAATCTTTATAAACTACAAAATTTCCGGATCGCTACCATAATGCACTAAGAGACCCACCATGGTTTGAAACCTATCTGTCTTTCCCCAGACCTTGTAAAAAAGTAATCTCTAAGCCATGTAAGGGAGTACTCCTAGACTCGGCCCTGCACAAGCCGTGGTACTTAAGGGAATGGGAAAAAGAATTAAACATCCCCCTGTCTAAAGAAAATACAGACAAAATCCTAAGCAAAACTCATGGTTTCGCAAGATGTATCCGCATTCAAGAAAAGTCTTTTAAACTTATTACGAGATGGTACAAAACTCCCTATAAACTATTCAAACTGAATTTAACACCCTCCTCTAGCTGTTGGAGATGCGGCCACCAAGGGGGCACCCGCCTCTGCATTTGGTGGAATTGCCCAGGGATAGATCCGTATTGAACAAATATTTTGCCAAATCAACAAAATCTATTTGACCTCATTAAAATGAGCATCTGAGGAGGTATTACTGTGGCAACCATCTAAAAACTTTACACCAAGAAGACTCCCTGCTAACAATCCTATTATCTGTAGTCAAGCTACTCCTCCCTCTAATGTGGTGGAACAAAGAATCCCCTTCACTAACCCAATGGAAAAACAAAACACACCAAATATACCGCCTTGAGGAAATACATTTCTAACCATATGGTCACCATGGATTGATTTTAAAAGATAACCAGAAGGTCTCAATAATATAAATCTGATACCCCACTTCCATTCAACTCAAACACATCCCCCTCATCCATTGAGGGTTTCACATACAGTTATGGAGGAAATAGCTCACAAATAGGAAGTCTTCAAGTCAGAATCTATTAGGAACCAGTGTAGTTGACTCTCTACTAGAGATGAGTGAGTATACTCGTTTCGAGTAATTACTCGATCGAGCACCGCGATTTTCGAGTACTTCAGTACTCGGGTGAAAAGATTCGGGGGGCGGCGGGGGGAGGTGTGGCAGCGCGGGGGGTAGCAGCGGGGAACAGGGGGGAGCCCTCTCTCTCTCCCTCTCCCCCTCACTCCCCGCTGCAACCCCCCACTCACCCACAGCGCCCCCCGAATCTTTTCGCCCAAGTACGGAAGTACTCGAAAATCGCGGTGCTCGGGCGAAAAAGGGGCGTGGCCAAGTACGCTCGCTCATCTCTACTCTCTACCCCTCCCACCCTTACCTCCCCCCCTTTTATTGGTTTATAGGTTACTGTTTTTATGGTTATTGACATCATCATTGTCTTATGATGTGCTTAAAAGAATTAAATATTTATGAAAACATTCATAGCCATTTTAAACTGTGACAGATTGTATCTTCTGCGAGACCTGAATGTCTCAATAATATAGCCCAATGTCCATGGGCAGATTTGATTTACGGAACCCACGCGGGAGGTCTGCAAATCAAGCTGTCCATAAGGATGCATTAGCATCCACAAAACAATTAAAAGCATGCGGCTGCCATTTTCTTCCCGGCGTGCAGATCGCACGCATGGGGAAAAAAACGCAGAATGCTCAATTTTCTGGGGATTCCTGTACAGCCAGCCTCCATTGAAGTCACTGTGGATGTGCTGCGGGAAAGCAGGAGAGTTGAAAAAAAATGCCCTCTGCATGCGCGCGGCACGTCGGCCGTCTAGAAGAAAGAAAATCCGTCTGGGCCGGAGAAGACCCGCACCATAGCCGGGCAGGTAAGAAAATATCCATGGCTGTGGGCACAGGTGGAATCCATTGCGGGATTCCACGCTTGGAATCCATGCTTACCCATGGACATGAGGCCTAAATGTACGTTTCTTCCCGTATGTTTAAACAATCTGTATAGATATACTTCTCAGACATGTGTTCTATTTAGCATTTCTTAATAAAAAGATCTGCAAAACCCTATTAAAATCGATGGGAGTGTTCCGTGATTAGCGCAGTGTTTAAAAAAAGGGGGCTGTGTGAGAGCGGCCTTATTAATGTGCATACATTGAACGTTTCAAGACATGTTTGTTTGTATTAGTCTGATTTTTTTATTTTTCCTCACCAGGGAAATTGGAAGCAATAACAAGGCTCTATTACCATGGCTATTTGTGCAAAAGCAGAAATACAATAAAGTCTGCTGCCCCTTGGAAGAAATAAGGCCTTCCCCAGTTCAGGTAATTCTTCTTCATCTCATATGACTTTGCTGCGGACCAATACAACAAAAGGTGAATAAAACATTGGCAGAGCGCACCCGCTTCTATGTGATATACATGGGGTGTCCTGGGTCTGAATTTTGGAGGTGTCCTATCCCTGCGGAGTAAACATCCTGGCCGGTTACACTGCTCATCTTGCAAAGTTCTTCAACTAGCAATACACTGAAAATGCATGTGCCAAGAACAAAACTCCCGTTCATATATGCCCCATTAGGGCATGTGGACTTCATAGAGTGGGTTCTTCTTCATAGGACCCTACTCTACGATCCAGAAGGAAAGTTTCCGTTCTCGCAGACTGGGCCATCCATGTATTTCAACATAGCCATTCATTGCCATGTCATACTGCATTTACCCTGCAGCAGCTACACTTGGGAAGATGCCTGGCTGGCCACAGCTTACCCCGGTTGTTTGCCGGGCTGTGGGACCTGGGGTGATGAGCTGTTTGCCCCATGCCTAGCATAGTGAAAGGAGGTGGTCTCTGATGGAACAACCTATAGCTGGCCCACTAGTCCCTTTTTTTATATGGATGAAAGGAGATGAGTGGCTGCCTGACACTTCCAGCACCACTTATCAAGAGGTAAGAAAAAGTTTAATCCCTTTTTTCTTTTTTTCCCCCCATTTTGAAAAATGGTAGAGTAAGGCTCTATTCACATCTCATTTTCACCTCCACCCAGGAATCCCGTCAGGGTGTCCGTTGAATATCCTGAAAGCGGAACTCCTTGACAAAACCTCTCAGCCGTTAAAGAAAACTGCTGAAACACAGACCAAGAGGAATTCTGTGCGAGAAAGAAAAGCACAGACCTCTATCCTTTTCTTCCTGACACAGAATGTCAAAAACTGATGTCTATGCCCACCGTAAGGCTTTATCCAAACATGGTAAATTCATAGAACAATTCAAGTGGATTCAAAAGGCCATCCACATGTAACAGAAAATTTCCACAAAGAAATTAGAAAACACTGTGATTTTTCACATTTACAGTGTGCTCATTCTGTTGCTTACATGCTGTGGATGTTAACCTTTTGCACTGCAGAGGGTGAAATCCATGGTGAAGTCCATAGCAAAGTCTGTAGCAAAATCCACTGCATGTGTACCTGGCCTACAGCAACTATGTGTGATAACCTGAGCAAAGAACTCCTCATACCTGAGCTTCCTGTGACTGTGTGGGGAGATAGTAACGTAGTATGCTAGGCTGAAAAAAGACAAATGTCCATCCAGTTCAGCCTGTTTCCACCCCCCCTTGTGGATGCAGAGTAAGGGGGAAAAAAACCCAATGAGGCAGAAGCCAATTTGCTCCGTTTTGGGGGGAAAAAATCCTTCCCAACTCCATAATGGCAGTCAGAATAATCCCCGGATCAACATTTGAAAAGTTCCTACCTGACTCCAAGTCCGGCAGTTGGAAGATTCCCGGATCAACAACCCTTCTGGTATTTTAATGTCTATAATCTGTAATATCATAGCGCTCTAAAAAGACATCTAGTCCCCTCTTAAACTCCTTTATCGATTTTTACCATCACTACATCCTCAGGCAGGGAGTTTCACAGTCTCACTGCTCTTACAGTAAAGAACCCCCTTCTATGTTGGTGATGAAACCTGCTTTCTTCGAGACACAGAGGATGCCCTGTTGTTACTGTTGCAGTCCTAGGTATAAACAGATCATGAGAGAGATCCTTGTATTGTCCCCTAATGTATTTATACATAGTTATTTGGTTGCCCCATAACTGTCTTTTCTGGGGTGAATTATCCCAATTTTGATAGCCTCCCTGGGTATTCCAGTCCTCTCATTCCATGTATTAGTTTAGTTGCCCTTCTTTGAACCCCCTCTAGCACTGTAACATCTTTCCTGAGCACTGGTGACCAGAACTGTGCGCAGTTTTCCATATGGGGCCTGACTAGTGCCTTATATAGTGGTAGAATAATGTTCTCGTCCTTCGCCCCTATACCTCTTTTAATGCACCCCAAGACTTGATTTGCTCTTGCAGCAGCTGATTGGCATTGATTGTTCCAGTTAAGTCTACAGTCAACTAGTACCTCCAGGTCATCATGCCAGAACTTTTAGGGCAGAAGCAAAATTGTCCAAAATGAGCTTCAATGTTAAACTGTGTTGTGCTAATGTGCATCTGTAGTGCATTTTCAAGTGAGCTTCAGCACTACTTTATGTATAAAGTATGTAATACTCTGCGATATTTTAGTTCTTTTCATAAGTTGTATTTTATTTCTCTCAGACAGAGTATAGGAACAAATGTGAATTTCTGATTGGTGCTGGTGCAGATAACGAAGACAAGACTGTCGGATTTCGACTGGGAAAATACAAAGGAGGAACTTGTGCAGTTGTGGAGCCATTTGATACTATTCACATTCCCTCTGTCACCAAGAAGCTTGTGAAGGCTTTTCAAGATTATATTAGGTAGCATGAATATTTTAAAAGGTTTAAAGGTTATGTTCACACTGGCTTTTAAGGTCAGATTCACATTGGATATTTCCGACATGGATATGACAACTGAGCCTTGCGAGGTCTGCTGTGGATTTTCATATTTTTCAGTCAATAGGGCAAATTCATTCAAATAGATTTTTTGTTTTCTCTTTAAGGTTTTACACAAAAAAAAATTCAGTCCAACAGTAGTTATCCATATTTGCATAGAACTTGGAGAAGTGGGTGTAAAGACCTGTATATTTGAATGGTGGAGGGCGCTAGAGAGAGTAGTAATGTAGTTTCACTTGATGTTACTGGGGAGGCCATGTCTACACAAAGCCACTGGAACCCTGTGAGCACTGTCTCTTTTGAGATACGACTCTGGAACATCTGGGATTAGATACTTCATGAGCAAGCCTAAAATTGTACCTCATAGACTGATTTTCCGGGTCTCCTATACATGCATTTGCCACAACTGGCTGGTTCTGAAGCTTGTCTAGGAGTGTAGACTTCTGGTTAACTCAGATAATTGCTGGGTCCAGCTTCGATTCAATAGTCTCCATCTAGAAGCCCATTTTCTACAAATCCGGATATATAGCAGAGGTTTTGGTGCATAATGTTGTCACCATGCCTTTCACAGCTCTGGCTACACAAGAGAATACTGGTCTCAGTCAGTATTGCTGCCGGTGGGAGAGGTAAGGGGCGCCAGTGGAAGCGGCTCAGCCTTATCATGGTACTACGAGAGGTTGGCTTATGAGTCCATGGGGTGCTCTGATGATAGTGGAGATGGCGAATGAGCTGCCCTTTGTAGTGCTCTGAAGCTGCCAGGGAAGGAGGCTGTGTTGGCATTGCTGCATTAAGCTATTTTCACATGGGTGAGTGGTATATCAGGCTGTGAATCACTACCCGAAATAACACTCGTCAACATGCAATTTTCCCCCGGATGCTAGGCGTTTTTATCTTAAAACCGCCTCCCGTCACTTTGTGGAAGTAGAGCTCGGGGAGTGTCTCCCATTGTTTTCAACGGGGAAACCTCGCATCGCACAACGTGTACCTAGCATGTGCTGCAATGCTGCCACCAGCCCCATTGAAAACAGTGGGCAATACGAGGGCACACTCAAAGATAGGATGTGCCGCAATTTGTTTCCCGCATCTAACCACTCATATTCATGCAAGATTTGTGCGTCCAGCAAAGCAAAAATCTCGTGCGATTTTCTTGGCCATGTGAAAGCGGCCTCAGGCTCCCGATTCAGCATTGCGAACATTGTAATGCTGACTGTCTTTCCTTCTTGGAGTGTCCTTTGTCCATCTGCAAGAGGCTCTATTGTTTAATGGACAAATGGGTTGTACTTTGAAGTCCTTGGTCAGTGTTATAGCTGTTTGTAAGGTTGAAATGCCTGAGAGAAGTGCGGAGCTAAACAGCAATGCATCTGCCATGCCCAATCGTGCACGTGCGCCCTATAACATTGTTTTCTAGTTTGAAGGCAGTTCTTTTTTCGTATAGGGCAATTCTGCTCTACAGATTACATTTCAAGTTCATTTTAGGAAGGGTGGGAGTGGGGGTTTGTATAGATCAGTTATATCCAGCTAGCCTTATGCATTAGCCTGATGTTGATAGACAGAGAAATACCGAATGCAATATTGTCTTTTTATTTTTTTCATGGCGCGGTTCACGATTGATGCCCATCGACACAAAAATGTTCCTGTAGTAAAGTATACGATCAGTTTTGTCATTAGTTTCCTTCCAACGTGTTTGTACTATGGGGAGGTTGGCCTCATACATATCTGTCTTCATGTACCTGTCTGTTTATTGCAGAGCTTCCCCATATGTAGTCTACAGCCCAGAGTCCTATGAAGGCCACTGGAAGCAGCTTACTGTCAGGAGCAGCAGAAAAGGTCACGTCATGGCCATAGTGTATTTTCATCCGCAGGTATACACTGTTTCCTTTGTGTGCTGTTACAGTGTATAGGCTATGCTTTTTATATAGAAATAATCATTTTTCCACAGAAACTGAGCAAGGAGGCTCTGGCAGAGTTAAAGACTTCCCTAGCAACGTTTTTCACAGATGGACCAGGAAAGGATAGTGGGATCACCTCACTTTATTTTGTGGAGGAAGGACAAAGGTATGTTTTTTAATACTGACATTCTCTTAATTTATGGTTTCTTTGCTAATCAGTCTTGCTAAATTTACCTGAGTTGGTTTTCACTGTAGCATTGGGAATAGACTACAAGCTGTCAGTTAAAGGCAATGTGTCATCAGAAAATGACCTATTCTGTAAATCACATTTTTGTGTTAAGACATGTTTTAAGAATTTTTTGAAACATTTTTTTTTGGTCACAATTAGAAATGAGCGAACACCAAAATGCTCGGGTCCTCCTCATTCGAGTCGAGCTTTTAGTAAAATTCAAGAGCTCTTTTCAAGTAACGAACCCCATTGACTTCAATGGGAGACTCAAGCATTTTTGTATGGGACCTCCCGGTTGCCGAGCTTTTTTTTTTTTTCCCCTGTGTTCGTTCTCTCTCCCAGCCACAAACGTCTGTTGACGTTCGCAGCGGGGAGGGGCCAAAACTGGGGCGGGGTCGAACACAGCGTGATGCTCGCTCGAGTAGCGAGCACCATTGAGTATGCTAATACTCGACTGAGCATCAAGGTCGGAAGAGTACGTTCGCTCAACTCTAGTTACAATCTATATATTTTTTTATAAATCCTAAAATCCTGCATTTTTCACACTGACTACAAAGCCGAATACTAGTCTGCAACTTCCTGATCTCCAGAGTAAGTTTTGCAGCAGTCAAAGGAAATACCTATATATAGATAAGACAGGATCCACCATTCAAAATTGGTGATACGCTGTGACTATCTACTCCCCCCACGTCCCTGCAAAATGACCTCTGCACAAGTCACAGAGCATATGCCTAGAACTGTCTCCCATACAAATCAATGGCCCCTATACTGTCCATTGTGTGAATGGCCCATGAAGCTGCTGTAAAGCATATCTTCTAAATGCTCTTAATGCTGTTAAATGTAGCTCAGAAAAGACGGCAGCCCCCATAGTCATGTACAGACAACAGAACAAAAACTTCTACAGTCAGAAAAAGCACAATTGGAAAAATGGAAAATGTTTCAGTATCTGGTCTTAATTAATCCAAAAATGTTGGTGATTAGTCCCTTTAACATTCATTGTAATGATAGTCAGGAAAGAGACAGTGAGATGGGAAGAGACACATGGCAAGTGGACTGAATTCACAATGAGGGCTGATTCACACTAGAGTTTATCCTTCGTTCAGGCTTTTCGTCTCTCTGCTCTATTTCTGGAGAAGAGAGATGGAATTAAATGTTTCCGTTTTTACCGCCAAAGGTTTCAGTGGGGTCTTTTAAAAAAAACTGAAAGCTTTCCGTTTGCTTCCTTTCTCTTAGGTTTCTGTTTTGTAAATGGAAGAAATAGCTCAGTCTGCAGCACTATTTGTCTCATTAAAAACGGAAACCTAACGGAACAGTTTGCTCTCCATTTTTTTTTTTTTTTTAAAACCCCATTGAAATCAATGGTGATGAAAATGGAGCCTTTTAATTCCGTCTCTCTACTCCAAAATGGAAAAGAGAAACAGAAAGCCGGAATGGAGGTTAAACGCTAGTGTGAATTAAGCCTTAGGCCGACTGCAGATAGGCGGAAATTCCGCGGCGGGATTCCCTGCAGAGTTTCCGCCAGTACACGCCTGCATAGGATTGCATTACAATACGCAATCCTATGCAGACGGCCGCAGTTTGTCTGCGCGAAATCACACGCAGAAAACAAACCGCGGCATGCTCTATTTCTGTGCGGGGCTTGCAGAGCCCCGCACAGAAACGTCACTCCCTGGCCGCCGGCTGCCAGCTGTACACTATAAACTGGTTTCTTGTAAAACCTGTCAGTCAGTTCATGGGTCAGTTACAGCAGGAAAGGCGTCATGCCACATATAAAAATGTACTGCCGGGAAGAGCGAGTTTTAAGTTGTCCTGGAACCTCTTATGAGAACTTAAATACTTTTATTCTGTAACTCAGCTCAGCTGTCTGTGTGACCAGCACTGCTTCTGCTTGTAATGACGACCGCTGGCCATGGGGACCTGGTTCACATCACTGTCTATTCAGGAACATTATAGCTTTTTTTGACAGCTCTCTCTTCTGCGGCTGCTGCCCAGAGAGCAGTGGGACTACAGTCAGTGGCGGCAAAGAGCTGTCAAACAAAGACTATAATGTTCCCAGATGGACTCGGCTCATATCACTGACAGCAGCTCGGTCCCAGCAGCTCTGCCCACACAGACGTCTGAGCTGAATTACAGAAGAACAATCATTACTTGTGTTATAAAAGGTCCAGGACAACTTCAGTCTTCCCCATTCCTGGCTGTACATTTTATATGTGACAATTTCTCTCCAGCTGCAGAATCTGTCAGTAAGTAGGACTGATGGGTTGTGCAAGAAATTCAGACCTCCAGCTTAGGGCTCAGTCACACGGGTACATCGGCACCCGTACACAGGCGCCGATGTGCCCGTGTGACTGAGCCCTTCCTGCGGGAAGAAGACGGCCGTACTTCAAGACGGACGACTCCCCGCAGCGCTGAAGAAAGAACACGAGGGGTAATGAAGCCGGTCACATGTTCTTTCTCCCGGCGCTGCAGAGAGACGTCTGTCTTCCTCCTGCAGTAACACGGTTGTAAGAAGGCAACGGGTAAAAACTTTTAATTTAGTTCCAATTGCAAAAATTATTTTAGTGTACAAATATATATCCTTTAAAAAAGGTGACCACACACTGATTTACAGCAATTAGGTTTTTTTTTACTAAATAGAAATAACTTATTTTATAATGGCTTTGCATGCACAGAGCTATATGACTTGACTATGGTGCTTCAGTCAGTGGAACGGGAGCAATAAATCTTATACGTTGGCAATGTTTTTCTTGCAGAAAATCCCCAAGCCTGGAAGACTTACCTGTGGAACATGTGACTGGAGACCACTATATCTATGAAGAACTGCTAGGCTTAACATTTCGGATTTCACCCCATGCTTTCTTTCAGGTAGAAAATATGAATCTAGCTATTGTAAAAGGGCATCGAAGCGTACACCAAGAGTGCCACTAATCATGACACAGAGGCAATTTATGAAAACAAGTGCAAAGGAGTATTGAAGTTGTTGCTCATTGATGTTTTACTGTGCGAAACAGCCCCAGAATATTAAGAGCTGAAATATTAGTTGTTGTAGGCCACTGTTCATATCCGTGAGGGGAGATAAAATTACGTACCTAAGTCCCCCGGGACCTTACTCCAGTTTCGACGCATGCGCCCATCGCTAAAATGGCGGACGCAAGCACAGAGTCTGGGGAGGGCCTGCGAAAATGTTCAATCTCCTTGCTCCTGGCTACTAAAGGTAGCCGGGAGCCTGGAGCAGTTACCAAGGGCCTCAGTGAGTGGTCTACGATCACGTGATCACTGTTATCCAATGGATAATGGCGATCATGTTAAAGTTTAAAAAAACAAACCTGTAATGTAATGCTCCTTTCGGTTTGGGCCCGTTGTGCATACGGACATAATATTAGGGCCACAATGGGTATGTTTCTGAACACGGGACAAACGGGTATCCATTTTGGGGTGTAAATCCTCATTTTCATGTGCACTATAGAAAAAAAACTGCCTTTAAAATGACATATTTGCAAAAATATGACATTTTATTTTTTCTCTTCTAAATTGCATTAACTCCTGAAACAAAACTGTGTGGCCAAAATACTCATGATACCCCTCAATGAATATATTAAGTTTGTGAATACAGTTTGGGAAAGCACTTTATTTAAGGCTTCTTTGCACTTCAAATTTAAAACTGAGTGGAAGATACCTGTAGATCTCCTATTCTTATTAATGCACCCACAGGTTAACACACTTGCTGCAGAGGTTTTGTATTTAGCCATTGCAGACTGGGCTCAGCTGGACCACAACAGTACTGTATTGGATGTTTGCTGTGGCACAGGAACGATTGGAATCTCTTTAGCAAAGGTAAGTTACTCATGATATTAGTGTAAGTGGGGTAAAGATAACACCTTTACCTAGCATTTTTGGTCATATAGGTGTCACAGATGGAGGTAGGAACATACTCTCTTAGCCAGAGTACATAGCTGCTAACAAACAGTGAGTCTCACTTACGTGGACTTTGCTCATCCATATATTGTCAACTGTAACTTAGTATGCTCTTACACAGAACAATTATCGTTCAAACGAGCAAAAGCGAACGATAATCGTTCGGTCTAAACACGACCAATGACTGAAGGATGAACGAGAATCTTCACACTTTGTTCGTCGCTCATTTTATGCAGGCCTAAAAATCATTGTTTTCTTGTTATTTAAAGAGCAATCATTCAGTCCCTCTCATTCACTTGTACAGGGACTGAATGATTCTTGTTTGAATGAGCCAACGATGCACTTGCCTGTCTAAACAGGCTGCATGAGTGTGAACGAGTTAGCGGTGACGACACCAGCTCGTTAAAACAAGAATCGGCTCCTCTGAAAAGGACCCTTACTTCCCCTGGTGATAACAGCTGCTAAAGAGAGTTTCTGAAGTTTGACCCAGTGAGCTGGCCACAATTTAAAGAGTAACTACACTTACAGATGTCATAGAGACATGTTAAAAGTATCGATTAGAGATGGTTCCACTGCCGAGACCCCACTGATAAAGGGCCTGCCGCACTCACCCAAGCACTGTGCCCACTTGGCTATGTTTTTCTGGTTTTCGGTTGCTTATGGCCTCCTGCACACGAGCGTTCCGGATTCCGCTAGCGGATTTTCACGCGCGTATGGTACCTAAATGTGCTTGCGGATAGGTGCGGATGCGTGAAAAATCACGCGCGGATATACGCGGATGTGTTGCGGAAAAAAACGCGCAGAAAAACAAGCAGACACCCCTTATTGTAAACCCAACCCCTAGAGAACTGCCCATTCCTTGGAAAACAGCTTAAAAACCAACACCCAGACTCCGTTTTGTCCCTCTTGCTTGTGCGAGCACCATTAAATTATTGATGTCTTTGTGGGCATGGTTGATCCATGTAACTTTTTTCCGGCGCTTCTCCAGCGTGACTTTATTTCAGTCACTGCAAAAAAATTCACAAGAGGAATTCATTACTACACATTTTGCATTCTTACATCCTGCATTGGCAAGAAATACTACCTATCTCCCTCTACAAATTTGCCTGTGAAGCTCTGCTGTGTGTTGGGACGCCTCCTACCATGCCTACTTCCTGTAGTCATAGCAACCAGTGACTCCATCTGCAGCTGCACTGCGGATGTACTGCGTGAAAAAACGCACCCATTCACTTGTATTGGAGGCTTCACGCGCAGAATCCGACCCAAATTAGAACAGGTCGCAGATTTTTTTCACGCGTGTGAAAAAACGCGATACACATCCGTCCGTCTGGGGACAACTGCGGATCCTCATAGGAGTATATTGGCTGCGGTCTGGGGCAGATAATGTGCCTAAAATAACGCGCTGGAAATTCCGTTCGTGTGCAGGCACCCTATGGAAGTGGAAGACAGACATGTGGAAGTATATAGCGTTTTCTATAGCCCTTCATGTGGGCCGTCTCCAGCAGCCTGAGGCAGCCGAAAACCTTTGAAGTTAGCCGAGGTGGCACAGTGCTCGGGTGAGCATTGCAGAACCCTCATTCTAGCAATCCGCGGGGGTCTTGGCAGGAGGACCCCCCCTGATCAATACTTTTGAAGTGTCTCTATGACATGTCAAACGTTAGCTGAAATTGCAGCTTCTTTTTAAGAAGTGGAATTGATCAAACAAGCCCTTTAAAAGCTGTCAGATGTCCATAAATAGTCTGAGCAGTCAACCCAGTGCATCATTCAGGCCAAGTGTTGGGCTGAGGGCAAAGCAACCTCTACTGGTGATTAAAACTACGGCTACATCGTATTTGGCTGCAGTACAGATCCTGTAGCCAAAGTGTGTAGTGTGGCCCTGCTTCATCATAGAGTAGTAGAAGTCAGTGCGGTCACTTTGTGTCTCACAAGTTGATGCAATTGTCGGGTCATGGCAACGTATGAGCTGCAATGCAACAGCATTGACTTTGATTCATGGCCAGTCTTAGCTATGTGCGGTCATTCAGGGCATTGGTCTCCAACTTGTAAGTCAGCCCTGCACTGGGGAAAGTGAGAGATTATAAGGGGGAAGAAATGTATGCTGTGGGAGAGAGATATACTAACGGGAGGGGACATATATACAATAGAATGAAAAGTTATATACTAGGGGAGAGCGAAATACTGTGGGGAAGAAACAAGCACCTCAGGGGAAGATATATATTGTGTGTGGGAAAATGATGTGTTGGAGCTTCAAAGCAGGGTACACAAATATGTCATAATATTTGGGTACCCTGCTTTGCGGCTCCAACACATCATTTCCTGCCGGACTTTATAGGGATCACGGATCCAGACTCCTTTTGGGAGCTCGCAACATACACCGAAAGGAGCCTCCCTTATGTGATAAGGTACACACAAGTGCTGTTGTGTTTGCGTTATTTGGTTCTACTGTGGGTGGGTGGGTGTGTGTGTGTGGGGGGGGGGGGGGGGACTTGGAGGGAAGAGATATACATTGTTGGATGAGATTACTGTGGGGATGAGATGGTGATAGTCTGCTGGCGGATGTTATTTGGGAGGGGAGATGTTGCTATGGGGGTAAAATGATGCTAGAGGATATAAACCATAGTGGGAAGAGGTGATGTTGGGGTTTAGAGATAATACTGGAGAGAGGTAGATAGATTGAGGAAGAAATGATATTGGGTGTGGAGAGAATTTTAGGAGAGAGAAAAATGAAACCGGGGAGAGAGAATAGTGGAGGATTCAGATGATACTAGAGGAAGGGGAGAGATGACACTAGAAAAACAAGAAGAGATGATATCTGGGTGAGGTGTACTATACAGATCTCTATAAGAGCAATATATAAAAACACTTAAGAAAATAAAACTTACAAAGCGGTTTTATTTCTCATTTTTACTACATTTGAGAAAATTTTAAAAACATTTTCGACAGCGACATCGCCTTTAATATTCTTCCTTCGATAATTGTGGTGCAGGAACTGCGGGTACCTAAATAATTTCTGCACAGGGCACCATCACAAAAAAGATTGTCTAAAGCAGAATTTTCCATGGAAAACATTTCATATTGGAAAGGCTCCTGGCCGCTAACCAATTGTTACATTTTTGTAAATGAAATGAGGAGTATGGTGAAGTGTCTGTGGATGGGAAGATATCTACCGTGTAGTGGTGCCACCAACCACAGATTTGTATGTTGTGAGATTGTTTTATGTATAGTTACACTAATAAGATTTGATTTCTTTCTCACCTGCTAAAGAAAGTGAAGAAGGTTGTGGGGATTGAACTGTGTCAGGAAGCCATTTCAGATGCCAAAGCCAATGCCAAGATCAATGGTAAGAGCCTTACAAAGTGCTGTTATTTGCACTTTGTCACTTTTCAGATTTTTTACGTTTTCTTCCTTTTTTCTTGTAAATTGTGCTATAATAAAAAAAAAAGTTCTATTTTGCCTCATCTGTGATTTCACACTTACACTTTTGTTAACATCATATTTTTTATTGGAATGTTGTGTTACTTGTTCAGCTTCTTCTCAATTCCTACTTTATGTCCACATTATTCATGTGCAGATGTCACTAGATGTCACTAGAACTTGTTGAGGAGCACTGTGTCACAAAGTATTAGGATTTTAATGCTCCATAAGTAAAATGAATAAGGCCGCTCACACTGGACACTTTTGTACCGTGATTAGTTTGGCGTTCAGTACACTGCGGTACAACGCTCCCATTGATTTCAATGGGGCTTTGCAGACCTGCGCTCAAACACAGAGTTTCTAGCAGCACGATTTTCTAGCACCGTCTGCTCTATTTTTATGCGTTTTAGCGCTTTTCATCGTACCTCACCACCCATCACAACGATGGGTATGTTAAACCGCTGTCAAACGCTGCTCGAATAATGCATGTGTAGGAGCAGCCTAAGGCCTCCCTCACACAGGCGTTTACAAAAAAAAGCAGTGGTTTGATCAGCGTTGGCATGCATTTTTTACAAAGTTTTTGCTGCTTTTTCAGCACAGCTGAAAACGCAGCCAAGCATGATAAAAAAAAAAAAATCAATACTCACCTAGCTGGCGCTGTCGAGGTTCCTGATGCTGCTCTCCGGAGCTCCAGGCACTTGTTATCGCTGACAACAGTGAAAGACTTTGAAGACCCTGCCTCCAACAAGAGATTGCTCTGATTGCCTGAGTCCGCTGAGTGTCAGCCAATCGCAGCCAGTCATTGAATGTCTGTGGTTGGTGCATCGACCGCCAGCTCTGATTGGCAGCGCTGGTGTTCTTGAACCAATCAGAGCAATCTCTCACTGGGAGACGGGGATTTCAATCCCTGTCACTAGCAATAGATGCTTTGTCGGCTTGACAAGTGCCCGGCAATCTGCCCTGGGCTCCGGAGAGCAGCGGTGGGGACCCAAACAATGCCAGCTAGGTGAGTATTCCTTGTTTTTTTAGGTAGTGTAGCTATTGCTTGCGTTAATCGCTGCCACAAACGTGCTACCAAGTTGTGCCACGTTTTCAGCAGTGATGAAACTGCTGCCTATTTATCTCAATGGGCGATGCAGGGCTGAAAACGGCTAAAGATAGAACATGCATCGTTGTCAAAGCGCAGCATCTACAACGCTGCGTTTTCATGCCTGTGTGAGCAGCCCCATTGAAATGAATGGGAGTGTTGTACAAAATTTAGCGCAGCTCTGCACGCTGTACAGAAACGTCTGTGTGAGGGAGGCCTTAAAAAGTGAAATTTAGCTCTATTTGAAGTGCAGTATATTTATCTAAACTAATTACAGAAGCCTGAATATGTACAATATGCATGTTATTGCTTTAATGCAGACCTGAACAATATTGAATTTCGATGTGGCAAAGCTGAAGACATCTTCCCTACGCTTATAAACTCTTATGCTGGGCAGTGTCCGGTCGCTATAGTTGACCCACCAAGAGCTGGACTTCGTAAGTACAAATCTGCAGAATTTCTGATCAATAACTAGTTACTCAGTTTGGGTCACATATTAGTACATGTGTATGGGGCAGATTTAATATTGAAAATGCACCAGTTTTCTGGTGCAAATTGCACTGGAAACTTTATTACATGCTTTGCACCACATTTATGATCTGTTATAGAATTTAAAAAAAATATTAAGTGCATCAAAAAGGGGTGTCTGTGTAAAGTGCGTGTGGCCTAAATAAGAAAAAATGCACAAAGATTGGCACAAACTATGCCAACTAATAGGTTGCATGAAGTTAGACAAATATGTCTTAGCCCAGCTGCACACCAATGGGTTGGATTTCGCATGTGGGAGCCCACAATGGAATCCGACCCTGTGCCCACACGTATATGCTTCTTGACCACTTTTCCTGTATTGCGGATGGTCCACACGGCTTGTCGTCAGACATGTGCAGTGTAGGTTTTTTTTTCTTAAATCTTTGCTTTTCCCGCACCGTCACTAGGCAATGATGCAGGTACCCGCGACCTTTACACAATATATTTGCGGAAAGGCCGTGGGTCGGACGGCTTCCATTGAGTTAAGTGGAAGCCGTCCGTGCGGAGCCCGCACAAAAATGGAACATGCTGTGATTTTTCCTCTGCTTCAAACCGCAATTGATTTCTTCAAGTATGCAGGAAGCAGAGGGTTTCCATAGGATGTAACGGCACCAACCGTTGATTCCACAATGTAAATCCGTTCGTGTGCAGCCGGCCTAAAGGTGCTGAAGATCTATTATTCAGCATGAGTTATTGTAATAAATCTTATTTTTTTTTTTATAAATGGAACAAAATTTTCCAAACTATCCCCATACAACAAAAGACATATGACAAACTGCTTGCAAATATGGATGCTGTTATCTTTTTGTCAGTAGCAGCTAATAAATCTGACATATTTTAGAACCACCTGTCTAAGTTTGTACTGTCTATCAAGATGCTTTTACACTGGATGATTCTCTTCTGCTTCCACACAGAAGTAACAGCCTTCAGTGAATGAAGGTGGAGTGCTCTGGAGATCTCTTTCGGATGCCCGCCTGCATTGACTGTAAATAGGCAGTCGTTTAAAGATCAACAACTGCCTGTTTACGCTTAACGAGAAGTCTCTTTGTTTTAGTGAAGTGAAGCAACTAATGAGCAATTTCTTGCTCAGTCAAAATCGCTTGCTTCAGTGATTGATTTTCTTTTTTTTTGGCCAATATTTGGTCCATGTAAAGGTGCCCGTTGACAAAATGAGTAAATCTACCCCTATGTGTTTAAGAATAGACTATAGTTTTGATATTGTTTTAAAGAAATATATTGTGCTTGCCATTATTCATAATAGATGACTTTGCCACATAATAGCAACGTTCCAAAAAAGGCGGAACACTTCCTCTAAAGCCCCATTTACACGTAAAGATGATCGCTCAAAATTCATCAGAAACTGACAGTTTTGAGCCATCATTTTGCATTAGGTACTAATGGGCTAATCAGCCCTTTAGTAGCTAACTAGCTTCATTTGCATGTATTTAGAGAACAGCCGGTGAACTGTTCTCTAAATACATTGCTTTTGTTCCCGCGCGGGCTGTCAGCTGCATACAAAGCTATCAGGGCTGCCCGTGGAGAACACAGCATGCCGTCCCTCTTATCAGGGATGACGGCTTTTATGCTGAGCTGAACTCAGCGATGGATGAAGAGTGCACAGTAAGTGCACGATGGGCACACATTTTTCATGCAAAGGCCATTGCTCAAAAGCTGTCGTTTGGACGAATTTTAAACGATAATCGTTACGTGTAAATCAGCCTTAAAGGGGTTGTCCCGCGGCAGCAAGTGGGTCTATACACTTCTGTATGGCCATAATAATGCACTTTGTAATGTACATTGTGCATTAATTATGAGCCATACAGAAGTTATAAAAAGTTTTATACTTACTTGCTCCGTTGCTAGCGTCCTCGTTCCCATGGAGCCGACTAATTTTCGCCCTCCGATGGCCAAATTAGCCGCGCTTGCGCAGTCCAGGTCTTCTCCTGTTCTCTATGGGGCTCCGTGTAGCTCCGCCCCGTCACGTGCCGATTCCAGCCAATCAGGAGGCTGGAATCGGCAATGGACCGCACAGAAGAGCTGCGGTCCACGGAGGAAGAGGATCCCGGCGGCCATCTTCACCGGTAAGTATAGAAGTCACCGGAGCGCGGGGATTAAGGTAAGCGCTCCGGTAAGCTTTCTTTAGGTCCCTGCATCGGGGTTGTCTCGCGCCGAACGGGGGGGGGGGGTTGAAAAAAAAAAAAACCCGTTTCAGCGCGGGACAACCCCTTTAAGTGTTTGTCAGACAATAGGTGCCCTGCTCACATGATATTGTTGTATAAGATGGTGATCACCTTCTTCTGCTGGGTCCTCCAGGTTAGCGCTCCAATGGGTACTGAGCATTAGAATGTCAGATGAAAAAAAAAATGGAAAGAATCCTGGTCCCACCATAAAAGTTGGATCCAAAAGAAGTTAACATTTTTTTTTTTAAAGGAACGTTTATTTAGCCAAAAGACAAATATATAGTAACAGCAGACATCATAAAGAATGCACACCTTGCTGATACATTACAGTACATGAGAACTGGAAAAAAAAGGCAAAAGTGAAAACACGGAGTGTCTCGCATATTCGTGTGCATTTCTCATAAAACATAATACTTGGCTGTTCATTTTCACATTTATCAACTACTCATAATGGAACAAACCAAAACCAGGGAGAGCTCCTAGTCCGGAGCCCCAAGACACTAGGAGAAAAAGGAAGAAGGAAAAAAAAAGACAAAACAACCAAAAAAGGGGCAAAAAAATAGATAGAACAACCCCCCCCCTCCCCCTTAAACAACAACCCTGCGCGACTCTTAAAGAAAAAAAAGAATTAGCCTAAACAGTAAATCATTTCAAGCGGGTATCCCTCACCATATCCATTACCAATATCTAGACAGGCATCTCTGCTTCTGTTGCCGGACAGTTCATCCAGTGTCCCCAAACCTTGTCAAACTTCTCAGGACATCCCCTCGCCATATAAGTCAGTTTATACATTGAAAGCACAGAGTTTACCACCTGGATCCATGCATTTCTGGTCGGCCTACCAGGGTGCTTCCAATTTAACAAAATCACCTTCTTAGCATAGAAAAACAGTAGCTTATATAAGGTGCGGGTTGCGACTGCCACTGGTACGTCTTCAACAAGCCCAAAGAGGCACACCCCAGGGTGCATGATCCTCGGGGCCCCCAGGTGAGATTCCATAAATACAAGAATGTCCCCCCAGTAGTCTCGCATGACACCACAGTCCCAGAACATGTGCATGATGGTCCTATCAGCAATTAAGCATCGGGGACAGGTCGCTCAGGGAAGCAGACCTATTACATGTAGCCTGGATGGGGTGTAGTATATACGGTGTAGGAACTTCACCTGGATAAGCCTATCTCTAGCACTAATCAAAGGAGGACCAGAGCTCGCCAATATGTCTTCACTCTCCTCCGCTAACAGATCAGGAATGTCAATGACCCACTTCTGGGTCGCCCTCTCCCTCAACGGGGCAAGACACTGCACCAAGTGGGCATAGAAACTGGACAGTGGTCTTACTAGGTTGCACATCTGTGCCAAGCCTTCCAACCGAGTCAGGGACATCGGTATGGACAGGCCCTGAAACTGAGCCCTGATCACATGTCGTAGCTGGTAGTACCTGAAATAGGAGTGCTCAGGCAGGTTGTAGATTATCTGAAGCTGGAGGAAAGTGCAAAAGATGCCCTCACTGACTATGTCCGATAGTACATTAATACCATGAGCTCTCCAGAATGCAGACTCTGTAAAGCGCTGCAGGTGCGGCAAGTGTGGATTATCCCACAAAGGAGTATGTGGGGACCATGTGACTTCCAGTACAGGGGTCAGCTGCAAGGCCTTATGCCATATTTTAAGTGTTACCAGCATGGGGTCAGGTAAGGGGGCAATAGGAGAGGAGGGGCCACGCATCAGCAGACCCCTTAATCCAAGGGCGGAGCCCACCACCCTGCGCTCCAGTCCCACCACCGGATTGTAATCCGATGAAGTCAGCCACCACCCAGCATACACCAGCTGGCTGGCCAGATAGCAGTAGTAGAAATGGGGTAAGGCTAATCCTCCCCAGCTCACCGGGAGGCACAAGGTCTCCTATTTAATCCTGGGGGTGGAGCCTCTCCACAGGATACGCAGTACAATCCCACGAAGCGTGGCAAAGAATCTGGTTGGGACCAGGACAGGGGAGTTATGCAGGATGTACAAAAATTTTGGTAGTGGCTTCATCTTTAACAAATTGACTCTGCCCACTAGAGTGAGCGGGAGAGAGGCCCAACGCGTCGCCATTCCCTCAGCCCATTTAAGGAGGGGAGCTAAATTAAAGTCAAAGAAGGTAGAAACCCTCACCGACACTCTTATACCCAAATAGGTTGTCTGAGCTGTCCAGCTTAGTGGAGCGGGCAAAGGGAGCTCAGCCGCCGCAGAGTCTATCGCAATTAAATGGGTTTTGTCCCAATTGACCCGAATACCAGAATGTAGGCCAAATGTGTCAAAAATGGCGAGTGCAGAATCAAGAGAGGACTCTGGATCCTGGAGGAAGAGGAAGGTGTCATCAGCATATAGTGCTATGAGAAGAAGTTAACATTTTTAACGTAACTTTTTAACAGACTCCTGAATACACAGTGATATGTTTTTAGGCTTAAACCTTGCCCCTTCCACAGATACAGTGAGATAGTATGCTAAAAATGATTGGAATTATTTTGGATTATCCTTTTATGTTTGCGCATTTTAGTATATTTTTTTTCTCCATCTAATGTTGCTAGACAATAGGACAGGCATTTTAGTAGGACAGTTATATCCTGATATATCTAGCAGACAGTTTATGCATGAGCCATTAGACTGATTCAAATATAGGAGCAACGGAGTTGGGGTATGCCTAAGTAAAACAAAAAAAAGAGATCAAGACACATAAAAGTAAAACTTGTCATTTGAAAAGGGTTTCCCCCAAATTGTTAGTATAAATATAGTGAAATATGCCAATGAAAAACAAGGAAGAACTTTGTTTAGAAGATTTTTGTTTCCCCCCACCCCTTCTCTTTTACTTTCCCCTAATAACAACCCCTGTCCCCCCTCCCCCCCACCGCAATTTTTACCTATACCTACCCTGACCTCATCCACAGTACAAACGTCAAGAAAAAAAGTCCAAAAGAATGAGACCGTCATTTAATATTGTACAAGGATAAGTTAGCTAGATTTTTGCATAATGCGATTGTATACCATATATTGTATTTCACTAAAAATGTATCGGATAAAAAAAAGGTTACATCAAAATTAACTTGTGTCACCTGTCAACAGGATAGGTAATAAAAGTCTGATTGGCGTGGCTCTTACCACTGAGAATGGGGTTCCATATCGCCCTCTTCCCCTCACTATGGGCTCACTACACCGACTGCACTGAAGGGGAAATTAAATAGAGCAGTGGTCGCACATGCATGGTGCCACTCTATTCATCTTCAATGGGACTGCTGGAGATAGCCGAACACTTGTACTCTATTTTAGTCCGCCCCACTGCACATGTGTGACCAGTGCTCCATTCACTTTCCACATCTTTGCAGGTTTGTGCAGATAGTCCGCAGTGATGAGAAGAGGGGGACCCAGGACCCCCTATCTTCGGATCAGTGGGGGTCTCGGTGGTGAGACCTCCACTGATCAGACTTCTGTCACCTATCCTGTCTATCTTGGTACAGTCCCTTTAATTGAATACACAAATAAGAATTCATGTACAGCCTTGACTGAGAAATAAAAGGCTGGAGGTATGAGAATATATATTATCACAGAGAGACATCCTATTCTCCGTATATGACTATTAATATTCCACTATATATATTTGTAACTGTTGTGATACATTTTCAGATTCCAAAGTAGTTATTGCAATCCGAAGAGCTGAACATCTGAAACGTCTCATCTATGTCTCCTGCAATCCAAAGGCTGCCTTGAACAACTTTGTAGAGTAAGTCAGGCCATTGAAATATACATAATACTAATTGAAGCCATACCAATCAAGAGGGCTAAGATTCAAAGTGTAGAAGAAAACACGTCCCCCTTTCCTATTTATCAAGAATATCTGTCTTACATTGGACAAGTGAGTGTGCAGAACATGGACCGTACCCACTGCAGATAGTTTACATTGCCTCCAATTTTAATAAGTTTGAGATTAAGTAACACACAGTTCATTCATATTATAGTTACATAGCATTCGTCTAATGCATATATCCACCTCCAGTATTTACAGTTTATACATAGATAGGATTTACATAGATTGATATTTCTGTTTTTGGAAATCAAAGCTGGTTCACAAATCTTAAAACCTTGTAATCGTACAGGCATAATATACAGCTACCTTTGCTTTACAGCACATATAGCTGGTTGTTATTGGAAACTCAACCAATTTATTAACATAGAAATAACTAAGTTGTGTGCATGGAGCATGTAGGCTTTGTTAATAAGGAGCTGTTCACGCTCCACTGGTGCCTTATGTATGAAGCAATGCTTGTTAGGCCTCCCTCACACGGGGCGTTTGCAGAAACGCAGCGTTTTTCAATGCTGCGTTTACTGCAGATTCAACCCGGTTTCGGCAGCGCTGGCATACTTTATGCCAGCGTTTTTGCTGCGTTTTCAGCACAGCGCCGGCAAGCTCTGATTGGCTGAGACAGTCAATGAAGGGCTGTGATTGGGCATCGAGCCAGCGCCGACAACCAATCACAGCACTCTATTGCTGGAGGCGGGGTTCTCAAACCTGGCCTACGGCAATACACTTGGGAGTGCAGGGGAAGCCCGGATCAGCGGCAGAGACCAGCGGCCGCTACCCGGATCGCAGCGGCTAGGTGAGGATTACTTTCTTTTTTTCTCTAGCCTAGCTGGGACTGATTTTCGGGACAGGGCTTCTGTTGCAAGCCCTCTCCCCCCCCCCCCCCCGAAAATCGGTGAGCAGTTAACGCTGCCAAAAACGCAGCACCAAGTGTTGCCGCGTTTTCAGCAGTGCTGAATGGGCGACGCAGGGCTGAAAACGCCCAAAAATAGAACTTGCATCGCTGTCAAGGCGCAGCATTGGAAGGCGCTGCGTTTTCAGCCCTGTGTGAGCAGCCCATTGAAATGAATGGGAGCCTTGTACAGCGTTTAGCGCTGGGCTAAACGCTGTACAAAACGCACTGTGTGAGGGAGGCCTAGGTGAGAATACCTCCATAAACACGGCATCTGATGGAGTGTGCCACAACATCTTTTGAATACTCAGACAGATAACCTCAATGTGAGGTGCAGTAAGCCCCGTGCACTAGAATAGGACCCCTTTAATGGCTCTGTAGAAAACAAGCTGTAATACAGCCTTATGGACAAGTCCTAAGAGTATTAATGCAGTAAGATAGGTTTTTCCCCTTTTATTAGAGTATTGTACAGTGACCTGCATCTCTCTAGAATGTAGTTAACTAGAGAAGGTCCTGGATGGATGATGAGAATACAAGGATAATCGCATCATGTAATCGCGTAGTTGTAGTACACTTATGGAGCTTTTAGACTAAACTTCAGGGACGAGCAGGGAGATCCTTGTCTAAGGCACATTACTCGAACGAGTAGTGCCTTAGCGAGTATACTCGCTCATCCTTACTTAGGCCCAATGTCCACGGACGGATTTGAATTGCGGGACCCGCGTGGATGATCCACAGTTCAAGCCGCCCAAAGGGAAACATGGGCGTCCACAACTGAATTAAAGCATGCAGATTTGATTTGCGGCCTTTTTGGGTATGGAACTCAAATCGCAGCATGCTCCATTTCAGTGCGGTTCTCACACAGACGGCTTCCATTATTCGCAGTTTACCTACATTATCCCACCAGAGCAAATTATCACTTATGCACATACACCTTAGCACTGCATCTATATTTCATGTTTGACCATTAAATTGAAGTATCTTCATGAAATACAAAAAAAAAGTGACCACCAACAGCTTCATCTGGCAATAAAAGCAGACAGCCAGGGCTTACCACAGCCAGACCTACGTGATCAGGTGATGTGCATATATATACATGAATGCCATATATAATAATCTGCCCTACCTGTGTTTTTTTTCTTTAGTCTGTGTCGTGCTCCTTCAAATCGTGTAAAAGGTCGTCCATTCAGACCTACTAGAGCGATGGCGGTGGACCTCTTTCCTCAAACCCCACATTGCGAATTTCTCATTCTTTTTGAGAGAGTGGAGTATACGGAGAGCGCTGGTATTTCTGCCCCACAAACCAACAGTGACCATACTGAAGGGCGTCAGCAAGATGACAATCAGGAAAAAGAATGCCATGCTGATCCTGAAGTAAAAAATACCTAGATTTGTGGATACCGTGTTTTTTTTGTTTTGTTCTTTCAAACATTAACATTTCTGGCATATCAGTCGTTTAATATGCAGGTCAGACCTGCTGCCTATCACAAGCAGTCCTGCAAAATGTATCTCTAGTGTCATACTTGCAAGTACAGTAATTCTTTTAGGTTTATGCTACATGTATTGCAGGCTATGTACAATATTTACATACACCTGCCAGAGTAGGCAGTATGAGGACACCATAGGTGATTGCTGATTCCTTGCTACATAGTGTATAGTACACACAGGATGTTGTCTATTATTGTATTGCAGCTGAAAATGTCATTTAAATGTGTCTTTTTGTTCTATCAATGTTAACATGGAATTGTGCTTAATCAGAAAGCGTATGCCATGTCGTACTTTTATATTGTCGTCTCTGTGAAATAATGTCTTCACGTTTTCCTTTGCCAAGATAAAACATCTTTGTTTGAAATATGTACTAATGGGTTTCTATCTGAGCAATATGAAGAACGATGCTTAGGCTGTTTTGCCACATGACAATATTTAACCCTTTCCAATCCAATTTGTATCCAGGTTTTCCTAGGGGGCTTACTTTTTTTCTGCTTTTATACAACAGTGCTATATGCTGGCTAAAGCCAGTACTGCATGAGGTGACACGTTGGATAGGCCTCAACAGCAGAGAGGCTGGCAATATACAGTAAGAGAACCCCCGACGGACGTCTTCTAACATCGGACTTGTACAGCCTTAAATAATAATGTCTTTAGACGTCAGACAGTGGATTGGAAAGGGTTAATGTACTTCTATACAGTTTTGGCTTTTTTTTAATTGCACTCAGATACTTTCCAAAAAACCATTGCCGTTCTCCAATGCGGTTTTCAGCCATGTGGCTTCTATAGTTAAAGCACAAGGTTTCATTGTTCTTTACCTGTAGAAGTGGCATGGCTGCAATGATTTGTTGTAAAATGTTGGTCTCCGGCATAACTTGCTCTCAGCCGTGTGAATATGGTCGTAGACATCACGCACAATTCACATTGGACAGCCCGTTTGTGCGCTGTCCCATGTGTGGAACACTATATATTTGCATGCCCTAAATCCTGTCCAATTCTCGGTTTCACAAACTTGGACTGTGTCTGAATAAAAAATTGCTTTTTTGAATGAACCCATTTAAATGAAGAGGTTCTGTCCCTCTCGTACTGAATATTAATTGACCATGTGAAAGTAGCCTAAATGCAGTAAAAGCACCCTGTGGACACCCAATCTCATAAAGCCCCTTACTGCTTCCTCTACCTCTTCCAAATTATGACTTCACAGCAGCATTATAGGTAGCCGTGTACATTGGGGCATCCTGATTGCAGAAGCCTGGTTCTCGTTTTCTTTAATCTAACGAATAGAGATGAGCGAGCGTACTCGGATAAGCACTACTCGCTCGAGTAATTGGCTTTATCCGAGTATCGCTGTGCTCGGGGCAAAAGATTCGGGTGCCGCTGCGGCTGACAGGTGAGTCGCAGGGGAGAGCGGGTGGGAGAGAAGGAGAGAAAGATCTTACCTCCGTTCCTCCCCGCTCCGTGCCGGCACCCGAATCTTCAGGGACGAGCACAGCGATACTCGGATAAAGCAAATTACTCGAGCGAGTAGTGCTTATCCAAGTACGCTCGCTCATCTCTACTAACGAACTGTTGTTCTATTCCTACTCTCCATTAAGACAAACATGCGGAATAAGATGAACCAGGCATGCAAATCAATGGGGAAATAGGAGTTAGATATTACTCCCATTACTCCCATTTAGGGCTCATTCACACAGGCATATTGTCACCGCGTATTGTGCATGTGTATTTCCCGTGCATAACACATGGTGAATGGAGGCAATGAAAGTTGGAGCTGCTGCGTATTTCATACGCAGCCCTTGAAGGGCTGCTCCTGCGCAGTGCCTGCGAATGGACAGAGTTTAATACACAAGTTCCGCTCTGCACAGAGCAGGAAATTTGAAAAAAAAAAGGTCGCACTGCGCATGAAATCAGAATCCCAGGCATGCGCAGTGCCAATCGCAGTCCATAAGCAACCTCTGCTGCAAGACTTGTAGTGTTGTACTCATTTGCTCGTGTGAATGAGCCCTTAAAATGACAATATATTTTGTAGGAGTCCAAGAGTCTTGTAGCTATTACTGTACCAGTTGCCATTCATGAATAGAAAATCCAGGAGCAGGAATGAAGTTTGATATAATTTGTCTCAAGTTTTTCACTTGGACATATTACTTATATTGTTTTAGGTCAGGGCCAGCTGTTAAAAAAAAAAAAATGTAAGTGGGACAACCCCTTTAACGGTGAAAATGGGAGCCTATGGATTTCTAATGTTTCAAAGAGATTTATCAGATATATTGACAAATCCCCACCGTTAATGAACATTATCTAGTCATCCTCTGCCAAGACTTTAAGCCAAGTTCACACCTTGTAAAAAATTATGCTGCGAAACTGGCCTAAAAATCTGAAGTGAAATCAACATGTTGCCTGTGAATTGCGGTGGTGATTTTAGTGTGGATTAAGCTGCAGATTTCATTTATTCTGTATCGTTGGATCATAAAAAGCATTGGACATAGAGTTTGGCCTTAAACCCCGACAACTGCGGAAAACTTCGCTTTTCACCAACCATTGCAATCAAAGCTTTTCAACCCCCACTGCAAATGGTTTGGCAAATTTACAGCGGTTTGCAAAAAACTAAAATAAATCTACATAGCTCAACACAACTAAGAGAACAAGAGGTTTCTCCAAATTCAACACACAATGCCACATTCTATAACTAACTGCACTCTCAGAATTATTCAATGCCTTCATGATGATCTGCTCTCTTATCCAGCCGAACTGACGAAGGGGTTCTTCCCCGAAACGCGTATTCCATTGCTGGTTTTTAATTTCTGAAAAAATAATAAAAAAGAAGTGCTTTCACCATCACACATTGGACTTTGATCTACATCTTCTAGTAGCTTAGAGTGTTGCGCCTCCATACCAGTTCTTTTCCTATCCTTTTCGCTACACTTACGCCCACACTGGTGGAGCGTCATCTGGTTGGCAGCACCTCCACCATTCAAAATACTCAATCATTGAAAACTCTTTGTACTCCATAAATATTCCACTACCCTCACTGGGTCTTGCTCCACCCTCCTTTTTCATTTCTTTTACTCTTACGTAGTAAGAAAGTTGTATATCCAGACACTAGCTTCTGCCAGCATACCTCATGTTCAATGGCTTCTAGTTCACTAATTATTCTTGGGTTTGCACATGCTACAATCCCTTCAAAGATTTTTCTGTGGGGTTCAAGTCAGGAGACTACAGCAACTGCAGAATCTTCTAGAACAACTTTTGGAACAAAGCTTTGATGCATGTTTGAGATCATTGACCTGTTGGACAGTCTAATGATACCAAAGCTTCAGCTTCCTCACAGAAGACACGAGGTTCTCTCATAGGATTTTCTGATCCTTGATTGAATCTATCTTGCCCTCCACATGCTGCAGGTTTCCAGCGCCAGAGATAGCAAAGCATCACTGAGCCACCACCGTTCACCACCATAGGCAGGGTGTTCTTTTCAGCATATACTTCACGCTTCTTCCTCCAGACATACTGCTGACCTATAGGCACACAAAGTTCCATTTTTGTTTTCTACTTGTGAATCATGCTTGCAATTGTCTGTCATTTTTTTGTATCCTTTTCATTGTTTGTTCAACGTAATGATTTCAACTTAGAAATATGGCCAACGTGCAATCAAACAGTCAACAAAGCCCTAGTCAAATCAAGTATATAGTTTTCTCAAACATACCTGATGCAACTAACAAAGCCCTTGATTAGTTGCATCAGGTGTGCTTGATCATATGATTTGTAAGTGTGTACTTTGAGGTATTTAATTCAGGTAGTTGAATAATTGTGAGACTGCAGTAGTCATTAAAAGTAGCATGTTTGTTGAATTTGGAGATCCACTTGTTATACAGGGTCCAGTGTAAATAACACCCCTTCCTACGAGTTATATGCAAAAAATCTCCATGTAACGAATGAGCAGTTGCTGCTCCATTGGGCGAATGCCCATGGACGGATTTCTGCTGCATTATTCCTCAGCTATTAGGTTCTGTTGAACCTAATGGCTCACTGTTCACGCTGCGAAATTCTACTGTGGAATTCTGCCACGTGAAAGAAATCGCGGCATGCTCTAATTGCTGTGTAAAAATTGCACGGCCGGCTTCAATTGTAGTCAATGGAAGCCGTCTGTCACGCAATACTCTGAGCACAACGGACGTTCTGCGTCATCGCCCACTGCCGGCATGTCATGTGCTGTACTGCGCATGCGCGTCAAACAGGAATCGTGCGGCAGATCCGGAAAGGTGAATAGGGGTCTTTGGGGGGGGTGCCGTGTTGGATTTTGCTGCAATATTCCGCTGGCGGAGTCTGCCACGGCCGTGGGCATGAGGCCTTACTGCTCTAACTCGCTATTCCCTAGTCAGGCGACTTCCGTTAACCTGGAATACACACGTTACTAAGACAATGAGTCTGTTTATACTATACTGCTTAGACATTTATGCTAGACCCTGTATTTGTCATGTTTAGCTATTTAACCAGTTTCTTCCCTTTGAAAACATCTGACTTTTGATTGCAGCTTTACCTCCCTTATCAAGCCAACAACGTATCTATTGCTAGTGACGGATTGCTCTTATTGGCTGAGCCAATCAGAGCCAGCAGTCGATGCACCAATCACAGCCATGCATTGAATGGCTGTGATTGAGCTAGCGCTCAGCCAATCAGAGAAATCTCCTCCTGAGGCGGGGGTCTTCAAAACCCCATCACTAGCAAAAGATGCAATGTCGGCGCTGACAAGTGCCCGTAAGCCTGCCCAGAGCTCCGAAGAGCAGCAGCAGGGACCCGGACGGCGCCAACTATTTGAATATTGATTTTTTTTTCAGCTTCCTTGGCTGAAATTTCAGCTGTGCTGTGAACGCAGGCAAAATGCATGCCATTGCTGCTGAAACCGCAGTTAATGCTGTGTGTGAGGGAGGCCTTAGTGTAAATGTAAAAGAAACACAACGGTTTAATTGTAATATCAAACTTTATTGCTTAAAACTAATAAACCAAAAGGCTTTAAAAACACGATACCAAGGATCAAGTGCACAAGATTTACATCAGTATTAAAAGCGTAACCCCATTTCAAACATGTGACAAGTTTGACAAATCACTTATTTGACAGTCACTCCACATAATTCATACAACAACCATTGATTAAGTATAATCATATTACACATCATTACTGCGCAGACAATACTTATACCGGTTAATAGAGCTGGCAGGAGCAAAACAAAGCTTTTAAAATTTGCCATTGGCCTCACAACATCATGGAACATATGTTGAACATAATGTCTACTTTTTTTTTTTTATAGCTTAGCTTGGATATTAGTATTTATATATACACACATACATCAATACCAAAACATGTACATAAATGAAGGATATATGCCCGAGTGGCTTATACTGAAGTCTTTAAAAGCCACTAGCTTCTTAGATAAGGTTGCAAGCAGTCGAATAACTTTCTGCATTCACCAAGTACCAAATAAGTATAGCTTGTCTGCTCTTGTGCCTTTTAGGTGTGTGTATATTCTTACCCTAAGAATACCTTAATTCTAAAAGTAATGCAACATAGGGAAAAAGGGAAATGTTTTAATACTACACGAACTGCATTATTCTCAAAGTCTATAGAGGAAGAGGAAAAAAAAAATATCGAGGGGTCATGCAGCCAAAATAGATGTAAAAATTCCAGTATAACTTAGTAATATGAGCACTTTCCATGTAATCTACAAATTAAGCAATTAGTAGAAAATTCCATATGAGGCAAGTCTAGTAGTAATAATGCATAAAACTGTAAACAAATCGTACCAGTGAATTCAAGGCGTTCTCTACTCTCAAAGAAGCCAGTCAATTTAGGTGAGAGAAGAAATGACCCTTCAAAAACAGCAACAGACTACAGCAAGAAGACCCTTTTTCCACTCATTATGGCAATTTCTGTATTAAGATTGTGAGCATCTTGTCACTATATAAAATCATCCACTGAGGTAATAAATGTACAATAGCTGACAATATAGGTTAGAAACATTGGTCATGTGATCACCATAAAATATTATTTCTTATAAAAACTCACAATCATCTGTAAGCTTGAAGTAAATTAGTAGTCAACATAAAAATCACTGGGGGAAAAAAGATCTATAAAATGTGGAAACCAGGAAACTGCATATCCAAATGCATATCCACATTTTTTAATTTAGACTCCGCAGTTCATGTATTAAGTTTCTTGTTACTAGATATACATCCAGTGTTATATTTAATGAAAAACCAAGTGCCATTTACAGAGTCCTGCTGTAAATCTTGTACACATCTTGAGACTGCTCCATTATAGTCATAGAAGGGATGGTTAATAAAAATAAAGTGATCTATACACAGTGTGTATAAGAAAAAAAACTATTAAGACACAGTGGCTTTCTAGTTTATTATAGAAAAATAAGTAAAAACCGATGAACTGTTTTACCTGTCAATCAAGGCAACAGGGTGAATTAATAAATGGAATTTATGGTTTCCAGTAAATCTATATGGATAACCGAACCCTTAAACTAATCTCTCTACGGGTTCCATCTGTACACAAATAGATAGTCCTGCCAAATACATAACGCCTTGTGCTGTAAACCAGGGTCTGTGTTCTTGGACAACCAAATAAAATGGACTCAAAGGAACATGACAAAAATGGAGAAAACAGCAGAGAAATCCGTGGCATCGTTAGTAAATCACCACGGCCCCGTTTGGTTTTTTTTTTCACTGAAGAAATTGTATAGTTTGTGATTAGAGGCTCAAACTTATACAAGTATCCCGTATCAAAAGTAGAGTTACTTCTAATAGGTCATTCTCATCCTGGCGCTCACACTTTGGTTTGCAAACACTATCAAAGCTATTAATTGTAACAATGATGGACTTTCCATTTGGCTTCTGGGAGCCCACTACAAGCTCTTCCACTTTTCATTAGTTTTATCAGTCACGGGCCTAAAAGCAAAATGTTTGACTAGTTTCTGTTTTATGTTTCTATATTATATCTACAACATTATCCAAAAAAATTATTGTATCAATACAATAGTTAATTATTGCCAATGGTCCAATGAGAATGTGTATGGCAAAACATGCTTTACAACTAGCGAGCTATTTATGGTGTGATATGCTCATTAAAGAGGATCTGTCAGCTCTGCTGCTATGGCTGATTTATAAAATTGTTATTTCTGCATTGAGCCATTCCTCCTAGAAATGTATGAATATATTGACAACTGGGTGTGCCCCTACAGTGTGATATTGTCCAATCTGTGTTGACTGTACCAGACAGTGTAGGGACATATCCCACTTCTGACAAAGGGAATGGTAACACCCAGTTGTCAATTTATTCTTAAAATATTCAGAGGGGATAGCATAGAAATGACATAACCAAGAGTTCAAATACAATATTTACAGAAACAAACCTGGCAGGAGAGCCAACAGATTTGTCCTGTAAAAATACCCTGTAACGAGGTTATGGAGAGTTTTGGTTTTTTTTACAAACAAAAATAGAACAAAACTAAAGTATTAGATATACTCTTTATAAATTCCAAACATGGATTTCAAAGTTCTTTAAATCGTGTTGGATCCTTCAGATGGAACAGCATGAAAAATGAAGTCTTTTTTTGGTGCCGATGAAGAATTTCTTTTTCAAACATGTTCCAAAATAGGCGAAGAGCAATAGAATTTCTCCAAATCACAAACTATGGAAAAATTTCAAACTTGTGATAATGGTGAAAAGGAAACATTTTACATAACCCAAGGACAACTTGGCTGGTAAATGTCACTGGTTTGCCATCATTAGATTGCTACTGCAATACTACAGGGGCCGAACAGAACAAGTTCCAGGCTTCACTTCTGACATCAGTCACCGCTGGGTACACTCAAGGACAATCATTACGTGCCTCACTATGGATGGGAGCACATGAAAGCAGTTTGGGACAACTGATATCCCAGCTTGAGCCTGCCATCATGAAGTTGAAAGCCTCATATTTTAAAACATACAGAACCTCAAATGATTAAAAAAAACAAACTTTTTTTGTTCCTGTCTTCTAGGAGCTGCAAGAGATTTTGTACAGTATAAATACATTGATAAAGGCAGCTCTGGCTCCAAATCCATATGGAAGCATCCCATGTCATTTCCCTTTAACTTGTGAAACATTCCAATCCATTTTCTGAGCCCTGTTACTAGTCCATTTACGTGACATTATTCTTGTGCTATGTTTAAGGCTTGCTGTCTATGTCTCATTACTGGAGGAACAAGAATATAAACATGCATAGTAGTTGCATTATTTGTACATTCCTCCAGTGTATATGAATAGCACTGCACTCCTAACCTGAAATCACAACAAATTCTAGGGTCCTCTGCTTATGAGCTTTAACTGGGTGTCCAATAGTTACATAAGCATGACTACAAGAACGCAGAACGTTATCCATTAAAAATTACTACAATCAATCAAGAGAAATTAGATGCTTTGTTACCAGAGATGACATTTCTGAGATTCCGTAACAGAAAATAAAAGGATTGTTAGAAACCGCTGGAATGCATGCCGTACTGAGAGAGACATATTGGTTCATCATTGATCTATGTACTAGGGTAGCAAAACTGGATGAGATCCAATTGATCAGCTGGGTCTTTACTACTAAGTTCATACCTAAAAGGACACTTTTTGCATGCTTCTGCACAATATAAGCCTACAGGAACACTGCAGTATGCAACTTGACACTCTACTGTACACAGACGTACGTAGTATATATGCTGCTCCATTAGTCCAATCATCTGATGTAGCTGCCAAGCTGCGGCACTCCATCTACAACTGCAGTGTCACTTACTGGCTATATTTACAAGACTTTTATTGTCATATACGTATAGCTTACTATTACTGAATGATGAAGCCATCACTGACAAGTACTGAGAATATACAATCGAGGATATAAAAAGATATAAATCTGAACAGTTATACCTTTATTTCAACTACTTATGGGACACAACAGTATGGTTCTTACTGAGCCCCCAGACAAGCAGTCTTCGATAAAACAGACTGCTGTCAATGTGGAAGAAAAAAGACACAATGCTCTATTATATAAAAGTAAGCGCCCAGATGGGTTTTACGACTATATTGCATATAAAGTTGATTTTTTTTTATTGCCTAAATAAAAAGTTTTCACTACAAGAGCAAACAGCAATTGGGAAGCAGCAAAAGATGAGAATGAAAAAAGAAAAAAAGTTGTGGAAGAGCGAAGGGCTGAAATACGGGAGGATAACAGACAAAAAAAAACAAACATAAATTTGGCCACACTCACTTGGCTTTTAATGACGTTTCAGGGGAAAAAAAAGTTGGATTAATTCATCTAAAACAGCATGAGGATAAAGGTGTAAAGCAGCCCACATGGTGGTAGCAGACAGAACGTCATTGCCTTTGGTACATATAAGGCTTTACAAGACAGGCAATATTGATTAAGGTGGAGAACTTCTACATACACAAAGCTTACCAACATTCATATTTGTAACATGGATAGGATCCTACATACAATTATTGACCTTTCCTCATATCTAGTTAGAACATCAGAATGTGTTACAATTAGGAGAATAGGCAGCCTGCCCTACTTCACTGGGAATACAGGGAACTAAAAAGGTAGAAAATTCATCGAATGCAAGGAAGTTTGTATGACAGTTAATACTTCACCCCTCTCGAAGCGAGGGATTTAACTCAGTAACAACCTTCTGACTGATGTCCTACAGAAATTCTGAAAAAGCTCCAGAAGCCTTTAAAGCCACCCTGTGTGTGCTTAAATAGTCATTGTATTAAATAGCTTGAGCACCCTCTGTAACTTCCTGCTCATGTGACCTCTGGGATGCAAGGCAAATGTGACCCGGCTCCATACACTGCATATAATGTGTATCACCCTTACCTTAAAGTAGTATTTGCATTGCAGACTGATGCAGCTATTAAAGGGCATAGGACAACAACATTCATTCAGTTTGCATACAGGCTGTGCTTACAAGACATCTTTTCAGTAAACATCTATTATACAAGAGATGAATTACAGCAGTTGATTGCTCTGAACTTGCCAGGAACCAATATGGCTGCGACACGCAACCCCATCGAAGTCATCGAGGCAGAGCAACTGATGTGACCAAGAGAGACTGTCTACAGCAGAAGCAGCTGAGATGTGTGCAAAATAAAACCGTATACAATGTGCTGGATATTGTGCTGTGGGTCCTTCATACTTCAACTGTAGTAAATATCTAAAAGCTAGCGTCTCGATCATTTTTATTTTCACATGACCAGTAACCACAATGGAGCATATTGCAGTGGCTACTACAGTGTAAAGCTTTCCCACACATCTTGATTTGAAATGGTTAGACCTCATACTACCGGGCCTAGGTCACAAACAGGTACGGTCAGCTAGACTGATATCAGTAGGTAAAACATCACTGCAAAACATTGCATATGCCAGCTCCTTTATGTATCGCAATCAATTAGCTACTCAGTGCATTCAGTAAACTAAATATTTTAGTTTTTGCATTTCACAAACTGGAAACTATACATAGTTGTCTTTTCTACAGAAATAGACAGGTAGGACCTCAAGAGCGAAAGTGCATGATGTCCTATGTGTAATGTCTTCTTTGCCTTTTAGATTTGCACACCTCCGCTCAGCTTTTTCACATCAGCTAAAAAGAAAATGAAAACAAAACAGCAAGCTTCATAAAAGAGGTAATAGGTCTATTTTTTTTGTCCAGTTGATGAAGAAAAATGGACAATGCATAAGGAAGCAGCCCTGTTTATGGATCACCTTCTATACCAGATGAAAAGTTTGTCGAAGCAAGTCTTGGAGTTTCTTATTGCTCACTTCAGATCAAACGTCCACCGTACAGAGGGGTTCATTGCCAGGCTGTGCAGATTCAACAATCGTCATCTTAGGCTTTTTCCGTGTCTCTTCCTATTAGATAGAAGAAAAGAAGCACATCAGAACAAAAACAGTACAAGAAAATTATTATAAACATAACATACTACAAACCAATTCTGACACCGCAGAAAGAGAATTTGTTCTAACTACAAGAAGCAAACCTCTGAGAAATCTATCATCTGTAGCTCAAATTCCACTGAGCATAAACACTGATATAGTTTGACATGTTATGGTTTATCCTAAAGTTCTACTAGTCTTTATGATTAACATTTATGACAATCCAAAGGGAACCTGTGACCTCTCAACAGCACCGTAAACTAAGTTATGGTGCTTTTCTGGGAGGGGACAGAGTCGGGGGGGGGATATTTTTTTTCTACTCTTCCGCGGCGCTCGCTGGTGAAGTCCACATGCAGAATGAAGATCTGACTCCTCAGTTTGCCAAGTGTACTCCCCCACAGACTTCTATGGAAGAGCGCATACACAGCAGTCTAAAGAGAGTTAGATTTTCACACCGTGTGTGGACTTCAGCTGGCGACTGGTTCCCTTTTATAATCTTTATTTATAAAGCCCCAACATTGGCAGCAGCACTTTACCAAAGGATACATGAACAGACAAAACATACAGAATTATACAATTTGCAATGTGGGTGAGGGCACCGCTTACAAGACCTGAGAGTCTAGGAGGAAAGAGAGGTGACAGAAGAGGTAAAGGTTTTTAACGTTCCGGTCATCCTTTATAAACAGGGCAATGTAGATTAGAATTGCATAAGTCGGTCACCATCCAGTATCTGTGTATGTGCAAATATGAAGTGCAATAGGGTGTATGGAGTGTGGGGAATATAGTAGGATGAAGGTACCAGGTTTGAGGAACAATGTTGAAGGGGAAAGGTGGGGGTAAATGAAGAAGCGTTAGATTAAGGACTGAAAAGCCTGACTAAGAAGATTCTTAAAAAAAAAATTATGTTATACCTGTGGAACCTCCTGTGTCTATTCCAAGCAGAGGAGGAAGGCGCTACAGGTAAGCGTTTTATCTAGGGGTATACTGCATATTTTGGCCCTACAGTTTTGAATGAATTCAAGCAAAGCAAATGGAAAAGAATTGTGATTTTTGGCATTCTGTCATTTTAAAAACAGCTTTTCTTGCACAGCACACATATGAATGAAGACTTGCACCATAAAATGGATACCCCTGTTTGTTCCGTTTTCAGAAAAATACACATTATGGCCCTAATCTTATGTCTGGATGCACAACAGGGCCCAAAATGAAAGGCGTAGTCGGTGGCTTTCAGAACAGAAATTTTGCATTAAGGCGATTTAGGCTCCATTGCCCACTTGTAGAGCCCTTGAGCGGCCAAAACGACAGAGAACCCCCACAAATGACCCAATTTGAAAACTAGGTCCCTTAACAAATTCATCTAGGGGTGTACTGTGTATTTTTACCCTACAATTTTGTGAATAAATCTAAGCATAGCAATAGTAAAGAAATACGATTTTTTTGGCAGTTTAAAAACTGTTTGTTTTTTTTGTTTTGTTTTTTTAACAGTGTACATAGGAATGAAGGCATTCACCCCAAAATGGATACCCCATTTGTCCTGTGTTCAGAAACATTCCCGTTGTGGCCATAATCTACTTACAGGCCACATGGCTAGACCTTTAATCGAGGGAACACCTGTTCGATTGCAGGGCACAACTGAATAAATTCCAGGCCCCATTGCTGACTTCTAGGGAAAAAACATTGCCTCCCTAAAAATAATCCCCTCACCCGCTCCATGCTCTTTCTGGCCTTCCCCAAATCTTAGATAAAAGAAATAATGTTAACTGTGTGGTATTTCCGAGGACGGGTAATTACGGAGGCTGGTTGGGATGGGTACATGGGGCAATAAAATCAGGTATCACCCATCCTCTCATGCTTTTTGGGGAGTATTTCTTGACCTCAGCGGCAAGGTTGGGGTGTAAAAAGTGGCGCTCTGTGAGGCTTCGTAAGCTTGCTAAGGTGCGGCGGTCTCGCACAGAAGGCGTTCAACAAGCTGCTCCTGGAACTGCAGGACAGCGAGCATTCCAGAGGCTTCTTGTAAATTACGTATTACAGGTAGCGATCTGAATAACACAGGGCTCACGCGGCCGTGTGTGGGATTTGCTTGTGGAAGCCGGCAGCGGATCCCAGCGGTTAGCCTGGCCGTGACTCTGCGAACGGCCGCGTAATGTACTAAGCATAACTGCCTACTTACACAGGCGGTCATGCCCAGTACACCTTTTTTTGTTTTCATCTTCCACACCGTCGCTTAGCGATGACGCGGGTACCCGCAGCCCGTATACAATGTAGTTGCATATGGTCTGCGGGTACATCTGTGACCATGGAGCACAATGGGCTCTATGTTGTGGATATCCACGGTAAAATAAAACATACTGTGTTCTGTTTTCTGCTAATGGATAACGTCATCCTGACCCGCTAATGTGAGCGGAATTGTGTAATCCAATGTGATTGATCTACGTATTACCGCGGATCAGACGCATGCGGAATCCATAATTCCTATCCGGTCTTGTGAGACCGGACTAAGGTAGATCACTACCTTTTCATCACGTGACCGGGGACTGTTCAACGAGGCCACTGCTCCAGTCCCTTGGCAACTGTTGGTTGCCAGGAGCAAGAAGATTTTAAATTTCCTGAACTCCCCGGCTCCTGCGCATGTGTCCGGCATTTTGCTGGTGGTCACACCGATCGCATTGGTGAGGGGATATGAAACTTCAATTTTTTTTAATTTTACGTGATCGCCATTGTCCATTAGATAACGAGGCACATGTGACCAGGAACCGCTCAACGCGGCCCCCAGTAAAATCTCCAGGCTCTCGGCTAAGTTTTGTAGCCAGGAGTAGGGAGAATTTAAATTACCCTGGCAATCCACGGCTTTTGTGCATGCGTCTGCCATTTTGGCGACAGGTGCATGCGCAGAAGCCGGGGTAAGGTCAGAGGATAAATCTGGGGGCCTTAGGTACGTGATTTCATCCTCACTCACGGATATGATCCATGAGGGGAGATAAAAAAAAAAAAAGTTTTGAGAAGTTTGTTTTACCTTACATGATCACTGTTATCTATCAGATAACAGTAATGATGTCATTGGGAACTGCATACAGCAGTTACCGGTGAGATCTCTCTGCTCCTGGCTACACATGGTAGCCTGAAGCAGAGGGATTTTAAATTTCCCAGGGTGCAAGCCCCTCTCTGCACACGCCCAATGACTGACATCGGGCGCGCATGCGCAGAAGTCCAGGACATAACGGAGGACCGAAGTTGAGTATTTTCACCTCCCCCATGGATCCGATCCATCAGGGGAGGTGAAACTTGAACTTTTTTTTTTTAACTTCTTTAAGCTTTTTTCGTGTTCAACGCGGTCCCTAGTGACATCTACTGGTTTCCAGCTACCTTCAGGAGCCGGGAGGCAGGAGATTTTAAATGTTGCGGGGCTACCGGCCTTCTGCACATGCGCGTGACGTCATACGTCTGGTGTGCATGCGCAGAGAAGCGGTGATGGGTGAGTATGTTGGGGGGAGCTCCCCGCAGCCCGGGATGACAGCTCTAGGCTGTTGGCTACCTCCAGGTACCAACAGCATGGAGCTGTCACGTCCTCAGCCAACGGGGCTTTAATCCTAAAAGGATGCATGTTTTTATGTGCTCTAAGATTAAAGCCCACTTAGCAACGACGTAAAAAGGCAATGGAGCCGTCGCTAAAGGGTTAATAAAGAATTAAGATATTGTAGAGGGCGATGAAGAGAAAACAAAATCTATCAATATAGCTGTTTCTCCAGTGTATTCACAGAGGAAAATGAGATGTCAGATAAGATGGAGAGTGATAATGTGAACTCTACACTAAATGTCACCAGTCTATCCCAGTGCAGAACAGTCTTAAAAAGATCAAAATAGACAAATCGCCGGGTCCTGGTGGCGTAAAACGCTGATTTTAAGGGAATTAAGTACTGTATTTTTCTGTGTATTAGGCCTCCTTCCCACGTACGGATTTCCGCCGCGTAATTCGCGGAGAAAATCCGCTGTGTTGCCCGCAGCTATTAGGTTCTATTGAACCTAATAGCTCAGGGCTAACGGTGCGGAATTCCACCGCGGAATTCCGCACCGTGAAATCTCCCGTCCTCATCCGCGGCATGCTCTATTTGCCGTGGGTGTACGAGCGGACGGCTTCCATTGCAGTCAATGGAAGCCGTCCGTTCACGCCATCTTCCGCTGTAGCACAGCGCAAGATAGCGTAAAAATCGCCTCTCCGCCTACCGCCGGCGCGTCATGTGACGCGGTGGGCGTGTCACATGACGCTGCGGCGCGTCACGCTGAAGCGTCATGCGGGAGAGAGGACGCCGGATCTGCAGGTAAGTTTGGGGGTCTCTGGGGGGGCGCCGTGACGGCGCTCGTCACGGCCATGTGCAGCCGGCCTAAGATGCACCCCTAGTTTTCCCTCCCAAAACTCAGAAAAAAACATAGATGGTAAACATAGAATAGTACACATGTTTATGTAGTGCTGTTCTATGTTTAAACATCACTAAAAGTCACTGTTCTACTTACCAGCAACAATTATCACACAAAAAATTCTTTCAAACGGACAAAAATGAGCGATAATAGTTACATGCAAACGCAGGCAGTAGTGCACTATTCGTTCACTTGTCATTTAGCGCTGGTTTTTAGCCGATGTAAAAATAGTAGTCAGGCAGTTCAAAATTCTTTCCATTTGAATAGAAATCGTTCAGTCTTGAGTGGCTTGATGACTTGAGGGGAGTAAACATTGTTTACTCATGGCAGGAGAAAACAATGGAATCCTGCAGGCAAGATAATCCCTCGCATAAACACACGTCCACCTGAGCAAACAACTAGTTCTACTTCTACTAAAGTTTAGCTACTGCAGATTCAGCCTGGTTTCAGTTCTGCTGGCGTTCTTTATGCCAGCATTTTGGCTGCACTTTCAGCACAGCTGAAAACGCAGCCAAAGATGCAGAAAGAAAAAAAAAACAATGCTCACCTAGCTGCTGCAGTCCGGGTCGCGGACGCTGATCTCTGCCGCTGCTCCGGGCTTCTCCTGCACTGACAAATTTATTGCCAGAGGCCAGGTTTGAGAACCCCGCCTCCATCAATAGATTGCTGTGATTGGTTCTCGGCGCTGGCTCAATGCCTAATCACAGCCCTTCATTGACTGTCTCAGCCAATCAGAGCCGGACAACTAATCTGTGTGCTATGTGATGTGTGGCACATTATACATCCTGTTATCGTGCATGATAACCTCCCCAACAGGTCACGTTTTTAGGCTTTCCTTAGTATTGCACAGGTAAAGTAACTGGCAGTGCCTCAGACATTGCCACAGGGGCTCTCACTATAGGATGACCTATTGGGGGTACTTGAGGAGTGAAGTTGAGAAACACTGATTTACGGGTTAAAAGGAAACCTGTGTTCATCTTTGAGTCCCCTAAACTATGTTACGGGGCTCAAAAGGTGAGGGAACAGGGCTTCCGGAGAAATGTGTTGCATATTCACCGAGTTCCTGTTACAGCGCTCTGTCCCTGCAAAGTTGGCATGTGCAAACAGCATTACTCTTTTCAGCCAGCTGTGTGCACATGCTTTCCCATTCATCTCTATGGTAGTGTGTGCGTACACAGCTGGCTGAAAAAGAGTCATACTGTGTGCATGCGCCAACTTTGCAGGGACACTGCGCTATAAGAAGGGACACAGTGAATATGAAACACAGCTTCCATATACTTCCCAGTTCCAGCATCTTTGCGCCCTATACAGATTATGAGGCTCAAAGGAGATGACAGGCTCCCTTTAAATCATTACTTACCCTTTCTTGTGCCAGCTTTTGCATTTCTTCCTGCAGCTTATTTAGAATATGAAGATTTGGCTTGTTCTTTTTGGCATACTGATGAAGTTCTATCACACTTTTATCTGAGGTTTCCTGACAAAAGACAAAAATACAATTGATAAGCTCAAGATCTTCTTAAAATTCAACCCTAGTTAAATATTTCACAGAATTCCTGTAAATAAGCAGAGATGTTAACATAAGCTGGAAGAAGGTATATTAGAAGGAGGTTGTCCCGCTGTACACTACTGACAATGTATACTCAGGATAGGCTGTCAACAGTAGATCAACAGGAGTCTGCCGCCCGAAACCCCCGGTAATCAGAGGATTGCTGGGCCAGAGTGCTACTGCATGGAGCTGCTGGACTGCCAGAAACAGGCAGCTCCCATTCCAATGCAGTAGCTTGTGTTAATATTGCAGGCAAAGATCCCATTGAACTCAATTGCGCTTACGTTACGTGTGAACATATCCTAATTGTTTTGGACATTTTGATATATCATTTGTATAGTCTTGGATTACAGGGCACATATGGCGACTGTTTTGGTTGGTGTCGGCAGTGGGTCATTTACTTTTTTTTTTTTTTAACTTATTTTTGTCACTAGCATTGTTTTTTTTTTGTTTTGTTTTAATATCACACTTTTCCACTTACGTTGTGGCATCCAGAGGAGCCCCAGTAACAGCAGAAAATATCCCCCTAGTGTGACAGTAGTCACTAACAGAGCAGATCTAGATCTGCTAGGATCCCGCAGCTGAGCTGCGGCAGGGGGCACCCGACAGTCACGTGATCATCAGGTCGCAAAATGGAAGTAACACTTCTGCTTTCTCTATTCACTACTTAGCGCGCTGTGTAGCCTGTAAGAGAGAAACCTTCCGCCTTCTCCTTCAGGTTCTCGGCTGTGACCAACATCCTAGAACCTGATTTGCTCCTGTACATTGCAAAAGCTTTAATGCCACACCATATTTTCACTACAAGCCGGGATAAAACCCAGGACCAAGTGCCGTAAATTTACTGTGCTTGGTCCTTAAGGGGTTAACACAAAGTGAAGCACTGATGTTTTAAAACACCACATAATACTCAAGGTCCTAAAGACGGGGGAACAAAATTGCAAAAGGAAACGGTCGACCACAAAAGGTACACTTACAACCCACCTAAGGAAAATATGAAGACTCACCTGTTTCACCATTTTAGTGCTTTCCCTTCCATACATACGTAGAAGGGAGCCCCAGTTTTTCACATGGGGATGAAGGAGCTGAAGAATTTTTTGTGATGCCAACTGTTTTCCAACCCTTTTATTTTTGCCTGCAATAAAGAGAAGATTGTTTTGCACTCCTCCTTAAACAAACAAAAAGGTTCTGAGCACTAGATGGCCATGGGTACATTTATCTGTGAATTAGACATTAGAGGTGTAAATAATCAAGAGTACAGCCCTCTTCTCCACTAGCTGATTGGTAGACACAGCACCAGTGTTGACACTAGGAGGCGGGGTTTAAAAATAGTGTCCCATTAAGACAACTCCTGTACATGTGTCCTATTAGGGGATATGAACGTCCATGTATTACATAGGCTGCTAAAATTTCAAATACATAGCTATACTGCATTACTGGACAAAGGTCCCCTGGTACAGGTTTATAAAGTTGTACCTGCAGCAATAAGCCGATTGCCAGGACAGATTCTATACAGAAAATGAGCTGTGTTGATGCAACACAGAAAAAGATGCAAATCCCTGCATTGGAAATTATGCTGCACCAGTAAACAATTACATCTGCCGTGCAAGGGAGAAGCTTGTAGCATGACTATAACCCATCCAACATGGAGAAGCCAGAACCAAGTTAGATGCCTACTGCCTATGATAGGAGCCATAAACTGAAGCTCATGATTCAGGTAGATAAGAAAATCTGCAACTCACACCAGCCTCTCACAGTATGTTTTCCACAAGTCATCACATATTCACTCTTCTGGTTCTTTCCAGGAATTACTTCAAACTTGATTGATGTGTCACCCATTCCATGGTTTCTAAAATGATAAAAGAGAACATTTACTCGTTCATCTAACATCTTGCTGAACAACCACCATAGGAGCATTGTATAGATGCTCTTCATAAACTGGTGACAGATCCTCTTTCAAATACCAACCTCTTAAGGCACTCGTGAAGAATTTGATATGGTGACAGAAGTCCAGCTTTATTGGTGAGCTCATACACTCGGGAATCTTCAATACTGATATGGTTGAAATACTAGGAAAACAAGCATCAGGATAAAATGTTAGAAAAGTTATTTTTAGCTGTTACAACATTAACCCCTTAAGGCCATCGGACGTAAGTGAACATCCTAGCAGGGTGGTAGTTAATGCAACAGGACATAAACTTACATCCTGCGGATGGCACATTATTTTTTGACAGCCAAACCCCCACTACAACAACAGGGAGCAGTGTAATCGCAGAGGCACTTGTACCCTGGCTTGTCATGGCCTGTGATTGCTATTGTGAGCGATAATGCATTATCATAGTGATCAGAGCTTTTACAGTTCAAGTTCCCTACAGGGACATTAAAAAAAACTAAAAAAAAGTGTATGTGTGTATTGTAATACATATTACACACATACATACATACATGGTGGGAGAGTGAACAAAAAGTCTTTATTCTTTTACACTTCAAAAAAAATAAAAATGTACGCCCCTGTTCTTTGGGAGCATACATAATACAAACCCCACATATTTGCCATCAATGTTTCCATAACAACCCGTACAATAAATTGAACACACTATTTTTCTTGCATGTAAAGAAACGTAAAAAAAAAAACACACTGAAAATTGAAGCAAAATGCCTATTACAGTTCACCATGCAAAAACAAGCCCTAATATGGCCATATGGACGGAAAAATAAGAAGTTATGGCTTTTGAAATCTGGAGATGAAAAATCCCCCAAAAATCGTTCCTATGGGGTTAAGAAAACTCATTTAGGCTGTGGTCCCACGGGACGTAAATCCCAAGGAATGCGTTTTGAAGCGGCTTTTCTACCTGTATTCCGCTGCGGCCATCTCTCCCCATAGAGAGGAGAGAGTTCGCAGCAGAAACAGCAATAAAATTGGCTTTGAATTCTGCGCAGCGTGTCAGTTTCAGCTCGGACTGTACGCAGCGTGTGGACGAGATTTTTGCAAATCTCGTCCAGTTTGCTGCTTAGGCGCGGGTTTAAGATTGCCAGTGGAATTCCGTGCGGAAAGTCTGCATGAAAATTAGGCGTCAATTCCGCCCCATGTGAACCCAGCCTAACAGTTAACAGTAATTCTCTATGAAAGTCTGGCAACAATATATTGTACCATAAATAACACGGCTTGTAGATAAAGGTCAAAATTGAACCATTTTATCTGACCTCTAGCTCATCGCTGTCTTTGGGCTTTTCATCAGAGGTTTGTTTTATAAAGTCCGGAATGAGAATTTCCAGTGTAGAGCGGGCTACAACAAGTAGAAAGAAGAAATGAACTTTATTGCTTAAAAAAATGCAAATGATACATAAAACAAACAAAAAATTACAAAAGATATTACCAGCTTTGTTTTTTGCCAGTTTTTTGCTGCTTGCAGTTCCAGTACCATAGGTTACTCCATCAATAATTACAGATGCTCCAAAAGGTTCACTTGGGTTCTCTATGCGAAATCAAGAAATCAAAACACGGAAAAAAAGTTACTTCCAATAGTGTAAAAAAGTAAAAAGGAGGCACTTTATAAAATAAGGATGGCTTCAAAATAACAGTAAAAACCTGAGCAAATAAAATCCATTAAGTTCCTCAACTGTATGTCTACAAGTTCAAAAAAAGATCAAGAAAATCATCTTCCACTATAATGGCTTTAAAAGTTGCTATCTGGGTAATTTCCTCCAGTGCTAGGTCCCCAGGGCATATTAGCATTTTACTCCCTACCTCGGCCCTAACAACCACTCAGGTTGAATCAGACAACCCAAACAACCACTCAGGTTGAATCAGACAACCCAAACAACCACTCAGGTTGAATCAGACAACCCAAACAACCAATCAGGTTGCTGGAATTGCTCCATAGTACTGAGCTGGAGAGTAAAAGGATAATATGTGTCCCCAATTAATCTTCACTTTCTGGTTCAGGGAGCCAACCCTGATGTAGTCTGCATGGTCACATGACTGCTGCAGCCAAATCACAGTCTCAGCTCAGAGTCACTCACAGCGCTGCTCGCATGCAGGTGCAGGGGGCAGGGAAACGCTCTCCCCCCGCCTGCTTCCATTCGCAGCAAGTAGAAAGTCATTCACTTTTGAACGCCTCGTCATTCAGTTTTCTGCATGCAGAAACTGAACAACTCTCGTTCAGTCGCTGCATGCATTTACAGCGGACTATTATCGTTCAGAAACCTGCAGGAACGTGAGAATCTGAACGATTTTGAGCGATAATTGTCCCGTGCAAAAAGACCTGGGTGTTTTATCACCGACTCAAGTGAGTCTTATTAGTAAACAAGTATTTCCTCTGAACAGATCACCCGTACCGGATATTCTAATTTGCTACAGTTGCCCATTCACAACATAAAGAGATGTGCTGGCTCCTTACCACATTCAAAGAAGTTGTAAACAGGACGAACTTTCAAGACTCTCTGCATATATTCGTGAAGGATGCAAACTTCCGACTTTCCATTTGGATTAATAACAAACTCTATCAGATAAAAACAGTGTTTTTAACAATTTAAATAAGCATCAGCCATAACGCCTTTTAGATCATGTTCAGAAACAATGCAGTCATTACGAATTCAGCACCAAAAATCCATAACACCTTGATGGAGTTTTAACTTCTTAATGACGCAGCGCCTTCTTTTTCTTCTCATTTTTGTTTTTGCCTCCACACTTTCAAAACATAATTCAAATTAATCCATCAATATAGCTTGCTTTTTGTGGGTCTAGTTGTACTGTTTAATTTTAGTATTTAATGTACCTTATAATGTACTGAAAAATGTTTAAAAATCTCCAAGTGCCTTGAAATGGGGGGGGGGGGGGGGGGGGAAATGCCACAACTTCACCATCTTGGACCTCATAACTTAATTCTATTGGTAAGTACAAGTATGACCATATCAAATTTTTGTTGTTTTTTTTTTTGGGGGGGGGGGGGGGGGGAGGGGGGAGTTGGTGTACTACTTTAACCCCTTAGTGACCACCCTATAGTGTTTTTACGTCCTGCAGCTGCCACTCGTCGTTTTTGTTGCAGTTTGTGCGCAGTAGAAACAGGACGCACCGAAAGATGGTGGAATGTCGTTTTTTTTCTCTCCGCTAAGAATTTTTAAAAAGTTTTTCAGTACATTATATGGTACAATAAATAGTGCCATTGAAAAATACAACTCGTCCCACAAAAAATAAGCCCTCATACAGCGACGTCGATGGATAAATAAAGGAGCTACGATTTTTTAAAAGGGAGTAGGAAAAAACAAAAATGGAAAAAAAGCAAAAAAGCCCGGTCACTAAGGGGTTAAAAAAAAATCTCTTTGGGGAAAAACAATATATATAGGTTATCTGCCATCATCTTCCGACAGCCATAATTCTTAATTGTTCCGTCAACACAGTTGTGCAAGGGCTCATTTTTTGTGGAGCGGCCTGTACCATTTTGAAGTAAATGCAACGGATTGCTTTTTATTAATTTTTCTTCTTGGAGACGGGGCGAAAAAAAAAGCAAAATTCTGTTCCCCCTCCCCCTCCTTCCCAACGACATTCACTGCATGGGATAAATAATGCGTTCCTTTGATGGATTGGACTTTTACGGCACAGCAAGACTAAGTATGTTTTTCAGTTTGTTTAGGATCTTATTATAAATATAGGAAAGGGGTGGTTAAACTTTTACCTTTTAAGTAAATTTAAAAAAAGAAAAAAAGGTTTTATTTTCAATTTGCAAGAAAAACAAACGATAATTATCACCAAGAGGCTCCAAAGCAAGGCACGAGCAGAATAATAAATCTTACTCAAGTGAGGTTAATACAATGTAAAGGGAACAACGAGCAAATTAAAATAAAGTATTATGTATACAGACTTTTACAGCATGGAACACATGACTTAACTAGCTACAGCCCAAGACTTATCAGTCCCAGCACTCTCATGCAGTTGGGAATGGCCACTGGAGACTGGGTATGCAGGAAATGCACTTTCTACATTGGGAGCAGAACTCGGGCCAGTGTTGTGTAAAATGACTGTCCTAGAAATATCAGACTTTTGAGATGCTGAGAGGCAGGACTTTCGGTGGTTGATAATCCACATGAACCGGGACAGAGTGTCTAGAGTGATGTGGACACTGTACAGATTGTCTGTTAGTGTCGAAGTAAAGAATGGCTACTATCCCCTTGGAGTGGAGAAGAGCCGAGCCATCACAGTTGCCAGACTCTTTGTGAAAATTCAAGGAGCCATGGCCAACCTGGATGGCAGAGCAGTGAACCGGTAATGATCCAAGTAGATGGCAATTAGACGAATCACACTCGACATATGGGGACATGAAGATAGGTATCTGATGTCTATAAAGCGAAGTGTTGGACCTCGACAAAGGGATTCAACTTCTTCAGTTCATGAACGGGTCTGATCGTAGCACCCAAAAAGGATGGCACTAACAGGTTAGAATAACATCCAGAGGGAGGAACAGGGATGATTACATCCCTGAGAAGAGTCTGTGATGCCTAAGCTAAAGCGGTGGCCTGTGAAGGCGACTCAGGAAGTCTAGAGCTAGGGAGGCCATTTCTTCTGCATAGGTGTTGCAGATTGATTTAAGCTATGGAAGATGCGAACTCTTCCCCCCCCAATTTGGGAGGGGTGGGGGAGGGGCTGGACGCAAGCCGACAAATGGAAGACGAGCCAATAACCACTTAGAGGGGGCATCTGGCACTCAAGATTTGAGCCATAGTTTGCGGCACGAGGTTACCGAGGCGGGAGTCAATAGTCTGGCCGTATTTAGAGAGGCTAGGTAGGGAAGTTTATCTGCTGGGTAATGTCTGCCAATTCTTCCTGAGGGGAGCCAGAAAGAATGCTCCAATACAGTTGCTTAGCCCATTCAGTAGTGGCCCTACTGACCCAGCTAGAGGAAAAGACAGGCCAGAGTGCCGAACCCACAACCTCAAAAGAAAGCTTTGGCAAGGGATTCTAGCCTTTTGTCCCGTACATCTTTAAAGTACTAATCATCAGCCATAGGCAAGGTGGTATGTGTGGATATACGGGATACTGGGCGATCTACTACTTGTAAAGAGGACCACTTCTTCACCAGATCTGCTGGAAAGGGATAAAGGAAAGGCAAACACTTAAGGTTTGGTAAAGCATTTGTTGGGAAGGGTCCATTCCCAGGCTAAAATGTTTTTGAATTATGAATGGGAAGGGAAAGCTTTTGGGAAATGTTTTGGGCGCCTAAAAGATAACTTCTGCAGATGAAGTTGGCTGCTGGTTCTTCACCAGAAGGGTCTCTCTTACCACCACTAGAGGAGAACTTAGAGGCACGTTACTCATCCAGGTCAAAGTCCAACTGAGACTCAGAAAGTTCCTCCCTCGGAGCGACTTTAGTCTCTGGACGAGAGCTCTGAACGTGCCCCCGCAGGAACTGCATGGGGGATACTATTACTGGAGAGCTGGAAGGATGCCTTGAGCAAGGAGGCCCTGTTAGTTTCTGAGATCTACCACGTGGAAGGTCACGAGTGGCAAAAATCATCAGACACATTTGGTGGTGATTGACGTAAAGAGCAGTCCAGCCTATCCATGATGGCTTATCTAAGGCCCAATACCGCCCAAGAAAGGGAGCGAGCGAGCCTACTTTGGTTTGGAAGGTGGAGGAAGTTGCATAGGAGGAGTGTTTGCAGACAGTTCACCTGCCTCGATGGAAAACAGTTGAAGCATAAAGGCTCTAACTCTCTGCATGGGAATTTGGTACTACAGCGAGCGCAAACTAAAGTTGTGTCTTTGGTTGGGCCCTGTCTAGGTATGTCAGCCCTGCAGTTGGACATAGTGCCAAGTAAAATGAACTAGTGGTAGAACACTACTATACATGTCTGCTGCTGAGTGCTGAAGGAGAAGCAACGGAGGGGAGCTTGCCGCCAGGTAGTTCTTACCAGACCCTGGTCAGGTGTGGAAACGTAGCTGGAATGCTGATGACTGACTTGGAACAGAATAAGGAGCTCATCAGACGAATTACTGGTCCCAGCCACTGTAGAAAGCAATGTGTTCATGTAGACAAGAAACAAACAGGACCTGAAGGCGAGATCTACAGCAGAGGAGGGAGGGAGCCAATGAGGGAGAAGACCCAGGCGTCAAGGAGATTGGAGGAAAGACAGGAAGCCTGCCCTCCCAACTTCCAACCTCTTCCTGTACCGGATGCACACCCCTGCAGCAGCTATTGGACCTAGAAGGAGAATGGTTCCAACCTATACCGGAAATGCCCCTTAGTAGGCCACAGCAAAGGCCTAAATTTTGGTCTTGGAGGCTGGTAAGCCCCATGGGGACCACGGCCGCTAGATTTCACCCCAGAGAATATTGCGTGGAAGGAAGCACCTCCTGCAGTCAGAGTGGTGGTAGCGCTGCTGGGAGTGAGACTTGAGTGAGGAGGGCCATGCGTCCTCTGGAACTAATCCCCCAGCGCCAGTATCATGCTTAACACCATGGGAGTGGCGTTGTGGGGGGGTGGGAGGGTAGCAAGTGGCGGCTTTTCCAAGCAACACCTTCAACATACGCGAATGGCAGAGCTGTTGTGGCTAGCAGCAGTACAACTCCACGCGGGCATTGAGCAGGTGGGTTCCTCCTACCCTCAAGAGAGGCATGTTCTGAAGGAGGAAAGGAGTAGTAGGCAGGATGTCAGTAGTGGCGGAGCAGGGAGAAAAGAGAAAGGGAGAAGGTGGTAAGAAAGGAACACTTACCTTTCCACCAAAGGAAGTACAGCTCTTGGTCTCCAGCAGTGTATCTCACAGTGATCACCTGTCTTTCAGGAGGGAGTACTCCAATGTGGGGATCATTATGGCTAGCAGGTCAGGGTCAAAACGAACGTTGACCATGCCTCCTTGTCCTCTGAGAGTCGGGCTGCTATTGGAAGGTTAAATCCAGTCTGTTCGCCCACCGCAGTGGGGTAAACAGGGAGAGTGTAATTGCCAACCCTGTAGTCCTAGAGTCTGGAAGACTGAAGATCAATGAAAGAAGAGGTCAGCATACGTGGTGCAGATTAAAATGTTGTCTTTATTCCTCCAGAGTCAGCATACAATGTTTCGACTCAGAGTTTTTTTCAAGTACTTGAAGACGACTCTGTTGAGTCGGAACGTTGTATGCGGACTCTGGAGGAATAAAGACAACATTTTAAACTGCACCACATATGCTGTCACTGCAGTTCTATTTCCATTTGGATGAAGTGGGTCTCATTTGGATCAGGCCTGTTATAGTGGCTTTGCATTTACACTTGTCCAGCCATATTTTGGTGAGAAGTTGTGCTGCTGGCAGCTCCTTAGAAGAGGTCCGTCTCCTAAGGACACTAAGCTGAAACTGGTTAGCCTGGTACCTGCGAGAAGGTAGCTGGTAGGTGGAGCTAACACATTTTTGCTTAGTGTCTGCCTTCTAGTGGCAAGTAGTTATCTATACCCATGGTCCTAGGCTGTGTCGCCCAATGCAATGGAGGAGGAAAAAAAAAAAAAAGCATAACACTGTAATAAAAGTGTATTTGGAGAAACAAACCTTTCTTTGTTGGTGCATCCTGAACAGACAAAGTAATAAGTTTCTGATTGGCAGGTAAAATGGGTCGTTCCGACCCTGCTTGCTTGCGTTTCACTTCACGATTGAACTGTCTTCTTTCTGCCCAGGTCCTGAACTTTTTTACTGTAACCTGCTCAAAATCAAATCTTTTTTCCAAATAGCTTCGGAAATCCTCAAGTTCTAGAAAATAAATGTAAATAACCAAATAGTTTTCACTGAGGCAGAAACTTAAGTCTTTAACGAATTACTGAAGCCCTTCACAGTATGCACTAAGGTCAGAAACACTATCTTTTCTCCTTAGGGAGAGCAAATATATACTTTAAACTAAGTGAGGAGACTCAAATGGCCAAGCACGCTCCTCTGGGTAATATGCAAATAAGGGAGATGGAATAAATCCTCCACAGTGCCACCTATTGAAAGGCAGCATTCCTTCAAGTCAAAGTCAGACTTTTTATAGACTAATGTAAATGAAAAGTCTAACCTTTATTATTTTAAATTCTAAAAACAAAACTTAGGGCAAACATGTACCGACAGACAGACAGTTTTGTGGGGAATTATATGAAGCCACTAGCCAAAGTGAAAGGCAAAAATGGACGGTGGTGCCCCATCAAATTAGACACATTAATAATAAAGACTAAAGTCAGATGGTGAAATATATGCTGCAATGGATAAACAAGTTGCCAGCAATACTTTCGGCACTGAAATGAGGTGGTATAAGGTTCATGGACTTATAGGTCCCAGATAGAGTTTTCATCTATGTTAGATGTTTAATAAGTTCATAAGTTATTTTTGGATTCATAAATGTATCTGTATTCTGGGTAGATGTCACATAGATTTATCAATTTATAGGTTCGACGCGTTTCCCCGCCTATAGGGGCAGTTCATCAGGAACCAATTAGACGTAAATGTATTTTTAGGAAAAAACAAAGAAGCTAATAATTTAGCCCTAGGAAGGAATCTGAGCTAACTCTTTACGAAAAAAAACTAGGGACCCTGCGGTGCTCTTGGTCCATCTAGAACGGCAGAAAAAGGAGACACAGATCTGTTAGTAATGAAACTGTATCTAAGTGGAGGTAAATGTGACGAGATAACTACTAGATAGGGTTAGGAAGTCCAAACAGTATAGGAGCACTACTAAACTCTGATACAAGCTGCACACCGCATGCCCATTCTGCTGCAGATTTCATGCAGAATTTTTCTACACTATATGGATGAGATTTTTTTAAATCTTGTCTGCATAGCTTATACTGTAAATATGGCAGAATATCCCCAGCCAATCTTCTCCTGAGAACAGACCACAAGCCCACACGAGATAGGAATTCTTGTTTGCTGGCATTATGGGTGCAGTAGTTTTTGCATTACTAGTACCTTGGTACAAGAGTTTTTGACTTATCTTCCTCTGTCTCAGCCCTGTCAGCTCCTCCAAGCTAGGTATCTTGTACACTACTATTAATCTTTAATTTATCATTGAATGGACTTGGCTTGAGGCATTGATCTGTTCATTAGGACTGCCAGACCGCTACGAAGTGTTAACAGGACCAAGTAAACACTGCTTAACATATATCACATGTTTACCATCTATTCAGCTTAAAGCAATGCTAGAGATATGTTTATAGGTGCAACTAACTAGTTTCACTTACCAATGGATTCATCTTTGCAAACTTCCACTTTAGCTTTAACTTGCCCCAGTGCTCCCTGTGTGATTTCCAATGCGGCGGTCTCTTTATCATCTGGTGCGGCAGTGGAGTCCGGCTCATCGGGATGCTGCTCCAGGGTTTTTACAACTGGAGGTTCTGGTGGAAGACAAGCTGGAGAAGCGTCACTACTCTGTTCCTTCTCTTCATTTTCCTTCATTTTCTTGTAATGCAAGCAAGGAATACTACTGATAGGAGGATCATGTTTCTGAAATTAAAAAAAAAAAAAGGAGTTGAAATGTTATATAGTAAAATTTATAACACTGATATTATTTGACAAAGTTTTACGCTTGATTACCATCCCACAATTATGTTGGCAATCAGTGGTAGAACAGTACGACAACTGAAATACTGTCGTGTTAAAGTGGTATTGTACCTATATATCAAGGTGTTCAGCTCCTCCTACTCTGTAACAGACAGATGTATAATCAACATGACAAGTTCCCTTTAAGATGTACAGTTTAGCAGCAAAAGGAAAAAAAGCAGAATAAAGAGTCTACCACAATACTGTGGGGGAGAAAATGCTCTACGAAACAGATGGGGAGGCAAAGCAACTGCATTGAAAAAAGTTGGACAACAGAAATTATAATGCCATTTAAACCAAGAAACAAGCACTACTTTTTTTCCCTTGTTATACGTACTCTTATGCTTCCGGTTCCTAAAAAGTAAGGCCTGGACCATGTGACTACTCTTGTTTCTCTATGTAAATACACAGGAATGCCGGAGTTATGGAATGTCATGATCCATCCATCAGGTAAGGGCTCAGTAGGAGGACGCCCACGACCTTTAGATTGGAAAATAAAAGAATTACGATTTACTGTCCCTGAACAGCACATAATTACATCATTTGATAGTAAACTGCGTAACTTGTGGCACTTTTTTTTCGTAACCTGCTAGATTTAATTTCTTAAGTCTAAATAAACAGTCTGCTTTGATTTCCCTCTTGATGTCCTACCACTACACTGATTCTGCAGAGGCAGCAATCGGAAATAAGTTAGACTTTCCAGTATAAATCCTTCCTCATTTTGCCTTTCTGCACCAGCTGTGGGGCTTATACAGAATAATGCACGCAAAGTTTGGATGTCTCATTGAGAAAGTACTCTATGTGCAGAAATGCATAATAGATTAGGTTTTATGCCTGTTTCACATAAACTTAGTCTGGGCAAAATTTTGCACCCATATTATGAATGCAAATCCAGACCCGACTGTGGTCTAATGACCCAAACTAGCAGCATCAGATCCCTATCATGCTATCAGTTTGAGTCCGTAGGCCTGCAGCTGAGCTTTGCAACCATACCACAAAAATGCTTGTGTAAATCCAACCTTAGGCCGGCTGCACACGGACGGATTTGCATTGCGGAATCCAGAGCGGGCGTCCGCCTCCAGATTCCGCAGCAAATACAGCCCATAAAAAGCGATGGCAAATCACTTTTTCCTCTACATGAGCGGAAAACGAACAACTGCAATTTTCCACTCGCGAAAAAAAAAAAAAAAGAAAAACCACACCATGCTCTATCTTAATGCGAATTCCACACGGACGGCTTCTATTGAATCCAAAGGAATCTGTCTGACCCGCAGCCCTTCCGCAATGACATTGCAGAAAGGTCGTGGGTACGTACCCACATCGTTCCCACCCCCCCAAACAAAAACAAGCCTGTACTGCGAATGCCCGACGGCTCGTCCATGCAGACCAACCCAGTACAGCCGGCTAAGAAGAAAAGCAGATACACACAGATGTTGGCTGGGCACAGGGTTGGATTCCGCATACGGAATCCGACCCGGGTTGTGCGCAGCCGGCCTTACTATGCACAAGAGGAGAGGTTTTACTGAAGAAAATGCCCAGGTTATACTCTGCTGGAAATCCTACAACTCCTTATAGCAATAGATTCAGGGAGGTAGAATCAGGATATCGTCTGCCTTAATTGTTGCCTCATAAGCACCAGTTTTTGAGCATGTAGAAATGCCTTAAAATATATATAGTTGACTTATGCCTAGCACTGGTGCACAGTAGACAAGCAACAAGCTTTCCTTACTTTTCAACACAGTTTTTATTTTGGTTATCATTGGTTGAACACTGGTCTCGCCATCTGAACGGTGGTCACTTTCTTCATCATACTTTTCTTCTAGTCTCCTCTTCTTTGGGGTATGTAGGCCCTCTTCCAGCAGTGCATCCACATCGTTATCAAAATCATCCTGCAAAACAAACTATCAGGTACGTCCCCTCTTCCAAAAGGTGGGAGAGGCAAAAATCCCCTTTACATTGAGCACAGACATGTACCTCAAATCTGCGGCTAGAGAGGATGGCAAAGAATGTCTACAACACACTGTGACAACACGACACTCATATGTGGTCAGCAATACACGGTAAACATATCCGACCAAGGCATGGTTAGAAAGCATGTGACAAGGCAGTGTTAATTATAAAGACAAATAAAAATGAAATGCTTAGAATTAGTAGGTTATGGGTGTAGTGTTAGCACTTGCAGACATACCTCATAGTTGTATATCAGGGATTCGTCATCAATCTTATCACTCTGAAGAATGGAATCCGATATAAACTCTGCAAATTCTGCACCGTCCTCATCTACATCCATCACATTCTCAGTGAAATCCTCCAAATCATCGAGAACGGCGTATTCCACTTTCTTTTCCTGATCAGGTTCGGCCTCCTCAATTCGTTTATTTGCAATTTCATGATTATTGACAATTTTATCATTGCTACTACCAGCAAAAGGACAAACATGCAACTCTCCATTGACAGTGTTATTGCTATCTACCGCTGTCTGATCCTCTGCCTCTGCTCCAGTGTACAGAACCTTTCTATCTTTGCTCTTACAACTCTCTGTAAAACTTACACTAATTTTAACATCTTTAAGCAATTTAAGATCAGGAGTAAACTTCTTAACTGCTGGTGCATGGCGAGCTGTTCTGGGACTTTGGTCACTTTGTAACTGATCTATCACTGTTGGATGACTCTTGTAAGAAGACGACCCTTTTGTGAGTAGTTGTGTTCCGTAGTTTAGCTGCAGGTCCCCAGCTGGGGTTTGTGACTGTCCATCACCACCAGAGCCAACGTCCATTACCTCTGCGTCACTGGACGTTTGCAGGGGAGGTGGTGGAGGCTCTTCATTTGGCGGCAGTGGTGGGGGACAAGCAGGTATGAATTCCATTTCTTTGCTTCCAGGTTCATCAGGGAGAGGGGCTACATACTCACACTGATCCATATTCAATACTAAATCAGTACAACTAAAAACTACACAAATCAGTAAATTTCTAGTCTTAGTCCTTGGAGGAGAATGTCCAATACAGTGGATATATCATATCTCAATTGGCCTCACAGAAGATTCAGTTAAGCTGACTACATTGTTCTTTTCATTAATGTAGACAGCCTTCAGAAATACTGTCTCTATTACTGGAAATCACAATGTATTCAGCTTAAGAAGCGTTATCACTGAGAAGACATTGCTGTAGTTGAAGCTTTCTTTTACCTGCAAGAAAAAAAAACAGAAAGAGGAAAAACAACGTTAGAAAAAGCAAGAAAAATTCATTCAGAAGTTCAAAAAAAAACCAATCATCATCATCATCATCATCATCATCTGCTCTAACAAAACAAAATTCTGATAATGCCCACGGCCAGATTTCTGCCGCGTTTCACATGGCGTTATCCCACAGCTATTAGGTTCTATTGAACCTAATAGCTCAATGTTCACGCTGCGGAATTCTACCGCAGAATTCCGCAGCATAAAAAAAAAAGCGGCCAGCTTCCATTGTAGTCAATTGCATGATTACACGTCCTCACCCACTGCCGGTGCTTCATGTGCTGTACTGCGTTGGCTCACCAGACGGGACTCATGTGGCGGATCCCGAGAGGCAAGTATGAGGTCTTTGGGGGGCGCCGTGTCGGACTCCGCTGCGATATTTCGCTGGCGGAGTCGGACAAAGACATGGGCATGAGGCTATACAGAGTTTAAGCAACATACAAATACAAGGGCAATCGGCTAACCACCAACTTCAGTTGCGATGCAAGCTTCCAGGGAAATGAAAGAATGTTTCTTCAGCATTCAAGAATAAGCAGTTAAAAATGAAAATGTAGGGCATGTAGCATGCTGGTACACACTACACGCATATAACTAGTGGACGGAGATAGAGACGCTCCATCACCCCAGTTTTCTCACTTGGGGTGCCAGAGCTCTCTTCTATCATCTATGGAGTTTCCTAGGGGGATCTGACATCTCTGCGAACCCAGATTCAGGCTTTTCTATATAACATCAGTGCTCTCAACCTTTTTTACCCCAGATCTATCTGATAGTGGAACTCCCAACATATGTAGGCTGTGGTTTCAAGAGGAATCTTTGCTACAAAGAGCAAGAAATTCTTCCCTTGGAGCACGAAGTATAACATCCCTCATCACCCCTTTACATATCTACAGATATGGGACTTGGCTAGGGAGCGTTTTAGCTCAATCACTCGGCAATTAACTCCAATGCCTTAAAAGGTCCCTCCAATAAAGGACTGATGTCAAACATTTGAAAGAGGTCTCCCGGCTCCTGCTGTGTCCCGCACAGGGTTCGGTACCCCACTATGGTATACGTTCACAGCTGCAGACCCATCCGGTTTACAGGACGTCACAGGAACTGCAGCCAATAACAGAGCTCAGTGATGAATTACAACTGGAACAACCCGTTTAACCCATTTAGTGGCACGCCCGAAAAATCTCCGGGGCTTGCTGCACTGACCATGCAGTTAAACCCTGGAAGATTTCTGTGGACAGCTCTAGTGCTGAATGTGCAGAGCTCTCAGCTGTCATCTGAAATCTTCTGGGTCTTTTATTGCATTGTTGACTCATTTAAAAAACCTGCCCTGTAAGGCATGACCTGGTAATAATAAACCTGCACTGAAGGGGTGAATCAAACCAAGATCTGGTACATTTCCCCCTGAACGTCCTCAAAGGGAGTTTTGTAAACTGCAGACCAGGCTACTTCTCCGTCACTTCGCGGCTGCAAAATGTTTAATTGCACCCTCTAGATCTGACTATGTTACGCTCACTATTGTACTTGGGGCTGTGCTCTGTCTGTGCTAATCCTCGGACAGCCTCATTATAGGCCTATAAGGCTATGCACATGGGCACTTTTGCACATAGACTGATGGTCCCCATTAAACGAACGACTATTGTTCACTTTTCGCCAATCTGAACAATCATTCCATGTAAAAGCACCGTTCATCTTATGCAACTTTGTAAGAGAAAAAGATCCCCGCGCTGGAGACCAGCAGCATGAGGCACTGGGACGCCGCGGACCAGGTGGAGATTGCCGAAGTGTGTTGCATGGGTGGATTGGCCCCGTGAAGGTGCGGGTTTGCGGCTGGTCTTTCTGGATTCTGGAGCGCGGGGATCTTTTTCTTTTACAAAGTTGCATCCGTTTCAGCCCTTAGCGGGCTGTATTCCCCAGGATGAGAGCTGGATTTGGAACCAGAGGTGGATGTTCAAGGAAATCGAGGATATAGGTGCCGGTGGATTCTCCATTCAGAGCACCAGGTGAGTGCATATTTATTCATTCACCACTTTGCTTTTTGACCTAAACGAGGCGCTGATCTATTTGTTTGTACCTTTCATCTTATATGTTGACAAAAAGGCCACATGGAGAAGTAAAAAAAACACACTTAAGACGACTTTATGGCTGGGTTCACACAGGGCGGATTTGCCACGGAAATTCCGGCGCGGCAAATCCGCCTGCGGCCGCTAATCTCAAGATTAGCCAGCCATGTGGACGAGATTTCTCAGAAATCTCATCCACACGGGACTGCCAATCCGCTGCGGTAAGTCGGGCAGGAACCGCGGCTGCGGTGGCCGCAGCCACGGCTTTCAAATATGCAGCATGTCTATTTATTTTTTTCTTTCCACTGCGGCCGCGCTCTCCTCTATGGGAGCGCCGGCCGCAGCGGAAGAGCAAGCGGCCGGGCCGCTTCAAAGCCGCCGCGGGTTTTTCCGCAGCGGTTCTCCTGGCGGAAATCTTGCGGTTTTTGCTGCGGCCAAACCGTGAGATTTCCGACGGGAATCAGCCCCGTGTGAACCCAGCCTATGAATTTTCATTTTCAACTGAATATTCTGAAGCGCCGAAGGAACATTCTTTCATTTTTTTTACTTATTTTAGTTTAAGGTAAAAGGCTGAAAACTCCTGGTCTGGACTCCCTACAGAAATGCACCGAGAATCTCACAGGCTGCAGAGGGGAGCGAGGAGGACAGCAGTGTCCCGGGAATAAAGAAGGTGGCTGGGGATCATCAACCTGCACGTCCTTCTCAAAACACCAACAGATTTATTAAATGTATTTGCATCCTGAATTCTTTTAATTTTTGAGCCGAAAGCTCCCAGGCAGATTTTGCAGTCTGGAGCCCAGATACAGCCGTCAGCCCTGGGACAAAGCCTGAGGTTACACGAGTGCAGTCTGCACCGTCCTGCCATGGATTCATCGGTTCCTGCACCCCTTCTTCTATCCTCCAGGATGGCGGTGGCATTGCTCTCTCCCCCTATTGCACACTGAGCACTGGTCGCCCGAGGCCGCTCTCACACCACATTCAAACAGTAGAACATTCGCACGTCTGCTCAATTAGATCGCAGCATGTTCTCTTAGTGCGGACGCCGCACAGATGGCTTCCATTGAAGTCAATGGAAGCGTCCAACCTGCAGCCCGTCTGCAACTGACATAGCAGATAGATCGGGGTACCCGTGTAATCGCCTAGCAGCGGTGCGGGGGAAAAAAATGATATATATATTTTTTTTAATTCTGTACTGCACATTTCTGATGGTGGCTCACAGGTCCATGTGCAGTACGGAATTTGAAAGGCCCGCGGGGACACCAGCCGGGGACAGGGCTGGATTCTGCATGCGCAATCTGACCCGTCTGTGAGAGACCGGCCTAAGACACTGCATGCTGTTCTCTGATTGGTCAGTGTTGCTCATGAAATCAGCATGTGGTGTTAGACCCGCAATATACAGGGAGCACCGGGTAGTGAGAGCAGCGCTACAGCCGTCTTGGAACAAAGAAGATCTGCAGCAGGTAGGTGGGGGCGCCGTGTAATATCACATCATGTGCTGCGACAGAAAGTAACCTGCGGGTGCCCGATACCAGGAGGACACTGCCATCCGGTATGCCGCCTCGCCACCTATCTGCACACTCACTTCAAGTGATGAAAAACGGATGAGGATGGCGGCAAAAATCATGTTTTCCTATTAATTTTGACCCTTTTAGCTGAAAAAAAAGAAGAAAAAGCAACCCTGCGGCCGGTTTCACGGGCTGACAAACTCTTGTGAGATTTGTGTGCTGCGAGACTCGCGAATGTGAAGCCCATTCTTTTGAATGAAGCCATACACAGGAGCGGGACGGGGAAAACAATAGAGAAAATTGCTGCATGTCCATCTTTTGCGCTCATCGGAACGCATCGCAGTGTTTTCTATGGGACAGTAAAGGACGCTGCCCGCCGTGCGATGCCAGGTATTCCATTGAAAACAATGGTAAGCGCTCGCTGATCTTCCAACACGAATGAAGGCTGCGCTGGGGGAATCGCTGCTTCACAGATGCCATGGGAGGCGGCTTTTACAGAAAAACGCCTTGCATCGGCGTGAAAATGCACACTAGCGAGCGTGGGAGGCGCTACGCCAGCAGCAGCGGGCCCTGCGCGTGGCCCTACGCCCGCAGCGGCGGGTCCTGCGCGTGGCCCTACGCCCGCAGCGGCGGGTCCTGCGCGTGGCCCTACGCCCGCAGCGGCGGGTCCTGCGCGTGGCCCTACGCCCGCAGCGGCGGGTCCTGCGCGTGGCCCTACGCCCGCAGCGGTGGGTCCTGCGCGTCGCCCTACGCCCGCAGCGGTGGGTCCTGCGCGTGGCCCTACGCCCGCAGCGGTGGGCCTGCGCGTGGCCCTATGCCCGCAGCACTATACATTATACGGCACACAGAGGCTTATAAGCCGGGTGAGGACCCCGTGTGCCGCACACATGACCCCGCAGTCACCCATCGGGTGTAACAGGACGCTGCGGGGGACGCCCGCTACTATAGCCGGTAATGCAGTCCAACGTAGGCAGCATCACCGCTCGCACGTCTGCAGCTCGGGGTGCGCGCCTCGGCGGTCAGTACTACAGGCGCCACACAGAGCTGGAGGTCCCGGGACGGCACACAGCGAGGTCCCCCGAGTATAGCGGGTGGAGGGAGGCCGGGAGTAGCGCCATGCGGACGCTGACCCCTACAGAAGTCACTGGCCATGCAGCGCAGCTCTGGCCGCCACCACTCACCTCCTGAACGAGGCTCTCCGTCCTTATCACCATCCCTCAAGCTGAAAGAATCCCGTCGCCATCTTGCATAGACCAGCCGGCTCCAGACAACCGCATCGATTCGTTCTCCAATCAGACGCGTCCGGCGCAGCCCACCATCCAATAGCGCACGGCAACGTCACTACGGCCTAGGAGCGCTCGTCCAATCCTGTGGCGGCTGAGGCTGGACGTCTGGATGCGGACAGCCAATCAGAGAGACGTTGATGTGCCCGAAGAGTGCGGCGCTCTGAGCTCCACTGATGTGATGTGTGGGGTCACGTCCCGGGGTGCAAGGGGGGAGAGGAGATGGAAAAACCGGGCAGAACAGGAATTCCCGGCAGCAGCCATAGCAACACGTCCTCTTGTCTGCACCCAACTGCGCAGTGACGGCGGCCATAATCATGCCTAGTCACACTACTCCATGTGGGGGGGAGGGGTGTATTTAGAATTATTTGCACCCCCCATTGTCAGCATGAAGCTCTGTACCGTGTAGTTATAGAGGGTGCAGATCTAGCAGCCCTCCCCAGCTGCAGGGGAGCGGGCCAGTGCAGTCATGGCAGTGCTAGGCTACACGCACTAGTGCTGGAGGGCTTCTGTCCTCTTTCTCTGGTAAGGGCGGCTTCACACCGGACAGATAATCAGGCAGGATCTGTGCGTTGTGAGGCGCTCCACTATGAATCCCCTTCTGAATGGAATCACATGAGCCAAGTGTTCCTGCCCCGCCATGCAGAGAGCCAATAGCGCCATGTTGTGCCCCCCTCGTGCGCTCGCATCGCAGCGACCAGCGCTTTCAATTGTGTATTATACGCACGTTATTGTTGATGCGCGATAGAGCCCTATTGTTCTCTGGGTGCGGATGAAAACACGCGGTTACATTGTGTATGTGCGACATTTTATACACGTTACTAGGAAACAATACAAGGAACGTTAAAAAAAGCTGACACCAGGAAGCCGGTGCGGGGCTGACAGCATGCGGGGCTGAAGCCGGTGCAGGGCTGACAGCGTGCGGGGCTGAAGCCGGTGCGGGGCTGACAGCGTGCGGGTCTGACTGCAGCCTCGGGGCGTACTTAGACAACCGTATTTATGCAGGTATTTCCGCGTGTTTAAAAGACACATTAAACACGACCGTGCGATGCGTTGGGTTCCAATGGCTTCATTCAGACGAACGTTGTTTTTTTCACGCAAAATATTAGCGGCAGTAAAAATAGTACATCCTCCATCTTTTTTGTCCGTCTTTTGCCACGTTACGCAGCAAGCTCCCATAGACTTCTATGGCACCAGGGAAAAAAGGGAGTCGGAGGGAGTTATCCTGCGTACAACACTGGGAAAACACACCAGCTCGCCCTAATTAGGCATTAATTGTCATTCCGTGCATTTTATTCCGACCATCGCTTGCCCTCGCTGCAGCGTGTTTGTTTACATACCGTGTGAATGGCTTTAAATATGTAAATTACAGTCGGGAGTCGATCGTGGCAAAATCATTTGTGCGAATATACAGTGTGTACGGCGAATGTATAAACGCGGCCGCTCGTGTGAAGGAGCCCAAAGGCTGTATTAACATGGGGAGAAACGGATGCAGCAAGAACTGTGCTGACAGAACGACATGTGAGTACGGGACGGACAGAACGACATGTGAGTACGGGACGGACAGAACGACATGTGAGTACGGGACGGACAGAACGACATGTGAGTACGGGACGGACAGAACGACATGTGAGTACGGGACGGACAGAACCACATGTGAGTACGGGACGGACAGAACCACATGTGAGTACGGGACGGACAGAACCACATGTGAGTACGGGACGGACAGAACCACATGTGAGTACGGGACGGACAGAACGACATGTGAGTACGGGACGGACAGAACGGCATGTGACTACGGGACGGACAGAACTCGCGCAGGAGAGGAGCCACTCCCTTCAATGCGTTAATTCACACAAGCCATTTTTCTCTCAGACCGGTAGTCAAAATTTGAAAATTGCTGCATGCCGTGTTTTTGTGCGATGCTTGTTCAAGAATTGCCTATTTTTTATAGGAGCATTAAAAAAATCAGATTGCAAGTGCATGCCCTGCGATTTAGGTGCACGAGCGGAATGCTTTTTTAATGCATGTTACTATGGGGATCACATGTAAAAAAAAGGAAGTACAGAGCAGTTGTAAAATTTATGTAAGGGCTGACACTCACTGGGTTTTTTTTTCTCTCTTGCGCTGCGAGAGCAAGTGAAAGCACTCGCCTCGCAGCGCGAGAAAAATGCCGGGATGATGCTGGGATATCGCCAGTCTTTTCAATGGGGCCAGCGGCAGCAACGTTAGCCCCATTGAGAAAATATAGAGAGTACCGCAGGCTTCTGTGACAGCTGTGGCAGGAGTTTCCTTCATCCCCGAGGGGATGAAGGAATCCTCTGTCACAGCTGTGGCAGAAGTGCAGCATGCTATCCCATTGCTTTCAATGTGCTGATGGTCCCATTGAAAGCAGTGGTTTGTGGCAAACCACGCAGTATGATTTTCGGGGAAGGGATTGAAATATAAGCCCTTCCCTGAAACTCATCTATAACTGGTTAAAAAAAAGGAAAAAAAAATTTACTCACCTTTCCGCCACTCAGATGCGCCCTCCTGCTGGCTCCCCGACACTGCTGTCCAGCACTTTCAGCCTCCTTAAAGGGCTGTGCTGATTGGCTGAGCGCTCAGCCAATTACAGCTAGTGCCTAGCTATTCATGAATGAATAGCTAAGCTCTAGCTATAATTGGCTCAGCGCTCAGCCAATCAGCACAGCCCTTTCAGGAGGCGGGCATTTTTAAATCCCCGCCTGTTAAAGTGCTGGACAGCAGTGTCGGGGAGCCAGCCGGAGGACGTGTCTGAGCGGTGGAGAGGTGAGTAAAATTTTTTTTCCTTTTTTTACCAGGTAATGATGATTTTCAGGGAAGGGCTTCTCATACTGTGGGGTTTGCCACAAACCACTGCTTTCAATGGGAGTGGCAGCAGCGCCAATCCCATTGAAAGCAATGGGATAGCATGCTGCACTTCTGCCACAGCTGTGGCAGAAGTCCGCGGTATTCTCCCTATCTTTCCAATAGGGCTAGCGCTGCTGCCGCTGGCCCCATTGAAAAGACTGGCGATATCCTGGCCTCATCCCAGCGTCTTTCTTGCGCTGCAAGGCGAGTGTTTTCACTTGCTCTCGCAGCACAAGAGAGAATAAAACACCAGTGGGTGTCCAGCCTAAAACAGATGCAAATCGTGAGTGAAAAATGCATAGCAAAGGCATGAAAATCGCACAGAAAATGGTAAATTTTTCACTAATCAAAATCCCACTCTCCTGCTTGAATACAGTGTAAAGCTTCGTGTCTGTTTTGCGATGCATTTCTTGCACACACGGTTTTTAGAGGTGAATCATTTATTTTACAACGTTCACCTGCAAAAACTGCGGGCAACAATTGAATTGCAACACATGTGGTTGTAGCATGGTCAAAAATGTCCCATCTGAATTTAAAATGTCGGTATTTAGTACTACCATGAGGCACCATATTTTCTATAGAAGCAGTAAAAAATAACTCCCAAATATGGTATGCACTGTGGTTTTTTTAACTATTAAAAAAAAACTCCTGTGCGCGTAATAAATTAGAAACACTTTGCAACTTTGAGGCCTTATTCAGACGAGCGTGTTTTTTTGCGCACCTATGTGCGCAAAACAAATGCGCTCCTCGCTCATGCAGAAAACGCCCAAATGGGCAAAGTTTGCACGTGAAACTTTGCCCGTTCACTAGAGGAGCTGCTCCATGAAGGTCCCCTCAGTGTTCAGTGATGATGGGACTCCCTGCGAAGACTAAAGAATCCCCTGCCACAGCTGTGGCAGAGGACCAAGATGCTATCCCATTGCTTTCAATGGGGCCAGCAATGCTGCCGCCCCATTGAAAGCAATGGGATGAAGGCAACACTGCCAGAATTTTCGGGGAAGGGCTTGAAATATAAGCCCTTCCCTGAAAGTAAACCCTGGCTGCTGGAAAAATATTTTTAAAAATTATACATCACCTAGCAGCGCTGTCGAAGTCTAGCACGGTTCTAAAGCATTATCTTCTGGCTGGGGAATTAAATATCCCTGCTCTTGAAAGCACTGGTTCTGATTGAGCGCTGTGACCAATCAGAGGTAGCGCTCAGCCATTCATTAAATGACAGCTGAGTGTGCTGCCTCTGATTGGTCACAGCGCTCAGCGAATCAGAGCCAGCGCTTTCAGGAGATGGGGATTTTAAATTCCTGGCCAGAAGAAAATGCTTTAGAACAATGTCGGGGAGAAGACGCACCAGAGCTGGACAGCGCCGGAGAGGTGATGTTTGTTTTTTTTTTAAATTTTTTCAAGCAGCTAGGGCTTATTTTCAGGGAAGGGTTTATATTTAAACCCCTCTCCCGAAAACTACAGCGGGGGTTGGCGTCATACCATTACCTTCAGTGGGGCAGCAGCAGCACCAGCGTCCCTATTGAAAGCAATGGGATATTATTGAGGTCCTCTGTGACAGCGGTGGCAGAAGATTTTTTCATTCCCGCTGCAGTCCCCTTTATCACTGAACACTGTGACAGTGCTGTCAGAGTGTTCAGTAATGAGGGGACTCCTTGCGGGGATTAACGGTACCCTCGGGGAGTCCAGTCATCCATGCAGGGACTAAGGGGTTAACAGCGGGACATTTAAAAGGTGCTTCTGGCCAGAAGCACTTCTTAAATGTCCTGCTGTAAGCAGCGGGAAAGCAATTCTGCGTGCAGCAGTTTCCATTAACACCTGCTCCCATAGGAGTCAATGGAAACTCTGGCAAAACGCACAACTATGTCCTATCTTTTTTTTTATTGTGCAATGTTTTGCGCTTCAAATTCCGCGCATATGAACGCTTCTATAAGAACCTAATGGTTCTTTTAGAAGCATAAACTATGCGTGCGCAAAACACACGCTCATTTGAATGAGGGCTAAGGCCTCATGCACGAGTGGATTTTTGCTGCAGAATCCGGAGCGGGAGTCCCCCACCGGGTTCTGCAGCAATAACCCTCCACAGCATGCTATGGAAAAATGATTCTTCATGCACATGAGCGGACACCAATTGTGGTTTCTGCTTATGGATTAAAAATCGCAGCATGCTCCATTTTCCTCCAGTTCCCACATGGACGGCTTCCATTGAAGTCAATGGAAGCCTTCCGACCTGCAGCCTGTTCGCAATTGACATTGCCAACGGGACGCAGATTCCACATAAGAAGCAGGAGTTAAAAGCAAAATCTATACTGTGCATGTTCGACGGCAAGCTGTGCGGACCATCCGCAGTACCGAGAAGCCAGAAGAAGACAGATCCACACAGACGCTGGCAACAAAGACGACAGGTATGCAGGGTCAGCCGCCATGGTCAGGGCCAGATTCTGTGCAGGATTCCGCAGCCGGAATTGCTGTGATTGGTTCATCGATCGCCGCAGTGATTGGCTGAGCTGCAGCGCTCGAGAACCAATCAGAGCAATTGGTTGCTGGAGGTGGGGTTTACAAACCACGTTACCAGCAAGTGATCTTCTTTTGGTTCTGAGAACTGCAGGGAAGCCTGCTGGAACTGCGTAGACGAGCGGGAGAGACCCGGACAGCGCCTGCTAGGTAAATATAAAAAGACATCCCCCCCAAAATAAGTCTCTGTGCCTCTTTTGGGGCAAAAATTTATATAAGACAGGGTCTTATTTTGGGGAAACATGGTATCTCTATTTAGGACACCCCCCTGCTTGACGGAAGTAAACAAACTGAAAGATTTAGAATATTGTAGATAAACGTATCTCCCAGGTACTGTCAGGAATAGTGATAAAGACATTTGATGAACTACAAAGTTATTGTGATTTACCGCATACACAGTTTTATAGGTAGTTGTAGTTGAGACATGCTTACCAGGCGGAGGTGAGCTCCAAGGAAATGAAAACTACAAATTTTATATTGGCTGACATTATAGGTACGGCATCCACTACAGCAGGAAGGATATCCGAGTTAGACACTCATATACAAGGACATTTAAACCTACAGAACCAATCTTCGATTAAGAATAAATGGGAGGCTGATATTGGTCCCGTAGAGGACTCACATTGGGATGAAATCTCACAGATGACCCCTAAGTTGTCCGTAAGAGAATCATATAGACTGTCCCAAATATATTTCATATATAGAGTATATTGTACTCCAGCCTTTTTGCATAATCTAGGGGTAAGGAATAGCTCTTTATGTGGTAGCTGCAAAACTCAAGTAGCGGGACTGATATATATGATGTGGCGTTGTCCAAAACTCAACCGATACTGGAGTGAGGTCCGCTCTCTGATTAAGGCTACCTGCAGACGGCCAGGTCGGATCCCGCTGTGAGAATTCTCGCAGTGGGATGCGGACCCGCTCCCGGCATCTTACGTCTCTGCTATGCGCCGGCCAGCCGACGCATGCGCAGAGCGGAGTTGACCCATCACTACTGACATTTCTGTGCGGGCCTCTGCGAGACCTGCACAGAAATAGAACATGCCGCGATTTGTTTACACGCGGACAAATCGCGGCTGTGTGCATAGGATTACGTTTTGCAATGTAATCCTATGGCAGCGGGCACAGAGGAAATTCTGCGGGAAATCCCGCTGCAGAATTTCTGCCCGTGTGCAGGGGGCCTAACACTGTATATAAAATAAATCTGGGGTTTACTCTGTTATTATGTATCCTAGGATATATAAGTGATATACCAGTGGAGGAGCATGAGCAACTAGCAGGGGCGAAACTCTTGTATATCGCAAAAAAATTGATAGTGCAGCACTGGCTGGATGAGTTACCCCCTACACTCAGGGAATTTAAGGACACAGCCAACTGACTTCTTATGATGGAACAAGGCATATACTTTAAACATAAAGCATGACACAAATACAGTAAGATCTGGTCCAAATAGTTGGATGCATTTGGCTTGAAACAACTGAACTTGCACATTAGGTAAACTGAGTGTACAAGGGAAACGGTAGATAGGGTATATCCTAGTCACAAGAGAGAGCAAAGTAGTGACTCATGAAATTATCATAAAGCACGTACCTAAATGTATCTGTAACCTTTGCTATTGTAGTTCTACATTGTATTGTGATATAAAATTGTTGCACATGGGGGAGGGGTAAAGTACAGAATTCACTGAAGTGTGGATTGAGGTCATTGAAAGTACAACTGACTATTCTCAAAGGGACAAAGATAAAGAGGTAATCTGAAAAGACAAAAGAATTCATGGACTAATATTCCTGGCTGGACGATCTGTATATTGGATACACGAGAGAGACTCAAGGCAGGGGGTTACAATGCTGTTTTGTTTTTTTATTTATGTTTTTGTTAAATATTTAAAGTGATGAAAATTCAAACAAAAAATATTTCTTATGAATATATACATATAACCTCTCAGGCCGTCTGCACACGACCGTGTTTGAATTATGGAATCCAAAATCATTTCCCACCCGGACGATATGCAGCGTTCCACACCAGTTCAAACCAATAGAGCATCCACATGTCCGCTCACATGACAGCTGTGTGCAGCATCCGCAGTACAGATTATTAAAGGGGTTGTCTCGCGAAAGCAAGTGGGGTTATACACTTCTGTATGGCCATATTAATGCACTTTGTAATATACATCGTGCATTAAAGGGGTTGTCTCGCGAAAGCAAGTGGGGTTAAGTACTTCTGTATGGCCATATTAATGCACTTTGTAATATACATCGTGCATTAAATATGAGCCATACAGAAGTTATTCACTTACCTGCTCCGTTGCTGGCGTCCCCGTCTCCATGGCTCCGTCTAATTTCGGTGTCTTCTTGCTTTTTTAGACGCGCTTGCGCAGATGGGTCTTCTCCCTTCGGCTGGGCTCGGCAGCATCGGCGCTTTGGCTCCGCCCCCTTGTACGCGTCATCGCGTAGCTCCGCCCCATGACATGTGCCGATTCCAGCCTCCTGATTGGCTGGAATCGGCACATGTGACGGGGCGGAGCTACGCATTGACGCGTACAAGGGGGCGGAGCCAAAACGACGCTGCTGCCGAGCCCAGCCCCATCTGCACAAGCGCGTCTAAAAAAGCAAGAAGACACCGAAATTAGACGGAGCCATGGAGACGGGGACGCCAGCAACGGAGCAGGTAAGTGAATAACTTCTGTATGGCTCATATTTAACCCCTTAGTGACGAAGCCTGTTTGCGCCTTAGTGACGGAGCCAAATTTTGGAAATCTGACATGCGTCGTTCAACGTGGCATAACTCCGTAAAGGCTTTACATACCCCAGTGATTCTGACATTGTTTTTTCGCCACATGTACTTCATTTAGATTGTAAAAAGAGACCGATATAATTTGTGTATATTTATTAAAAGTACCAATATTGGAAAAATTTTGAAAAAATTGTCATTTTTTCACATTTTCAACCGTAATATCTCAAATATGTCCAAACATACTGTACAAATTTTTGATAAGATATGTATTTCCATCTGTTTACTTTATTCTGAATGCACACTTGAAAAACTTTTGTGTTTTTTTTAACCATTTAGAGGACGTACAAATTTAACATTACTTTTCAGCATTTTGAGGAGCACTTTGTTTTCCTGCACCAAGGCAAGTTTGCAAAGGCTCATAAGTGTCAGAATAATAGATACACCCACAAATGACCCCATTTTAAAAACTACACTCCTTAGTGTATTCACTGAGGGGGGTCATGAGTATTTTGACCCCACCAGTTTTTTTCAGGAATTAGTTCAATTTAGGGGAGAAAAAATAAAATTTCATATTTTTGCAAATATGTCATTTTAAAGACATATTTTTTTCCTATAGAGCCCATGAAAATGAGGATTTACACACCAAAATGGATACCCCCGTTTCTCCCGTGTTCAGAGACATACCCATTGTGGCCCTAATGTCATGTCTGGATGCATAACGGGAGCCAAAATGAAAGGAGTAGTCGGTGTCTTTCAGAACATAAATTTTCCTTGAAGGCGTTTTAGGCCCCATAGCACTTTTGTAGAGCTCTTGAGTGGCCAAAACCAAAGAGAACCCCCACAAGTGACCCCATTTTGAAAACTAGACCCCTTAACGAATTTATCTAGGGGTGTACTGACCATTTTGACCCCACAGTTTTTGAATGAATTCAAGCCAAGCAAATGGAAAAAATTGTGATTTTCGTTTTTTTGTCAATTCTGTCATTTTAAAAACAGCTTTTTTTGTACAGCACACGCATGAATGAAGCCTTTCACCCCAAAATGGATACCCCTGTTTCTCCCGTGTTCAGAGACATACCCATTGTGGCCCTAATCTCATGTCTGGATGCACAATGGGGCCCAAAACGAAAGGAGTAGTCGGTGGCTTTCAGAACATAGATTTTCCTTGAAGGCGTTTTAGGCCCCATAGCACATTTGTAGAGCTCTTGAGCGGCCAAAATCAAAGAGAACCCCCACAAGTGACCCCATTTTGAAAACTAGACCCCTTAACGAATTTATCTAGGGGTGTACTGACCATTTTGTTCCCACAGTTTTTGAATGAATTGAAGCAAAGCAAAAGGAAAAAATTGTGATTTTCGTTTTTTTGGCAATTCTGTCGTTTTAAAAACTGCTTTTTTGGTACAGCACACACATGAATGAAGACTTGCACCCCAAAGTGGATACCCCTGTTTCTCCCGTGTTCAGAGACATACCCATTGTGGCCCTAATCTTTTGTCTGGATGCACAACGGGGCCCAAAATAAAAGGAGTAGTCGGTGGCTTTCAGAACAGAAATTTAGCATGAAGGTGATTTAGGCCCCATTGCCCACTTGTAGAGCCCTTGAGCGGCCAAAACTACAGAGAACCCCCACAAATGATCCCATTTTGAAAACTAGACCCCCTAACGAATTTATCTAGGGGTGTACTGTGTATTTTTACCCTACTATTTTTGAATAAATCTAAGCAAAGCAGTAGGAAAAAAATTACAATTTTCATTTTTTTGGCAGTTTGTATCAATTTAAAAACAGTTTTTTTTTGTACAGCACACATAGGGATGAAGACTTTCACCCCAAAATTGATACCCCTGTTTGTCCCGTGTTCAGAACCATACCCCTTGTGGCCCTAATCTACTTAAAGGACGCATGGCTAGGCCTATAATGGAAGGAGCACCCGTTGGATTTTAGGGTACAACGGAATAAATTCCAGACCCCATTGCCCACTTGTAGAGCCATTGAGCGTCTAAAACGATAAAGAACCCCCACAAATGACCCCATTTTAAAAACTAGACCCCTTAACGAATTCATCTAGGAGTGTACTGCGTATTTTGACCCCACAGTATTTGAATAAATTTCAGCAAAGCAGAAAGAAAAAATTACGATTTTCATTTTTTGAGCAATTTTGTCAATTTAAAAACAGGTTTTTTTTGTACAGTGTACATAGGAATGAAGACCTTCACCCCAAAATGGATACCCCTGTTTGTCCCGTGTTCAAAAACATACCCATTGTGGCCCTAATCTACTTACAGGACACATGGCTAGGTCTATAATGCAGGGAACACCCGTTGGATTGCAGGGCACAACTGAATACATTCCAGGCCCCATTGCCCACTTGTACGGAATAAAAATTGACTCCCTAAAAATCCCCCCCCCCCCTCCGCGCCCTTTTTGGCTTTCCCCAAATCTTAGATAAAAGTAATAATGTGAACTGTGTGGTATTTCCAAAGACGGGTAATTATGGAGGCTGGTTGGGATGGGCACATAGGGCAATAAAACCGGGTATCCCCCCTCCTCTCATGCTTTTTGGGGGGTCATTTTTTGACCTCAGTGGCAGGGATGGGGTGTAAAAAGTGGCGTTCCGTGAGTCTCCGTAAGCTTGACGAGGTGCGGCGGTCTCACACAGAAGGCGCTCAACAAGGTGCTCCTGGAACTGCAGGAAGGCGAGCGTTCCCGGGGCTTCTTGTAAATTGCGTATTACAGGTAGCGGTCTGAATAACGCCGGGCTCACACAGCCGTAGGTGGATCCCGGCTGTGAGCCGGCCGTGACCCTACATACGGCCGCGTAATGTACTGCGCATAACTGCGTACTTACACGGGCGGTCATGCGCAGTACAATTTTTTTTTTGTTGTTGTTTGCATTTCCCGAACCCTCGCTTAGCGATGACCCGGGTACCCACAGCCCCTATACAACGTAGTTGTGTATGGGCTGCGGGTATATCCACGACCATGGAGCACAATGGGCTCTATGTTGCCGATATCCGCGGTAAAATAGAACCTGCTGCGTTCTCTTTTCTGCGAGTGGATTACACAATTCCAACCCACTAATGTGAGCGGAATTGTGTAATCCAATGCGATTGATCTGCGTATTACCGCGGATCAGACGCAAGTGGAATCCGTAATTCCTATCCGGTCATGTGAGACCGACCAAAGGTAGATCGCTACCTTTTTATCACGTGACCGGGGACCGCTCAACGAGGCCACCCGTCACTGCTCCAGGCAAGGAGATATTAAGTTTCCTGAGCTCCCCGACTCCTGCGCATGTGTGCGGTGTTTTGCCGGCGGTCGCATGCGCAGAATACGGGAAAGTTCACGGAAGAAGATTGCGTCGGGGGTGCAAATACGGAGGCCTCCGGTAAAAAGTTTTATCTCCTCTTACTGATCGCATCGGTGAGGGGAGATGAACCTTCCCCTTTTTTTAACTTTTACGTGACCGCCATTATTCTTTGGATAACGGCGAACACGTGATCAGGAACCGCTCACCGCGGCCCCCCGTGAAATCTCCAGGCTCTCGGCTAAGTTTTGTAGCCAGGAGCAGGGAGATTTTAAAAAACCACGGCTTTTGCGCATGCGCCTGCCACATTGGCGAAGGGCGCGTGCGCAGAAGCTGGGGTGAGGTCCGCGGATAAATCCGCAGGCCTTAGGTATGTCATTTCATCCTCCCTCACGGATATGATCCGTGGGGGGAGATGAAACGCAAGGTTTTTTTAACTTTTTAAAACTTTTTTTTACTTTTTGCACTTTTTTTTTTTTACCTTTTACCCCTTTTTTTATTTTTTATTTTTAACTTTTTGCACTTTTTTTTTACTTTACATGATCACTGTCATCCATTGGATGACAGTGATCATATCCCTGGTGACATCCCTCTGCTCTTGGCTACACATGGCAGCCAGGAGCAGAGCAATTTTGAATTTCCCGGGGCTCGAGCCCCTCTGTGCACGCGCCCGATGTCAATCATCGGGCGCGCATGCGCAGACGGGGATTTCGGGTCCCGGGACATCGGGACATCGCAGAGGACCGGGGGTGAGTATCTTCACCTCCCCTCATGGATCCGATCCATGAGGGGAGGTGAAACTTTACTTTTCTTTTACTTTTTCAACTTTTTCGCGATCACCGCTATCGCAATGGATAGCGGTGATCGCGGGCCCGGGGACCGCTCACAGTGGTCCCCGGTAACACCTCCTGGCTCCCGGCTACCTTCAGGAGCCGGGAGCCAGGAGATTTTAAATTTGCCGGGGACACCCGGGCTTCTGCGCGTGCGCGTGACGTCATCGCCTGGCGCGCATGCGCAGAAGGCCGCCGGCGGGTCCGGGAGGACCAGATCTCCGGGGAACACCGCCGACAAGCCGTGTGAGTATTTTCAGCTGCCGTGATGGATCCGATCCATCATAGCAGCTGAATTACTACTTTTTTACACATTTTTGTTTACTTTTTTGCGATCAGCGCTATTCATTTTATAGCGCCGATCGCAATACCGGGGGGGACTGCCCGCATCCTGGGATGACAGCTCCATGCTGTCGGCTACCTGCGGGCACCGACAGCATGGAGCTGTCACGTCCTCAGGCCAGTGGGCATCAATCCAAAGAGGATGCATAAAACTACGTCCTCTAGGATTTAGGCCCACTTTCTGAGGACGTAGTTTCCCGATGGGGCAGTCGTTAAGGGGTTAATGCACGATGTATATTACAAAGTGCATTAATATGGCCATACAGAAGTACTTAACCCCACTTGCTTTCGCGAGACAACCCCTTTAAATATGAGTCATACAGAAGTTATTCACTTACCTTCCCTGCGCTGGCGTCCCTGTCTCCATGGCTCCGTCTAACTTCAGCGTCTAATCGCCTGATTAGACGCGCTTGCGCAGAAGGGTCTTCTGCCTTCGGCTTGGCAGCAGCCGCGTTCTGGCCCCGCCCCCTTCTACGCATCATCGCGTAGCTCCGCCCCGTCATGTGTGCCGATTCCAGCCAATCAGGAGGCTGGAATCGGCACACGTCATGGGGCGGAGCTACGCGATGATGCGTAGAAGGGGGCGGAGCCAGAACGCGGCTGCTGCCGAGCCAAAGGCAGAAGACCCTTCTGCGCAATTAGATGCTGAAGTTAGACGGAGCCATGGAGACGGGGACGCCAGCGAAGGGAAGGTAAGTGAATAACTTCTGTATGGCTCATATTTAATGCACGATGTATATTACAAAGTGCATTAATATGGCCATACAGAAGTGCTGAACCCCACTTGCTTTCGCGAGACAACCCCTTTAAGAAAGAAGCCAGGTACGCAGGGTCGCCGGCTGGGGTCCAAGCTAGATTCCGCTGCAGGCTCCTGCATACAGAATACAGCTCTGCCGTGTGCAGGTGGCCTTAGAGGTGATGTCAGCCGATTTTTTTTTTTTTTATCTACAACTGCAAATGTGTTAAAATAACAAAAACAGCTGACAACTGCAGACAATTAGAAGCCACAGCAGTCACGTGCCATTTCCCTGGTACCACCACTCATTTGTCTTTCAATGACTAGTCAATAACTGTCAGGGCTCGAACCCACGATCTCTTGCGTTCCAATCGGCAGCTCTCCGCTAGGAAATCCATGACTTGGACAGTTCCCTTGCTGAAACCTAGCCTTGTTCTGTATTTCCCAGTTACATAGTTCCTGCCTCCTGGTCCTGACCTCGCTCCTGTTCCTGATTGCACTTTCTATATAAGCCATGCCACTTCTCCAGTGCGTGATCATTGTGCTCCACCACCTTGACCAAGCTCTTAATCCTGTTCATCTCCAATTGCACCAATACCTCCTGCTGCTGACCACTGACTTTCATTTGACTACGATTCAGTCTCATCTCATTGTACTGCATACCAATACCTTCTGCTTCTGACCTCTTGCTTCCATTTGACTACATTTTCATCTCATCCCATTGTACTGCATACTGACACCTTCTGCTGCTGACCTCTGGCTTCTATTTGACTACGCTTCCATCTCATCCCATTGTACTGCATACTGTGACTTCCCAATAACGACTCCTGGCTAGCTTGACTATTCTCCAATGAGCGGCATGGCTACTACACCTGGGCTCCAATCCAGCGCCGGTAAGACTTTACAATAACTTTGCAGGGAGGTGTGCACTTCACTTACCGCAAGGGTGAACAATTGCCCTGTGTAAAAGCACAGAAGTAGTTGGTACGTTTTTGCGAACATTTGGAGCAGACATTCAGTTTATAGTCGTCCCATATAAATTCACAATTAGTTGTCGGCATTAATATGTAGACCAGCCACATTTTATTTTCTGTTGAATTTCTGTTTACTACAAACACTGTATGAGCTAGTTTTGTATGCACCATAATAGAGGTAAGCTTAGACAGCAACAGCATACCTCTAGTGGAAAATGGCCTACTAATTGTACTCATGCCAAAAATGAAAAGCTTACACTGCTGCTGTCAATTTTGCTTTACAGAAGAAAAACCCATTCCTTGTAACCAATTCCTTGTAGGTTCTGTTCAGATCTGCGTCAGAGCTTTCATCACAGATTTCATCATATTTGACAGGTAGAGCAGCGCTGCATGCACAGCTCCTTCACATATAGTATAATCACTACAGGCTTTCTGCAGGGAAATACACACAGGAATTATGCTGGAAACTGCAGTGCCCAATGCAAAACCTTAAAGGGGTTGTCCCGAGGCAGCAAGTGGGTCTATACACTTCTGTATGGCCATAATAATGCACTTTGTAATGTACATTGTGCATTAATTATGAGCCATACAGAAGTTATCAAAAGTTTTATACTTACCTGCTCCGTTGCTGGCGTCCTCGTCTCCATGGAGCCGACTAATTTTTGGCCTCCGATGGCCAAATTAGCCGCGCTTGCGCAGTCCGGGTCTTCTGCAGTCTTCTATGGGGCTCCGTGTAGCTCCGTGTAGCTCCGCCCCGTCACGTGCCGATTCCAGCCAATCAGGAGGCTGGAATCGGCAGTGGACCGCACAGAAGAGCTGCGGTCCACGGAGGAAGAGGCCATCTTCAGCGGTGAGTAGAGAAGTCACCGGAGCGCGGGGATTAAGGTAAGCGCTCCGGTGAGCTTTCTTTACCTCCCTGCATCGGGGTTGTCTCGCGCCGAACGGGGGGGGGGGTTGAAAAAAAAAAAAACCCGTTTCGGCGCGGGACAACCCCTTTAAGGCTAAATCCGCACGGGCTAGAAAATTAGAGATGAGCGAGCATACTCGTAAAGCGACTTACTTGAGAGAGCATCGCCTTTTTCGAGTACCTGCTGGCTCGTCCCTGAAGATTCAGGGGGGCCGTGGGGGGTTGAGGAGGGGATGGGGAGAGAGAGATCTCTCTCACTCTTCACCCCACTCCCCTCCGCCGCCTCGGGCCGCCCCCTCAGCCGCCCCACTTAGCCCCCCCATCATAGCCCCCCCCCTGAATCCTCAGGGACGAGCCAGCAGGTACTCGAAAAAGGCGATGCTCTCTCGAGTAAATCGCCTTAACGAGTATGCTCGCTCATCTCTATACAAAATCATCGCTACAATGTGAAGCCCATGGTTTCCAATGGGTTCTTTCACATGAGCGATATTTTGTAGCCCGTGCAGATGCAGCCTAAGGCCGCCTGCACACGGAGCGGGATTTCCGCCACTGAAAGCCTGCATAGGAGTGCATTACAATACGCACTCCTATGCAGACGGCCGCGGTTTGGCTGCGCGAAATCTCGTGCGGCAAACAAACCGCGGCATGTCCTATCTCTGCGAGCCCCGCACAGAAACGTCACTCACCCGGCCGCCGGCTCTCGTCTGCGCACTCACCCGGCAGCCGGGCGCGGGTGAGTACGCACTCCTCGCTGCAGGCGCTGGGGCCGGGTCCCGCGGCGAGAATCCTCGCCACCGGATCCGACCCGCCCGTCTGCAGCCGGCCTAATAGTGCAGATTTGGCTGCATTGTTTCTTGCGTTTCTTATATGTTGCAGGTTTTTTGTTTTAATGTTTTTTATTGAATTCCTTACATTTCTAAAACAAGATACTACAAATGAAATATATGTTTTTCATGTACAAGATACTATGTCAATACATATTATGGAGCATATCAAGTCTGCTGTACAGTGGCTAACATTTGAGTTGAGATCTAATAATTTTAAGAAACTAGAAACAAAAGCAAGAAAAGGAAGTAAAAGAAGAAAGCACTTAAGTGCACATAAAAGGTTTCCAAAATTTAAAAATGTAATATTCATCTCTCTCAATATGGTCAGGTTGGATGAATCTAATAGTTTGCAGAATAATATCCTGAGTTTTGGTAGGATTACATGTGAGCCGATACTCAACAATGCTGGATAAGGGGATTTTCAGACTTTACAACCCACCAAAGATGATGGCATATTAAATAGAGAGTCACAAATTTTTTGAATAAGCGGACAATTCCATAAAATATACATTAATGTGCCCCTGTTACAATTTCTCCAACAATTATCTGTGCAGTTAGGATATTATTGGCTAAATGGGCTGGGGTATAATACCATTTTAGTGTAATTTTTTTTATTATTAGCGTTTCCACATATGTGCTTTGTTTAAGCGCTTCATGTGTCAGATAAAAGGCTTATTTCCAATCTCTATCATTGAATGTCTAAGCAAGATCCCCTTCCCATTTTTAATCCTTTTAGTTTTTCTAGGAAATATCTTAAATATGGATAGATTACCCTGAATCAAAAGTGGGTTTATGATCGCCTAGGAAGTAGCGGATTTGTAGATATTTCTAATCATCTTCAGGAGTTGCATGGTATTGCGATTCTAGCTGAGCATATGGTCTAAGTGTTTCTCCCTGGCAGAATTAAAAAAATAAAGTCCACTTGGAGATATTTAAGAAAGGGATAACATATTGGTGTAAGGCTCCTTCACACTGGCGATCGCGATATCGCCGGGAGAAAATCGCGGCAAAATTGCATGTGTGCTTATGAGATGTTTGACTGTCAGCAATGCTTTTTCCTGATAATTTCGCAGCGCTGCCACTTGTGATTTTTTTTTGCGCTATAGACAATAGAAGTTTCTAATGTTAAAATGCATTGCACGAACTTACAAGTCAGTGCGTTGCAATGCGATAAATCAGAGGCTCCATAAGGAAACATGGGCGGTAAGAAAAAAAGGAGTAAAACGCAGAAAGATAGGGCAGGAAGCGATTTCTAAATCTCACAACTTCGCAAGACTACAACCTTTGAAAATGGGAATGAAGTACTTGAAAAGGATGAGTTTCATAATTCTACATTTTCACGCACTCTCGCATCGTGCAAAAATCACACAATTTTCTCATAAGTGTGAAGGCGGTTTGAGTCCACAGGAATGTAGTCCTCTGGAAGAGGTCCTTGGGGTTTCGCATGGTTATAGAATAGTTTCCACGCTGATAAATAAATATTAGTTAATGGGGAAAGATAAGATGATATATGTAGCTACCACAGGGGGGCTATAAGCAAGGATTTAATTGGAACAGTAGTCGCTAATAGTTTTCTATATGAACCCAATGTTTCTGGGACTCAGATCTCCGCCATGGAGCTAATTGAGAGACTAGAGTGGCTAACTAATATAATCCTAGAGATTTAGAAGATTAAAGGCCCATTTAGATACAACAATTATTGCTCGAAATTCGCTCAAAAGCCATTGTTTAAGCGATAATCGTTGTGTCCATCTTGCGCCCGTCATGCAGTTTTAGTTAAAGATTCACTCATCGTTTGTCTTTCAGTCCGCCCAAAATCCATCGTTCGGCCGTTTGCTTTTCATTTGGTCAAAATGACATCGTTCAGTCGTTCAGCGATTTTAGGGGAGTTTTCAATGCAGACACTACACAACGATAATACAGCGACTGAAAAGACCGACATTTTCCAACGATTTTTGTTAGGAAAAAAATGTCTGTCTTTAAAATCAAAACCATCACTCACTTTTATCGTTATAACGAATTTCAAGCGATAATCTATGTGTCTAAATGGGGCTTTAGTTATCCTACCTATATATCCTTTGTAAGTACTTTACTAGCAAGGTTTCCGTTGTGCCCAGATGAATTGTGACAACAGTCAACTTAAAGCCGTAAAAAAGGTTTTAGTAATTTTTGTGTAAGGCGGTGATTGTGGTGCCCAGATATTTGATACCTTCTTTTTGCCAATCAAATGAATATTTACTTTGAAGATAATGTAGTGTAACCCCAGATAAATTCAGCAGTAGAAGCTGAGATTTTTGCATGTTTATTTTTAAAAAAAAGATCTTTCCAAATTCCTTAATAACTTCCAGTGCGGTATCTAGAGAGCTTATAGGGTCTGTTAGGCTGGGTTCACACGGGGCGGATTTGCCGCAGAAATTCTGTGCAAAATTTATCTGCGGCAAGTCCGCCCGCCGCCGCTAATCCCAAGTTTAGCAAGCCATGTGGATGAGATCTTTCAAAACTTTCAACCACACGGGGCAGCAAAGCCGGTGCTGCGGCGCAGATTCCCAGGATGCAGCACGTCCATTCTTTTTTTTTTCTACTGTGGCTGCGTTCCTCTATGGGAGAGCCGGCCGCAACAGAAAATCATGCGGCGATGCCGCTCTAAAACCGAGTTTTGAAGCTGTGCTTTCACAGTGGAAATCTTCCGCCGAGAATACGACCCGTGGGAAACCCAGCCTTTAGAGTTAATATAATGTTATCTGCTTAAAGTCATATTAGACGTGTACAATCTAATTTGGGTTCCTTTAAAGGGAAAAAAACGTTTTGGCGCGGGACAACCCCTTTAAGTGCACATAAAAGGTTTCCAAAATTTAAAAATGTAATATTCATCTCTCAATATGGTCAGGTTGGATGAATCTAATAGTTTGCAGAATAATATCCTGAGTTTTGGTAGGATTACATGTGAGCCGATACTCAACAATGCTGGGTAAGGGGATTTTCAGACTTTACAACCCACCAAAGATGATGGCATATTAAAGGGGTTGTCCCGCGAAAGCAAGTGGGTCTATACACTTCTGTATGGCCATATTAATGCACTTTGTAATGTACATTGTGCATTAATTATGAGCCATACAGAAGTTATCAGAAGTTTTTCACTTACCTGTTCCGTTGCTAGCGTCCTCGTTTCCATGGAGCCGTCTAATTTTCAGCGTCTAATCGCCGGATTAGACGCGCTTGCGCAGTCCGGTCGTCTTTTTTTCTGAATGGGGCCGCTCGTGCCGGAGACCGGCTCCTGGTAGCTCCGCCCCGTCACGTGCCGATTCCAGCCAATCAGGAGGCTGGAATCGGCAATGGACCGCACAGAAGCCCTGCGGTCCACCGAGGGAGAAGATCCCGGCGGCCATCTTCAGCAGGTAAGTAAGAAGTCACCGGAGCGCGGGGATTCAGGTAAGCGCTGTGCGGTGTTCTTTTTTAACCCCTGCATCGGGTTTGTCTCGCGCCGAACGGGGGGGCTGTTGAAAAAAAAAAAAAAAACCTTTCGGCGCGGGACAACCCCTTTAAGTAAAGGGTTTTCCCTAAAGATCCATTTAGACGGGATGAGTGTTGGGCAAATGATGCCCGACACTCGTCCACGCACATACTAGCTCTCATGCTGCTGCACAGGAGCTTGTATCGCTGACTCACAGAGGGAGACTGCAGGACATTTCACTCCTCGTGTTCCCCCGCCCCCCTCAATATTGGCCGTTCAGTACTGAATGGCTGCTATTTACACTGAGCAATAAGTGATCAGCTCATCGTCCATCGTTTATGCCCGACACTCGTCCCATCTAAATGGGCCTTAAGGGCTTGGACCAGTGGTTCTAATGATAATATAAAGATCAAGAGAGATAATAGGCAGTTTTGTCTAGTGCCATTTGTGATGTTAAATTCTATAGATAGGGCACAATTTGTAAAGACATGAATGGAAGGATTGCGGAACAGTACAGATATTACTTGAAGGAAATGAACCCCCAAAACCCATTTTCGTCAAAGCCACAAATGCGTATGCCTAATTTTTGAGGTTAAATGCTTTTTCAGTATTCAAAAATAATAGCATTGCAGGGAGCTTCCCAGACTATAAAGTGTGTAATATTTAAGTTTCTCCTTGTATTATCTGGTGCCTGATGGGTTTTCATGAATCCCACTTGATCTTCACCAATTGATGTTGGCAGAATAGGGGAAAATCTAGAGGCCAATAGTTTTGCGTAGATTTTAATGTCTTTGTTCAGTAATGAGATAGGTCAGAAGTTCTGGGGGACATCTGGGTTTTTCTCAGTTTTGAAGAGTAACTATTTAAAGCTGGTTGGTTTCCTTTGGGAAAGAACTTTATATAAATGCTAGCTGAAAAGGTCCACACAAAAAGTTTTATAGTAAGCATTTCTGAGTCTGCCTGGGCCCAGTGATTTACCCGCCCGTAGAGAATTAATATATTTAAGTACTTTTGGGCTGTGGAGAGGGTGGTAGATTAATCTTTTGTAAGAACGCTTGAACATGGTGGGCTGTGCTCAGAAATGTGAAATGGTCATCTTTCAGGTTACATAAAGCTGAATAATAGTCTTGAAAAATATTTGCTATATCTGTTGGATTTATTAATTTTCTGCATTATTTGGGCTTAGGTATGTATGGAATCTGAGATTTAAGATGTTGGGCTTTGAGGCGAGAAGCTAGTAATTTTCCAGATTTATTGTTTTGTGAATAAAATTGGGTTTTGATTTTTTTTTAGTTTCTTTTCGTAATTCTGAAGCAGTATGTTCCCAAGTGTCTGCCTGCATTGAAATAATTCTTCCACTTGTTGTGTTGTGAGAATTGATTTATTTTGTGTTTCAAGGACTTTAATTTTGTCTAGTATTTCTTCTAAGCATCCACGGTTGCTTTCTTTAACATAATGCCCTATTCTTTTATAAACAAGCCCTTTAAATATGCATTTTGTGCATTCCATACGAAATGGGGGTTTATCTCATGTGATGCATTGAGATTAAAATATTACTGTAAATCCCTTTCAAGAGTAATTCTATGTCATGATGGAGACAAAAAAAATCGTTACTTCGTCACAAATATGTTGGTATTTAGTGATGATGTGCCTCGATTAACCCTTTCCAATCCACTGTCTGACGTGTAAAGACATTCTAAATTGAAGGCTTTACAGCTCCGGTGTCAGAAGACGTCCGGCAGGGTATTCTTACTGTAGATTACTGGCAGCTTTGTTGTCTGGGGCCTCTCCAGCATGTCCCATACCGCAGTATTGGCTCTAGCCAGCAGATGACACCATTGTATAATGGCAGAAAGAGAAGGCCCCCTAGGAAGCCCTGAATCCAAAATTGGATTGCAAAAGGTTAAAGCTATCGTGGCATGATCAGACTATGTGATGGTCTCGATTTCCATAATAATGATAGTAAGTTTTTGTTGATTATAAACGTATCAATCCACAAGTATCTATTGTGAACATGTGAGTGAAAGGGGTAATCTTTCTCAGAACTATGCATGGCTCGCCAAGAATCAAAGAGCTCCTCTTTCCACTATATGTCTCCTAGGGACTGGGTGAGTCTGTGCAGTTCCGAGGTTGTATCTATATTGACATTTGAAACTGCATTAAAATCTCCACAAATAATGAGTCTGCCTTGTTTTAATTTGGAGAGAATGTGCAAAATTTTAGAAGTAAAGCTGCTTTGTTTCTATTTGGTACACAAATAGAGGCGAGTGTGTATATCACAATATTTATGGAACAGACTAGTATAACGTATCTGCCCTGCAGGTCTATATCCTCTTTAATGAGTTGGAATGCGACAGCGTTTTTTATCAAAATTAGTACCGCCACTTGATTTGTAGTTAAAATGAGGTTGAAATGTAGTAGGGTAGCACGGGTGCTTTATGCGGAAGGCATCTTTTGGGACTGTGTGTGTCTCTTGTGCGCAGAAAACATCTGCAGATAGTGATTTAACATTTTCCCACATATTTGCCCTTTTTTGAGGGCTATTCAATCCTTTAACATTTTCACAATACAATCTTGTTGACCATTTTTAACTGTAAATAAGAGGATAGTTACATAGCTGATCATACAGTTCAAATTGTAAGAAGTTGACCACATGGAGGTATCTTCCCTGTACTATCAGGTCCGATAAGTGTACCTGGTAAATAATGAGCAGAAAGAAAAATAGAAAACAAAAATATACAACATTAACATAAACCGTTTTTCACTGAGTGAAGAAGGAAAGCTATAGCTCACTAACAGTTGTAAATCTTTAATGCTTACGTGTTATCGCAGTGCGCCAATCTTCCAATAGAGGATGAGGAATTGGATTAAGGTTTTTAAGATGACATGATATCATGTTCAAGAGACTGTGAAGATAGTGGTGAAGGACTATGCTTCAATGTTATTGGTCAGTATGCACCACGAGCTATGTATGTGTACATTTGTGAGGTGTCATTTATTGGAGTCTCTACACAGGTGTCCAGCTGCCTCACAACCAACTACAATATGCCAGACTGGGTACTGCTGTATCCATAGCAACCGAGGCCACGGGGGTTTGTGGGGGATGTAGTCTGCCCGTAATCTCATATTCAGTGCACAGACATGAAAGACTTGTGATGATGTCATGGTCATGTGATCAGGGGTGGAGCTAGGAGCCCTGGTGAATTATCACATTCCCTCCTCCAGATCATTTATAGAAATTTTGAACAACACTGGGCCTAGGACAGAGCCTTGTGGTACCCCACTTGATACATCCTTCGACTTGGATGTGCAGCCATTTATGACCACTCTTTGAGTACGATCACTCAGCTAGTAGTGAATCCACCTAACAGTTGCCTTGTCAATTTCATGTTTGGTCATTTTTTCAATAAGTATAGTATGAGATACTTTGTCAAATGCTTTACTAAGGTCAAGATATACTATATCCACCACATTTCCCTGATCAACCCAGTCGGTGATTCGGTCGAAGAAGGAATTAGGTTAGTCTAGCATGACTTGTTTGTTACAAACCGATGCTGGCTCTGGTTAATTACTCCATTTTTATCCAAGTACTTGCATACATGCTGTTTAATATTTTGTTCAAAGATCTTTCCTGGTATATAAGTCAGGATCACAGGCCTGTAGTTTCCTGGATCCACCTTCTCTTTTTTGAAGATAGAGACAACATTTGCTCTTTTCCAATATTCTGGGAATTCTCCTGTTCTCCAGGAATTTTCAAAGATTATGGCGAGTAGCTCAGCAATTACCTCTGCTGCTTCCTTTAGTATCCTAGGATGTAATTCATCTGGACATTAAGACTTGGATTCATTTAAGTTAGCCAAGTGTTCCCTCACCATCTCTCGGCTTATAGATAGCCTGCATTCTTTTATTCCCCCAATAGCACAGGGAAGATAAGTTGATGTTCCAACTACTTTCTGAGAGAAAACAGATACAAAATAAGAATTTAAAAGTTCGGCCTTCTCAATATCATTCTTAACAAATTCACGATTTTCCTCTTGTAAGCATTAGAGATGAGCGAGCGTACTCGGATAAGCACTACTCGCTCGAGTAATTGGCTTTATCCGAGTATCGCTGTGCTCGGGGCTAAAGATTCGGGTGCCGCTGCGGCTGACAGGTGAGTCGCAGCGGGGAGCAGGGGAGAGCGGGCGGGAGAGAAGGAGAGAAAGATCTTACCTCCGTTCCTCCCCGCTCTCCCCTGCAGCTCCCCGCTCCGTGCCGGCACCCGAATCTTTAGCCCCGAGCACAGCGATACTCGGATAAAGCCAATTACTCGAGCGAGTAGTGCTTATCCGAGTACGCTCGCTCATCTCTAGTAAGCATCCAATAGCATCTTTGACCTTTCTTTTACTTTTGCCATACCCCCCAAATCCTTTTTTATTGCTTTTGACCTCTGTTGCAATCTTCAATTCATTATAAGCTTTAGCTTTTCTGACACTTGCTTTACAGTTTCTGCAGACCGTATTATATTCTTCTTTACATGTTCCCCCCTCTTTCCATTTCATAAACATATGTTTCTTCGTTTTTAACAGGTGTGCAAGTTCTGCGTTCATCCATCCAGGTTTCTTTAAATGCTTCTTTCTTCTTTTAGAGATTGCTAATGATTGTGCTTTAAGAATTTAATTTTGCAATATCTTCCAACCTTCTTGGACATTTCTGTCCTTAAGAACATCCAGCCATTGGATTCTTCTTACCCTCTTTCTGAGTTTATTAAAATTTGCCTTTCTGAAATCCAACCTTGAGGTCTGAGTTTTCTGAGGTCGTCTTCCCCTTTTTATCCAAAACTCAAGGATAGCATGATCACTGCCTCCTAAGGTCCTAGACACCTTTCCTTCCTCAACCATTTCCTCCCTGTTGGTAAGAATTAGGTTCAAAATAGCAGATCCCCACCCCCCCACCCCCTTACCGTCACCTCCATTTGAAGTTGTGTCGTGAACAACGAAAATGGATTACTACGAAATGGAACGTGGGTGCCTTTAGCGAGGAATCCAGGTTTAGTTTGGGGGAACTGACAACAGCTGTGTTGGTGTCTGGAGACCTAGGGGTAAGTGCCTCAATCCTGCCTTTGCTGTCCCCACTGTTGGTTTGATAGTCAGGGGGGGGGCAGAATAAAGTCTTGTGATCCCTTTGGCACTCTAGAAATGAGTATATGAGTTACAGACATCATATGTGCATGCAGCTCTCTCCATTGTAGCTTACGAGACTCATTAAATGCCAGGCTGTTACTTTGATATCGGTCATCTACAATGGAGAGAGCCACATGCATTGTTTCCTCCTCACTGGAGTGCTGATTGGGGGAAGGTGACAATATATAGGTGGGAGCCCTGAAAGCAGAACTTACTTTGATTTATTATGGCATATACTTAGGATATACTATAAATGTCCCAGATGGGAATACCCTTGTGGTCCTTGGAAGTGGTTCAGTATGGCAATGTGGCCCCTAGACCAGAAAACGTTATGCACCTTTGATCTAGAGGCTCAATTACAGCAAATGTGCACTGATATGCTGCAGGATACCATACAGAACCTGTATACCTCAATGCCCATCCGTATCACATCTTACATCCACGCTAGAGGCGGCCCAACAAAGTACTAAAGCCTCCCTTCAAGGGTTTTGTTTTCTGCAATAAATTATCCTTTTGCTTTGATATTGTAATCACTTACACATATCAACATTACAGTCACACATATAAAATGTAATTTATTCCGACAACTCCTTCTAGGTGCTTGACTTTTTTTTTTTTTTTACAATAAGTGTATATATTTATACACACACAAGCCCCCTAGGATAACACCCTGCTGAGTAGAAATAGATGGTGTGTGTTATATGGCTTAGGCACTAGGTCTCTGTTAGGGCTCTTCCACACAGGCAATAGGTTATCTATAGGGATGAGCGAGTATACTCGCTAAAGCACTACTCGATCGAGTAATGTGCTTTAGCCGAGTATCTCCCTGCTCGTCCCTGAAGATTCGGTAGCCGCCGCGGCTGACAGGCGAGTTGCAGCGGGGAGCGGGTGGGAGAGATGGAGAGAGAGATCTCCCCTCCGTTCCTGCCGGCTCTCCCCTGCAGCTCCCCACCTCGTGGCGGCCCCCGAATCTTCAGGGACGAGCAGGGAGATACTCGGCTAAAGCACATTACTCGATCGAGTAGTGCTTTAGCGAGTATACTCGCTCATCCCTAGTTATCTAGCAATGCGAGAGCGAGTGAAAATGCATGATTATGAAACCATTGATTTTCAATGGTTTCCTTCTCATTTGCGATGTGTTCACTCAAGCCTAGCTACGATAAAAAAAAAATCTGTGATATCACCCATTGTTTTTAATGGGGCCAGGGCCCCAATGAAATAAATGGGAAAAGATCGTGAAACAGCCGTGGAATCCCCTCCAGCAAGCTAGAGAGAGAGAGGGTGGAGCTACAGGGAATCTCCTACATATCTTGCCATATTTGGAGAATTAGGGGGTGGGGCTACAGGGCTTTCCCATGAGGGGCAGACTAGCAGATGGATCCCTCTAGCCCCCCACCCCCACTTTTGGGAAAGTCATGTAGCCCCACCCCCTCTCTCTTCAACTATGAGGAGATCCCCTGTAGCTCCGGCCCCCTCCCTCTCCTCACTAGGGGGAATTGCAAGGCTGTTTCACACTCTTATCCCATTGATTTCAGTGTGGCCCCGGCTCTATTGAAAACAATGGGCAATATCGCAGATTTTTTTTTAATCGTAGTTAGGCTTAAGTGAAAACATCATAAATGAGAATGAAACCATTGAAAAGCAATGGTTTCATAATCATGCGTTTTCACTCACTCTCGCATTGCTAGAAAACCTATCACCTGTGTGGAAGAGCCCTAACAGAGACCTAGTGCCTAAGCCATATAACACACTCCATCTATTTTTACCCAGCAGAGTGTTATCCTAGGGGGTGTCATGCTCCTTAGAGCTGTAGTCTTATGAACCTCACAGGTTCTTCTTTCAGGGACATAGAGTGTAGCAGGGCTGGAGGTTTAATTTCCTCCCTGTCACACCCACACAGGTGTTTCTCTATTTATTAGCAGAATAACTGCTCTACTGCTCTGTGCAGGTCATCTGTGCCACTACACTGCTAAAAAAATAAAATAAAATATAATATATATATATATATTATAGTGGAAGCCCTCACTGACTGACTCGCCACTAATTCTTTAACTTCCCGATGTTGTACAAACATGGAATTTGGCACAGCCATTCTTCAGGTCCTAAATAGGAAAAGTAAAGGGGTCATAACTCGATTATTCAATGCTAAGTGCAAAAGTATTGGCACCCCTGTGTAATGTACCTAATCTCATTCTCTAACTTCCCGGTGTCCTACAAACATGAAATTTGGCACAATCATTCTTCAGGTCTCAAATAGGACAAGTAAAGGGGTCACAACTGGATTATTCAATACTAAGTACAAAAGTATTGGCACCCCTATGTAATGTAACGTCCCGGTGTCGTATAAACATGATATTCGGCACGAGCATTCTTTAGGTCCTAAATAAGAAAAGTAACAGGGTCAAAACTTGATTATTCAATGCTAATTGCAAAAGTAAGTGCATCCCTATGTAATGCAACTTTCCAGTGTCGTACAAGCGTGAAATTTGGTACGAGCATTCTTCAGGTCCTAAATAGGATACGTAAGGTCCTAAATCGGAAAACCAAAAGGGGTCACAACTCGATTATTCAATGCGAAATTGCAAAAGCAAATGCACCCCTATATAATGTCATTTCCCGGTATCGTACAAGCGTGAAGTTTGGCGTGAGCATTCTTTAGGTCCTAAATAAGGAGAATGGGAGGGGTGGCACATTCTGCAGAGGGACATCGGTACATGCAGCCTGAGAAGAATCTAACGCTCCTCTATGTGTACACATATTTTATTCCTCGGTTTCTCTAAAGCAACCTTGACTTCATAAAATTTTCAGTGTGAACAACACGTAAACAAACACCTGTAACTAATTAACTCAGGCGAAACCGGGCATATCAGACAGTATTATATACCATTTAATATACACACAAATATATATGTATATATAAACACAAATGTACGTGTAAATTACTTATATACACAAATATTTATCTCCCTGTATATAGTGATATGGACTATGCTGGTGTAACCTGGACATCTCCTGCATATAATTTTATGTTTCAAAATAATTTATTAAGATTTAACTAGTAAGATGGCAACACTATGCCGCAATGACCCCACGCAGAAGGAAAAGACAGTTTTCAATGGAGTACAGAGATTCATCAACATTTTAGCATAAAAAAATGGAGACAGCAATAGAAAAAGTATAAATTGTATGCAGGGAATATTAAAAATAACTATATATTATACGAGGAAGGGATATATCAAAGTGTCTCCTTTGTCTGGGAAGTTTAAGTCGAGTAGTTCAGCTTGTATATTACCGTTCATCTCCAGGTGATTTATTCTCCCTATTAGAGTCTCACAAAATAATGTAGGTTTGGAACATTAACATAAGCTATCCAAGGCTCCCATATCCTTTCAAACTGAATTATTTTATCCTGACGTATAGCAGTAAGTTTTTAGTTTAAAAGAATTTTGTTCATGCGAGATATAAGTGGCTCAAATGGGAGTGTTGGTTTTCACCACTGTTGTGCTATCAAGATACGTGCTGCCATTGTAATGTACTGCAGAAGTTTAAAAGGGGCATTGCGCATACTCGCAGGTGTGTCTCCTAGTAATAAGACAAAGGGTTGAGTCCAGGACTCTTTCCAGTAACGGAGGCTATGAGGTGAGAGACTCTTTTCCAGTAAGTCTGTGCAATTGAGCAAGTCCACCAAATATGGTGGTGTGAGCCCTCGTCATAACAGCCACGGAAGCATAAACTGGAGACCTTTAAGGATGTCTTGGTCAGGGAGACTTGCCAGTTGCTTTTGCTCATGGTCTCATAACAGTGGTGCCAACGCTGTCAGTGAGGAGTGTAATTCTGATTACCATTGAAGCATGAAGGGAAGCTTGGAATCCTGTAATGTCTCATTCAGGATATTATAGAAGTGAGATAAGGTGCCTGGATGTATGGGGCAAAATTTACTTATAGCTTCCATGTGGTTCATCTCTACTTTTGTCGATGATGGCATAATAGAGGACCAAAAGTGGAAGATCTGCATTGTTCTCCAGCATTCTTCTGGAGGGGGTTTATATTGGCTATTAAAAGAGGATAACTAAATCAATTTACCATGTATAAGAAAATCATATAAAGAGGTGAGCTTATTTGTTTACCACCACACAAAGTGTGCAGCATCTAAGCCAGGTGAAAAGGCCGGATTATATAGCAGTGGGGTGAGAGGGGATGGGATATTACTGGGGGACAATTTGAACCTAACCTGTCTCCACAACAAAATGGAGAAAAATGAAAATGGAGTTATGCTTCTAAAGTTAGGCGGAAAGGGTAGCTTAGTCCATAGTAGGGACGGCCAGTTACAAGGAGAGAATTGCGTTGCCTCAATGTAGGTCCATAATGGGGCCCCTGGAGCCAGCATAGATGGGTGGAATCTGTGCCAAGTGGGCTGCTTTTTAATACTTAAAAATACATGGGACAGAGAGACCACCAAACTTCTTATGCAGATACATTATGGATTTGGATATTCTGAGGCGTTTATATGCCCAGATAAACGTTAACATTTTTCTTTGAAATAGTTGGAGATCCGATGCAGGTACAGGAATGGGAAGTGTTCTGAACAGGTAAAGCAGTTTCGGTAGTAAGGTCATTTTTACACTATGGATAGGACCCAACCATGAAAGGTACGGGCATTCCCATCTGGTTAGATCTAGGCTTATTTGACGGAAAAGTGGCTCATAATTTCATTTATAAAGGGTTCCTAATGTGTTTGTAAGTTCAATTCCCAGATAAGAAAGATAGTGGTGCTGAGTTTTAAACTGAAAATTAAACTCAATCAGCTTTTGTGTATGGGAGGGAGTGCTACAGAAGAGGATTTCCGATTTTGATTGATTAATATTAAGGCCTGAGATCAAACTAAATTTTTCAAGGAGTGTCAGCAAATTGGGAAGGGAGGTTAATGGTTTGGTTAACGTTAAGAGTAGGTCGTCAGCAAATAAACTGAGTTTATGGTTTATATTGCCGACCGATATACCAGTTATATTAGGATTTTCGCAGATAGCAATAGCTAGTGGCTCTATTGTGAGTGCAAACAATGCTAGAGAGAGCGGGCATCCTTGACGCATGCCTTCGAGAATTTGGATTGGGTTTGGGTGGGTTGATGGGATTTTAAGAAACGCTGAGGGGTTGGAGTAAAGGGCAGATATTACATCTAAAAATGGACCATCAAATCCTAATTTGCAGAGAACTAGGCGTAGGTAAGACCATGAAAGAGAGCCAAAAGCTTTTTCTACTGTGTTTCCCCGAAAATAAGGCACCCCCTGAAAATAAGACACCCTCTGAAATTTGCAGAAGTCACAAATATAAGGCACCCCCCAATAGTAAGGCATAGTAAAGTGTGCAGGCAAGTCAAGAGGCCTGTCCCCTGCTGCCATCCCAGTTGTCTCCTACCTCCAGATGTATAGGTAGATCTGCAGACAGTCTGCTGTTATCCTGTCCCTGCTGTGCTGTACGAGTGTGCTGCTGTGAGCTCCCCTTGCTGGCTGGAAAAGTCCATACTGTACGTTCTGTTCCTGCTGTACATGTCTGCTGGGATGAGCTCCCCCTAGTGGCCGGAAGCTGCAATACCATCCCTGCTTAAAAGTGGTACAGGAACTTCTGTCTGCAGACAGGTACGTTATTTTACAGCCCTTATTTTTTTATGGCTCTGTGTGGGAGTCAGGCACCCTGTGTGATTCTTAAGGCTGGGTTCTCACAGAGCGTATTTCCAGCGGAAGTCTCGCAGTTTGGCCACAGCGATAAACAGCGAGATTTCCGCCAGGAAAGCGCTGCTTTAAAACCCACGGCACTCAGCCGCTTGTTTTGAAGCGACCTGGCTGCACGCTTTTCCGTTTCTGTGGCCGGTGAATCTGCACCACAACACCGGCTTCTCCCAGCTTTGCCGTGACAGATTCGTTGTCCCATGTGGACGAGATTTCTGCGAAATTTCGTCCACAAAGCTGGCCAATTGAGAGATTAGCGGCCACAGACGGATTTGCCGCGGCGAAATAAGACACCCCCTGAAAATAAGACGTAGCGCATATTTGGGAGCAAAAATTAATATAAGACGCGTCTTATTTTCGGGGAAACAGGGTATATCTCATGCTATAACAGACATTGAGGTTTTGGCATTGATTGCGATATGAATAAGGTTGAGAATTTTCCGTACTTTATCGGGAGCTTGCCTACCTGGAATGAAACCCTCTTGATCTCGATGTATTAATTGGGCTAATAATCTATTGACTCTGTTAGGAATTATTTAGGTAAAGAGTTTAAGATCAGTATTGAGGAGGGAAATGGGCCTATATTTAGAGGGAAGAGTGTGGTCTTTTCCCGGTTTGGGTATGGCTGTGAAAGGGCTTGCAAAAAATCTGGATGGATGTGACCCTTCTGGAGAATATGGTTAAAGAGTTCAACTAGATGGGGTTTTAATATCAGGGCAAATTTTTATAGTATATAGATGTAAAGCCATCAGGACCTGGAGCTTTACCATTTTTAATTGCCCATTCTACATCTTCCACAGTTATATCAGAATTGAGATCCGATAGAGCTGTCTCAGTCAGGCGGGGTAGCTTGAGTTGGGAAAGTAAGTTTATATTATGGGCTTCTGGAGGGGCTAGTGGGGCTTTATACAATTTCTAATCTGCATATAATTTTATATTTATAGTTGGTATAAGTTTTACTGTATATAACTCATTGCACTGCATGGTTCCTGATCCCCTTCTCTGCTATCAGCCACCAACAGCTGAACCAATCACGCGGCTGCAGTGCACTGATGAACTGCCGTTGTCACAAATCACAACTGCAGTCTCTCAGTGGAAGGGAGGACCGCGCACACGGAAAGTTTGCAGCCTGGAATTGGCTGCCAGCTGCCCCGTGTAATGGCTCTCCCCTCCCTGAGCACCACAGCAGGCCTGCGAGCCGGGGTTGGTAAACAGCATATGGCAGGTGCCCGTGGGCCTCCATTCACTATGCAGCCACATTGCAGTTGCGACCCCTAGTGGTATACTAGTGTCTATATAATATACACATGTATACACATACACACCATTCATGCTTTTAGCCTCTGTACTTTATAAATAAATATTTTAGGTATTTATAGGACATTGCAGACATTACATTAATGTTATAAATTTTGCTTTAATAAAAATGGCTAGCTTGATGTATAGGGTGAAGAGGCATATGAAAATGCTCTGCTTTGACACTAAAGATTCACATACTGACGCTGCATATCAGTCAGCTATCTGTTTTAGGAATGCTAGTACAGATCCAATATTTCAGGCCCAATAGCACTGCAGATTAAGAAATACGAGTTCTTTGTATTAACGCTTCTAGTCTTCTGTGAACATCCACCAAATCATTTGCTCACCAGCAAAGAGATCAATTTAGAGGACGCAAATTTTTGCAGAATTGACTATAAGTGGTGAACTCCTAGCTGGCATAGTCCACCAAGCACATTTGCATGCGAGATAGCATACTTCGCAGTATCGCTCATCTACATGCCAGAAATCGGAAACCCACAACTGTTCACAAGTTCAAAAAGTTCTTAGGGTTCACCGTAAACATGGGACTTGTCAAGAAGCCGACAAAATTGTGATGGGTATCTAGTCCCACACCTTTCCCCTGTACTATCTGCAGTAATGGTTAGAAACCAGCAAAAAGAAATAATGTATTTTCATTGACTTTATCTAAAATCCATCCGTTGATTATATTTTTAAATAAGGCATTTAAAACTCATCACACCCCAGAAAAAATATTAGCGTTGATGAGTCCCTAATGAATTTGACGGGTAGACTATCCTTCAAGCACTATATAACCGCAAAAATGGGTTTGATTTTGGCTTAAAATTATATAAACTTTTTGAAAGCGAAACAAGGTATATTGTTACATTCAGAACATATAAAGAGAGGGACAGTAAAATCAGCCCTCCAGGGAGTCTAGAGGATCTGACCATCAGTGGTAAACTTGTCTATGAGAGAATCCATCCAAGTGTGCCCTTGTTCAAGCATCTGCACACATGAAACACAAGGGTCTGTGAAACAAGATGTAGAAATAAAAAGGGCTTTCTACAGCAGCTGGTAGGAAAACTAATTCCAAAGGGATCATCCTGCTTTTTTCAAAGGGATGAGCTGCTAGCAGGTAACTATAGGAACTGAAAATATGCTTGTCCTGAGTACAGCTTATACAGACGCACAATGGCAGAGAGGCAAAGAGGTTTAGAAAAGTAAACTCCCACCCTCAAAATCAGAAAATAAGATAAAGATGGAGAAAATCAAGTAAAAAGGAAACAAAGTTCCTCCAACTGAACTTTGTGTAAAAAGGAGATAATGTGGGAGAGCGTGTCATATTTTAAAGCATGGATGGATACAGAGGCCAGGGTTTGTGGGACACTTAGGGAAATACTAGCAAAAATATTTGTGTATTCCATGTTTGTTACACACAAAATATATGCTATAAATACATAAACACAAGAAATATTTATTATGTTTTGATTATAAAACTAAAAAATGCACAGCTGTTTGTGCACAAAAAGGGGGTAGAGTGAGATAATTGAGAGTTTGGATTTGGTGGTAACAGGTGATAAAAAAAAATTTTAATTGAATTTGTTCCATTTTAAATATAGGGCATGGAAAAAACATCTATTTTTGGTCATATTTAACAATATGCAGTGTATTTATTAGTGCAGTAGCTGGGTCCAGAGTGAAAAGTATTCATTTCACATAGTTTGGATCCTTTTATTTGTGACGACAATCGTCCCAGCAATTATCGCTCCTCTGTTTTCACACAGGTGCTATAAGTGTTCAGTGTACAGAGGTGGAGCAGCCAGAGATCAATTCCAACTGCCCGCCTCCATTCACAGTAAACAGGCAGTCATTCATAGATGAATGGCTTCCTATTTACACAAGCCAATCCTCATTTGATTTTTATGCCTGCCAAAATGAATGATGAACAATAAGCTAATGAATTATTGTTCGTCGTTCTGTCATTAGGAAACGCTTCTACTGAACTATTATCATTCAGATTCACACAAGCCAATGAAAATCTGAACAATAATCCGGTAATCGTTCCATGTAAAAGGGCCCTTACAGAAGATGATTTTATAATACTAAGTGAATTAAAAAAGATTCATTAGAAAAATCTCTAAATGATTCTCGATGGATATTTCTGTAATTTTGCACAGGTGATGTAATTATTTTCAGTGCCCACAAGTATTCTCTTTTTTGCATACACTCAAATGATGACCTGTTAACCCCTTCGTGACATCTGGCGTACATGTATGTCAGAGGTGTGCAAGCTTTGTATGAAGCAGATTCAGGAGCAAAGCTGGCTCAACATGTGGTTGGTGTCAGCTGTCTTTGATTAGAGATAACTTCAATCACTGCCCTTAAAGGGATTCTGTCAATTAAAAAAAAAATCTGTACTTGCCTATTTCTCCCCAGGCAGTCTTCTTACCAGATATTCACCTCACCGATCTTCTCCTGGCTCGTCCAGTCCCCTGGTTCACCTCACCTCCACGCGGCCGAATCCTCTTCTTCCAGTGACGAAGTGTACATTGCCTGCATTCCGCTTCCTGCAAGTCAATGTACGCTACCTCACTAGTGACGTAGCATTTATTGCCTAGCAGGCAACATTGAGCTTCAGCAGCCTGCTTTAGTGTGCAGACACGAAGCCTTGCCGCTATACATACTATATGAACACTAGCAGCGAGACCTGGCGTATGTGGACTAAAGCACTAGTAACGTAGCGTACATTGACCTGCAGGAAGGAGAATGCTGGCAATGGATGCTTCGTCACAGGAAGAAGAGGATCCGGCCACCTGGAGGTCAGATGACCTGGGGGACTGCAGGAGACAGGAGAATATCGGCGAGGTGAAGATCTGGTAGGAAGACTGTCGGGGGAGGAATAGGCAAGTACAGATTTTTTTTTTTTAATGACAGAACCCCTTTACCAATTTAGAAGCCTCTGTCAATTCTGACAGCGGTGTTTAACCTTTTCCAATCCAGCGTCAGACCTTGTCCAACATTGAGGTTTTTTCTGCATAGCCCTGATGTCGGGGTAGGTCCAACACGTTTCTATCAGTATGCATTACAGCGCCCCAATGTCGGAGGCTGTTCTGCATATGAATGTTACAGTATACAAAACAGCGATCCATGTAAGTTATGTATTGTAGCATACATATGTAGAACAGCCTCCGCCATTGGAGCGCTGTCCTGCATACTGTAACGGCCCTTTTACATGGACCGGCATTGTATTACAGGGATATCTATCTATTTATCGAGAAATTAGAAATGAAGAGTCTTTTTGTATAAATGTATGTTCAATTAATATACATATATTTACAGGATTAGAACAAATGATCTTCCTGATGTGAAACACTCATAACTCACATTTATTTTTCAAAAAACTGCTAATAAAAGCATCATTAAAGTTCATTTTTGTGTGTTTCTGTTAAGTAATTCCAAGGAATCCACAACGCGCTTCCCCACCCAAAATAAATAAGAGCTGGGGAGCGTGGGAGTGGCAAGGAAATTGGATTGGAAAGGGTTAAATTACCTGAGAGATGGAGGGGGCTCCATCTGTCTCCTGAACTACCCCTCTACAACAGGATTGCAAGGTTTATTCATGATATGTAAAGGCTCCTAGGGCTACCATGGATTTTTGCCTGCAAAAGTACGATATAATGCAATATCGAAGAATTATAGTATAGTGTATAAGTGATCAAAAGTGACCTAATGGTGACTAAATAAAAAGTAAAGAAGTTTTTTTTAATTACATAGAATTAAAATATTCAAACTTAAATTCCCCCCCCCCCATTTTTAACAAAAAATTAAGAAAAATAGAATTTTTTTTTGCTATAGCCATATCCAAGAGAGTCTGGTCTATTAATTTAACTCATTACGAATCCTGCATGGTGAATGCCATGGAGGAAAACTGTGCTTTTTTCGCCACCATATAACCTTACTAAGTTCTCCCATTACTGCAGAAGAGATTGAGGAAGCTCTATTATCTATAGCTAGGGGAAAGGCATCAAGACTGGATGGATGGTCTCCCTGTCAACATATATATGCAATAAAGAGACCTGCTAATTCCGGAGCTGCTCCCCCCTTATTGGAGGGTATTTGCAGAAGGCCATTTCCTGGACTCATTTTCTAAGTATCTGCCCCAGTTCAGATTGAGCTCTGATGCTCTCCAGCCCCCACATCCACCTATAATAAGCCTTACACCACTAAGCCACTGGAGTGGGCAGGCAGACATACTCGCATCATCGATCATGTGACCACCTTGTCACATGATCTCCCCGAATCCCGGAAGTAGTTTCGGTTTCACTTTTACTACAATCCAACACCGCACATATGACATGGAGGTCATGTGAGCGGCTACCACCCGGAACTGCAATGAGATAACCACCATACTACACTTGTAAGTAACTATATAAAGATGTATTATCATGTAATGCATTATGTACTTGATAAAGTCGTGTTCAGCGACGAAACGCGTTGTACCTAAATAAACCTTTTTAGACAATATCACTATTGTCAAAACCGGTCGTTTGTTTGAGGCAGCGCAGGAGCATTTTTTAATTTTTTTTTAACCTTATTACTACATCGTGGGCCCAATCCAGCATTGGACACAGCAGCTCTGCAGCGGCACTCCAGCGACCAGGGAACGTGTTGGACGCCATAGGAAAGATCCCATAGAGATCTGATAAGCCAACTCGGACTTGGAGGTGGTGGTGGGACTCCTCTCCACAGGAGTTTCCACCACACGCCGGGTGAGTCATTTTATTTCATTTTTATTTTCTTCTACGTCATGACCAATCATTACGTTTTTATCATATGGACACACGAATATACTCTCCCTATTAGCCACCTGAAGCGCCTCCCTGACTATTTCTCTATATTAATGCAAAAGGAGTCCCTGTTCAGGCTGGCTGTATATGATGGGACTGACGTAAGGGAAGGAGGGGTGTGTGTTATAAACTGAATTGGATGGACATGTATCTTTTTTTGGCCTGACATACTATGTTACTATGAGTAAACACGGATGTTCTCCATATACGCGCTTTTGTTGCTAAGGTTACTTGCAGTATAATCGGATCGCAATTGCATCAAATTAGTTCAATCCGTCTTTTTACCCACAGACGTGAATAGGCAATTTTTGTTTGAAAATTGCAACAAAATAGGCCATGCTATGTTTTTTTTTTTTTTTGCTTCTTCATCCAATAAAAAAAGTAAATAAATCATATGTGAATATAAACATATTAAATAATATGCATTATTTCTCTGAAATAAATTGGGCAGAAAAATTGCTAGTGTAAGGAAAATATAAAAAAAAATACTGTGTAATCATAGTCTTGATGGTTAAGCTTTGCACAAGAGTGAAGGGTTTTCTAGACCGCCCACCATAAGGGAGGTGCTCTATGATGTGCTTTAGTCAAACCAGCAGTTGGAGAGAATGGAGTCTGTATGCTGCTCTACATAATCACACCTGGGCTATATGTCTGTGCATCGTACACACACACATATACATTATGTATACTTTTTCTTTTGTGTTAGAATAGTTGCTATGGTTTCTGTAAAACTGCAACTCAAACAACGTGAATGAGTAATGAACATCATTCCTTTTTTATGTAACGTTTATGCAGTCACATTATCCACATTTAATCTATGCAGGTGCACTAACCCTTTGCTCAAGAGACACAATTTCTGGTTGGTGACATTTACACCTGCCTGAAGTCATCTGCGTTGCAACATTTAATGGACATTTTAACTATCTGTAGATGTTTGTGAACATTCTGTTTGATTTCATCCCTGCAGCGATTAAATTAAGAAATGTCTTCAGAGATCAGGTAATAATCAACAGATCCGCCTGACTAGGCAGGTGCTGGGATTTCGTTACCTAGCAATATAGAATTACTTGCTCTCCCTGTCTTCATCTCACTGAAAACTGCTTGGAGAAGAATGCACTTCCCTAGATATGTGGTTATTCATGGCTCGTTAACAATAATAGCTGAATCAATTCTCTCAGCACATATAAAAAATTTAACAAACAATCTAGATACTAAGATGATTGAAATAAAAAAAGTTATTTGTGGCTGAAAGAAGCCATCGACAGATAAAAGCAGTAGATTGCTAGGAATAGCATGCACTCAGAACCTCCCTTCTTTCAATATGTCCTCCTTATCATTGCTATGCCTACTTATATTCTGGTGGTAAGACCCCTGAAATTAAAGAGGTATCCACATCTTGGCTCTTCATAGCTAGGACGAGAAGCCACTGCTATAGTTACCAGCCAATTGTAGTTTAAGGCCGCACTGGTACTGATCATTTGTATCCAACGATGCCATTGTACTCTACGTATCCTCTATTAGCTTGCTTCATGTTGTCTCATATTGTAGAGACAATGGCATCGTGTGTCACAATCTGGTTCGCCTAGATTTCTTTTGTGATTTGTATCCTGGCCTCAGGTTAAGGGCTTTTTATATGCAATGATTATCGCTCAAAATTCATTCAAACGGCTGAAAATGAGTGAGAATTGTTAAATGTAAACATGGGCAGTCATGCACTATTCGTTGAATTACCGTTAAGGTCTTTAGGCTGGTATAAAATCCATTGTTTGATTGCTAGAAATTAGTTCATTTTGAATGCAATTCGTTTTGTCTTTCCAGTGGCTAAGCAATAGCTTTGTTTGCTTTGCATATTTAATTAGTGCAGTGTTTACTCATCCAGGAGTAGAACAATGGAATGTGCAGCCAGATGTTTGCTCAGCTAGGCGAAGTGTTTATGCAATAGCCTAAACATACACAGCTGAGCAAACAACTTGTGGAGGAAAACACAGATAAAGCTATTAACTGCATGTTATTTTATGCAAAAATATCGGCAGTTTGTTCAGTTGTTCTGCCGTTTAAGCAATTATCTTTGTGTGTAAAAGGGCCTTTAGAAAAATGCACCTATTACCGCTTATTTACAGTGTGATTGTCACAGGACCCTTTAATTGACTTATGCATTTCTGTGACTGCATTCATTTGTGGCATTTTTCATCACCAAAAAATAATGTTATGCTAATTAATCTTAAATTGATTTCCTTTGGTTATTTTAGCATTGGAACAAGCATGCTCCATACACATATGCTCGTGCAATGCTGGAAAGATCTTTTTTGCGCCTGGATAGGTATTTCTGTGGACACCCTGTATTTGGAGGTCCCAACACTTGCCTTCTCACGATTACAGCTTCCTGTATAGAAATTAGACACGTGAACCCTGAAAGCAGCATAAAATCAAATGAGCAAGTTTTCTGTGAATCAGTTTCAGTATGGGAAAATTAAGCAATTTCAACAAATTCGAGCTAGCCGTGGTCAACTTTGCTAGCCTAGCCCGGTCTGAAATTTAAAAACTACTAGCATTGTGGCATTGTCGTGTGCAAGTGTTGAGAGACTGAGAATGCTGTGAAAGAGGAAAACAACCAGTAAAAGGGGATCATGTGGGTGTGAAGAACTCATTGACAAATCTTGAGACTCCAGTGGGTAAAAGTTGGATCATTGAGCAACACCACTTGGTCAGATGAATCCAGATTTCGTTGCACCATGCTGCTAGGAGGGTAAGATGTTGAAGCAAGCAGCATGAATTGATAAACCCTTTGTCAGGTGTCAACAGTTCAAGTCATTGTCCTCTAATACCTGTGGTTGGATGCCACAATAAAATGCTGCTGTTCTGAAGGGCAAGGAGGTCTAGCATACTACTATATGGGCATCTGTAATAAAGTGGCAATTTAATGAATATATATTCACACTAATTAATCTTCTATATAAAATGCAAAATCTATCATATAAGTCATCTACAAATCCACAGTTTAGGTCCGATTTGGGTGAAATTTTACATGAGTGTTCTTCAGCACCAGGCGATGAATAATTAAAAACCAAAAACAACTTGATTATTTAATTCTAAGTGCAAAAGTAAGTGGCCCCCTATGTAATGTACTTAATCTAATTTTCTAACTTCACGGTGTTGTACAAACTTGAAATTTGGTATGATCTTTATTTAGGTCCTAAATAGGAAAAGTAAAGGGGTCACAACTTGATTATTCAATTCTAAGTGCAAAATTTGTTGACCCCCTATGTTATGTTCCTAATATAATTCTCTAACTTCCCGGTGTCATACAAACTTGAAATTTGGCACAATCTTTGTTTCAGTCCTAAATAGGAAAAGTAAAGGTCACAACTTGATTATTCAATTCCAAGCTTGAAAGTAAGTGACCCCATATGTAATGTAACTAAGAACACACACCTGTACCTCACAAACATGAAATTTGGTTTAGGTCCTACAATGAAAAAGAAAAGAGGTTGCAACTTGATTGTTCAATTCTAAGTGCAAAATAAAGTGACCCCCCCCCCCCCATGTAATGTACCTAATCAAATTCTTGAACTTTCCAGTGTCATGTAAACTGGAAATTTGGACGACCTTTGTTTAGGTTCTAAACAGAAAAAGTAAGAGGTGTTGCAACTTGATTATTTAATTCTAAGTGCAAAGTATATAGCCTTGCAACCTTGCACTAGACATATTCATTAGACTGACTGTTTGGAAATGATGTAATTTTAAGTCAGAAGGTCATTCCTAACAATACAGGGTGTTCTGTTCAAACCTCCCACATTTTATCGGTTCATAGACTAAAATATATAAATGGTAGGAAAATTAAATTACAGAAACTGTAAGAACTCAGTTTTTTTGTACACACTAATAAACCTACATGTGCCACATTGGTAGCATGAACAATATCCAGTCTGTGCTTAATTTCTTGCCACATTCTCTCCAACATGTCCACTGTTACAGCAGCAATCATATCAAGGATGTGGGCTCGCAAATCTGGAGGATCATTCACTGTAGTCAGGAATACATGGTCCTTCATGTATCCCAGAGACAGAAATCCAGCAGAGATAGATCTGGTGAATGGGGCGGCAAGCAAATTGGTCTACCACATCCAATTCAGCAGTTTGAAAAGCTGTTATTGAGGGAACTCTGAACATCCAAACACCAATATAGGGAAGCCCCATCTTGCTGAAAAATGATGTTAGGTTGCAGATTGTGTATTTAGAGATACAGAAACTCTTACATGTCAAGGTATACAGGGTCAGTTACTGGACAGTAAAAAACCCCCCAAAAAACGATAATCAAGTCTTTCATTCCACACCAAACATACAACATATCTAACACACAGTGTGTTCTCGGGAGATTTTTTTTTTTTTGATCCCCCCATATCTGAATATTATGGTGATTGACATATCCTGACAGATGAAATGTGGCCTCATCTGAGAACAAGATGTTTCCAAGAAAGTGACTGTCAGCGCTGATATGATCAAGCATTTTGGTAGCTGTTGCACAGTTGCCATTTTGCTTCATGAAAACTTGGCACTGCTTAGTGAGCAAAAACTTAAAAATGAGACAAAATTCATGAGACTAAAGACTTAATTTATCAAATCTGTCTAGCTATAAAACTGTCTATGCAGCCCAAAGCAACCAATCACAGCACAGCTATTTTTTTTTTACTTTTCAGGCTTACTATTAGACCGGTTTGATAAATGAGGCCCAAAATTCTTTGAGTTTTTCTTTCATCTAGTGCTAAATACAATCCATCATTCATCATAATTGTATCTTATTCAGTGACCGAAATGTGGGAGGTTGGAATGGAACACCCTGTACATTCCTTACTTTGGCCACTGGTTTAAATTTGTCGTCAGACTGACTTTATAGACCACAGATATTTTGGGGGAATGAACTCTAAATTTACCCAATTGCTTTTCCTTCTAATTTGCGGTCCACTGTCTGTTTTCAAGTAATGCCCGTCTCTAGTAACAGACGGATTACAGAAAGTGGGGGGTGAGCTTAGTTAGTATAAATGCAATACATACAGCTTTCCTCAACTGTTATACTATGTGCCTTGTGGGTGATTTCTCCTCCCTTCTGTTTCAGCTCTGTACAGTAAGTAGCTATCAGTCCTGATAAAGTCAATAGTTTCTGCTCTGGTCCTTTGGAGGAGTGCCATTTTGGGGATTTTAAAAGGAAAAACCAAGGGGACCACTGAACGGAGGCCAAAACAGTGCAGCAGCTCTGGGACACTTTTTGGGAAAATAACAAAGGTATGTGCCCCAAAATCAAGTTACTACACAATCGAGGCATAAGAGCTAAAAACCCATGTATTTATTTCACTGTCTGATAACATTTAACCCCCAGTCGTGTTAAGATTGGAAATCTCTTCTGAAAATGTCACTTTTGTATTGTAGACTTTGAACTTATGCCTCTTGTAAATGTATTTGCTGCAGATCTCAGTCACCTTAAAGGGGTTCTGTCATTAAAAAAAAAAGTTCTATACTTAACTATTCCTCCCCCGTCAGTCTACTTACCAGATCTTCATCTTCCGTTTTGTCCTACATCCTTTTCCTGCAAATGCTGGAGTGTTAAGCAGAAGTATGTAGAGTTGGGTTATTATATGTATAGCTAGGCCATACATTGTGCCTTCTTTTTTGGCCCAGGATGGTACTGCTAGCTCAAGTCCCATGAGACTGAGCCTGCAGCACCATTCTAAACTGCTGCACAGTGAACACTAAACAAGTGGCTTCTTCACAGAAGCGTATCCTTCAATTTGCTATTGATGAGCTACCCTGAGGCTAGGTCATCAATAGTTAAAGCGATTCTTTGGGACCGACATGTACAATTAAACTAATATATGTGACTGCTAACATTTTCATAATATACTTAACATTTAAATGATGTCCAATTTCACCGATCCCTGCAATGATCACTCATCATGTCTAAAAAATTTGTGAAATTTTACAAATGTCACATATACAATGTGGAAGTCTTTGTGGTTTTGTATGTATGCATATATCAGCAGTTGAATCCCTGTGGTAAACTGTGCACGGGCTGGGAAGACTGTTGGTGCTTGTGCAGGGCATCAGCAGAACAGGGCATCTTTATATTGGGAAAATGTTAGAAGTTGCTGTATTAGTTTAATTGATTGCACTTGTGGGTCTTGGACAAGGTTTTAAAGGGGTTGTCCAGTTGTAATCGATTGATGACCTATCCTTAGGATAGGCCATTATAGTAGATTGGCGAGTGTCCGTCCCCTGAAACCTCTGCTGATCTGGGTCTTTGTGCTCATTTCTGCAGGAAGCAAACAGCTCCGTTTTACTGCACTGGCCAAGCTTGATATTGCGGTTCAGGTTCCCATTGACTTTAGTAGCTGTAATACCAAGCTTGGCCACTGCAGTGGGATCAGCGATGCCTGCTTCCTTCAGAAATCAGCATAATGCATGAGCACAAAGCCCCAGCTTACAGCTGATCAGCAGGGGTCTCAGGTGGTAGACCCTCACCGATCTACTATTGATGGCTTATCCTAAGGATAGGTCATCAATAGCTTACAACTGGACAACCTTTTTAATACACTGCATATCCCTTTAAAGAACTACAAAGAAGAGGTTCTGACATCCTTTTTATATGTATTTATTTTACCTCTGAGTTACCAGTGTCATTTTCCCACCAGAAGTGAGTTCTGACTCGTGTAAGAATATGCACAAGACAGATTTACAGGCATTAATGAGGAGTGTACAGGTGTTATTATGACCTCCAATTGCAATACCTATTAATCCCTTTAAATATCAAATACCATGTATATGTCATATAAAGTTTACACCAAAAATGTTACATTTTAATGTTAAAAGACAATTTTAATATTTGAGTAATAAATGTGAATGAATAAAAAATATACATTAAAGCTTAATAATCACCATGATGAATATACCAGATTTGATTCAAGCTCACAGAATATAAACATTTTGGAAGCTATGAGTGCAATATAATGAAAAATAGTGCTGCATGTAGTAAACAACCTTTTTAACACAAAAGCAACTCTAATCTTATATGCTCTACAGAGAATTAAGTAGTTATCGTGAACTTTTGTTACTTTTTCTACTGATGACCTATCCTCAGAATAGGTCAGCAATAGTTGATCGGCAGAGGTCCAATGCCCAGGACCCTTCATGACTAGCTGTTCAGTTCATCAGCACTGGAAGCAGATAGCACTGTCCGTATTACAGCAGCCCGGTTTGGTACTATAGACACAGCTGCAACTGAATTCAGTGGGAACTGTGCCTGCAGTACCAAACCAGGCCACTGCAATATAGACAGCACTGCCCAACACTAACAGTGGGTCTGGGAACCAACTGATCGGCAGGGATACTGAGCAGCGAACTCCCGCTGTTCATCCATTGATGACCTTTTCATCAATACAAAAATTCACAAAAGTCCCAGACATCATCTTTAACACTTTGTGTTTGTATTTATTTTCACAACTGTATACTGAGTGCAAGAAAAGGAGGTATACGTGGTAAAACATGTCCTTCTTACCTTCAATTAAACTCAATTCGCCTTTCTGTAACCACAGTTTTTTTTCCGTTTTGTATAATAGCTAAGAATGGTTTGGAAATTTATATTGTATTTATTATCATTTCGGAAACATTACCATTTTATGCAGCTTAATTCAATATTTAAAGAATGCCAACACTTATTTTTTTTTTTTTATGTACAGAATAGGCGATTCTGTACATTTTTCGTAGAATAACCCAGTTCTATCATGTAGCTAGGTGAAGACGGGGCTAAGAAATCCGTCTTCACCTTGCTGTAGAGGGCGCTACATCGAGATGTGTCTGCACCTGCTCTCTACAGAACACATGCAGACATTACTGCATTGTTGTTTATAACAGTGTATGAAGACGACTAGTATACACAACAGTACAGTTGTGTATACTAGTTGGCAGTATGGAGCAATTCCAGGAACCTCATTGGTTCTGATTCACAATTCCAGCAACTTGATTGGTTGTTTGGGTTCCCTGATTCAACCTGATTGGTTGTTTTGGTTCCCTGATTCAACCTGATTGGTTGTTAGTGCCGAACTTGAGTGTAATATAGATATATGCGTTCTGTAGAGAGGTGCAGACTGCAGACACATCTGGATGCAGCACCCTCTACTGTTACACAGCAAGGGAAAACTGATTTCCCAGCCCCATGCTCACCTAGCTGCATAGCAAAATACAGTTTGCTTTTTTTTTTTAAAGAAAATTGTACAGAATAGGTTGATAAAACATATTGCAAAAATGCTTAGAATCTCCTATTCTGGTACTTTTTAAATTGTGTTCAAGGATGAACATATGGTTTAACATTCTCTGTGCCTACTTTCAGTCTATGTGCACATAAAATATAAAAACACACTTCCTTTACAAAAAACCCAGTAAACATTAATAAACTCTTCATTTTTTTAAATGACAAGTACAATTACCAGTCTGATGTTTTCTGAAGTCCTTCTCTGTTATTTGCAATTACCAGCAATGCTGGTACATGATGTTCTAAATAAAAGAACCGATTTGCACTGAAGGAGGTTGGATTTCATCAGTGCTTGTTTAAGGGCTTCTTCTCACACACTTTTTATTTCAGTGTTCTTAAATGCTTGTGACAAAAACCTACCATGAATTTCAAGCCTTTTTTTTGGATTTTTTTACACCACACCCAGTGCATGCAAGATACACCACAAACCAAAACACCATTAAGAAGCCTAGAAAAACATGGCGGTTTTCAGTAAAACTGTGTGAATTCAGACTTTAGGGGACTTTCTGGTTTTATATAAATAAAACTAAATCACTGTATCAATGAAAAGTTCAACAACTTATCTAATATAATTTGTTTCACTTCCTTGTCATTTTCAAGATATTTCTCTGTTGTCCATAAATGAGAACAAAGTTTTTTACATCAAAGGCTGAAAACTGGTACATTCAATTGTATCCGGTCTAGGCATGGTCTTCTTTAACCCCTTGGAGACATGGCCATTTTTCAGTTTTTGTTTTTACCTCACTGCATTAAAAAAAATCATCTTTGTTTCTGTTGACAGTCGTATGAGGGCTTGTTTTTGATTTTATAGATATATATAAGAATTAAGAGGTAATCGTATGAAAATTATAATCTCAATAAAAATGATTTGATAGAAAGTAAAAACATTTCACCGTTAACATGGTGGCTAATTAGCCTCAATCAGGGGCTGCACTGCATGATAGTGGCTGCAAAACACAGAGGAGTCCTACAGAGTGTGACAGGCAATCCGTTAAGGGAGGCAGGCAGGCAAGCAATGTGTTTTTGATGGACTGGCCCTTTAAGAGATCTTATAAATTCACCTTGAAGGCCTTTACAACATCGAACCAACCCCAGAATACTTTCAAGAGGGTAGGAGGCATTTTACTGTCAAAGTCTACAATCAAGAGACATTTTAAATAGTTTATATCAAGAAGCAACCTACTGGTAACAGTTAAGAATGGAAAGGCCAGATTTGCTGGAAAACATCTAATTATACAGATTCCCAGTTCTGGAACAAGACTCTTTCAAATGATGAAGCCAAGATTAGCTTGTACCAGAAAGATGGAAAGAGAATAGTATGAAGAAAGAAAAGAAGGACTGATGACCCAAAGCATACCACATCATCTGTCAGACATGGCGGAGGCAGAGTTATAGGGCATGGGCATGTATGCCTCACTGAGGTTTAATGATGAAGTAACTATGGATAATTATAGCAGGGGAAATCTTGAAATTACAGTTAGATTTCCTGTTCATAGTCAGTCAAATGCTGCAGATCTAATAGGACAGCATGCCACAATATAGATGGCTAATGACCCAAAACGTACCACAAAAGCAACCTAAGAGCTTCTTAATGCAAATAAATGGAATATTCTTTAATGTCCCAGTGAGTCATCTGACCTCAGTCTCATTCAGCAGGCTTTCCACTTGCTGAAGACAAAACTGAAAGCAGAAAGAAATAACAGCAACAGAGGGCAGCTGAAGTAAAGCCTGGCAAGGAATCTCAAGGGAGAAAGCTCAGCCATTTGGTGATGTCCATGTGTTCCAACTTCAGACAGTCATTGACTGCAAGGTCTTTGCAACAAGGTATTACAATAATAGATATAATTATGTTAGTTTGTCCAATTACTTTTCAGCCGGTGAAAATGGCGAGACTAAGCATTAAATGGCTGTAATTCCTAAATCGTTAACTTGATTTTTGTGCAGCCTCTTGAATTAAAGCTGAAAGGTCGACACTTCAATGATCGCTTCATTTCATGATAGTCCTTCATATTTATTGTGGTGGTCTTCACGGGTTAATTTTAAAATTGGGCTATTCTAAATATTTCAACTACGGCCTTACTCACACGATTGCGAGTGACCGATTTTCACTGCGAGTTCACGTGTGCTTATGCATCAGTTTTTGTTGCGTTTTCAATCTACAAGTGCTACAAACACAAGGCGTACATTTTAGTTTCCGATCAGTCCTCTCTCCGGTAGGTTTGCAGACAAGAAAATTATAATTTCTTTTGCTATCACATTACAGGATTGATCTGCCAAGACGTCCCGAACCAGCTGATGGTACTGTGCACAGTAGCAGGCAGTGCCATGCAGCCGGGCACAAAGGAAATTACTGAGAACTGCACCATTAGCCTATTACTTTATGTGAGGCTGTCAGGAAGGGGATACAACCCAATTTCACTCAAGTTACGTGTATACTGTATAAGAGCGTGTCTCCCTCCTCCAGTCGCACATGGTCTTTGAATTCATATGCGCTCCAAGACTGGATTCGGACTCGAACCGATGAGAACCCGATGTTCACACCAGGACAAGAGGTTGTTCGTAAAATCGGAATCTAGGTGTTGGGATTGCTGTGTGGGACAGACACAACCAGCAACAATGGAGATCAGTTCTGCAAAATGGTACAAAAATCTGGACATATATTTACAGTGGGTGGTCTTGAAGTGGTTAATGGGCGAAAAATGACATACTGTGCTTTTTTAACACAGACCATCAGTCATTGAAAAAAAATCACACATGTGAATGACTGGATTCACTTTAATCGATGCGAGTCAGTAGCAAACTCAGTTGGAATTCGACTGTTGTGAATAGACTCTTAGTGAAACTCCTCTACGGCTAACTGCTACGGTATATTTCAGCCCGTACAGCTTCAAAGGTAGCCTCATGTAAACTGATTATGTCATTGTTTAGTCCATTTTCATGTGCGAATAAAATATTAAAAATGGTAGGAAAGTAAAGAGGTAACCACCGCCGACAATTTTCCTGTTTTGAGCCAGTAATGCCTTACAACCAGACTTAGTTGGTTTGAGAAAATATTTGATCCTCATCGTGTTTGATGGTGAGACTTTAGACTTAATTTCTTGTAGGAGACTATCAAATCACAGAGATATTCTGTTTATTTGGTACGCCATGTTCTGGAATTTGAGAGAATATGGCTAAATAACAATATTAGAAGTCCTGAAGAAGGAAAAGTCTTGGTAGTCTGGTCCTGGCATCTCCAGCAGTAATTGTGCAAGTCCCTTCTCCAACATCCTAGAATGCCAAAGAGTCAAGAAAGATGTCCTCTCTCTTTAGGGAAAGCACCCAAAAAGTGTGTGGAGACACCTAAGGGATGAGTGGGTTGGGGGGCATTGTCTCTCCCCAAGGAGATCACCCAAAGGGGTGTGAGAAGACATCCGAGAGGTAAGTGAGGAGACTTATAAGGCATTGCATGCTCCTCTGGATAATTTATGCAAATAGGGAAAATGGAACAATACCTCTGCAGCGCCACCTATTGGATGGCAGCATTCCTACAAATCAATGTACAACTCTTGAAACAAGTCTGTAAAACAATGATTGAGAATAGGAAAGAATGCCAGAAAACCACACACATAACGCCAGAGAACACAGATGACATTGTTGCATCCATGTACATGCAAGCTGCCAGTTTGGAAATTCCAATAATCTAGCACCTCTGCCCTCGAACATGCCAGATTATCATAAATTATACTTTGGATAATTATGGCAAAATTCTCATTTCCCTGATGATAAAACTGGATATTGTAAAAGCTAGACATTTTTATTAAAAGCTGTTTATAAAAGAAGCCCCGCGCTCTAACTGCCAGTGATAATATTAGTTAATATCTAGCCTAAAGATCAGTCATTAAAATCAAACCCTAGGCTCCGGTAAGAAAATAAACCCTGATGACTCATGGAGAGGACATTAATGCTCTTGTCACATTACGAACTTCAGTGTAATGATGTGCTTACATTATTAGCCATATCATTTATTGATACAAGTTCTTAAAGCACAACTAGAGGCTACAAATCACAGATCGCCGCCTTTCAGTTTACACATACAATATTGAAATACTTAACATCATTTTCACGTATTTCCTACCCATTTGTTTTTTTTTACAGCATTGGATGCATTATTGATGTGCTTGCTGCATAAATATGACAACGTTAAAAATATACTTAGAGACAAAAGATATTTCCCACTGTGGTGGTTGTGCTTTCTTTTGCACTGCTGGAATCATTTTGGTTCTCTGGCTTTTGTGCTGGTAATACAGTTATTTCAACAATTTAATATGTTTTAGCATTTTTCAGGCACCAGAATTTCAGCATGTTTGATATGTATGTTTTACCCTTGGTTAACAGAGACTTTCCTTTATGATGAGGTGCTAGTGTTGGAGCTTAAACTGGTGCGTGCTAATTTTCCACTGAGTGATATCGCAGTTTAGCATTGTGCGTTCTGTGAAGGTGACGTGTCCTTCTCCATCAATGAGAACTATGGTGTTGGTCCTGCAAACAAAAGAAAGACCAAGGAAGTGATATTTGGATGCTAGAAAACAATTGCCCTATATTGACACTTTTTTCATGAAATAACAAAAAGTACACTTATTGATTGATAAGTCAGTATACTGAACATTGTAAAGGACAATACTGATAACTGACCATAGAAAGATCAGATGCTAAACAACCCAAAGATAAGCAGCTCAAAGATTTGGTGTGGTGTACTTTAGAGCAGACATGCACAACATGCAGCCTATCAATATGCTCAATGTACGATGCAGTTGAAAAGTCTTAAGACCATTTAACTTTTTTACATTTTGCTATGTTGTGGCATCGTGCAAATTAAAAAAAAAAATCACTCAATACCCCATAATGACAAAGTCAAAACATTTTTTTAGTACATTTTGCATTGACATGATTATTCACACTTTGTACCCAGTACTTAGTTGAAGCACCTTTAGGTTAGGTTCTCACATGCCGGATTCCCGGCGGAAATCTCGCGGTTTGGCAGCAGCGAAAAAACGCGAGATTTCTGCCGGGAGAACGCTGCTTTAAAACCCGCGGCACTGAGCCGCGGGTTTTGAAGCGGCCTGGCCGCTCGCTCTTCTGCTGCGGCCGGCGCACATAGAGGAGAGCGCGGCCGCAGCGGAAGAAGAAAAAAAATTAACATGCTACGGCCGGCAAATCTGTGCCGGCTTCTGCCGGCTTTGCCACGGCAGATTTGCCGTCCCGTGTGGACGAGATTTCTGAAAAATCTCATCCACATGGCTTGCCAACCTTGGGATTAGCGGCCGCAGGCGGATTTGCCACGGCAAAATTCCGTACAGAATTTCCGCAGCAAATCCGCCCCATGTGAACCCAGCCTTACTTTAGCAATATCTGAGTACAGGAAATCTTTACAGGCCGCTCGATTAGACTTGAAGCGCCGTCTCTCTGAGGCAATATGTTATATAGTCGGTCCTTCCCTGGATAATTATTCTGCTCTGAATGGATTGCGGAGGAAGTATAAACGTTTGTTAGTTTACTGTACCAGGAAGAGACTCCTGTACTCCCAACACGGTATATTCGATCAAGGTGATAAAAATGACCACCTGCTGGCTTATTTAGCCAGTGAGGATCATACATGATGAGCAGTTGGAAGCCCACCTTAGTGCTATCCCCTTTGAGAAAATCTGGGTCTGCTGGACAAATTGTCCTGCAACAGCTGTGGAGATGTCTGCCTAACTGGTATAAGATGAACTAATGAGTAAGTATGCTCGCTTGATAGATTCCCATTTCCTTGATCCTCTTCTCTAAGTTGCGCTGTAGGGTTTGCTGTGGTTTTTCCTCATTATTCCTAGACTCCTCAGTCGGGAGTCTTTATCCCGGTTTCATATTATGTAAATAATGGAAACAATATTTGTAAGTTGAGAGTCTGCTTCTGTGATCTTGGTTACAATGCCTTCATTCATTGCATAGTAGAATGTCTCTTCTCCGTGCATTTACTGTATCACTAAGCTAATACTCTAATATTATGTACCTTTTATGTTTTTTGGATTTTGTTTACTTAACATTCCTTACAAAAAAAAGAATAAATCTGTATTTTGCTCTACTTAGCTTTCTATCAATCCTGACCAGTCTTCACTGTCTCCGCTTCTGAAAACCATCCTCACAGAATGCTGCTGCTGCCACCACCAGGCTTCACTGTAGGGATTTTATTGGGCAGTGTCTGGTTTCCTCCAAATATAATGCTTTAAATTGAGGCCAAAAAGTTCAATCTTGGTTTCATCTGACAAGAGAATCTTGTTTTTCACAGTCAGAGTCCTTTAGGTGCTTTTTGGCAAACTCCAAGAAGGCTTTCATGTGTCTTTTACTGAGGACAGGCTTCTTTCTGGTTACTTTGCCCTAACCCCTTGCTGCTCAAGGGCGTAAGTTTACGTCCTGGCAGCGGGGTACTTCCCGCAACAGGGTGTAAAGTTATGTCCTGGGGATAGTGCGAGATCATAAGCGATCTCCTGCTATACGGCAGTGGAAGTCGGCTGTCGGTGATAGCCAGCATCCTGCTGCAACAGCGGATGTGCATCGGAGATGCGCACCCCGCTGTTAACCCCTTCCCTGCGGCAAGCTATGTAGATCGCGACATGGGAAGGGTTCACAGAGGGAGGGCACTCCCTCTGTGACGTTGTCGGGCTCTCGCGATATAATCACAGAGAGCCCAGCTGGTTGCCATGGCAACAGGACGCCAGATACCGGCGTCCTGTATTGCCAGTGCCTGTGATCGCTGTAATAAGCGATAAGGCATTGCAGGAGAGAAGTCCTGCAATGCCTTATCACAGCTGTCATCAGTGCTATGGTGAAAGTCCCCCGGAAGAACACAAATGGTGTAAAAAAAAAAGATCAAACTAATGTACAAAAAATAAAAATGTAAAAAAAAAAGTGAAAAAAAACCTTTTTAGGTGCTTTTTCTCATTTTAGCATTATAAAAAGGTAAAAAAAAAATTTAAATCCCACATATTTGGTAGAGTCACATCCATAACAACATGTACAATAAGTTTCACATGTTTTTTATTCTGCACGGCAAAAAGCGTAAAAAGACGCTACAAAACAGAGGCAAAATGCTCATTTTTAACATTTTGCCTCCCAAAAAACGCAATAAAAGTGATCAAAAAAGCTGTATGTACCCCAAAATGGTACCGATGAAAACTACAGCACGTCTCTCAAAAAATAAGTCCTCACAGAGCTGCCTACATAGAAAAATAAAAAAGTTACAGGACTTTGAATGCAGTGATTTACAAAAAAAATAGATTTATTGCAGAAAAGTGGAAAAACCTAAAAAAAAAAAAAAAGAATTTTGGTATAGTTGTAATCGTATCGGCCCGCAGAAAAAATATATTGTCTCATTTATGCTGCATGATTAACGCTGTAAATAAATATATATTTATGGCAGAATTGATGCGTTTTCTCTTCCTGTTGTCATAAAAAAATAAATAAAAGTTTTACAATATAGTCTATAGTCTACCCAAAAATGGCACCATCAAAAACTACAGTTCACAACGCAAAAAACAAGCCCTTATACGGCCGCATTGACAGAAAAGTAAAAATGTTATGCCTTTTGAAAAAGGGAGATGAAAATCTGACAAAAATCGTTGCGTCCTTAAGCCCAAAATAGGCCATGTTATTAAGGGGTTAAAGCTCGGATTGGCGGAGAGCTGCAGTGATGCCTGACCTTCTGGAAGTTTTCTTATCTGCACACAGGATCTTTGGAGCTCAGCTAGAGTGACCATTGGGTTCTTTGCTACCTCTTTTACCAAAGCCCTTTTTTCCCCAATTAATTAGTTTGGTGGGTCGGCCAACTCTAGTTGGAGCCCTGGTTGTTCCAAACTTCTTCCATTTAAAAATGATGGAGGCCACTCTGCTCTTGAGAACTTTCAGTAAAGCAGAAAGTTTTGGTAGCTGTCTCCAGATCTGTGCCAACACACAATCTTGTCTCTGAGTTTTACAGGCAGTTCTTTCCTCCTCATGATTTGGTTTTGGCTTTGGTATGTATTGTGAGCTGTGATACCTTAAATAGACAGGGGCGCGTTTTTTAAAATGATGTCTAATCAACTGAATGAGAAATGGGATGCTCCCAGAGCTAAATTTCATGTGCCATACCAAAAAGTATGAATACTTATGTCAATGCAAAATATTGGTTTTTCATAAAAAAAAAAAAAATTACAAAGATGTTTACCATCCTGTGTTTTTCATACATATACTTTACTTATACTTTTCAACCATGTACAAGAAACAAATAAGGTGAAATCTTGATTTGTAACTAGAGATGAGCGAGCACGCTCGTTTAAGGCTGATGCTCGATCGAGCACCATGCGGGATGGGGGCGGTTGAGGCAGGGGTAAGAGTGAGAGAGATCTCTCTCCTGCTCCCCGCAGCCACCCCCCCCCCCCCCCGCATGGTGCTCGGTCGAGTAATCAGTTACTCGACAAGACCGATGCTCGATCGAGCATCAGCCTTAAACGAGTGTGCTCGCTCATCTCTATTTGTAACATATAAAAAAACTATGGAAATGAAAGCCACTTATACACTTAAATAGTAATACAAAGTACAATCAAAGAACAAAAGCCCTGGATCTAGTGTCCCAGAGAAATGTTGCAACATAAGTTGGGACAGGAAAAACATGTCCTAAATGTGGAGGAGTCAACACAAGGACAAAATATAATAAAACATTACAATAACCACAAACTAGTAGAAGGAGAAGAATGAGAATAAAGATAATTAACCAAGCTCCACCATCCTCATAATTTTACCAATAACATCACTTTGTCATTATGGGGTACTGAGTGCAGAATCATGGGGAAAAGCTTGATTTTTTTAAAATTTGCACGTATGAAAATGTAAAAAAAGTGAAAGGATCTAAAGAGTTTCCAAATGCATTGTATATTAGGCATAACCCCAGGATATGGATGAATAGCACAGAAAGCGGTTCATGTACCACCTAAAGCTCAGCATTCTGCTAAACTGCAGCACCCCTAACACATAATTCTGCGAAGTGACAAGCCTGCTTGCTTTTTTCTCATTAAGGTAACAATACTAGGGCTGACTGAAGCGAGGCTGTCACAGCATTATCACGTCCCAACTATTTGCAATTGGACTTGATAAAATGCTGTTTGTACATCATGACATTGCCTCCAGTGTTGCTGTGTAGCTCCAGAAAAGTATAAGTGTCACTATCATAAAATAGTGCCATCAATAGTGCCAAGGGAGTGGCAGGGAACAAATGGAAAGGAGGTAAGTATAGTGCAAAGGTTATTGATTTGGTCTTTATCACAAAAAGTCTGCAGTACATTTTAAAAATATCACAGAACCTCTTAAAACAGATTTAATGGGTGAAGCAAGCATATATGTTAAGACTTCACACTTTCAGAACTAAATTTTAGTGACTGTAAACTTTGCCTGGCGAATATTCAACTGGAAAGGACATTTGGAATGAGGGCTGTAATTCATTCATAGCAGCTGACAGACAGAAGGATCTCCTCACAATGCTAACATTGTAGTATAATTGACAATAGGGTCTTTGCACCAGAAATAATTGTGTTTTTTTTTAAAGGAAACCAAGCAATACTTTTGGGGTTTTAGATATTACCTCTATTCAATCTGCACTCTACTATGAAGTTTCTAGAACTAAAGCTTCCCTCCATTAAGCTCGTTACAAGGGTGGGTTTGGATTTCCCCGCCGTGATGAAAATTTATCATGACTTTATATATATGGTATAGCCTGTAAGTGCTTTGAATGGGCCAAGAGCTTTTATTGCAGGAAGGAGCTCTGAAGGGTTGTTCTCACCCTCAGAGAGGAGTGCCATATTTGTCACCTAAAGCTGGCCAAAATGGTTTAAGGGCAAGCGAGATGCAAACTGCACAAGGAAAGGTAGATGGACCTCTATTGGTCCAAGGTGAACATCCAATATTCTAATAAGCGGGATACAGACAATAGACTATTTCATATTCACTGGATTCGCCCATTATTACCTCACTGGCCAATCCTAAATGGCCAATCCTTAATGAACTAATGGGCAGTTCTGCAACCTGAGTCAGGGATTGGAACTATAAAAAAACAAGTGCTAGACAATAGAAAGGTATCACATTTGATGAAGGCCACTTTGTAGTTGGCATGTGGACTTTTATTCCTCTACCCTCAAGAAAGCAAACATTTTCGAATGCCTGTAAGTTTGAGGTTTTTGTATTTTTCTACATTTTATTCTCATATACATTTAGTATGTCCTTTTAATTTTGCCATCTTTCGTAAGCAATCCACTCAACATACCTTGTTCCATAGCCTGGGCAACGAACACAAACTGCAGAATAGCTGTTTAGGATTGGCCGAACAAAGTCCTGTCCTTGCTCTTCTATAGCTGGATCTGGTAACTGCCTGGAAGACAATTCCAGATTCTTGAAAAAACAATGTAAAATGAAAAAGACCTTCTTAATGCAGTATTAATATTAATGTTATTCACATTGCAAACACAGAATCTGACACCATCATTATCACGTTATGGAACTAGAATGAAACATTGATTTCTTCTTACTGAACAACACTAGAGGGAGCTCAGAGTACACAAGAATGGCATAAAGCAAGTTCTCTGTCTGCACCAAGAAAGGAAAATACAAGGCATATGTATAAAGAATGCTAAAATATTTGATATGGGCTAATCAGATCCTAAAAAAAAAACACTGATTGACTGAGAAATTCAATTTTAAATCTCTCATAAGAGGTGCTTCATATGTAATTAACCAAAAACAGGAGATTCCGAGGTAATTTTTTCTTCTGTTGTTCATTATATTATTAAGGTTTCTGGTTACATCCGATTTTATATATAAATATATATTACACACACATACACATATCAGTGAAATGAATCTCTCTAAGGCTAAGGCTGCCTGTCCACGGGTGGGTTTGACTTGCGTTCCCTGTCCACGAGCGGAGAATCATTGCAATTCTCCGCTCGCGGCCTGCAAATCGCAGCATGCTGCGACTTGCCGCGGTTCTTCGCAGTCAGCCTATCTGTCAGATAGGCTGACAGTGGAGATCCGTCTGCAGGCTCCTGCTCCAGGGCGGGGATCCGCCGCAGGATACCGCAACGCTCGTGGACAGGCAGCCTAACTTCACGCCACATTTTTGCATCCTGATGACAGGAACTGTTCTTTTTGTCAAATTTAATCTTAAAACAGGATGCAACAGGATACAAGATTGAGGGATGCTGTTCTTTTCTGTCCAGCTAAAGAACAGGAATCAAACGAATGCTGTTCTATGTTTTCTATTGTAATTACAATGGAAGTCAATAATAATGGGATAAGCATACTGTGAAGGTATCCTTCTAAACACAAAAGGAAAAACAGAACATTTCAACAGAATGCAAAAATGTGGTGTCAATAGATTCATAAAGAAATAGGTAAAGAAGGTAGTAGAGTTTATGTAATAGCACATAATAATTGGATAAGAGTAGAAAATTACTGCTGCTTTCGAACAGAATTTTGTCACATTCGATTCACTTCATTATAACACTTGCATAGTGTTTTCTAAACAGAAAAATAATAGCGAGTAAAGACATTGATTAGCTGCAGCATGGATGCAACATCAGAGATAACACTGCCATGTGGGTACAGCTCTGCACTTCTGCTTACAGTGAACAGCTTAACTACTCTTATATCTAAATAGCTTGTTTGATCTCGCAGGGCAACTATAAACTATGGAATTAAGCCTGAAATAGAAGTATTAGCGGCAAATTCTACTTTAGCTTGATCTAGTAACAGTGCTACTTTTAGAAAAGGTTGGCCTTCTTGAGACCAAGGGAAAAAAATTGCTGCTATGGCACTTTCACAGGAAAATGTAGGTCGTTTTGTTCTTACGGTTCTTCATTATTCATCACTTTAATGAGCTCCTGTACTAGGTCTTCTCTGGCAATGTCCTGGCTCTTTTTGATGATGTCAGCAAAAAGATTCTTCCCATGTTGAAGTTTCATCCAAGGGGTATCTAGCAGACTGCAGCTCAAGCCATACAGTCCTGTGGGAGATATCAAAAGTAACAAGAAGGTAAAATACTGCAAGAACAAATAGACAGTAGTTAAACAACAGTAACCTTTTCTCAGGTAAACACATTCTAAGTGTGCTCATGATGTGTATTTTAATGTAACCGATTCCCAACTTCACTTACAAAGTAGGTAAATAAAATGTATTAAATTGTGATGCAATATTGAATGGCTGCTCTTTACACTGAATGATGATCGTTCAGCTCATTGTCCATCGTTTATGCAGCATGATGATCACTCAGTGTACATAGCAGCCGTTCAGTACTGAACGATCGCTATGATAAGTCAATGGAGAGGGGCGGGGGAACCCAACGAGAGAAATCTCCTCCAGCCACCCTGCTGTGAGCCAGCGATACTAGCTCCCGTGCAGCAGCATGGGAGCTAGTATGTGCGGGGATGAGTGTCGGGCATCGTTTGCCCGACATTCATCCCGCCTTTACACACTTTGAAGATCAAGAAACTTTTAATTTCAACATGTGTCTGGCAGCAGCTTACTTCTCATTGAGAACAATTACACACCTGAATTGAGCATACATGGGAGAGTTGCGAAGGATCATTGTTGGCAGGCAGCTTTAGAAGATGTATGGCCACCTTAAGTCTCTAGAGGAGTGGCATACTCTAGTTCTTCCTAAAGATTGTATTAGTTTATGGACTCTTTGGTCCATTTAAAGGCCCAATGCACATGGGCATATTTGAACTGCGGGATCCGGAGCGGGCGTTCGCCTCCGGATCCCGCAGCAAATATTGCCAATAGACTTGCTATGCAAAACGCTTTTCCATGCCCACGAGCTGATATCAACTGTTATTTTTTGTTTGCGTTAGGAAGTGGGGTGGGGGGCAGCATGCCCTATTCTAGTGTGGGCCTCGGACGGGTGGCTTCCATTGCAGTCATTGGAAGCCGCCTGTCCAACGGCGATTTGCCGCGGATCTGCATCATCGCCGGCGCTTCATTCTCTGCACTGTGCAAGTATGGTAGCGTGCCAGCTGGCACATCCACAGCACAGAGAAGGAGATATCGCACAGGTATGCAGCGGTCACTGCCGGGGCACAGGGTCTGATTACGCTGCGAGATCTCACACTCGGAATTTGATCCAGACGTGTGCATTTGGCCTGCCATTCATAGCACCCATAAAACATGCACACTTTATTGCATTGTATATACTGTACTCAATAAGACAGACCCATAAAAGCTTTTAAAAATAAGAAATAGTTACTACATAAAAATACATGGACATGCACTTGGGATAAGCTATAAAACAGCATAATGCTCTCCAATGCTGTAAATTGCTGGCAGCCAAGTAAGAGGGCATTTCCCAGCAACTACCGCCAATAGCTGCAAGACAATGACTGAAGGCAGGGGCGTAACTATAGTGGATGCAGGGGATGCGGTTGCACCTGGGCCCAGAAGCACTAGGGGGCCCATAAGGCTTCTCTTCTCCATATAGGGAGCCCAGTACTATGACTAAAGCATTGCAGTTGGGGGCCCTGTTACAGTTTGCATTGGGGCCCAGAAGCTTCAGGTTACGCCTCTGACTGAGGGGGCTGGGTATTGGCAAAAACCGCCTCTCCCCCCTGTCCCTTGGGGAGTAGTTGCCAAGAGAATCTGCAGAGAGAACTGCTCTAACTTACACCCCTAGAAAACTAACGTGGGAGATAATTGCATAAAAACTATATTCATTGACACAAGTTGGATCCATTTAGTAATATTATGTATTCTGCACAAAGTTTCACTTTAAGGTTAGTACATTGAACCTTCAATGATCAACTAGTGGTAAACAGTTAAATCTAAAAGTATATAATAACAATTCAACATTTCATTCCATATAATGGTGCCATTTTTTCAATATCTACAGTGTGGGCCTGTCTTAACATGGCAACATCTGCTGTGTGTTAATATATTTGCTGTATGTTTATGTGGATTTTCCCATTTCACAACCATGCTCGCAGGTTTACCGACTTCCTATGATACAGCTGTCATATGTATGTTTGGAAGGAGGACATTAGATTGTATGATCCCCCAGGGCAGGGACAGTGCTTCCATTCCCTGTACAGTGTTCACAAGCAGTAAAAACAATCCACAAAAATGATTGCAGTGCAGTTGGTACAATAAACATATAACTCATCTATCTCCTTTACCTTATGTACTTGGGACAGTTTTGTAACATTGTAAATCCGTGAAAAATAAATCTGCAATGAACTGAAGTTAGAAAGCCAAACTTTCCATTTGCTCAGTACTCACCTGGGCTTGTATTTCTGCATGGCAATCTCCATTACCTTCATGAGTACTTTAAATGCTATCAGACATTTTCCTGCATCATTTTATAGCATTCTGAGCTCCAGCCTGTCACCTCACATATAGCAGAACTAGAGTTGCATACACAATGCACTTGACTGTCTTTGGAGAACCACGGTTAACCATTAAATGTCAGTCAGTGCTTTCATGTGTAACAGAAAGGAATGACAATGCGTAATGGATCAGCATGGGATATATTTCAAAAGCCAGCTAGTAAAAAAAACCCTCTGATTTGGGAGTAAATTGCAACAACAGGGGACATCCGTGATGGAATGTGAAGCAATCACAGGAAAATCCATATTGGTCTTGAGACTTCTTTTCTTCATCTATTGGAGACAGATAACATTTTGCACTTGAATTGACTGTCTTTTCAATAGCTCCATGGCTCATCTTGCATCATTAGGCATGCTATAAGCATACTGGGACTGATTCATGAAACTGCCTAAAAGAAAAACGGTCTTGGTAGCCCCTAGCATCCAATCAGATCTCAGCTTTCATTTTAACAGAGCACAATACAAAATGAAAACTGTGCTGTGATTGGTTGTTAGGGGCTACTGAAAGCGCTAGACTAGACTGTAACAACAGATGTGCCAAGTGACAATATTGTATATAGGTTAACTCTTCACACAAGCAACAATAGACCATAATCTAAAAAAATGGTATCAAAATACTGTAAACGTCCAATGCTTGTATGAGTTTAGAAAAAAAGGCTTGCACTTTTCATTACTGAAACTGTGCCACTCTGGTTTATGGGCAGTTTCTGGTATTGCAGCTAAGTCCCATTCACTTGTTAGAAGCCAAGTTGAAGTACCAGACACATCTCATGGACAAGAGTTGTGCAGTCTCAGAGGAGAAAAAAAACAGCTTTAAAAAAAAAAAAAATTATATACACTACCGTTCAAAAGTTTGGGGTCACATTGAAATGTCCTTATTTTTGAAGGAAAAGCACTGTACTTTTCAATGAAGATAACTTTAAACTAGTCCTAACTTTAAACAAATGCACTCTATACATTGCTAATGTGGTAAATGACTATTCTAGCTGCAAATGCCTGTTTTTTTGTGCAATATCTACAAAGGTGAATAGAGGCCCATTTCCAGCAACTATCACTCCAGTGTTCTAATGGTACAATGTGTTTGCTCATTGGCTCAGAAGGCTAATTGATGATTAGAAAACCCTTGTGCAATCATGTTCACACATCTGAAAACAGTCTAGCTCGTTACAGAAGCTACAAAACTGACCTTCCTGTGAGCAGATTGAGTTTCTGGAGCATCACATTTGTGGGGTCAATTAAACGCTCAAAATGGCCAGAAAAAGAGAACTTTCATCTGAAACTCGACAGTCTATTCTTGTTCTTAGAAATGAAGGCTATTCCATGCGAGAAATTGCTAAGAAATTGAAGATTTCCTACAACGGTGTGTACTACTCCCTTCAGAGGACAGCACAAACAGGCTCTAACCAGAGTAGAAAAAGAAGTGGGAGGCCGCGTTGCACAACTAAGCAAGAAGATAAGCACATTAGAGTCTCTAGTTTGAGAAACAGACGCCTCACAGGTACCCAACTGGCATCTTCATTAAATAGTACCCGCAAAACACCAGTGTCAACATCTACAGTGAAGAGACGGCTGCGGGATTTTGGGCTTCAGGGCAGAGTGGCAAAGAAAAAGCCATATCTGAGACTGGCCAATAAAAGAAAAAGATTAAGATGGGCAAAAGAACACAGACATTGGACAGAGGAAGACTGGAAAAAAGTGTTGTGGACGGATGAATCCAAGTTTGAGGTGTTTGGATCACAAAGAAGAACGTTTGTGAGACGCAGAACAAATGAAAAGATGCTGGAAGAATGCCTGACGCCATCTGTTAAGCATGGTGGAGGTAATGTGATGGTCTGGGGTTGCTTTGGTGCTGGTAAGGTGGGAGATTTGTACAGGGTAAAAGGGATTCTGAATAAGGAAGGCTATCACTCCATTTTGCAACGCCATGCCATACCCAGTGGACAGCGCTTGATTGGAACCAATTTCATCCTACAACAGGACAATGACCCTAAACACACCTCCAAATTGTGCAAGAACTATTTACTGCAGAAACAGGCAGCTGGTATTCTATCGGTAATGGAGTGGCCAGCGCAGTCACCAGATCTGAACCCCATTGAGCTGTTGTGGGAGCAGCTTGACCGTATGGTACGCCAGAAGTGCCCATCCAACCAATCCAACTTGTGGGAGATGCTTCTAGAAGCGTGGGGTGCAATTTCACAAGCTTACCTCAACAAATTAACAGCTAGAATGTCAAAGGTGTGCAATGCTGTAATTGCTGCAAAAGGAGGATTCTTTGACGAAAGCAAAGTTTGATGTAAAAACAATGTTATTTCAAATACAAATCATTATTTCTAACCTTGTCAATGTCTTGACTCTATTTTCTATTCATTTCACAACGCATGGTGGTGAATAAGTGTGACTTTTCATGGAAAACACAAAATTGTTTGGGTGACCCCAAACTTTTGAACGGTAGTGTATATATATATTATTTTTAATGCAATTGCTTTAGGGCTAAAGTTGAAAACAATAATATACAGTTATAAGAAAAAGTATGTGCACCTTCCTCGAATCACCTGGATTTTGGCATTATTACTAGTAGAATGTGGTCACTCACCTTTTCTTCCTACATTGTGGATGTTTATTCAACGTGCTTAATAAAAGACAAGAATGATAAAACTGCAACAATAACATATCAGACCACATTTTATTAGTAATCAATGCAGAAGTTCAGCTAATTCTAAAGGGTTCACATACTTTGTTTTGCAACTGTGTGTATATAAGAAGCTCCAATGGTAAAAATATTGCAGCCATATACTCAAGTGGCTGCTGTGCAGGCTCCCATTACTTCTTCTGTAGCCTAAAGCGGTGACAAGTGTAATCCTTTGACATTGGAGATTTAAGAAAAAAAAAAAGTGAGTGAAGTCATTCCTTCCTGAGATAAAGTCTGGCATTTTGAAAAATATGTCACAAGGCTGCGATGACATACGGTAGTTGCAAGTGCTCCAAACCTATCAGGATAATTGAAATAAAGAATAATCTCATCCAGTAACCTGAAATTTCCCTCTTTCACTCACTTGCAGTTTAGGGAGCTGTAATAATACTATGAAAAGTCCCATAATAGTAACCAACATCACAAGGATTTATTGCTACATTTCAAAAACCATTTTCCTCTATCAGCCATGTCACAATTGTTATTGACCACATAGTAACATATGGTAGTATGCTAGGCTGAAAAAAGACAAATGTCCATCTGGTTTGGCCTGTTTACCCCCCCCCCCCCCCCCCACCTTCCCGTGTTGAGCCAAAGCATGTAAATGGTTAAGTGGCTGGGATCAGAAGTTCCTCCAATCTCAGTTGTTAGAGCAAGAGCAAGGCTGCCAGTAGACAGCTGAGCCATGACTCTTGCCAGCACACAACTTAACCAGCGTAGTGAAAATATGTATGTTAATTTAGAGCCCATTAGTAAGTGCTGTAAAGAGACTCAGTGGTAGTCACTTATGGGCTACAGGGATTTGTCAGGATCCAATAAAAAAGGGTGCGCTGTTTTACCAGACATAGCACCACGTGTGTCCATGGGCTGTGTCAGGTTTGCAGGTCATCAGAATGGAGCTGAACTGCAATACCAGATCCAGACCATGGAAAGATGTGCACAAAGAATAATAAAACAGGCGCTGATGGAGGTAGTTCACAGAGGCAGGACTGGTTTAATTAGTACATTTATTGATAGCATGCATTACGGTGCCAGAAGAACGTCTGTCTCACACCTCCAGTTAGCAGGCAGCGCAGTAGTGGAATATTTGATATTAAAGCCTCTAGAAGCCCTGGTCTCGTTTTGAATAATCCGGCCAGTTGATTGTGTTATAATTTATCGGTACAGACTGTTTTCTTTTAATACTCTGTGTACTGCGTAGTGCTGTGCTCTTTTATTTTTCTCTTAGATTGACATAGCAGAGCCCCTTTTTCCGAATCTAGACAAACTATTTTTGATTCAGGAAGTTTTGAAAAGTTACATTAATGTGCATTTATATGTATGGATGTCTCCAAACAATAATCATGAGTAATAAGGCTGGGTTCAGACCGCCTACTAGCCCCTTGTTGAGGTTTCCATCAGAGGATTTCGTCTGAATACCCAAAAACAGTATTCAGATGAATCCACAGCAGAACCATTCATTTTAATGAGGCAAAAGAAGTCCAAAAGGTCCAAACTGCACTATTATGTCTACCAAAAATACAGGAAACCAAACACAGATCAAACGGAGTCCAAAGTTTGCAATTTTGAACTCTTGTTTGCCTCATTAAAGTGAATTGTTCCACTGCTTGAATACTATTTTCGGGTGTTTAAATGTAAGCCTTTGTCGGAAAGCTCAACGGAGAACTATAATGTGGTCTAAACCCAGCTTAATTTAGCTTAAAGGTCACTGTGTGTGGATAAAAGGGGGAGAAAATGGAACGTCTGAGAATGTTATTTTTATTGCTTAAAATTCTGGACTTGAAATAGTAATTACATCTCCAATTGTAGTATATAAATCTAACGGACAGGTAAGATGTCTGCAATGGTGGTGCGCATCTCTCTTTACGATGTGAATGCTATCTTGAGATTTTTTCCAATATTCTAAAATATCACTAAGTTAATGCAGAGATGACAGAAACGTCCCAATGATGACTTTTAAAGTAGCTAATTGGATTACGGGTGCATTTTGAACACCAAGTTTTACTTACACAAAGACCTTAACATTTGTAGATACTGAAGTTTACTAATGAACTCTCCCTAGCAGCAAATGGGAGAAGCCATTAAATAAGAGTTTAATGAAGATAACCGGGAGATCATTATAGTGTAATGAGGGCACCAATTAGAGAATGCTAGAAAGTTAAATAGGTCAACAGATCAACTGCATAGTTATGTAAACATAAAATGTCTATTAGAAGGGCTTCTTTCTTTAAAGATTAGAGATGAGCGAGCACGCTCGGTTAAGGCAGTTACTCGAGCGAGCATCGCTCTTCCAAGCAGATTTGAGCGGGCGGCGGTCTTTCCCCCCCCCGCTCCCTCCCGCTGCCCCCCCCCCGAATCTGCTCGGACCAGTATGCAGTTACTCAAGAAGAGCAATGCTTGCTCAAGTAACTGCCTTAACCGAGCGTGCTCGCTCATCTCTAATAAAGATGAAATTCAATATGTAGCAGTTTCAATCAAACTGCATTCACTACCGATCATCTAAGATCATAGGTAATACCTACTGGGTATTGCGGTAACTAAGTAGTAGTAACTAGTTGCGGTAACTAACTAGTACTAAGCAGTAACATCTCTCGTTTGCAATAATTTGTTGTGCAGCCGAGGCATCACTGCAACCTTTACTGACAAAATTCACTTCATATTATATCCTGTGAGGAACATTAGTTGCCATCTGGTTGAGAGGCAAACTATTTTTAAAGTGTAAATAAACTTTAAAAAAATCCCTCTGATGTGTCCTAGTAAATGAATTTTGCAGGGAATTTGGAGTGATTAAGGGTGTATTCACACCTCCGTTAAGGCTTTCCAGTTGAGTTTCATGTCTCTGTTCCATTTTTGGAGCAGAAAAAAAGGAATTATAAGCATTTCCATCTTTTCTCTATTGTTTTCAACAGGTTCAAAAAAACGGAAAGTTTTCATTCAACTAGATTTCCGCTCTTTTTACCAGAACAATAGCACTGCGGACTTCGCTGTCCATTCTGGTAAAAAAAAAAATTGAACCTGATGGAAAGGAAGCAAAATTAAAACATTGGGTTTTTTCCTCATTGCTTTTAACAGGTTGTGAAAAAATGCAAACTTTGATTCCATTTTTCTGTACCAAAACAGAAACAGAGAAATCGAATTCTGCCAGAAAGCCCTAATGGAGGTGGGAATGTACCCTAAAGGTGCCTTTCACATGGGCTGAATTTTGGACCACCTCAATATGCAGCTGAATCTGCCGCTACAGAAATCCACACCAAGACCTTGATTTCTGAAGTGTTTATTTTGTCAAATTTACAATTTGGCATCAAAACCCACACCAAGACATGTGGAATTTGGTGCAGAATTTTGTGCGTGTTGTGGCCAAAGTCCACTCTTTTGAAAGGTCCCAAATAGTTGAGCATGCAGAAGAAGGGAGGATGAAAAGGAGTCTGATGTGTGGAGAAAGAAGCATCTTACTCCGATCAGATATATTACAAAGTTGTTCTATAAATGTGCATGCACTATTGATTTATGTATTAAAGTACAGTGAGCGTTTAAAGCTCTAAAGAGTATAATGGATCTATCACTGGGCATCCTAGGAAGATGGATCACTATTAATATATATTTACAAAGATATATTTAGTTTACCCAGAAAAAAACCCATTTTAAGTACATCTACTGTAGCATGTTTATTGGTGTTCTATAGGGGTAAACATACTGTGTATTAGAAATATATCACATAATATGGCTTCTACAAAGCACAGAAAGGACATATATATCCACTTTAGTGGTCCTTGTTTATCAGCGTTAGTCAGGCTGTTTCAACTTGTAGAAGGTCTTATCTGTATGTCCTTGATCGTAAGCCATCATAAGGTAGATTTTATACATGCTTTGTTGCTAACATCAAATGGACTGTGTGATCTTGTTCTAAACCCTGTAAATTATCTAACTCCAGCAGTAACGATGCAAGGGGTAAAGAGTTTACTTACCTAAATATCTGGAATAGAAAAAAAAAACCTTCTGCACTGTAGGAAAGTCATACAGATACTGGCAGTAAAATGTTCCAGGTTGTAGGAATATAAAAGTTATCTGTGACTTATTAAGAATTAGAAAGTCATCCCCTCCGGTATCGAATGGTGAAAACACCGGCCGTATGTTTTCAAGATGTGAAACTAAACCAATAAAAGGCCGCTTTCAAGCGGGATAGAAAATCGTGTGATTTTCCAGCGATGCAACAGCGCTATAAAATGCATGGCTGTGAAACCTATGCTTTTCAATGGTTCCCTTCACATTAGCGATGTTTTCACTGATGCTATGTTGCAAGGAAAAAAAAATCGTGGCATGCTTTCTCTTTCTGCCATGTGCTATTTTTTCTCTCCCGTGCATTCCTATGGAGCCTCCTTGTTAATAGCATCGTACGAGCTTGCGATTTTCGTGCAATGCGATTTTAACATTAAAAACTCCTATTCACTTTCGCAAGAAAAAAAAGAAAAAAAATCACAGAATTTTTTATTGTGGGTGGCAACAATGCAATGTGAGATTATTCTCAAGAAAAAGCATCGCTGATGCTACAAAATCGCGGAAACAAAGCTATGATATGGCAACAATTTAGAAGCTGCGATATCGCTGTCACCTGAGTGAAAGAAGACTAAGGGCTAATGCCCATGGACGGATTTCTACCGTTGTACGTGGCGGAAAATCGCGGCGTTACCCCAGAGCTATTAGGTTCTATTGAACCTAATAGCTCAATGTTCACGCTGCGGAATTCCGCAGTGTGAAATAAACCGCGGCATGTTCTAAAGGCCACAGGAATATGCGCGTCCGGCCTCCATTGTAGTCAACTGAAGCCGGCAGTCACGCTATACTTCCGCTGTGCTACAACAGAAATAACGTGTGAATACGCGGCCTCGCCCACGTCATCTGACACAGCCTGCGTGTCATGCACTGTACTGAACATGCGCACCGGCCCTCCATGCAGGACGCGTACGGAGGATCCAGAGTGATAAGTATGGGGGGTTTGGGGGGGGGGGGGGGCGCGCCATGGCGGACTCTGCTGCGATATTCCGCTGGCGGAGTCCATCACGGCCGTGGGCATGAGCCCTCATACAGATGAATAGTATTTTCCAATATTATACAGAAAATATCAATACAGTAATCTTACACTGGTCTTCAGTGTCTGATTATGCATATGATACAAACCCGTAGGTACGGTAAAGCTACCTACTCTAAATTACAGTAGAAAATCAATGCTCTTGCATTCAATATTTTCTGTTTTTAGTTATTGACATAAATACTTGGTAATAAAAGATGATGACTCACCAGGTTTTAGTTGGATTGGTTCTCGCTTGGCTTTGGATCCATAATAGTAAACTACATCTCCCTTTGTGTTGCTGAATAAAAAAGTAAGATGCATATTATCCATATTTGCACTATAGTAAGCATAAGTTAAATAAAAACTATTAAAAGATAAGACTCAAAAGCATGAGACTCAAAGCCAATTCAAAAATGTATTCCTTCATCTCCTCACAGTAAAGAACGGTTACATATGAGTGAATGTATCAAAGTATTACATATAGAGCAAATCAAGGAAATTATTCATGTCAAACACTGGCATACACCAAGGCAGTTCTAAAACATTCATGTTAGTGGATGAAGTGCATAACATCATAAGTGTACACGAGTATAAAGAGTATAATAATTATGTCCTACTGTTAATTTGGTTTCCACTAGTCCATCATGGCAGCACACCTGCGGAGTTGCCCTCTGTAGGGACAGGAAGATGGGGAGTTTAAACGCACCTCCACCCACCTCGAGGGACTTCCAATAACTACAATGGATATAGACTTCACCATTTATTAACAGAAAACTGTCTATACAATGTTGCATCACATGTATGATTATTACAATAACTTAAGGGTGGGTAAGTAGAGCTGCTGTCTGTCATGATGGACTTGGTGGAAACTGAATTAACGGTAGGGCATAATTCCCATGTTCCACACTGCCCAGTCAGTCATGACAGAAAACCTTGAGCAGTACCAGATTACAATCTCTAGGGGGGAGGAGGAACTACAGCCTGAAGGACTTTTTGTCCAAAAGCAAGTTTATTAGAATGCAAATTTGTTGAAGCTTCTGCACGCACACTCAGCTCATGAAGATGCGAGTGCCCTCGTGAAATGAGTTCTAAGACCCTCCGGAGGGGATATGTCTTGAGCCCTATGTGCCTCCTGGATCGCCATTCTAATCTAATCTAGCAATGGAGTTTTTGAGGCTGCTTTCCATCTATTTTGACCCAGGAATTGAACAAATGGGTTATTTTCCCTCTTAAAGGGATCAGAAGCCTCTAAATAGGCCAACACTGCTCGCCTCACATCTACTTTGTGAAAGCACTCTTCTTCATCGCTTCTAGGATTCCGACAAGAGGAAGGTAAAATTATTTCCTGTTCTCTATGGAATGTGGAAACCACATTGGGAAGGAAGGAGGGATCAAGTCTAAGAATTATTCTATCTTCTAAAACTGATAAACAGGGCTCACTGCAGGAAAGAGCCTAAATCTCACCAACTCTTCTAGCTGATGTAATTGCTACCAGGAATATAACTTTCAGGGTGAGAAAACTCAACAATAAAGGACTCTACGGGTAAAAAGGGGGGACTGCAGAGACGGTTTAGTACCAGGTTGAGATCCCAAGAGGGAAAGAATCTCCTAATAAAAGGCTGAAGCCTATCTGCTCCCTTGAGAAATCTCTAGATCCACCTATGCTTTGCTAGACGGATTTCAAAAAAGGCGCTAAGAGCAAAAACCCGCACCTTCAGGGTTCTAGGACTCAACCCCTTCTCTAGACCCGCTTAAAGAAAGTCTAATATATGATAGGAAGGTTACACAGGTCAGGCCGATTGGAGCCACAACAAGAATAAAATCTCTTCCATACTCTAGCATATATGGAAGAAGTAACAGAATTACGACTCTTGAAGAGAGAGTTTTACTAGAGAGACCCTAATCTAAGAGTCATTCTTTTTCAGCATCTATGCCATCAATTTTAACATCTTGGATTCTAGACACCAAATTGGGCCCTGAATTAGAAGATTCTATCTGGGAGGTAAAGGAATGGCGCCTTGGATTGAAGCAGACATCAATAGCAAAACAAAGGCCTCTTTGTCCATGATCATGCAATAGGGAACACTGTAGCAATACTCTCCTGAATATTCCATAAGACTCGGGGAATAAGAGTCAGCAGGATAAAGGCATAGATTAGGTCCATATTACATTCTTGTGAAAAGGCATCCAGGCCTGCTGGGCTGTACCCTTGATCTAGCGGAAAGAATGTTTGTCATTTTGCATTTCTCCTGGTTGCAAATAGGTCTTTTATGATAAAACTGAAGACCTCACAGTTTGGCAACCACTCTCCTGGGTGTAGCCTCTAATGACTCAAGAAGCCCTCTTTTATGTTTTTGCAGCCCCTTAGATGTACAGCTGAAAGGGACATCACCCTTGTTCCTGCCCAGAAAAAATTCTTTCTGCAAGTTTTTGAAGTTGAGGATGTTTGCTGCCACCCTGATGGCGAATAAAGGACACTGCTGCTATATTATCATTAAAGATCTTAACATGCCTTCCCATTACTAACTCCTCCTTCTCCTATATTGCTCCTAATTCCCTAAAATTTGAGGATTAGGATTTGACATAAGGCAACCAAGAGCCCTGAAATACCTGGTCCGCAACCTGACCTCCTCAGCCTGTCCGGCTTTTGAATCTGTAGTCACTGACACAAAAGGGGAAAGTGATATCCACCAGATAAGGTATCTCTTAACTTGATTTCCCTATCTATAGAAGATGTATTTCTATCCCATGAAGATGGAATCAAAATTAGCAAGGGTCTGGAATGGAACTGTGCCCAGGGAACCATCTGTATATATGATGTCATCAGTCCCAGAATTCTCTTTGCTTCCCTTACTAAAAAAATGTTCGCTCTCTCACAAAATGCGGTTACAGACTGGATAATGCTTTCCTCCTTGGTCTGAGGAAGGAAAGACAACTCTGAATCAAGGAGAACTCCTAAGAAGATCTTCCGGGTTCCCAAACTGAAGCTGAATTTATGGAAGTTAATAATCCAGACCAATCTGTAGATGAGATCCTTTGTCTGTTTCAGATGACTGTACATGGTCTTCTGTGTATTAGACACAACCAAGAAATCATCGAGGTATGGGATTATGGTTATTCTCATCTCTCTGAGGTAAGCCACCAGCTCAATTACCACTTTAATAAATACCCTAGGAGCAGTGGAAATGCCAAAAGGCAAACATACAAACTGAAAATGGAAAATCTGTGATCCAATGACAAACCTAAGGTATTTCTGATATATTGGGTCTATAGGGATGTGATAGTATGCATCCTTAAGGTCAATTGTGCACATAACCCTTATTAACCAACTGAATTGTAGATCTAATGGTCTCCATTTTAAATCTACGATAAATTATATATCTATTGCGAGGTTTCAAATTAATAATAGTTCTAAAGGAACCATTAGGCTTACTAACTAAACATAATGTAGAATAGGAGCCTAACCCCCATACATCCTGGAATAACCACACCCATTGGTAATAGATCTTGGACACCTTCTTCTAATATTTTTTTAAAAAGGACAGACAGAGAGAGTTATTTGAAACTGTAAATTCTATCTTATATCCAGAAGATATTGTCTGTAAAGTCGGTTTTTGGTTACCTGTCTCCAGAAATCCTGGAATCAAGATCCTCAGGTGAGAAAAGGAGCCTGTCTTTAAATTCTCGAGACAGACAATCCTTTCTTCAGTTCACCCCACTTATCCATAATTAACTGTTTTAACGTGTCATATTAGGCTGCCTGTTCACGGGCATAGCGATATCTCGCGGCAGATCTCTGCCGCGGGAGCCGCTGCTGGGGAGCAGGAGACAGCTAACGGTTCTTCGCACTGAGCATGCTGCGATTTGAATCCCGTGAGCAGAGAATCGCTATAATTCTCCGATTGTGGACGCCGCGGCTGCACTTTCCATAGCAACGCTATGGAAAGCTTCAGACAGCGTGATTCGCTGGCGATTTATCGACGGCAGAATCACGCGCGTGGACATGCAGCCCAACAGGGAAAACCATCCTGTGGCAGGATCTTAAACCCCCAAATTTTTTATCCTGTATGGACCTAGGTTGTTGGGGGGGGGGGGGATAAATTACCTGAAAGCGCTGCAGAATAAATTGGCGCTATACAAGTAAGATTTATTTATTTTATTTAAATGTGCCTGAATTCTGGCTCAGTTTGTGACAAAAAATGAAATACATGTGTATCACATTTATTATGTGTTCTAGACATGTTAGACGACACCTATCAAAATAAAGAATTCTATATAGCAATTTCAAACGTAACTGTATGTTTATTTGACATTTAAATAATCATACAATAATGCATAAGAAATGAATTACTAAAAACCAGTCAGATATAGAACCATTAATTATATGGTATGGATCATGCAGCCTCCAGAGCAATTAAACAAGCTATTTTGCTACATTACAAACCTGTACAATTATACATAACATGAAATATGCATTTATACACTGACCAAAGCAGTAAAGTTGTTGATTGTATTTTATTCTTAGGAAATTGTATCATCAGTGAAAAATTAAAAGTGTACGTTGCTTTAAGATCCTCATGCACACGTTCCCTTCTAATTAACTAAGTTAGCCAGCATGGTCACAAGTTTCTACAAGCCTGTTCTCTCACATTACACTTGACACTCCTACCTCTTCCCCATTAGTACACTGCTACAAACTGCGTGACTCAGTGCTGAGGCTGCTGTAATCACCGGATTTATTAGCTATCAGAACAGAACAGCAACTTGCAACTCACTGTTTGGGCAACAAATGCAATAAATTTTATCCATCTCCCTTCCTTTATCTGCACTTGAAAAGAAGCAGGGGGAAAGCAAAAGACTGCAGTAATTCAGGTCTACTGAAGTGTGAAACCTGCAAGTGAATGAAACTACCAATCGGAAAATAGTGTTATTTTGTAGTTCTAGACTGACAACAACGTACACACTGAGGTGCAGATACTAAAAGCTATTTTTTAAATGAATGCAAATGGATTTCAATATTGTTCATGGTGTGAAGGTTTTAGAATTATTCAGTGAAGACTTTGATCAGAAACACAACAGGAAAATACGTCACATGACAGACAAATGCAAATATTGCACTGATTGCTGTATTTGTTCTTTTAGTTTTACACTTTGCACACAACAAGAAATATAAAAGAAAAATGATCCTCACTTTTAAAATGAATCTTGTTTTTGGCTTAAAACATAATGAAACCATACATATGAGAATCACAGAGGCCCCACCAAAACAGTGTCAGCCCACTAATGATGATTTGCAGAACAGAATCTGCCGGCCACAGATGCTCCATAACATTTCACCCGCCAAAGATGGCCCTTACCATTGTAGCGAGTTCTAACTTCCTACATGCTGATAAAGCTATGAAGTCTCTAGTGAAGCTACGAATGCTATATGTACACAAACAAGTGTCCTAACATTGCAGCTTCATACATACCGTAGTACAACTGATATATATATATATACACACACACACATGCCTATTTTTATAATATAGGACTTTGTTTTTAGACATGCCTGACAGATTCCTGACATTTACGTCTGACTTAAAGATGTATTCCTATCCCAGACATTTATGATATTTCTACAGCATAAGTTATAAATATCTGTTAGATGGAAATCCCACCACTGGGACCAATAGCCATCTCTAGAACAGGGGTCCTTGTCAAGTATCTCACAAGATACAGAAGAATCATACCACCCTGAACTCAGTTATTTCCATAATTGTAGCCCCTTTTTGCAGTCTGGATGTGAAAGCCAGTGGCTGCCTCACCAAGTAAAATACAGTTGGGGGATCGCATTCTGGAGTTAGAGGTTGGGCCCACATCTAATAGACATTTATGGCATATCCTGTGGGTATGTCGTAAATTTCAACAATACCCCTTGGAGGAATACATTGGGAATACGCTTGGGATATACCTCTGATACGCCTAAGAAACGAAATGTGAAGAGAGTAACCTTGTCATACGTTATAAACACTGGCTTAAGATTTTATTTATTTATATATATATATATATTTATATATTTATTTATTTATTTAAATAAGAATATACCAGCATTCGTCTCCTAGGAAAAGTCATGCTTTTTTAATTTTCTCCTTCTAACAAATGAGACTGTAAAGGGTTAAGGCCCTCTCACAGAGGTCATACCTGGCTGTCCTTTTCAATGAGAAAAGCCAGGCTGCATGTCTTTCCCCGGCCAAATAAGGAAGATGGATTCATACCTCTGCAGCGCCACCTATTGGATGCCAGCATTCCTTCAAATTAATGCTTGACCCTTTATTCAGGTCTGTAGAGCAATGATTTTGAATTTAAAACCAAGCCAGAATCCATACACAGACAGCTGTTTTGGGGTTTTTGCCCCTCATAAGTGTGCAGTAGGATACTGGCTTGGCTAGTGAGAGGACTATAGACGTGGGTCGGGAGGGGTATCATGTCTCCTTAGGGAGAGTACCAACAAGGTGAGTGAGCAGACTTATAAGGCCACCCATGCTCCTAAGAAGGCGAGTGAGAGGATTTATAAGACCTTTCCCCAACCAGCAACACACACGAGAGCTGAGGAGCATGCACAACGCAGAGCATCAGAAGGAGCTGGGGCTGCACATTCCAGGAATATAGTTTCCTTGATCCTGCTTTCACACAAGCACTGCAGCTGCTGGTTTAGGAGCTGGACACACTTTGTTCTTCTGACTATGCTGAACACAATCTGACACAAGTAGGGTCCACAGCTCACTATCCACTGTTATATCAGAAAAGTAGTCGCTGACACTGACTACACTTATGAGAAGTCAATGTTTGTAGTGACCAGGATTTGGGACAACAGGTAGATAAACTAACACAGTATTAGTGTACCATGCCTCCACTGGAAGTATGGGTGGAGACATGAGTTGGCGGCCCTGAGTTACAGGGGACGGCCAGGTAACTCCCACAGCATCCACCTGACAACTCACACATGTCCCTGGCGGCTTCCCATCTCCGCTGTTAGCGTCAATGCCACCCCTCTCCGGCCTGCAGAGTGGTCCCCACACTGCCGGCCTCCTTCTCAGCGAACCACGCTCACATCTCTGCTACAGTGCCCAGGCGGGTCAGAGAAAGCCGGGGGTCACCCGCTGCTGCTGCTGCCACCGCCGCTCTTCCCATTTGCCGGGTCGACCAGGCAGGAGGAGAAGCAGTACAATGCAGCCACGGCACTGCCACCACTTGAGAAGGAGCAGGGAGGCTGTACACCACTGGGAAGGTGTGTCTGCAAGAGCCAATCACCAGCTTTGCCCGTGATATGGGCTTTCCTTGGAACTGAGGATGGCCAACCCAGGTCTCCACCTATACTTTCGGTGGAGACATAGTACACTAATACCCACTAACACATCATGCAGTGCTGCATCATGAAATTAATTTTTCTTTATGACATAAATATCTCTGGCAGGCAGTTCATGGCTTTACACTCATATTCTAGGGTCCAAGTGCCCAGCGACTCCCTACGAGTGGGAGGTCAGATAAAACACTAGAGCCATCAGAAGAACCAGCAGTGTCTCTCTCTTATTCAGCAGATGCTTTCTCCTCCATAGACTTCTATGGGCAGCATGTAATAATCTCTCAAGTGAGCTAGTAATCCGTTTTGTCCCTTAAGATGGATTTTAGCAGTAAATTGAGATTGAATGTTTAGTGCAAAAAGCAGGGTGGAGGAGAAGTAGTGGCGGCTAAGTAGAGAAAGAGACATTTTGCTCTAATAATATATATTAAAAGTTTCTTATAGTCAATTGTAGTGCTGATTTTTGCAAAGTTCATTGAACATACGGTGCCTATTTAACATTAACCCTTTGCAATCCAATTTTAGATTCAGGGTTTCCTAGGGGGCTTTCTCTTTCTGCCATTTTACAATGGCGCTGTCTGCTGGCTAGAGCCAGTACTGTGGTATAGGACATGCTGGAGAGGCCCCTGACAACAGAGCGGCCAGTAATATACAGTAAGAATACCCTGCCGGACGTCTTCTGATATCGGAGCTGTACAGCCTTCAATCAGAATGTCTTCAGACGTCAGACAGTGAATTGGAAAGGGGTAATGCTTAGGCATTTTATTTAGAACACACAACTGGGCCACAATGCTTACTGAAAATAATACTCATAACACTGTAAAATATATAATTGCAGATGATTGATTTAAGGAGAAAGACAACATTTTAAATGACAAATGCTCTTCCAAAATTTTAATTTAACCATACTATGATGTGAATAATGAGGATGCAACAGTAACACAAATCTAAAAGAGATATTACAATTGTTAAATACTTCCAGCCATGTGATTAAGTGTTACGACACCCAGGATGCGTGCATTAGCAAAAGAAAGTCTGTCCAGATTACTGTCATGGACACTGAGGGATAATACAAAGTTCTTGAAAGCTGTAACTATGTTTGTTCATGGATTAGATCTTTCAGACATAGTTGACCTCCAAGCTTAAAAATATATCTAGAAGATGGAATTCATTGGTGTATTTGAGCATGGAAACCTTGGAAACCACGTCTGCAGTAATGTGACAGCAGGTACAGGAGGACTTGGCAGTTGCCTGGTTTCCATATGAGGCTCTGCAGCCCTCAAAATGAATTAGCTTTTCTTCCAGACTCAATACTCATCTCTGTAAATACAAGCACTTCTTAGCTAGTGATGGAACATCTCTGTGAGCTGGATTAGGGAACAAAATGCAGCCAAAAAGGAAACTAATAGATCTTAATATTTTAAAAAAGACCTTGAAATGTTTATGCTGTTGCTCATAAAGATAAGGGCTTGTTCACACCATGGCTGGGGAGCAGGAAAATGGCAACACCTGGCTGAATGGAACTGTCCTATAACGGAACCAATTCTGCATAAAAGATGAGCGATGAAGCTCATCGTTCAGTTTAAACAGACGCCATTCAATAGTGAACGGCCGCTGTGTATCTCAATGGAGGGGGGCGGGGAAGCGAGAGGAGAGAAATCTCCTGCACTGCCCCGCCCCCCTGCTGGCTGCTCCGTGTGCGAGCCAGCTGTGCTAGCTCCCGTGCAGGAGCACAGGAGAGCGAAGACACAGGGACGAGTGCCCGACACACGTTTGCCCGACACTCATCCAGTGTAAATGGGCCTTAAGAAAGTAGATATTACAGTTCAGCTTTACAAATAGCCTGGTGAGAAAAGTAAAGCTGGCCAAAGATGTAACGATTTTTCCTAAAAGCAGTGGAAACAATGTAATGCACGTCATGAAAATCAAGAATTATCATTACTAATCAGACATGATAATGGTTATTGGACAAGAAACAGTGAAAAAATGCAAATTATTTAACAATTCCAAATTTTGGTTTGTTTGCTTCGGTAATTTAAGATCAATGATTATATCATTATGGTTTTGGTCAAATCAGACAAAATAATTATTGCTTATATAAGCAACTTATCATGCCTCAACCTCTCCTCCCTGCCAGTAGTGCCTGTCAGCATCTTCTGTTTCCCTTGTGCAGCACATGCTTCTCTGTCCACTAGGCAGTCAAATCTGCCCCCAAAGTGCATTTTCGATCCGCCTCTTAAAGGCCTAGTGCGTGCACCCAGCTTTTCTATCCCCAACCAAACTGGACAATTCACTTGTTATTTAGGGCACCCACTAGAGCACAAGTGTCAATCACAAGGCCCGCTGGCCGAATCCAGCCCACCACCTCATTTTCTGTGGCCCGCCGGCTGTGCACAAAGTTCCCTCATCCTCCGTGCTGCTGTCAGTAGGCGATCTTCTATCAGCTTGTTCTGTCTCAGTAGAGCAGACAGTAATAGAGGAGTGCCGATAGCACACTGACAACGGCCGCGGAGGAGGGAAGCGACGCTGAGAAGGAGCAGCTGCAGAGTGAGAGCCTGGTCAGCTGAAATCCTCTCACCGGCCCTACCTCTGTTCATGGCTGCAGGCCTGGGGAGACATCAGGGGCCCAAGTATGCCGGAGGGCCCCAAGAGGAGAGCAGCCGGTAAACCTGCCAGTGGGACCACATGGATGCAGGTAAGTATAAAAATGTGTATAAAAATGCAGAAGTGTCCTTGTGTGCAAATGTATGTGTGTGTGTGTGTGTGTGTGTGTATATATATATGCACCTGTGAGTGCATGTGTGTATATATAAAAATATATATGTGTATATATATATATATATATAATGTGTGTGTGTCTGTGCGTATATATGTGTATAATAATAGTGTGCATTTGTGCATGCATGTGTATAATAGTGTGCGTCTGTGCATATGTGTATAATAGTGTGCGTCTGTGCTATATGTGTGTAATAGTGTGCGTCGGTGTGCATGTGTATAATAGTGTGCGTCTGTGCAACCTACAACCTTGCCCTCCACCATGCCAAACAAGTCTATTTCACCTCTCTAGTCTCCTCACTATCCCACAACCCTAAACGGCTCTTTGATACTTTTCACTCCCTTCTCAGCCCTAAACCACAGCCCCCCGTGACGGATCTCAGTGCCGAAGAGCTGGCTGCTTACTTCAAAAAGAAAATTGATGACATCCGTCAGGAAATAACTTCCCAACCCCAGACTAGCCCTGACCCTAGTCTTGTCAGCACTGCATCTAGCTCCTGCTCACTGTCTGTACTCAGACCAGCGACAGAGGAAGAAGTCTCCAAATTGCTCTTCTCTGCTCGCCCCACCACCTGCGCTAGCGACCCCCTCCCCTCACACCTCCTCCGTTCCTTCTCCCCAGTGGTCATCTCCCATCTCACCACTATATTCAACCTCTCTCTGACCTCTGGCATCTTTCCCTCTTCTTTCAAACACGCCATCATATCCCCACTGCTTAAGAAGCCGACTATGGACGCGACTGATGCTGCCAACTACCGACCCATCTCAAACCTCCCCTTCATCTCCAAACTACTAGAACGGCTGGTTTACTCCCGCCTTGTAAGCTACCTATCAAAGCACTCTCTCCTAGACCCCTTACAGTCTGGCTTTCGACCTCAACACTCGACAGAAACTGCCCTTACAAGGGTATCCAATGACCTACTGACAGCCAAATCGAGGAGCGATTACTCCCTACTGATCCTCCTCGACCTCTCCGCAGCATTTGACACTGTTGACCACAAACTCCTCCTCAGTATGCTACGCTCCATTGGCCTAAAGGATACTGCCCTCTCCTGGTTCTCTTCCTACCTATCTGACCGCTCTTTCAGTGTCTCCTTTGCTGGCTCTACCTCCCCTCCTCTTCCCCTTGCTGTTGGGGTCCCCCAGGGCTCTGTCCTCGGCCCCCTTCTTTTCTCTATCTACACAGCCCCTATTGGACAAACCATCAGGAGATTTGGCCTCCAATACCACCTGTATGCTGATGACACCCAGCTATACACCTCTTCCTGTGACATCTCTGCACCTTTACTCCAAAATATCACTAACTGTCTGTCCGCTGTCTCTAACACCATGTCCTCTCTCTACCTAAAAGTAAACCTCTCTAAAACTGACCTGCTGGTATTTCCACCCTCCACTAACCGACCTCCTCCTGACATCTCCATCTCAGTGTGTGGCGCCACCATAACTCCTAGACAACATGCCCGCTGCCTTGGAGTCATATTTGATTCTGATCTCTCTTTTACCCCCTACATCCAATCTCTGGCCTGAACATGTCAGCTGCACCTCAAGAACATCGCAAGAATCCGCTCTTTTCTCACTGTGGACACGCTAAAAACGCTTACGGTTGCCCTCATCCACTCCCGGCTCGATTATTGCAACTCGTTGCTGATCGGCCTCCCCTGCACCAGACTCTACCCTCTCCAATCCATCCTGAATGCGGCAGCCAGGCTCATCTTCCTGTCCAGCCGCTACTCGGACACCTCAGCCCTGTGCCGGTCACTGCACTGGCTGCCCGTTAAATACAGAATTCAATTTAAATTCGCCACCTTCATCCACAAAGCCCTCCACAGTGCAGCGCCCCCCTATATCGCCTCCCTCATCTCAATCGATCAACCAGCCCGGGCTCTCCGCTCTGCTAACGAAACCAGATTGAGCGCCCCTTTAATTCGAACTTCTCATTCCCGCCTCCAAGACTTCTCCAGAGCAGCACCGGTCCTCTGGAACGCACTACCAAAGGCTACCCGAGCAATCCAGGACTCGCAGAACTTCAGGCGTGCTCTAAAAACACACCTCTTCAGGGAGGCATACCGAATTCCCTAAACAAACCCCTCTGTACTCCGCCTGATAACATGCTCCCTGACCTACTGACTGCAATCCCTGCTAGCCATCATAAACCGTGCCTGCAGTCATACTGTTTCTGCCGTCACACGGCTAAATGTCTGACCATTGTCTATGTGTATATCACCCCTCACTCTCCACCTCGCCATACAGTGCACATCTCCTGCCCCTTTACCTTCTGTATCACCCCATTACTTGTAGTATGTAAGCTCGTTGGAGCAGGACCCGCACCCCTATTGTTTCCATCAATTGATTACTTTGTAACCGTGGTTCTGTAATGTTTGTACTTTTGTCTTTCTGTATCCCCTGTCTATGTAAGCGCTGCGGAATATGTTGGCGCTATACAAATAAAGTTTATTATTATTATTATTATATGTGTATAATAGTGTGCGTCTGTGTGCATATGTGTATAATAGTGTGCGTCTATGCTATATGTGTGTAATAGTGTGCGTCTGTGTGCATATGTGTATAATAGTGTGCGTCTGTGCTATATGTACGTAATAGTGTGCGTCTGTGCATGTATTTGTATAATAGTGTGCGTCTGTGCGTATGTGTATAATAGTGTGCGCCTGTCTATATATATATATATATATATATATATATATATATAAATATAAATAATGGTGTGCGCCTGTGTGTATATATAAACAGTGTGCGCCACTGGCCACTATGGGGGACCTTATTACCAATCGGGCCACTGTGGGGTTCACTTTTACTATACTGTCTTACACTTAGAATCGGCCCTTTGAAGGCAACCACAAGGCTGATGTGGCCCCGGTGAAAATGAGTTTGACACCCCTGCACTAGAGGGTGCCTAAACACTAGGTTTTATTATTTTCTGTAAAGGTACTGTTAGTTCTGTTTGATTCCTGGTTTGACTCGTACCTGTAAAACCAGCTTTTCCAACTTCTCATGTCCTGACCTTGGCTTGTAATTTGACCATGACATCATCTGATTGCCATCTGCCCTGATCCTTTGCCTGTCTCTCCGTTTATGCATAAACTCAGCTTGTACTGACCTCGGCCTGTGATATCACCTGTTTCAACCTCTCCCTTTGGTACCACGCTAGAGTGCCTCTGACCTGTCTGTGTCAGCTGCCAGTGCACCAAGACTACTTTTGGAGTAACAGCCTAAGGATCCATGAAGCATAGACCAGATCTCTCAAAAAGGCGTTAAAGGGGTTGCTCTCAGAAGTAGCTCAAAGCCAAATTAGTTAGTGTCACAATAGGTCCACACCTCCTGCGTTAGTCTGTGTACACAAGCTTTTAAAAGATTGCATGTTCTTTAATCCAGTCCTCAACATTGATTTTTTATATCTACGAATCGTCTTTTTTGCCTCCTGAGTTCAGCAATCAGTGTTCGCTAAAGTTCCCTTGAACGACAATATTATATGTGTGGATTGCTTTAAATAAAATGCAGAATTCAAAGACTTGATATTGTATATGGAATAGTGCTTGTTATATTAAAGACTAGTTGATTACCCGATGCTGCCCGTGTACTTTATTTTTAGACACGAAAAGCAGCACAGATTTCCTTTTGAACAGCTTTCATAAAAGTGGGTGCTGGGCTCATTTCTGTGTGGTACATAGTGGCTTAGTGCTGGTGGGAAGCTGTGTGGTAGTTGGAGCAGAGGAGGAGGTTGTCTGTGTAAGATATTATCTGAGGACCAGGAGGTCTGTGTAATATATTAGTATTTGAGGAGGAGGAGGTCATCTGTGTAATAGATTAGTGTATGATGAGGAGGAGGTCGTGTGTGTTAGATAAGACTGTGAAATAAAAACCATCTGCTCAAGTGCAATTCTGGCATCTCCCCTCCTCCTCAGGGGTAGTGGGGCTGTCTTATCCCCCCAAAATTTGTCCGCATGGGATGAGTTATATATGTACCAAGTTTGCTTGAAATTGCTCCAGGAGTTCATGAGTTATGGTGGCACATACACACATACATACACACACACACATCCTACACACACATTCCACCCGCTCCCCCCTAGGGGTAGTGGCGCTGTGCTATCCCCTCAAATTTTTCCCCATGGGATGAGTTCTATATGTACCAAGTTTAGTTGAAATTGCTGCGGCGTTTATGAGTTATTGTGGCACATACACACATACACACATCCTATTATATTTATAGATAAATAATCTGTCGTCATAGACCCCCCCAACTACTTTAATAGCTAAAGCCTAAATAACTCAAAAGATAGATTCAGAATATGCTATTTTTTCTTTTGACTCGCTAGCATTCCCTTGGAGAAAGCCTGCAAAGGGTCATGGGATGAAGCACTTAGGAGTCCTCTCTATTATATTGGTAAACATTGGCATACAGCACATGGACCCGCTATGGACTTACTGCGGGGGATTGCAAGTGGGTAGAAGGATTAAAAAATAAATTTTACATATAATTTTAAAAAGACATAGGCCTCCTGCACTCGGGCGAAAATTCCACAGCGGGATTTCCAGCAGAATTTCCGCCTGTGCACGCTACCTATGCAGACAACCACGATTAGACCGCGTGAAAAACATACCAATTGCACTATTACAAGAAACATTTTATATATATATATATATATATATACATACACATACATACATACATATACACACACACACACACTCTCACACATATATAGATACATATATGTGCCGTCAATTCTCTTTACAGTTAAAAATAAAGTCTATGAACTTAAGGGCCCAAGCTTCAAAGCCCTGTACTATCCAGCTGTAATTCCATTTCTAGAGTGCCTTTCATAGTGAACACCTTTTCATCTACAGGCAGAATTACTCTTATGTGTATTTTATGAGATGGAGTCTGTATAGTACCTATTTGCACACAGTTTATTTTTATATAAAAGCATAACCCATCATAGGTATACAATTGAATACTGCAAGTTATAATACAGAGGGGATCTAGCAAGTATACTGTATTCTTAGCTGCTTCTAAATATACTTCCTCATTTGGTGCTCAATTTCTATACTTTGAAGCTTATATTCTCTCTTTCCTCACATACTTAGCAGCCCTCTTCCACAGCTAAGGGGGCAGAATCTTTTAGGCTCTTAAACTGGTTAAAATATCTAGGTTTTTTTGAAATATATAAAAGGGGCAAGAGGCTGGAAATATCTTAAAATAACAAAATGTACTATTATTTGCCTTTTGATAGACCCATGTCACACATTAACTGTAACCTATATGCTAATTGAATTCTGCATCCCACTGTGAGATCCTATGATGGAAGTATAGGATGTTATCTGGGTGAAGAGTAAGCAAGAGCTAGTAGATGTCCAGGAACATGTCATGTCAGCATCTTAAAAGGTGAAACTACGGTAATACTGTTACGGATTACAGGAAATGTGGATCCACTGGGCCAACCAACCAGGCCGAGGCCAGTCCTGGGGGGGGGGGGGGGGTTGGTAGGTAACTCCTCAGAACCAAGACAGAACAGAGTGACCAAAGAAGGCTGAGTGTCAGGAACTAAAACACCTATTCAGAGGTAACAGGAAGTGCATCAGCTCAGCTTAAGTAGGGAAGTAATGCCTAATTAACCCCTCAGGTGAGCTGAGAGCCAGAGACCTGGTTGAGAGCAGACAGGGAGAGCAGAGGGAAGCTAGCAGCTACCCGGAACCGCATAAGGGCGGCAGACACGAGCAGCGACCTTACAAATACTTTTTGTTATCACTATTGGCATCCTTCCGCTTCATATTATGAAAGGTCTTCTATAAAGAAGCCAAATATAAGTATATATGGTCCATACCGTTATGGTGGAAAAGGACCCCAAAATACTAAAGGGATTCTGTCACTTTATACTGTTGATGAACTATCCTCAGGATAGGTCATCAATAGCAGATCGGCAGGGATCCACTGCTCAAGATCCTTGCGAATCAGCTGATCATCCGTCCTAAAGCTGTACATTACACCTCCAACCCTAACCAGAGATATGAATGTCCAGGCCTAGCTGGTCAGGGCTGTAAGTGTAGTAGACAGCTTTTCTCCTATGAATTTCAATGGGAGTGAAGCCGTCTATTATGCTTCCGACCTTGACCACTGATGCAGACATCCAGTCCGGCTTCACCGACAGTGATCAAATGATCAACTAATCAGCAAGGATTTCGAGTGACGGATCCCTACCGATCCGCTAATGATGACGTATCCTGAGGATAGGTCATCAATAGTAAAAAGTGACAAAACTCCCTTAAGTATGTGTGGGAATGGACCATTGAGAACATAAGAGTAGCTCAGAATCCAGAGTCCTGCTGCTTTGTTTAAAAGAAAGGTACACTTTAAGGCAAAAAGGAATTGTGATATTCTTCCCAACAGAGCTTTCTGCTCTAAGCCTCAGTAAGCTAATGGGCTCTGTTTTCATGCATCATAAAGTAATACTGTCAAGCTGCTAACGGATAGAATGTGCACTGGCAATACTTATATGGAAATAAGAGGGAGAAAATAAAACCAATATTAATGATCATAGAAATAATAGAAGTATATGTAACTAATGCATTATGCCTAATCATGTGTCATTATGATTATATTTATTCTAAATACTTAATTTTCCACACAGCTGTTGTACTACAGTGCACACTGTTTAAAAGACTTCAGCTCTGAAGGGTCACTAGTGTTGCAAAGCATCATGAGCATTGCATAAGACTGCTTAGAGACGGCCGAAATTACGGGCGCATTTTAGCATTCATATTCCAGCCCCATTATCCAGACCTGCAGTGGTTCCGCTGAAACGGACTTAGATCACCATAAGATCTCTAAGTGATCCAAGTCCAAATCAGGAGAACTGTTGGAACTCTGGATACTGTGGCAATAATTTGAACACGAAAAAGCAAACATATTACAGCCATCTCAAACCGGCCTTAAAATGAATCTGTCACATCACATAAAATAGTTATGGAAGCATAGCAGGAGAACAAAGTTCCAAAATATAATTTTTATAATTACCTCCCCCTCCCCCGCTTTCTTCTTCATTAGGTCTGCATTCAATAGTCCACTGTGTGTAGTGAATAGCTGGTTTGTGGGAGCAGAGCAGGAGAAATGGGGGGCTGCCATAATGAGACATTTTGGGTGAATATACCTGTGTTGGATTTGGCACAAGTAACTCATATTAAATATAAAAAAAAAATTTTAAAAATCGGTAAAAGAATGGATATTGCGTGCAAATAGTTTCACGGTTTATGAAAGGGTGGGTGCAAGAATAAAAAACAAAAACCTACACTGTGAAATTCAGCATCCCTTTTACTAGGCAGGCGGTTTAGCAGAGACAATAAGTAACTATACAGCAGTTCACTATGTAACAACAGGTGCTTGTCGGGGAAACTCAATAGATCCAGCTTTGTACTATAAAAACTGTAATATCTTTATTGTTCTTATTATGTAAATACTGATTAAAAATCGCCTAAATACAACTTCCATTTCAAAAGATACTGGCATTAAATAACTCATTCGTCATCCAGCAATAGAAATACTATGACTTTCAATACCTTTATAAATATATGATACACGATACAATAAAGCATATATTATTTGTTCAGTTTTGCAATACAAGACCTGGAGTGAACATGAATTATGGTAGTATCCGAAACACTGTGGGCTATAAGTCCACTCTTTGCTGACTCAGTTGAGGTTTATGAGACTTGTGTATCACCGATAAATCTTGTACTAGCACACCTAACACAAATCATTTTGGAGTTAAAAAAAAAAAGAAAAAAAATATATAAAAAATATATCAAAATGAAAAAAACCTCAGTGCTGTGAATATTTTACTGCCTGTGCAAGGCATTTTATGAGAAAGTTGTAACCTGGTTAGTATTGCAGTGAATGAGTGGCAGAATTCATTACAAGCATTTAAATGGCCTAAACAACAGCTCCCTTTTGCCAAACGATTCTGCATCTTCGTTTGTGCTTTATGAGCTGTTGGCAGACTGACTGCAAATCAATTTACACAGGTTACTGAAAAACAGAAATACATACTACAAAACTGTGCTACAGTTCAAATCCGATGCACATAATGAGATTGCTTGGCATACAAAAGGGAAGCCAGTGGTTGGTGACAAATTTCCGTATTGATATTTATAGACTTAGAGGATTCACAGTTTTTATTAACTGCCGAGTGTAGTTACACATTTGTTGTAAAAAAAAAATTAAGCACCTAGAAGGAGTTGTTGCTTTGCGGCAAAATTCGGCATGCAGTTACATCTCAGGCAGAAATGAAAATGATTAGAGCTGTGACGTGATTAGATGAATGGTCTTGCCACCTGAGGCCCTAAAGGTGTTTTCCCCCTTGGTCTATAAAAAGGCTCTCAGAGGCTACTTGTGTCTTTTTCTGCTTGTGTAGAGCTCGTTGACCACTAAACACCTCAACGACGCAATCAGATTTTGACCCGTTAAGAGAGTCAGAGTGAGGGCATTATTGGAGTGCAAAAAAGGTAATGGTCATAGCTAAGAACTGCCCGCCACCTGGGCCTTTCTGACCAGACTGTTAGGAGGTGTTGGGACCAGTGGAATGAGTGAGGGTACGCACACAAGACAACAAGTCTCAGGATGCCCTTGACAGACCACCAGTAGAGAAGATCATCTGCTCAACCGAAAAGCACAAGTAGCTCCTACAGTTTCATTGTCCACCATCCAGAGACAGGTGGTGTCAACATCACGGGCTCTTGTGTCTATCTGAACCATTTCCAAGTGCTTGGCTGAAGGGCATTGGATCTCACAGTGCCTATTACATGTACTGCCTTTGACATCCACTCACTGTCGCCTCCGTTTGAAGTGGTGAAGTGAACGATGAAACCGGACTGTTGCGTAACGGAACTGGGTTGTCTTCAGTGACGAATCCAGGTCTACTTTTGGCACTGACAATGGTTGTGTTTGTTTCTAGAGACCTAGCGATGAGTGCCTTAATCCTGCCTTTGGTGTGAACCTGCACACTGCCACCCCCACTGGTGTGATGGTCTGGAGGAACCATCGCATAAGACAGTCTAAGTAATCCCTAGTAGTGGTACAAGGGACGACAGCTCAACAATATGTTTAGGGCATACTGTAGCCATATGTGTTGCCTCTCAGGGCAGGGCTTCCAAGATTAATTTTTTAGCAGGATAATCCTCACTTTCGTGACCTGCCAGTTTTATCGCTAATAGAAATGTATGGGACCATCTGAGGCACCAACTTTGAAAGCCTGAGTTTGCTTGATTTAGAGGCTCAGTTACAGGAAATGTGGACAGACATGCCTCAGTATACCATTTAGAAACTGTATGCCTCAATGCCAACGCATATTACATCTTGCATGCAAGCTAGAGGCAGCCCAACATGGTACTATGACCCCTTTGAAGTGCTCAGTTTTCCTTAATATATTATTTGTTTGCTTTAGTATTGTAATCACTTATGTATACAGTGTTGCAATCACACATTTAAAGTTTCATTAGATTCCAACACCACCTTCTAGGTGCTTGATTTTGTTTTTGATAATTGGTGCAAAATATTTAGCTTACTGTTATTGCATTATTCCAATTGTAGCTATCGAGTCAGATGATCTACCAACACTTTTGGTCAATGAGCCTTCTATTGGTCCTTATTGTGTGATATCAATGATTAAGAGTATGTTGCGGAAATGCTGCAGATTTTCTGAGATGGAATTGCCTGCAGAAAAACCATAGAATTTTATAATGCAAGCAACATGCTACGGAATAAACCTCATGCCTCGGACCTTAAATCTGCAGCATAACAATTTATGCTGCGGATTCTGACAGCGGATTTCACCCCTCTTAATGAGGTAGTGAAATCTGTGGCAAATTCGCAGCAAATCAACCCCATAATCCACACCATTTTAATGATGAGCAACATATGAGCATACACTTAAATTTCTGTTTTCCCCTAGGTTCTTTACTTAAATTTGCTTTTCCAATTATGAATATCACTAACAAAGCAGTAAGAGATAGACTAGAGTTATTTGTGCCAGTGCTAACATTCCCTTTCACTGTTCTAAATCAGTGCTAACGACCACTTGTCCGTCTTTCCGCGTGTGACTTGTAAATTAAATGCAGGGCCTGACAGCACCTGTGATGTCAGTTACCGGCTCTTAGCTCCCATGACTGACGTTATCACAGGTCCTTTAATCTTGTGTAATGAATGAGGGATTATAGGCGAACTATATCCCCCACAAACCCCTGCAGCCTCAGTTGCTAAGGATACAGCAGTACTCAATCTGGCAGTTTGTAGCTTGTTGTGAGACAGCTGCACACCTATGTGGAGACTCCAATAAATGACACCTCACAAATGTCCACATACATAGCTGCGGTGTAGATTGACCAACAACATTGAAGCATAGTCCTTCACCACCATCTTCACATCTCCTGAACGTCATATCATGTCATCTCAAGTGCTAATGCCGCCAACACTAGTCTAGTCTTCATCTAATCAAATGTACACATACATAGCTCGTGTGCTCACACAACCTGTGATGATGTCACAATTATGTGATCAGTCACATGGTCTCTGAGCTGAGTGAGGGATTATGGGCAGACTACATCCTCCACAAATCCCTGCGGCCTCAGTTGCTATGGATACAGCAGTACTCAGTCTAGCAGTTTGTAGTTGGTTGTGAGACAGCTGGACACCTGTGTGCAGACTCCAATAAATAACATGTCCCAAATGTCCACATACATAGCTAGCAGTGTATATTGACCAACAACATTGAAGCATAGTCCTTCACCACTATCTTCACATCTCCTGAACGTGATATCATGTCATCTCAGGTGCTAATGCCGCCAACACTAGTCCAGCCTTCATCTAATCGTCAACCGTTGTCCAATGTTGAAACAAACAGTCGCTGTCGTGCAAACAGGTCAGCACAGAGGGTTCAACGCCACTGTGAAGCCAATGCAGTTTACATGATACAACAAGACACAATTTCATTTCAGCCACCAACTGAAGTTTGAAAATCTCGTGCACCAGATATGCGAAAGCTACAAGCAAACATGTCTCCTCAGTGAGCAACTGAAGTTCATAAATCACAGGCAGCTCATATGCAAAAGCAACGTAGCAGAGCTTTGCGTTTGTGACGTGCATGTAGCAGAGCTGTGTGGTGCCACCAGAAACACTGGTACTATAATTCCCTAAAAATTACTAATTTGAAGTAAATTCGGCTAATGATAGCAGGAATGAGAAACAACCAGTTACAACAAACATCTAGTAGCAGTGAAGTCGCTAATGTATAAATACATCCACCATTCTAATTAATGTTATAATGCAAGTTTGCAATTCATGTTTAATATTTCTATTAGGGTGAATGCACACAGGCGGAAATTCTGCGGCGAAATTTCCTGCGGAATTTCCGCACATGCACGCTGCCATAGGATTGCATTGATTTATGCAATCCTATGCAGATAGCCGCGATTTGACAGCGTGAAAACTCGCACGGTAAGCACATTGTGGCATGTCCTATTTCTGTGCGAGCCTCGCAGAGACCCGCACAGAAACGTCACTGCTGACACGCCGGCTCTGCACTACACATGTACGTCTGTGCACATCGCAGAGCAGAGAGAAAACGCCAGATGAAGTGGGCCGCGGGTCACTGCAGGGGCACGGGTCACATTCCGCAGCGGGATCCGACCTGGCCTTCTGCATTCACCCTTACTTCAAGTCTGGCTTATTTTGGTTCAAACATTGCAACAAATTCTAATGCGAACAGATGAATTTTGCAGAGCTCAGAATACAATGATAAATTTGTCACAATCTTTGATTTGTTTTTAAGCTAAAATTATCATTTTAATATCCGAGTGTTCTGGCTAAGCATTGATCAAAGCTCTGAAAGCTACTAATCAGCCTCTGCTTTGTGTCTGGGGTGAATTATACAGTTATTAGTTGCAGGAATGGATTTATCACTAATCTAGCAGATTAAAAAAGCAGACATGATTCATTTATATTAAATAAAGGATTTTTATCGAATATAAATAATCACAGCATTTACAATTTACTATCTCAAGATTCCAAAACAGGGCAAAAGCTGCAGTGAAAATACAAGAAACACTGCTGAATTTCTTAGGGTCTGCTTACAGCAAACGATAAGGGGTTGAATGAGCGAACAATGTCAGTTCGTTCAGGCAGCCTGTATACATCATTGGCTCGTTCAAACCAGAAATCATTCAGTCAATCACATTCGCTATATAAGTGAATGAGAAGAACTGAATGATCGCTATTTAAACTGAACAATAAGTGATTCTTATGCCGCCATAGACGGAATGTTTGGCTGTTGGCTGCATATAGACTAAACAATTATCGTTTACTTTCACTCGTTTGCACCATTTTTTGAACAAATCATTCTGTGTAAAAGGTCATTTAGTGCCAAGTTTTATGTCCTGACCTTGATATAACCTTCATTTACTGCTGCTACTTTTAACCTGCAAACATTGTTTAAAAATAGTTATGATAAAGTCAGTCTTAGGCTGGGTTCACACTGGGCGGATTTGCCGCAGAAATTCCGTCCGGAATTTCGCCACACAAATCTGCATGCGGCCACTAATCTCGGGATTAGCCAGCCATGTGGACGAGATTTGTCAAAAATTTCGTCCACACAGCACGGCCAATCCATCACGGCAAAGACGGCGCTGTGGCGTGGATTCCCCAGCCGCAGCATGTCTATTTTTTTTCCATGGCAGCCGCGCTCCTCTCTATGGAGTCGGTCACAACGGAAAAGCATGTGGCCAAGCCGCTCCATATGCGTTGGGGGTTCTGTTTTCGTGGTCTGTTATGGGAGCAGAACGGGAAAATCTCCTGGAAAGAAAAACCCGTCTTATGACAGAACTGAACAGCGCTGAACGGGTCCATTCCATTTGTGTTCAGCTGTCTGGCATTTTACCGGCCAAAAAATTCCTGCATACTGGACTTTTTCTTATGGTATTTTATGCCGGATCTGCAACGGAACCTCAGAACAAAGATTCCAGTGCAAATGTCAAAGCAGCCTCAAACTCAATAGTAAAGATGGTGCTGTATGACTGGTTTTTGCGGAACACGTTGTACTTTTTAAGAATACCATTTGCTGATTTATATAACTTTTTGATTGGTTTTTGTTCCATTTATTGTGAAGTGAGATATGCAAAATTAGCTATTGTGGCCATGTTTTTTATGGTTTTTTCACAGCATTCAATACGCTGCTTAAATATTGTGCTAACCATTTTATGCAAGTCATTACGAAAGCAGTGATAGTAAATTTGTGGGGTTTTACGCATTCAAAAAATAGTCAAAAACGCAACATTGGTGCAGATTTTGACTTGAACTATACAGTCAATTTCAGCAGGCACTGGGCTCCCCCTCTTCTCGGAAGTCTTGCGGTCAGTACACCCTTTCACCTGGTGACCTATAGTGAGCGCTGCGGCGCTGGTCAAGTGATGTGAAAATACTATCATCTGACAAGCTGATCAGCACTCAATAGACACTGCGGGGTGCTGAGATGCACTGACAGAGCGGAAAACTTCTGAGCTGGGGGGGGTAGGGGTGGGTGGAGAGAGCGCTGTGGCTGCTGAAATCAGCTGCGGATATGCAGCTCCAATGTTGCAGATTTTGACTCTGTTTGAATGCAGAAATGCTGCGGGATTTGCCATGGAATTTTCAGCTACAGAGATTCCGCAGCAGTTCTGCCCCATGTGAGCACAGTATCAGTAAATTTTCCCCTTTGTCTTATGTTTGACATGTGTTTCATTCTAATAACATAATCATATGAAATCCCACCATGATTTTTGGGACATACTATTTTGTGCATAATATATAAAGTTATACTTTTGGATAATGTCGTTAAAAAGATGAAAGGGTGCTAAACAATTTCATCTAGGAAAATGCCTTCATTAAGATACAAGGAACTGCACAAATCACCGAAACAACTATTAACCCCTTAGTGCCCACCCATATATTATCAGTTCACCATGATGTGATCATAGCATTCTGATGGGTTGCCATGGCACCTGGAGGCTTGAAGTATAGCAGTGTATTATACCAATGACTAAACTTCGCAACATTCAAGTCCCATCATAGGACAAACATGAAAAGTGAAAAAGAAAAAAACACGGCAAAGATAGCTAATTTTGTATATTTCACTTTACAAAAAAAAAACTGATTCAAGAGACCCATTTTGAAGAAGGAAGTATACCCAGCTGCAGACATCGCCACTACACAACGTGGTATCACAGCCCCCACCCGCAGAAAAAAGCGGGAGGCACTTCTATAGCTTTCCACAAACAGCTGTCACACAGATTGCTCTCGTCGGAGGCTGACCCCGAAGGGCGCTACCTATTTGTAAAATTCCAACTGGGTGTGGAGACCTTTACCATCGCTAATGTTTATTTTCCCAACCAGTCACAGGTCCGCTTTGGGATCCGAGTGTTGGGGGCCCTGGCGTCCTTCGCAGATGGCTCAGCTATAATTCTAGGAGGCGACTTCAATATGGCCATGAACCCCAGCCTCGACTCGTCAGGGGGTAAGTCCAGTATCTCACCCACAGCGACACGTAGACTAGCGAGAGAACTGACGAACCTAAGATTAGTAGACATGTGGCGCATACTACATCCAAAAGTCAGGGATTATAGTTACCACTCACCAGTACATAATAGTTACCACCGACTGGACTACTTGTTCATCTCGCACAAACTCTTAGATAGGAATCCTAGGTGCTCCATAGGGGCATTCTTGTGGCCAGACCATGCTCCGGTCTGGGGATCCTTAGATTGGGGTCAGAGAGACAGAACAAACAGCAGCTGGAGGCTAAATGACAACCTCCTACATGACGGAGCTTGCCTACAGGAGATCCAACAGGCGATAGAGCAATTCAAAACAGATCACGCAACAGATGACACATCAGCCCCAATCAAATGGGAGGCACTCAAGTGCGTGTTACGGGGTATTTTCATTTCCCATGGGGCACGCCTAAAAAAAGACAGAAGCAGGGCAATGGAGAAACTAATCGCTAAACTGGGTCTCTTGGAGTCAACCAACAAAGCTTCCCCGTCGGATGAGAGAACAGCGGAGATCTCTGATGTCCGCGGCCAGATCCTGCAAATATTGGACCAAGCCTCGCTCTGTCAAAGAGACAGAGCAAAAGGGAGCTTCTATGAATATGGGAATAAATGTAGCAGGGGGCTGGCAAGGGCCCTCAATCCAAAATCCCCACAGACATACATCTTTTCCATCCAATCACGTAACGGGCTACAAGTACACACCAACGCAGAAATCCTAGATAGTTTTCGCTCCTATTACCATAACCTATATAATCTACAGAATGACTACATGAGGGCAAATGACGAAGCAGTCGCATCACAAGACGCCTACTTAAAACAGAATAGCCCTAAACGCATTCCTGAGGCGGACCGGTGCTCACTAGAGGAAGATTTCTCCCTAGGGGAATTAACTGATACAATCAAGGCCCTCAAAATAGGCAAGAGCCCCGGGCCTGACGGCTTTACGCCGCGCTTCTTTAAAATATGTGGAGAGGCATTGGCCCCGATAATGCTAGATGCCTTTAACACTGTCTCGCGCGAATGCCCATTCCCCCCACAGGCCACCATAACAGTTATCCCTAAACCCGGAAAAGATCCCCTGGCCTGTGGCAGCTACAGGCCTATTTCATTGCTAAACATTGACACCAAGATCTATTCCAGCATGTTAGCGGCCCGTCTAAGACCTCTCATCCCCCTACTGATAGACAGAGACCAGGTGGGATTTGTTCCCGGGAGGGAGGCAGGGGATAACACAATTAGAACCCTGGATATGGTGTCCAGGGCACGCCGCTCCGTGGACCCACTGTGCCTGCTATCCGTAGACGCTGAGAAAGCATTTGACAGCGTGAACTGGAGGTTTCTACAAACGGCTCTGCGGACGGTAGGCATAGGCCCACGCTTCCTGGACAGGGTCCTGGCACTGTACAGGGGCCCTGTGGCTAGGGTGCGGGTCAACAGGCAGTTATCCCAACCAATCGAGATTAACAACGGCACCAGACAGGGGTGCCCCCTGTCTCCCTTCCTTTACATATTAGTGATGGAAACACTGGCGAGGGCGTTAAGAGCTAACCACGACATACAAGGGGTTAAAATGGGCAGAATAGAACACAAAGTCGCGCTATATGCAGACGACCTCCTGGTGTATATCACCAACCCTAGAGTAGCTCTCCCATGCATACTGAAGGAATTCGAAATATTTAGTAAGCTGTCTAACTTTAAAGTCAATCTCAGTAAATCAGAGATATTAAACGTAACACTGCCCGAGAAAGAAACAGATTCACTACAATCAGCGTTTCCCTTCGCATGGAGAAAGGATGGAATTAGGTACCTGGGGACGGTTATCACGGCAAATACCGATAAGCTTTTTGAAAAAAACTATACCCCGCTGATCACGGCTCTCGAGAAGGACCTAGACAAGTGGAAGTCTCTTCCGCTGTCCTGGTTTGGGAGAATAAATACAGTTAAAATGAACTCCCTCCCCAGGTTCCTATACATCTTTCAAACGGTCCCCATAAAATTGACAGGAGCATTTCTCACAAGGATCCGACGGTTAGTCATGAGATTTATTTGGGGCAACCACAGACCCAGGAGGAACTGGAGGGCCCTTTCCAGCCCCAAGACAAGCGGCGGGATGGGTGTCCCCAATTTCTCCCTATACCATAGAGCGGCCCTAACTAAATGTGTGCTTGACCTGCTTCATGGCAGAGGGCGCAAAAGATGGGTTGAAGCTGAGCACGATACGACATCGACCGGGGTACAAGGGTGCATTTGGATTCCGGGAAAGGGCGGACACAGGGACCTAGGTATGTCGCCTTTCATAGAAAATCTGCTCGGCACCTGGATCGGCCCTGCTGGCAAATCAGGATTGATCACCTCTCCAGGTCCGCTCACCCCTCTGGTGGGTAACCCAGATGCACCAACGTTCTTGGGGGGCCCCTCGTTAATAGAGGGATTGACAGACTCGGTCCCCAGAATACGAGACATCATGACAGGCACGAGACTAAAGACCCTACAGGAGATCCTAGATGGGAGGGATCCCCCGGCCGGAGCATGGTACCAATATTTACAGCTGTGTCACTATGTGAGGTCCTTGGGCAGCTTACAACAGTTAGGGAGGACAACCACAACCTTTGAGAAGATTTGTCTGTCAAACCCTGACCCCCCAATAACCATTTCCTCAATATATAAACTACTACTAGAGAGGGACACGTCAGGAGGAAATAGGAAGCTAGAAATGACCTGGGAAAAAGAACTTGGGACAGATTTAGCAGGGCAAGACTGGGAGAAGGCCTATGTCCTGACCCATAAATCAAACAGCTCTAGCAGACTACAGGAACTTAATTACAAGATCCTGACCCGATGGTACAGGACCCCGGCGGGACTGGCCAAAATATACCCCCAACACTCGGACCTCTGCTGGCGGTGCCTCTGCGAACCGGGGACCTTTGTCCACATATGGTGGTCTTGTACACACATTCAACCACTGTGGCGCGAGGTAGAGGCTCTATACGTAGCTACTTGTAAAGGCTCGACCAGCTTTACCCCTGAGCTGGCGTTGCTTTCTATGTTCCCGGGGTCAATGTCTGGGATAAAAAGCTCCCTTCTGCGTTTTTTCATATTAGCAGTCAGGCAGATCATCCCTAGAAAGTGGAGATCCACGACGCCCCCGACGCGAGTAATGTGGTTGGAAGCTATGGACAACTTAAAACAAATGGAGGAACTGTGTGCTAAAGATGAGATGCGTTACTCTAAATTCTATAACACCTGGGCAGTGTGGTTGCAGTTCCGGGCCTCACCCGGTTTAGAGGCCTGGCTACGTGACGGCACTACCGCTACTTAGCCGGCAGGGACACTCCCACTACCAAGGTCAACTTGCCCTACATAACAGAGGAACTGGGCTGTGGGGTGTGCTCGGACTGGACAGACTTCCCTAACCCCTCTCCTTACCTTTCCCCTTCATCCACTCTTGTTTCCTTTCCTTTCCTTTTTCTTCGCTTCTGGACTTTTTTCACCATCTAAAAATTCCAAATATTCCTAAGTTCACTTCTAAATTCCCCAAATAATGGGACAATTGATGATCAAGTTCCAGGGGAATGTGATTTACGATTTGCTATGTTATGTTTTGTTCGTTTTAAATAAAAACCTACTCGGGGGGCCGGACAGCTGTAGAATTTGCTAAAAGATAAAATGGTTACTATGACTAACATGTCCATTCCTATATCTGTATCGTACTTCCTGACGCAGTTAATAAAATGCTTTTGAACCATAAAAAAAGTGTTTGTAATACAGAAAAATAGCAAAACAAAAAAATTGTATAAATGTGGTATCACCAGAATCGTGTTCACCCAGATAATTATAATACTATCACATTATTTATTCTGCATGCTGAACAACGTAATAAGTAGATTAAAAAAATGGTGGAATTTCTTTTTTTCTCCAATTCCCCCCACTAAAAAAGAAAAAAAAGTTATACAATACATTATATATACCCAAAGATGACACCATTAAAAAATAAAACTTTTTTCGCAAAGAAACAGGCTCTAAGAATGTGATGACGAAGAAAATGGAAAAATTGTTTGGTCATTAGGGTATAAAATGCGCCCATCACTCAGGGGAACCCTATGCTGTGAAATTATAAACCATTTACACGCAAAGATAATCTTTCAAATGATTGAAAATGTTAGTGATCGTTTTGCATAAAGTACTAATGAGCACTAATGCCCATTAGTACTTTATCAGCTTCATTTGTGTGCAAATGAGCCTCCAGGAGCTGCTTGCAGAATTTAGCAGGTGGTCTGAGCTCTGCAATTAGCTCCATTCTTCTGGCATGGGTTGCTAAGAGAAAACAATGTAATTTCTAGCTCTAGCCTGGGGGCTGTTTTCTCACAGGAGTTGTAGAGAGAATACAATGTAATCTCCTGCTCCTGCGGAGAGCACAGCATTCGGTCTGAACTATGGATTTTAAGCTCACCTAAAAATAATTGTTCAGATGAAAAGTGCATGATGGTGGCATTCACACAAAACGATTATTGATCATATGCTATCGTTTTAATGAATTTTGAGCAATAATCGTTGCATGTAAATGGGCCCGACAGACAGCAGCTCAATTTGGGAGTATGCCCAAAGAGTGAAATCCCAACTCATTGAAAATAAAATTGTTGAAATGCAATTAAATAAATGATGAATGTTTCAGACAAAATGAGAATGCTAAGAATTATATTGTCCCTTTAAGCAGTTGTAAGAAACAGCACTTACCTGTCTCCTGATAAACATAAGTAAATTCACTGTGTGAAGCAAAGTATTCGCTTTAACAGATTTATTTCCTGCTTTAGAGGTCCTTTATAACATTAGTGTCAATTATCAAGTCATTACTGTAAACGACCACAAACAAACAGCACTAATGCTATGGGCCTTTTGTTCCTATGGCCTTTGGTGCCAAGTTGTTCAGTGTGAAAAAGTATAAATATTTACCATCTGCTGAAAGATACCTCTGACTGAGTGATGCTGTTCTAGAATCCCCTGTAGTCCTTGCAGAATGCATGGGAAGCAAACAGCTTTTAGCCTACAGGGCAGCAGCTCTCAACATCTGTATCTGATGGACCTGCAATTCCTCTACTCCCCAGGTAGGATGTCTCAGTTACAATGCCTGTCATTTCTAGCATGGGATTTCATCTGGAGACCCGCACTTATTAGCAGGAGTTCAGATGTTTTCATGCAAGAGCAGGGGTGATAGTTTCATGTATAATAAATCTATAAGAGAAAAGCCCGACTGAGCAAACATGTTGCAGTTTTCCAATCAATGTATGATAATTGCTTTTGAGGCCGATATCAGAGTTATCTGTCGTGCGTACAGTTTTCCAGTGCAACACAACAATAGCCCACTAATTTGTATTGAGCCACTCATACCTGAAATTGTCTTTACGCGCGTATCACTCGCACAAAAAAGAACTGCGCCATCGTGTATTACATGTGGGTATTATTGTACCTTGTCACCACCAGAATAATGGAGACCTAACGTGACAGCTTTGCACTAGGGTACGCCCCCAAAGGTCCTGATTGGCTGCCTGCAGGAAAGTCCTAGCAGCGTAGAGAGTGAGTTTTGCCTTGGATGGAAAGTTAGGGTGAGGTTTTGTTTCAGCGTGAGGCTTACATTGTTAGCTGTAAATGGTCCAAAATTGAAGCATTTACAGCTAATAATTTAACCATACAATAGTACCTTACATGAGCATACATGCCAAGATAGTGCATGGGGGTTTGTAGTACACAGCAAGTACCCATGTCATTGCGTACATGCTGCGTTCTCCCATGAGCCCAGCCCTAATTTTTATGTACTGAATACCTTTTCAAGAGTTCTGTAATTTAAAACTATTAAAGGAGATGTCTCGAGGAAGCAGTGAATTTTTTTTTTTGCCCAGTCCCCCTAATTAAACAAACATTACTAATTACCCCTGTAAATGACATTTCTAGCTGGTTTGTACTTACCGTTCCAGCTTTCAGCAACTTATAAAAGTTTCCCCAAGATGGCCGCCGACTCTTTTCCCTTCGCTCGCTGCAGCCCGACGTGCGCGCTCCCGAGACGCTACCAGCTGTGTCTCCATGGCAACCAGACGCCCCGCAGCCGCCGACCGGACACCTGGAGTGAACACGGCCGACCAGTCACCCACCGCCAGGCAGAAGGTAACCGGCGCAGCGCGCCCCCCCCCCCCCATCACAGCGGCAGCCCCCCCCCGGCCCAGCGACAGTTCCCCCGGCCTAGCGACAGCCCCCCCCCGGCCCAGCGAGAGTTCCCCTGGCCTAGCGACAGCCCCCCCCGGCCCAGCGACAGCCCCCCCGGCCTAGCGACAGCCCCCCCGGCCTAGCGACAGTTCCCCCAGCCCAGCGCTAGTTCCCCCGGCCTAGCGACAGCCCCCCCATCGCAGCGGCAGCCCCCCCATCGCAGCGACAGCCCCCCCATCGCAGCGACAGCCCCCCCCATCGCAGCGACAGCCCCCCCGGCACAGCGACGACAGCCCCCCCCGGCGCAGCGGCAGCCCCCCCGGCCCATCACTTACCAGGACGGCAGGACAGCTGGGCGGCTTCTCCGGACAGCTGGGCGGCTCTGCACCTTCCTCTAACAGAGGATGGTACAGAATGGCCGCTCCAGCGCGCTCCCGAGCAGTGACAGCTCATCTGCGCATGCGCAGAAGAGCTGTAGCGGGGAGCACACTGAAGCGGCTCATGCTGAAAGGAGAAGACCGGACTGCGCAAGCGCGTCTAAAAAAGCAAGCTGCCAGCGAATTTAGACGGAACCATGGAGACGAGGACGCTAGCAACGGAGCAGGTAAGTGGAATAACTTCTGTATGGCTCATATTTAATGCACGATGTATATTACAAAGTGCATTAATATGGCCATACGGAAGTGTATAACCCCACTTGGTTTCGCGAGACAACCCCTTTAAATGTAGTAAAATAACTACTCTCTAGTTCAACATATTAATATATTTTTCCAGTATTTTACAACGGATCACTAAGAAAAAAAAAATACATAAACAAATACCAACACCAGCAAACATTGTATATTTGCATGTATGGCATGGGAATGGAGTAGGCTCAGGAGCTGTGCCTGCGCCATCATCAGTGAGTGTTGGCTTAAAGGGGTTCTTCTGTACTTTTACTATTGATTACCTATCCTCAGTATAGGCCTTCAACAGTTGATCAGTCGGGGTCAATCACTCGGGATCCCCATCAAAAAGCTGCTTGCTGGGCCCACTGTCAGTCTGGACAGAGCTGGAAGCAAGCAAATGACTTTCAAGACCAACCATGAATGACAAGCCAATCAGAAAGTGACCCTCTATAATCTCTAGTACATAGCTTTTTTTAGGGTCTGACTGTCAAAAGGCTAACACTTTATAAAAAGTACTAAAGCCAGTGTGTTGATATTTTGGAAGGATTACCTACTGAACAATTGTGATAAATCCCCATTTATTTACCACCCACATTCTTAGTAGCGGGTACACTTAGTAGAGGCCTAATGACTAAGCTTTTTCTTAAAATTACTGCCTAAAACAAGACGCTATTTTGAGAAGTAGGTAGCTGTTAAAATGTCTGCAGCTGTTGTGAATCTGCTCCTTTTATTGCTCTACAATGGACAATAATTACCGTAGCATAAGCGTTAGGTTTTAATCCTCCTTTGATACAAGGAAACTGACTTTTAATTGAGCTACAAGGAGTGCTGGACTAAGTCTTACTGCTAAATGTTTGCTGTTGGATTGCAGATTGGAACTCACCAAATAAAGTATATGCATTGCATAATTTAAAAAAATTGTACATTTTTCACGTATTCTGCCTGAATCAATTCTTCAGTGTTCAAGAACTTTGTTTCCAGTCATTAAACAAGAATATTTATAGTTTATCTCTAGAGCCTGCAAATCTGTCCAGCCATGTGATGGTCACATCGGTGCAGTTCTCCTTACATTATAGTTATCGATTACATGACCAGGACAGGGTTCCCAACCTGTGGATTCACACGCAGGTTGGGAACCCTGTTTCACAGTGTTTAATGCATTTTTATTTGTGTTTTCACAATGCTTTTTGTAGTTCAAAATCACTACAGCCAGATGTTACTTATCATAGAATGGTAGAGTTAAAAAGGACCTCCAGGGTCATCGGGTCCAACTCCCTGCTCAATGCAGGATTCACCAAGCCATCCCAGACAGATATTTTATCCAGCCTTTGTTTGAACACTTCCATTGAAGGAGAACTCGCCACCTCCCATGGTAACCTGTTCCACTCATTGATCATCCTCACTGCCAGAAAAGTATTTTCTAAAATCTAATGTGTGTCTCCTCCCTTTCAGTTTCATCCCATTGCTTCTAGTCTTTCCTGTTGCAAATGAGGGCTAATCCCTCTGCATTGCGACAGTACTTTAGATACTTGTAGACAGTTATTAAGTCTCCTCTCAGCCTTCTCTTTTGCAAGCTAAACATTCCCAGATCCTGTAACTGTTCTTTATAGGACATGATTTGCAGACTGCTCACTATCTTGGTAACTCTTCTCTGAACTTGCTCCAGTTTGTCTAGGTATTTTTTAAAGTGGGTTGCCCAGAACTGGAAACAGTATTCAAGATGAGGTCTGACTAAGGAAGAGTAAAGAGGGATAATTACCTCACATGATCTAGTCTTTATGCCTCTCTTAACACATCCCAGAATTGTGCTTGCCTTTTTGGCTGCTGCATCACATTGTTGACTCGTGTTCAGTCTATGATCTATTAGTATATCTAAGTCTTTTTCACATGTGCTGCTGCTTAGCCCAATTCCTCCCATTCTGTATGTGCTTTTTTCATTTTTTTTGCCAAGATGTAGGACTTTGCATTTCTCCTTGTTAAATACCATTCCGTTAGTCGCCGCCCACTGTTCAAGCTTTTCTAAATCTTTTTCAATACTCTCTCTCTTCCCTAGTGTTAGCTAACCCTCCAAGCTTTGTGTCGCTGGCAAATTTGATCAGTTTCCCATCAATTCTCTCCTCCAAATCATTTATAAAAATGTTGAACACTGGGCCTAGGACAGAGCCTTGTGGTACCCTACTTGATACATTCTTCCACTTGGATGTACAGCCATTTATGACCACTCTTTGAGTATGATCACTCAGTCAGTTGTGAATTCACCTAAACAGTTGCCTTGTCAATCCCATATTTAGTCATTTTTTTCAATAAGTATGGTATTTTTTTTGTCAAATGCTTTACTAAAGTCAAGATATACTATATCTACCGCATTTCCCTGATCAACCCAGTCAGTTGATAGAAGAAAATTAGATTTGTTTAGCATGACTTGTTTGTTACAAACTCATGTTGGCTCTGGTTAATTACTCCATTTTTATCCAAGTACTTGCATACATGCTCCTAAAATTTGTTCAAACATCTTTCCCGGTATAGAAGTCAGGCTCACAGGCCTGCAGTTTTTTGGATCCACCTTCTCTTTTTTGAAGAGGAGGACAACATTTGCCCTTTTCCAATCTTTTGGGACTTCGCCTGTTCTCCAGGAATTTTCAAAGATTATGGCGAGTGGTTCAGCAATTATCGCTGCTGCTTCCTTTAGTATCCTAGGATGTAATTCATCTGTGATTCAACAAGTCTTTTTTGATCCCCACCTTTTCTATGTCCATAGAGCGGAAAGCTGCAAGATTTCTACCATACTGTTTAAATAGTATGTGTAGGAAGAAGACATCAATTCCAGCAATGCTAAATATGACTGTGAAAATATCCCTCTGGTATTCCTTACAGTTTAATTCAATATTTTATATCTCAATTCTGATTGTAATTTTCTACATGAACATAAATTAAATACCTTTGAATGTAAACAGTATTTGTATTTCTAAAGGACAGGTTGTGCAGCCAACATATTGCACCATACACTCCACAGTCCACACAAGTTATAAGGTAAAGCTATACAACATCGGTTGAATTACAATTTATGTATGTTTTTATTCTATAGGTAATTGCTTTCGTGTTCAAGGGAAATTTACCAGCTACCTCTGAATACTTAGAGGCTTTACGTATATTGCAGCCCCATTTGAAAAAACCTGTTGTGGCAAGCCAAGTTTTATTATTACATTTAGGAACACTAAAGAGAACATGTGACAGACCTCTCCTCAAAAGTTTGGGCTTTTCTTAGCAGTATTATTACTCTTTTTTTAATTACATTGTCAAAGAACCTGTCTGGATGTAGGATTGCTAGACAATTTAAAAATGCTTTCATTTGATCAAATTCTGCACTGTAGGAAGCAGAGAATGTTAGCGATAAATCTTTTTATATACTTTATGCCAACTGACTAGCATAGAAACCCTGCTTCTTTTGCCCTACTGATGGATCTCTTTGGATAGATTAGCTGAGCGAAGTTGGTGCATACTTTTTTAATGCTTTCAAATATTAACAATTCTACAAAATGCTTGTCGCATACTTTTTGTTCCTCCATTTGCGAAGGGATACTATTAGAGCAATTTCTTTTCAGCTCTTATGTTACAATGCACCGCTGTTCTCCTGGCTCACCTGCTATCTAATGTAAAGAAAGAAATAAGAATTTTATTTCAATTCAATTTTATTTTATTCCTCACTCTACCCTTTTGGATTGTTTTTTTGAACTATTATTTCTTCACCACACCATTGTTGTTATTTTATATATGTTATATTTTAGTGTGTCTTCAGCGAGACTGAGGAAGAGGCGTGTTTGCCTCGAAACGTTTTTTCGTTTAAAGAAAAGGCGTGCCTACCTCAAAACGCTGTGTGTTTATTTGCTGGCTTTCATTCAAAGATAATAAATTTTCCCTCAAAGCTTCAAGCTTACATACGTCTGTCCAAAAAGGTCGCGTCATTACATCAGTGGTTTTTCTTCCTTCCTTCTCCATTGATATTTTATGATGTGACTCTAATTTTCATCTTATGATTTCATGTATTTTCCTGATGTTGCTGCAGTGATTATACAATGATACTTTTATTGCTATAATGTCTTCCTTTGTAGAATTGCCTTATATTATAGGATCAATATGTTTTATGAAAATGGTTATGATGTCTAATCATTTCACTAGACATGGTTTATTTTAAATAATGAGTGTTTGACAATGGCGCACTAGTTAAGATAAAGGACATACTATTTTTCCAAAACACGTAAACATTTGTTCCATCTCCATTTTTTGGACCAGGATAGGATATTGTGGAAAAGCCTATATATGCTGGAGAAGTTTCTTCCTCTACATTTGTTCCTCTCTCTTGGGTGTCTGCTCCATCTGGGAATTGGTCTCTACTTCCATTAGTGTGCTGGTGTGCGTCTACCATGTTTGAAGCTGGTAGTAACCCCTTCACTACTCTAGACCACCTGCAAGTCTGAAATGAATTCACAACTTTTTATTTTAACCCTCTGCAATCCAATTTTGGATGCTGGAGAGGCCCCCGACAGCAGAGCAGCCAGTAATATACAGTAAGAATACCCTGCCGGACGTCTTCCGACATCGGAGCTGTACAGCCTTCCATCAGAATGTCTTCAGACGTCACATAGTGGATTGAAAGGGTTAAAGAATAAAGATGAGCGAACGTGTTCGGCTCCGCCCCTTTTCGCCCGAACACCGAACTTTGCGAGCAATTCCGTGCTCGGGCGAAAAAAGTTCGGGGGTCGCCGTGGCAGCGCGGGGGGGTGCGGCGGGGAGTGGGGGGGAGAGGGAGAGAGAGAGGGCTCCCCCCTGTTCCCCGCTGCTGCCGCCCGCGGCGCGGCGCCTCTCCCCGCCCCCCGAATCTTTACGCGCGGACACTGAAGTCCTCGGTAAAGCCAGTGTCCGGGTGCGTAAGTGTTCGTTAAGAACACGTTCGCTCATCTCTATTAAAGAATTACCATCAATATGCAGTGAGAATGGATATAACAATTGTAGTATATAATGTACATTTAATACGTCACTTTCAGGGAAAACTTTGGTTTTCTAAAATATCCGCTCTATGTTTGCTAATATAGCAATTGAAGTCAAATGAGCTGTGGTTTAAATATCTGATGGTATTATACAGGCCCATTTTACATAAAAAGACATGTACAAGTACTAAGTACAAATGCACGACCAACTCAAGAATTTATTACAGTCACAGGCGATTAAGTCAACTTGCCAGAAACCTCTCTAGATTATTTGCTTGAGAAAGCTAACTGCTTCTATTTTCAGGAATGTTCTGCTACAGCTAGCTCCCTCGGTCACAGAAAGGCAGGTCACCTGTCTAACATCTTTGCATGTTGTGAATGTGAAGTTAAGTGACAGTACTGTCGGCAGCCACTGAAAATAAATGAACTTCCATATCACAAACAGAAAAAAAAAAAATCAAAGAATCAACAATAACCAGTGTGAAAAATTAACATTGAAATACAAGAGTTTTAGAAAACTTTTTCATATGACAAAAGATTAATCTCCAGGAAAGTTCAAAAACAATCAGCTATAATTATTAACACACAAATAATGGGCCCCGTCACGTGGCAGCTTTTTGCATCTCGAGGTTGTTTGAATCTCAGAATTCAGCTAGATAATAAATTTTCCCCTTTTGTATTTGAAACATACACATCTCATATTCTTCCACTCTATAAAGATGTCTTCGTGCTGAGATGATTAATCTTTATTATTTTTTTAACTCATAAACGGCGAGTCATGTCTGGACAGAGTCCTTGGCAAGCATGCCATAAAGCAGAATTTCATAAGGTTCTGCAAAGTAGACTTTAACCCCTTTCCAACACGCTCACGTAAATTAATGGTCTAATAGGCTGATCCTTATTCCTATAGTCCATTAATTTATATGCAGAGTTTGATGGCACTGTGCACTCCTGCATAGAGCGCCATCTTCTGGATCAGGCTGTCACGATGACAGCCTGATTCTGTAGTGCGACAGGGAACTGAAATAATCAATTCCCAGTCATAAAAATTTCCGAACTCTGCATTTGCATTAAGTGCTGTATTCCCGAATGCAGAAGCAGAAAGTGATTACTAGGGAATCCCGTGACGTCTCTGCATGTCTGTGCATACAGATCACTGCTAACAGTGATCTAATGGGCTGTTACTATTGGATCACTATTCATCAGAAGGGAACACATAGTTAATGTGATCCCTGCTAACCTGTCCCCATACTAAAAAAATGCGTGAGATGTAAAAAAAAATAAAAAAAAAAAAGAGGAAAAAAGATTATAGACACATAAAACGTTAAGAAAATAATAAGCTGTTCTCCCACACAAAAAACGTGTACACCTCTCTGAACCCATGTACACCAGTTATTGCTATCCTACGTGACATGGACGCATTTGTATGTGGGTCAGGTGCTCTGCCGTTAATATGATCCTGTCATGCAGAATGTATATTATGCAAAATGCACACTAATTAAATAATCAGAAAACCCCATGTGTCCTAAAGAGAAACAAAACAAAATATTTTGCAGTAGACTAAGGAATAAAAAAAAAAAAAACACCTTCAGGGCTTGTTCTCACGGGTGCGAAGATGTTCGTCCGGCTGTGTTACGATCACAGCGAGGCTGAAAATTGCACAAACGAGCGTTGAAACTCCCGTTTTAATGCCCGTTCAGACGGTTGAGTGCAGCAATTATACGCCACACGCTTAATACTGTCGGGAGGGGGGGAGCAGTTTAGCTCTGCTAAACTGCCTCCTCTCCAGCTGTCGGCAAGGGGAGGGAGGGGGGCGGGACGGAGCAGGAGCTAGTGTGCTGACCTCCCGACCCCTTTTGGCTGCCAGCAATAGGACGGGGCAGAAGTGGGCGGGAACTTAGCACACTAACTTCCGCCCCTCCCATTTCAGACAGCCAGCAAGGGGAGGAGAAGAGGAGGGAAGGGGGTGGGAGTTTAGCAGACATGCTGCTAAACTTCATCCCACCTCCCCTTTTCCCGACAGCTCCGATAGTAGTCTATGGGATGGCCAGCATATTCACCGAAGGGACAAAAGGTTTCGATAAAGACTTATGGAACCCCCTGCGAACCCTCCTTTTGGGATTTCCAGAGGACCGGCACACCTTCTGTCCCACCCTATATGGCTCAGATACAGACAGACTCTTCCCACTACGCAACTGCATACGAGACCCCACCACTTCTAGATTCTTTTGCACTTCCTTCCGTCCCTCCTGCAGCACATCGGTGGCGACATCAGCAGCAGGACAGGCAGACGGGGTAGGAAGGGAAGTCAGACCACGGGGACTGAGCGCGGTATCAACTGAGCAGAGAGGAAGGGGAGCAAGATGGCTATGGCAGGATGGTCCCCACTGGGTCAGCTCCCCAGTGGCCCAATCGAATTGGGGGTTGTGCAACGCCAGCCACGGCATCCCTAGTACCATGTCCACCGACATTTTCTCCATCACCAGGAATGATAGATCTTCCGAGTGGCGACCCCCCACCGTGAACTGTAACACTGGAGTCCTCCATCGTACCAAGCCCGAAGCAAGAGGGGTAGCATCAATGCTAGCAAAACGAATTGGCGTCTTCAGCGCTACAAATTCAGCCATCAGGGGCCCAACGAAACGCATGCTTATCAGGTTAGCGGCTGCTCCGGAATCAATAAATGCCTGCCCTGGGCGGTAGAAGTTCCGGAATCTAACCTGGCAGGGTACCAGTCTAGGACGTACCTGTAGTCCTAGGTGATCCTCCCTGCAATCGCCTAGGACTTGGAGTCTTTCTGCCGATTCAGACTGTGGGCGCTGAGGCCTCAGGGGGCAGGTTATCACCCGATGTCCAGCTTTCCCGCAGTAGAGGCAGAGATGATGCAATAAACGAATCCGGCGTCGCTCCTTGGGGTCCAGCGAGTCCATTTCTATAGGCTCGGGAACAGAGACTGGTACGGAAGAGGAGGGAACAGGACAAACGACCTTGCTGACTCTACGGACCTGTCTATCTTGCTTCCCAGCCCTGAGCCTCCTATCTGCCTTCACAGCTAGCTCCATAGCCTCCTTTAAGGACCCGGGAACGGGATGGGAAATCAATAGTTCTTTAACCGCGTCCGAGAGGCCCTGCAGAAAAACGTCTTTCAGAGCGCTATCGTTCCATGCAGTATCACCCGCATAGCGTCTAAAATTGGAGCAATAATCCTCCACACAAAGCGACCCCTGATGCAACGCCAACAGCTGAGAAATCGCGAACCCCACTCGGTCCGGTTCTTCGAAGATACCCCCGAGTTCCTGGAAAAAGGAGTCCACCGACTGCAGGCCGGGGGAACCCTCGGGAATGGAAAAAGCCCCGCAGCAGGGACATTATAAGCCCGACCCTCTGGGCCTATGACCCGGAAGAATGGGGACGCATCCTAAAAAACAACCGACACGCCTGTTGAAAAACAAAAAACTTGTTCTTCTCCCCAGAGAACACCTCGGGAAGAGGGCACTTGGGTTCAGGACTGGTTGAGGCGTCCCGCCCCTGCAACAATGCCCACTGCTCCTGGGCCACCATGCGAGCTGACAAATCCTGGATCAGCGGCACCAGGGCTTGGAGCTGGTTTATGAGGGAGCTGTTCGCCTCCATGGAAAAAAAAACAATTTAAAGGGCCAGTTATTATGTTACGGCTCTCTGACCCCCGAGCGCCAGGTGGGGTGCCCTGAACTTCCCGCACCCCACTGTCCCTGCCTACTTGCCTCGGCCCTGGCTAATCCCAGACGGACAACTGGATGGAGGTCCCTGCGCTGGCTAGGGACCTGGCGACTGACAAGAGAAACTAACTGATGGGGGGACAGAGTGCCGACAGAGAGGCAGATGGAAAAGAGCAACAGAACAAAGCAAGCTACAGGCAGGCTGAAGGAAACTGACTGGCAAACTAGGGCTAGCTGAGAGTAGCTGCAGACAGACTAGCTAGTAGCAGACAGAACCAGAATAGACAGAGTAAAAGGCACACTAGAAAGAGGCGGACTAGCAACTAGTACTGACTGACTGACACAGGCAGAACTGACTAGTGGCTAACAGAACCAATAACTGGCAGTGAGCTCAGGTCACTGCCAGCCTTATAAACGAAAGACTCCGCCCCGGGGCGGAGAGTGGGAGGAGCCAGCTCCCCCACTACTGCACAAGAGAGATGGAGGAGTGCGGGCGGCGCCCTACGGGTGGACACGCCCACGCCGCCGCACACCAGCCGTCCACGTCGTCGGGAGAGCCCTGACGTCAGGGCTCCAGGACGCCGGAGCCGGGGTGGGGGGCGCTGACCACGGGACCCTGCGCTGCCCTGCATGGTAACAGAACAATTCCAAAAGGTAGATTTCTGCTCTAGGCACAAAAGCCCTTGGTCATGAAAAGGTTCAATAACAACCAATTAATTACAAAAATAAAAAGAAAGAAAACAGAGGAAAATGTCTTGAGATTGAATTTATCCCTCCTAAGGCTGACCATACCCACATTAGATTTTGATCAACAAGTTTGCCAGTTATCTAACATGCATGGTGACTTCTCAGCGCTCCCCTGATAGCAGATGATGGGGGAAGATAAGGATTTCAACAGCCCAACAGCCCAATCATTTTGTTCTGGGGGAGTTAACTTGCTCTAGAAGTGGTGTTCTCCCCTCTATGCACTCAACGCATATATATACACTCAGAAGTGGCTGAGCATGCATGTACATCGGGATATTTGGCGGGATACCTCTTGGCCAAACCCTCAGCTATCGTATGTGTTCAGGTTAACTTTAGATATAGATAGAAATACAAATTTACTAAAGGCCCATTCACACGCAATGATTATCGCTCAAAATTTGTTCTAATGAACGAATTTAAGTGATAATCGTTATGTGTAAACGCAGAGCCATCTTGCACTATTCCGTCACTTGTCGTTTATTGCTGAGTCTCAGCCTGCATAAAAATAGTTGTTAGTTCGTTCGCTTGTCCCTAAATTTAAATGACATTTGTTCAGTCTTTCAAACGACTTGAGGGGAGGGGTGATTGTTTGCCCAGCTAAATACAATGACGCATGCCTCAGTGGACAGTGGCTTTTCTTCGCACTAATTAAAAAACCTCCTGACCAGAGATTCTTCGCATAAACACACGCCCGCCTGAGCAAACAACATATGCAGTGTTTACTTAGCTAATGAGGAAAATGGCAAGGATTTCAAACGATTATCTTTACGTGTAAACGCTCAGCATTTGAAAGCATAAAAAGTTGTTAATTTGTTCGTTCAAATGACAAATGCATGGGAATGGGGCTTAAACCATTGTGTTCACATCTCAATATTACTTGCTTAGCATCTAAAGAGTTAGCGCTAATTCCCACAGACGGATTTCCGCCGCGTATCATGCGGCGGAAATCCGCGGCATTGCCCCGCAGCTATTAGGTTCTATTGAACCTAATAGCGCAATGCTCACGGTGCGGAATTCCACCATGGAATTCTGCCCCGTGAATTCATCCGTAGTCATCTGCGGCATGTTCTATTTGCTGCGGGAGTACGCGCGGACGGCTTCCATTGCACTCAATGGAAGCCGTCTGCCACGCTATCTTCCTCTGTGTAGCACTGCCGGCGCGTCATGCGCTCTACTGCACATGCGCGCCGGAGCGTCATGCGGGATGTCAGGCGGCGGATCCGGAAGTCAGTATGGGGTCTCTGGGGTGGGGGGAGTCGTGTCGGGCTCCGCTGCGGTATTCCGCTTGCAGAGCCCATCACGGCCGTGGGCATTAGGCCTTACTCCAAGATTTGCCAAAAATGTTGGTAAACTCCTGCACTGTGACCACAGTACGAAGGAAACAAATGAAAACACATTAGATGATCTCAGCAGCCAATTATGATCAGGTCCTGTAAGTTAGATGCACTGCCACTGCTTATCCAGAACATTAAGTGAATAAAATTAATTATGTTGTTACAACAGGATCTGTTAAGGGGATATTTTATATGATAGTACTTACTTGAAATCTGCTGCAAGCAAGTTAAATGCATTGTAAAGATGTCCCTCAGCAGACACTTTCTTCATATATGAAAAGCTATCAAGATCGGATGTCAAGAAGTTGGCCACCAGGGCACCTGGGTGGAGAAAAACAAAAACACACAATGGCTATTCAACGGGAATTTATGTTTGTTTACCATAAAAAGCTCTGGAACTTACAGTGAAATAAATATATATGCCTGTTGAGCCCTTCTGGTGAAATAATGTTTGATGGATTTTGCTAAAGTAGTCATACACATTAGATAAACATCGGCTGATCCAGCTAACCATCTGTCAGGAAAATACTGAATGTATGATTATTTAGATTCAATTTCATTTTAATTCCTTTAGTTAGGAATATACTGAGTATGTAAAATTTCAGACATGGCTTCTGAACTATCATTGTTCTGGACAAAGAGTCAAGTTAATACGTTTAATGTGCAGATTCAATTTACTTGGGCACAAAGGTGAAGTAAACAGGATGGGCATTTAAGATTAGATGAGAGGTGTGATTACGTTTGCATACAGACAAAGTGGACTCAACATTTATGACTTATGAAACTATTATCGCTAAAACGGCCGCATGACTGAACGAACTCAACATTTTTGTATAAAATTACATGTACAGATAATGGCTTTTAATCATCTCCATTTCTTCATTAGCTTAAGTAAACTCAGTAGCTGCTGTTTGCTCAGGTGGGTGGGTGTTTATGCGAGGGATTATCTGGCCTGCAGATTCCATTATCTTCTACCATGATGAGTAAACAATGCACTCATTATGTATACAAGGCAAACTCAATGATTACATTCAAGACAGCAAGCCGCTCAAAAGACTAAACAAATTCCATTCAAATGGAATGTCTTTTGAGCAATCAAGCAATGGTTTTTATGCGGGCTAAAAACCATCACTTAACGGCAATTGAACGATCAATGCACATCTGCCCGCGTTTACATGTAATTATTGTTGGTCACTTTCAGCCGTTTGAACGAATTTTGAGTGATAATCGTTGCATTTATAAGGGCCTTTACAAAGCAATATGCGGCTATGTTAAGTGTGTTTACAATGCATAAAACATATATTTGATTTCCACTTCAAACAGACGTGTTCTGACACCTTTCTATATGGAAGAATTAGGAATGCTGACATTTGGTCATCTGTATTGGAAAAAAAGGTCCCAAGTAAAATTGGAAGCAGTGATGCTTTGGAAGCTTTGGAGACAGAATGAGGATGTCATATCTGTCGAACCCTTGGACGTGAGGGGAACCTTTGGTGACGGGAAGAGCAGGTGTCATGCCTGTCGGTCTACTTCCCAGTGATGTACCTGTAACATGTAAGATGTAACCTGCAATCTTTATACTTTGTGATGTGAGGTACGCTGCAACCTTTATAATTTGTATATTGTATATAGATATTATTCTTTGTATACAGATGCAATTATTTACCACTGTGCTTCATTATCACTTAATTTGAATCTTACTGTTAAACCTTCCATATTGTTGTACTTTCTTTAAAGCGTAATCTGAACTTAAAGGGGTTGTCCCGCGGCAGCAAGTGGGTCTATACACTTCTGTATGGCCATATTAATGCACTTTGTAATGTACATTGTGCATTAATTATGAGCCATACAGAAGTTATCAAAAGTTTTATACTTACCTGCTCCGTTGCTGGCGTCCTCGTCTCCATGGTGCCGACTAATTTTTGGCCTCCGATGGCCAAATTAGCCGCGCTTGCGCAGTCCGGGTCTTCTGCTTTCTTCAATGGAGCCTCTCGTGCAGGATGCCGGCTCCGTGTAGCTCCGCCCCGTCACGTGCCGATTCCAGCCAATCAGGAGGCTGGAATCGGCAATGGACCGCACAGAAGAGCTGCGGTCCACGGAGGAAGAAGATCCCGGCGGCCATCTTCACCGGTAAGTATAGAAGTCACCGGAGCGCGGGGATTCAGGTAAGCGCTGTGCTGTTTTTTTTTTTAAGTCCCTGCATCGGGGTTGTCTCACGCCAAACGGGGGGGGGGTTGAAAAAAAAAAAAACCCGTTTCGGCGCGGGACAACCCCTTTAAGTCTTGCTCCTCCTTGCAATACACCATCTACTGTGTATGGGGGGGGGGGGGCAGATCTTCTTTCAAGTCTCTACTTGAGAATCACTTAGAGAGCATTCATGCACGGCGATTTGGATGTTGTAAAAATCACAGCAAAAACAACATCAGAAAAAAAATCCTGTGTTTTTGTAGCATTTACAGTTTTTATCCAAATCCTGGAGGCATATAATAGTATCATCCCTCTTCCTTAAAGAATGGAATCCAGAGAATTCTTCGCAACTGTACCTCATTAGACAATTTTCAACATAAAAAGAACCTGCACTTTTTAAATGTACAGAATAGGCAATTTTAAGCATTTCTGCAATAGGTTTTATCAGCCTATTCTGTAAATTTTTCTCAAAAGAAACCCTCTTCTACTATGGCGCTAGGTGAAGACAGGGCTGAGAAATCTTCACCTTGCTGTATAACAGTAGAGGGTGCTGCATCCAGATGTCATTGCACCTGCTGTCTACAGAACAGATACTACTGTGTATAACAGTGTATGAAGAAGACTATTAGATATATTTTATTTTCTCTAACGCTGTGTCCTTGTATCCCACCACCCTTGTATGTTTTACTGTCCTCCCCGGACACTGTGAATGGAAGCCATTCTACGCTCCAGACAGATTCTCCCCTCACAGTCACAGCCGCCAGACTTGATGCACTAACAGGGTATCAGTGCATTGGGCTGTGACATATAAAAATGTACACCTAAATGCACAGAGGCCTGCCAGTGTGTCGGATCCGGCAGCTCACTGTGAAGGGAAGAAGCCATTCATTGGTCCCTACTGTCTGCGCATGCGTGCCTTCTGATGGTGTGTGTGCGGCTAGGGATGTGTGGATGTGTGCGGGGGCTGTTTTGAAATGGTGCAGTGACGGTCGGGCCCTCTAGTGATAGGCATGACTTAGACCTTATAAACATGATGTTCTCTCAGTCGCTGGGCTGTTCGCAATTGGTGTCCAGCCTACCATCGAGGCTAGACGTCTTTTTTTAACTTTTATGCTACTATATATGGTTTAGCATTCCTAATGAGGTAGAGAGGGGAAGGCTTTACTGAAACACATAAGACGTTTTTGACTAATGCTAGTACCCAAAGGTTCTTATGCTAGCAGTTCTTTAGAGATAATAGGAACTATTTATGTAGAGACTATATCTATGTATATATAGAAGTTAAAGATCTAACAAAGTTCGAATAATGCTCCTTACAGTGAAATAAATATATATGCTTGAGAATATTAGGTAATTCTAAACCTATTTACATCATACACTCAACATAAGGCTGGGACGTCGCACAATTTATCGAAAAGATGCATGAAGTCACATTTGTGACTGTAGACTAAAACAAATGCAAAGAAAGGGAATTGAGTTGCCATAGGTAGTTGCACATAGCAACCAATAAGATAACAGCTTCTTCTTGTAACCTGTATTAGGAAAATGCACACAATAATTATGACCTCTTATTTGCCCCCAGGCAGTAATAATGCAGCCTTTTGCCTTCACATGGTAATAATACTCCTTTTAAGCTCTCATCAGTAATATTGCCTCCTTTTCAGCTCCCATCAAAAACCCAAAATACCCCCACTATTTCAGTCTCCCTGTTGCTTCTGCGTTCTGGCCCTCCCTCCCCTCCGAGGTATCATGCTCACATGCCAAGAAATGGAGGTCAGGGATTAGCCACAGTGGAGCCACGTCTCATTTAGCACAGACCTCTTTAATTTTAATGCTAAATTTAAAAAAACAAGACAGACGCTACTCCAGCTGAAATACCCGAAAAGCTACTTTAATATGCAAGATGCTGTGGACAAGTAGTTGTACTCGTCAGGGCATGATTTTAGGCGTTTCAGTATAGTACCTTTTTAATTGTGAATGTTTAGATTCCCCTAATTAAATGGCCTACACTGGTGACAGGTTCCTTTTATAGGGGTGGTCCACTTGAAAATTATTTACAATAAAAAAGGATTCATTGAAATGAATGAAAACGGATGCCAAACTGATACAAACAGAGACTAATGCTTCTGGTTTTGGACGGATCCGTCTAACTGATCCATCAAAAGAAACCAAAAATCTTAGCTACTGTTTGTTTCAGGTTCGGATCCATCTTTCAATCCATTTATGCGATTGTAGAAGAATCCATTAAAAACGGAAACCAAAATGCAGATATGAAAAGAGTCTTCTTTTAGACTGTGATCTTGCAACCAAGCACAGGCTCTGTACCACTATCAGGCTTCTATGCAAAAAACTGTATAGGGACAAAAAGGATGGAACCATAGGTGTCATCTTCTGCACTTTTGTCCGTCTCATATTTTGCCCCCTATGGTTCTGTCCCTGCGCAGTTTTCTAAGTTGCAAATGGAAAGCTGGAACAGAGTTTGCGCTGATACAGAAGAAGTGAAGTGTGAAAGAAGCCCAACTCTCCACCTTTACAATCTCCCAGCAACCTGAGGTTATGATACGGGAACTTGTGTTCAAGTTATCACCTCAGTTACCAATCCGATAAGATTTAAGGGAGTGTGTGTCACAATTTGATGCAGGATTGCCATGACGGCACCCATGGGTATAAACGGCAGAGTAGCCAAGTGTCTACTTTCAGAAAATATAGTTCTACGAAAAGCCTATCTTTCTTTTTAGAATGCGGGTTTCATTTGCGTGTGTCAAAAGTATGAAATGCTTCCAAAACCCCATACAGCAAAAAGTTAAAACATATTTTCATAAAAGAAAAAAAATGTTGCAGTTTCATAAAAAGAAAATCTTTCAAAATTATTTTTGCAATGTCTGCATGATCTCAGCAGCTGTTGCCAGCTACATCCCAGATCGATGAATCACTAAATTTGATAAATGAAAAGGTGTTCAGGTTGTAAAACTAATGTAACCAATATCCAAACACTTTACCAAATGGCTGCCCAGCTAAACGCTCCCTTATTTTTATTGCTTCTCAGATTAGGATGAACGTGTTTGTCGGGCATTGCCAAATAAAGTGAGATCATGTGAAGAACAATGCAGCTTTTATAGTCATATTATACACCTGTCATGCTGCCGTCAATTATCACATCTCTCCCACCAAAACACATGAATGTAATGTACCTTGAAATGCAGCAAGTTAGGAGGTCTTATCACTTAGTCCTTGTTTGTATGGAATGCCTATAGCTCAGTCTCTCATTTGATAGGAGGTAGATTTAAAGCACTTTTGCAGTGTCTTGTTTTCCGTCCGTTCAATTGATTACTTCTGACGGATTATAAGATTATTCTTAAACCTGGAATCCTTTACACTTCGACACTGTATTAAGTATATCTAATTGTTTATTGTTCAGGACAATCCGGTCAGGTTAATGAGCCATAGATGACATTGACACCTGACAGGGCTAGTTATGTCACTATCCAATAGTTACAGATAATAGTTTGCTTACGCTAGACAAGACATACAGATAATACGGCTAATCATTCATTCCTTCTAAAAGATTGACATCAGTCAATGATTGATTCCTTAGACGTTTTTTATGATATGCTGTAATTTTTTCCCTGGGATCGTCATTATGATTGAATCATTGCATGTGAATGTTTTTAATGTGGATAATTTAATGATTTTTATTCTTAATTAAAACAGGGCAACTATATTATTGTTTATCATATTTGTTCATTCTAATAGTAACTTTTGGATTGCATTGTTAAAAATACCAAAAAAATGTCTTTCGTCAGCACTACAATTAACACATGGCAGCTCATCGCTACAGAACTAATTTTTTGCTTCATTTGAAAAGAAAGGCACAATCCAGACAAACGGTTGTGAGAGAAACCATAGTGTTTGCTGTTTGCCATCTTGTTCCCGGATCCATTTTGTAACTTACTTAACACACGTATTCAGATATTTTAGCACATAAACAGGACAATCAGAGGTTTACAAGGCCTCATAAAGAAAAGCTGCAATTGACCTTTGCCCACACAAGTGCCTATACAGAGAGAGGACGACATGATTAAAGACTGACTTTTTTTTTAGAAATGTACTCATGCTGTATGATCAGTCCGCTTAGAAAATGGTAAAACAGATGATAAAGAGTTAATAAATAAATAAATAAATATATATATATATATATATATATATATATATATTACACATACATACACACATTAATGCATGCATATATGTTTAACTATGTAAGCCTTGATTAATCTCAAGTAAGATTGCCAAACACTACCAGCGTGTAAACTCATTAATGCTTCTAGAGATTACCAATTAACAATCCCATAAACAATTAGCAAACTGCGTGGTCCAGAGACAACCTCTGCTTGGAGACTAATGTCACTATACGTGCTACGTTTTAGTAACAAACAATAAAGAATTGTAACAAGAGATGCATATGTATAAGTCAGTATTTGTCTAAAAGGACTATAAATACTTTTGTTTGTTAACAAATAAACTGAATCAGTTGTGATTACACAACAGCTGTGTGACATGTCAGTGATTCTCCGAACAGCTCGTACTTAAAGGAGATGTCCCGAGGCAGCAAGTGGGGTTATACACTTCTGTATGGCCATAATAATGCACTTTGTAATATACATTGTGCATTAATTATGAGCCATACAGAAGTTATAAAAAGTTTTTTACTTACCTGCTCCGTTGCTAGCGTCCTGGTCTCCATGGTGCCGACTAATTTTTGGCCTCCGATGGCCAAATTAGCCGCGCTTGCGCAGTCCGGGTCTTCTGCTGTTCTCTATGGGGCTCCGTGTAGCTCCGTGTAGCTCCGCCCCGTCACGTGCCGATTCCAGCCAATCAGGAGGCTGGAATCGGCAGTGGACCGCACAGAAGAGCTGCGGTCCACGGAGGAAGAGGCCATCTTCAGCGGTGAGTAGAGAAGTCACCGGAGCGCCGGGATTCAGGTAAGCGCTGTGCGGGTGGTTTTTTTAACCCCTGCATCGGGGTTGTCTCGCGCCGAACGGGGGGGGGGTTTAAAAAAAAAAAAACCCGTTTCGGCGCGGGACATCTCCTTTAATCCTTAATTTGGAACCCAAGAATATACATGTAGTGCTCCATTGTGCTAATGTCTATTGTAGGGTCTAAATGACACTCTGGTGTTCCCCGAATCCCTGTGTCACACACCTCACCCTCAGGCCCTGTACTAAGCATAACAGTGTTAAAATTATGGCACAGAAACGCCTTTAGGGCATGTTTACACATCCGTTTTCTATATCAGAGAAATCCTCCACAAAATCCATGGCAAAAATTCAAGATAATGTGAATTTCCAAATGCAAATTTTCAACTTTGGCGTCATTCTAAGGACTGGATTAGTTATTTTTTAAAATATGCATACGACATGTGTGGCATATAACATGACTTACACAATGTTTAGTCCATTCAGTTAGCCCTTGAGATACGTTGCTCTTGACTAATGCGAAGGCTATAATATTTTTTTCGAGACACTTGTTACTGCACCGGTATGAGAAAGGTACGTGAGCAGAAGCCTGAAATCCGACGTCCTCCATCAAGAGTGAGCGGTGGAGACTGCCCATTTGACTCATTGACAGTTCCAGGAGCCGGTCTGTAGAAGAGCCTGTCCAGGCGAAGGAAGGAGAGTAGGTTTTTATTTATAGGATAGGAAATCATACAGTTCTCTAATATACCTGTACCTGTCCCAGGATAGAGGCAGCAGGGCCACAACTACAGATCCTTGTAGCCAGCCCTACTGATTCTATTACATGACAGATACATATATATTAGAGAACTGTATGATTTTCTATACTGTAAATAAAAACAGAATAACCCCTTTAAAAGACTTTATATATACTTTTTGTACTATTTTATCTCATGCTATAGCCAACTAAGTGTAGGTTACATTTTTTTTATTTTGCCCAGGGAGATGATTTTACTGCATGCGCATACCAACCCTTTTACTTGAGGTCAATCATAATATCAGCAAAGTTTCTAAGGTGTCGGAGATATAAATTTGGTAAATGCACTTATTTATTTATTAAAAGACATTCTGCATACACCCCATCTTCCAGCAGCATTTCTGTTACATGTCTCAAAGGCTGAGGCCATACAAAAGATGATATTTGTTTGCATTAAAATGCCCAAGGTGCTTGCAGTACATCTACTTATGGTGAGTTATACTTATACATAAGGTATAGAGCAGCCTCAGAGTTTCAGGATTATATTGCTGTTCTCCAGTACAGCCTTCAAAGAAATAGAAACCTGGTAAAACTGGGAACCAGTTCAGAGTTGCTTTCCAAAAGAATCTTCAAAGCAAAAGCAGATATCTGCCAGCAACTGGACTGGTTAACGTATCTGATATGGAGTATAATACATGTAGTCTGCATCAGCATGGAAAAAAAGCAAACACCTTTCTATCTATACCGTAGTGTGAGAAAACAATTAAGGGGTTAACCTTAAATAATGTAGTAATGCAATTTCCTTTAAAATTATTTAATTCATTTGTTAAACAATGTTTTTCTCATTTAAAAAAATGTGAACAATCCCTGTTTAATGCTTCATGAAAAGGGCATTTCAGTTTTGAATTAACAGAGTATGTTCTAATTCAAATGGCTGTAGCTCAGGTTCTATCATGTTTTGGCCTTAAAATGAGACCAAAAGCATGTCTGTAACCTCAACAGGACTTGTGCTACAGCCGTTTGAAGTGGGTCAGAATAAATTAAGAGATTGCCCGGTTGTAAACTGTGGGCCTATACTCATGATAATGGCCCTTTTACATGGGATGATCATCATTCAGAATCGTTCAGATCCCAGTGCTCCCTCGGGAATTTGTGTAATAATTGTCCAGTGTAAATGAATGCAGCGACTGAACAAGAATTGTTCAGTCGTTCAGTTTCTGCATTCAGAAAACTGAACAACATGCCGTTCGGTGTAAAAAGCAGTCGTTCACCTTTGAATGACTGTCTGCTGTGAATGGAGGTGGGTGAGGGAATAACGCTCCCGTCCCACCTACATTTTGGCAGCGCTGTGAACAATACCAACGATACTCACTCATGTGACTATCACTAGGATGAGTGTTGGACGTTGTTTGCCCAACAGCTCATCCTGTTTAAAAGGACCCTAAGTCACTATTAGCAGATTGGTGGGGGTTCATTACTTGGGACCTCCACAGATCATCTGTTTGTCAGGCCAGTGAACTTGTGCATTAAGCTAATTTCTACAGGAAGCAAATGGCTTCAGTCCCACTGCAGTGGCATGGCTTGATATTGCAGGCAAAGTTCCCATTCATTTCAATGGGGACTTGGCCTGCAATACCGAGCCTGGCCACTATAGTAAGATTTCAGTTCAATATATCAGTGCGAACAGCTGATCGGGAGGGGTCCGAGTCAGACCCCAGCTAATCTAATATTGATGACCTATCCTGAAGATAGGCCACCAATAGTTTACAACCGGAAAACCCCTTTAATTTACAGCTGACATGTCAATCTGTGTGCAGAGTGTGGGGGGATGTGCAGTGGAGGATGAGTAGACAGGAGAACTACAGATCTTTCTCTGCTATCTGTCCCCCATGTTCCATGGGAGTGGAAAATGGACTTTTGTTCATGGTATCACCCCACCTTATCAATCAGAGAGCACATTTTCACTGATTGTCACTTATGGGGGGTCTTTTTGCCCCCCAAAAAGGAGTGAAAAGTTGAGCACTTGCTCACCAAATCATTTCTCTGTGCAATTAACCCCACAGGTGTTGCGGTTATTGCTGACCACAGCATCTAATCTGTTTCACAGAAAAAAGTTGAAAAACAAAACTTTTTTCTTATTGTATAATTCTTTAACTATTAAAAAAATTGCACATAATTGCTATTGCCACATCCATAACAAACCGTACTATGAAGCATTACACTGTTTATCCTATAGAATATGTTACGCAAAAAGCCCTCTAGATAAATAAGGTGCCGATGAAGGCCTTGTCTTAGCAATCAAATAATCAAAGTATCCACAGCACTCTTCACATTCTTGCATATCAGCAATTGATATTTTAGTAATTTTCTTATATTCATGTCATGAACGTACATCCATGCTCAGATAAGAAACAAAAGGAGGTCAATAATGAAGAACAGTGTACTCTGGCATGCCATATACATTTTTTTTATTCTTCTATTGAGTATTATTTAATCTCACTATTGATTCTTCTGATATCTGTAAAAACTACAGTCATTTGGATAGTTTAAAGGAATTTAAAGGGGTTGTTACATTTCTTTTTGAAGCATAATTACAGGTACTTCATTTAAAAACGAGTAATGGCCCTTTTACCCAGGCCGACAGTCATTTAAACACGGGCCAACAGTCAACCACTAAGGTTGCCTGAGCTTGAGCATTTACACTGAAAGACTTACCGATGGATCGCGGGCTTCTAGCCCAGCGCTTCACCTTTAATGTGAAGTGCTGAGTGGGAAGCATTTACACGCAACGAAAAGCCAACAAGCTAGGTATAGCTTTTTCGCTGACTAAAAGTCAGCGATAACGACAAGGAAAGAATAGTAAGCGGTTTTTATGCATGCACACTGCAGGATTATCACTCAAATTCGTGTGTTTGGACGAATTTTGACGATAATCATTATGTGTGAATGGCCCATAAAGGTGCGATTTTCCCGCACGTTTTCTGTACTTTCTGAGATGCATAGATATCGCACCAGAAAAGAATGCATTGTTTTCAATGGGTGCATTTGCTTGTGTGACTTTTCTCTGGTAGCGCTATGAAAAGAAGCGATGTTAAAGAAAAATTACAGCATGTCCTATTTTTGTGTCATTCTGTAGAAGAATCGCCCATTCTTCCTTAGGGAGCCAAAAAAAAAAAGATTGGATTGTGTTCACATGTACTTGCGAGTTTCATGTAACTGCGATACGATGCATCTTTGTTCCCATACGGGACAATTTTGATGCATATGAAAATCATAAGTGCTATCTGTTTGGAGGATGGTGTGATCACCATAACCCTCTGTATTCACCTAAATAACCTGAAGTCCATAAGAAGAATCTGTGCAGCACAGTCCATGTTGTTTCATCATACAGGACCAAATAAGGAAGATGGAACAATACCTCTGCAGCGCCACCTATTGTATAGCAGCCTTCCTGCAAATCAATGTCAGATCCTTTATACAAGTCTTTATAAGAATGACTGGGAATTGAAAACCAACAGCCAGAAAACCATACACATACAGCTGTTTCAGGGATTTTCCCCTCATCAGTGTTTCTGGCTCTACAGGGAGGTAAGAGTGATCAAAATGCTGACTCCTTAACAAAACATACAGCCAAATAATTCCCAGGTAGTCCTAATGAGATCATATGATTTGCCTGAAGATAAAGACTTATATACTGGGGGACTAGTTATAGAATAAATAAAAGAAATAGCTGGAATGGCCCTTTAACCGTTTCCAATCCAATTATTATTTCTCATCCATTCTCCCCAGCTCCAAATAAATTGGAGCTGGTGAGAATGGATGAGAAAAAATACATATTCCTGCACCCTCCTGAACTGACAGAGTTCAGGAGGGTGCAGGTGCTCACTGCACTGTGGGGGGGGGGCTGCTTACCTGTCCAGCGTCTTCCGCCTTCTCCCTTCTGCCTCCCGTCTCGGCGATCATGTGACCGCTGGGGTCAGGTGGCACCCAGCGGTCACATGATCGCTGAGCCGGGAGACAGAAGAGAGAATGCGGAAGACGCCGGACAGGTAAGCAGCCCCCCCCCCCCCATGGTGCAGGCTCCTGGCTCGGAGTTCATGTGACTGCTGGGGTTCAGGTGACACCGGCGGTCACATGATCGCCGGCCGGAATCTCCGTGCATTACATAGCGCTAATTGAGCGCTATGTAATGTGTAAAGGAGAAGGCAGAAAGGTCCTCGATGAGGACCAGTGCAGGAGTGTATCTGCACCCGATGTGTCTGATGATCGGGTGCAGATGCACTCCTGCACTGCAGTGTCGGACCTGCCCCGACATCGGAGCTGTGGAGGGAAATTATGATGTCGGGGCAGGCCCGACATTGGATGGGAAAGGGTTAAATAAAAGCTACACTGTTGTGTATGCATGCTGCTGCTTGAGATTAGAGAACAAACGTTTTTATGGTGTATCTCATGGGTACTGCTTGTGGATTTAGAAAACTTCTGACATGTCAGAAGTTTTGATAGGTGGGGGTCTGGCAGTCAAGACTCCCAGAATCGCTGAAGCAACGGACAAAAAGTGCATAGCTCTGGCGATGATGGACTTTGCTGAGCTCTCTTTGGAGATGTAAGCAGGGCTCTGTGAAGTTTCAGAGAAGGTATAGGACTCTGTACACTGCTGTGCTGGCATCTCAAAGAGATCTGAGCAAAGCCAATTAGAGCCAAAGCTGTGCACTTCGGCTCTTCATTTCAGCGATCCGTGTGTGTATAGGGGGGGAGCCTTAACAGTTGGAACTCCCAATGATCAAAACTTGTGACATATCATCATGGCGAGTCAGAGGTCTTCTGAAACAATTACACTTTACGGTGCCACCTTTTTTGACAAGTAACATTGTCACTTTAGTCTATTCTAAGTACTGTTATTGTGAAGTGGAAACACGTGTAACATGTCATGCAAGCTCAGGGAACAGATGCAGCGACTTCTGAAGCATGTCGCAGGTAAGGCTACATATAGCAATGTAATTTTGTCAGTTTTCAAATGCTTATTGGCGTTTTCTGATATGTTAAAAAAAGACAAGTCGGCATGTTTTTTTGGGTCACTGCTAGAGATGAGCGAGCACGCTCGGATACAGCAGTTACTTGAGCGAGCATCGGTCTTCTCGAGTAACTGCTTACTGGTCCGAGCATGCTCGGGGGGGTGGGGGTGGGGGAGTGGCGGGGCGCGGGGGAGCTGTGGGCGGCGAGGGATAGTGGGGGTAGAGTGAGAGAGATCTCTCTCTCTTCCCCCCCACTACCCCCTGCCGCCCGCCGCCCACCCCTCCCCCCTCGAGCACGCTCGGACCAGTAAGCAGTTAATCGAGAAAAGCGATGCTCGCTCGAGTAACTGCTGTATCCGAGTGTGCTCGCTCATCTCTAGTCACTGCATATCAGTGGCCCACTACATGCAAGCCTATACGGAGAAGCTGAGAATTCACACACCAGAGAATGTGCGGGATATTGTGGTAGCACTACAATGTGATTATCTCTCATTATTAACCCCTTCCCGCTGCAGGGCGTAAGTTTACGTCCTGGGAGCGGGGTACTTCCCGCAACAGGGCGTAAACTTACGTCCTGGAGATAGCGCGGGATCACATATGATCCAGCGCTATCCCGCAGCGGGAGCCGGCTGTCAGTCACAGCCGGCGTCTCGCTGCAGCAGCGGGGGGACATCGGAGATGCGCCCGCCACTTTTAACCCCTTCCCTGCCGCGATCTAAGTAGATCGCGGCAGGGAAAGAGTTCACAGCGGGAGCGCGGCTCCCTCTGTGTCTCCGGCCGGAACTCGCGATGTCATCGCGAGAGCCCGGCCTGTCACCATGGCAACAGGACGCCAGACACTGGCGTCCTGTATTGCCTATGCCTGAGATCGCTGTATGAGCGATAAGGCATGGGAGAGCAGTAGCTCTGCCATGCCTTATACCAGCGATCATCAGGACAGTGGTTAAAGTCCCTCAGAGGGACACAAACAGTGTGAAAAAAAGGAAAGATTTAAAAAATGAATTAAAAAAAATGTAAAAAAAAAGAGTAAAAAAACCATTTTTTATGCTTTTTCTCAGATTAGCATAAAAAAAGGTAAAAAAAAAATAAAACCCCACATATTTGGTATTGTCGCGTCCGTAACGATGCGTACAATAAGTTGCACATGCTTTTGATTGTGCACCGAAAAAAACGCTAAAAAAAAAGCTAAAAAACTGAGGCAAAATGCTCATTTTTAGCATTTTGCCTTACTAAAAACGCAATAAAAGTGATCAAAAAAGTCGTATGTACGCTAAAATGGTACCAATAAAATCTACAGCTCGTCTCGCAAAAAATAAGCCCTCATAGAGCTCTGTACATCAAAAAATAAAAAAGTTACGTGACTTTGAATGCAGCAATTTAGAATAGAAAAAAGATTTCCAAAAAAAAGGGTTTTTATTGCAGAAAAGTGGGAAAACCTAAAAAAAATGTTAGAATTTTGGTATCGTTGTAACCGTACCGGTCTGCAGAAAAAATGGAAAGTCTCATTTATGCTGCATGATTAACGGTGTAAAAAAAAAAAAAAAAAAATCTATGGCAGAATTGATGCGTTTTCTCTCTCTGCTATCATTAAAAAAAAAAAAAAAATTTACAATATAGTCTATGTACCCAAAATTGTCATCGATAAAAACTACAGTTCGCCACGCAAAAAACAAGCCCTTATACAGCCGCGTCCACGGAAAAATAAAAAAGTTATGGCTTTTGAAAAATGGAGATGGAAAAATACCAAAAAATCGCTTGGTCCTCAACGCCAAAATAGGCCATGTCATGAAGGGGTTAAAAAAAACATTCCCAAATGCTTTAGAATGTTTCATGATTGTAATCCAAAAAACTGTTTTGGTCCGTGGTATTGAGGCAGCGCATTGCAGCATTAAGGCAGGGGGGTGATATGTTAGGAGGGTATTTGCTCAGAAAGGATGCAGGTGGATTGTCAGGCTTGGGACTATGGTTCCCGTGTGTCAGTTTTGCCCCTTTTCTATAGGTTTTTGCTCATCTCTCTACACTTTTTAGATTACTTATATATTTTTCTTTACAACTTTTGACCTCTTCACCTTCCATGTTGTTCGCCCCTCTCTCTGTGTGTATATGTACACAACCAGGGAAGCGGATCAGGAGACGACTGTGGTATTTACAGCTTCACTGTTAGAAGCACTTCTATGTACATTATTTAGATGGCAAATGCATTAGTTCCAATTGTTTATAACAATTTTTGTTATTGTCAACTTTGCAGGGTTTCACTCATTTTTTTCCCCTCTTCAGTTACGCCTTCGCGCTTTGGTGCATGCTAATGGACGGTTTGTTCTATTATTTTATATGTCACCTGTTGCACCAAATAATTCTGTTGATGCATGCTCCCGGATTCCATTTCCCCTCCTTCACTTTTATTTTTAACGTCGTTGCGTATTTCTTTGTATATTTCCAACACCTTTGGCATGGGGTACACCGTAACTTTATATTAGATTTAGAATCTTTATCTAATTTATATCACAATAGTTTGCCAGATGTTTGCCGCGTGACAGTGCGTGTGCGCTGGATGTCGACTGTATGGACATTTTCTGCCTGGCCTCATTTGTCGCTCAGTGCTAGGGAAAATGGCGCATGTGTTAGAGTGGCCTTAGCATATGACTCTTTTTGGTCTGCGCTCACTCCGACAGCTGAGTGCCGGGTATTGGGTGTCTTTTCATTCGTGAATAGGTCATCAATATTGAAGTGCTGGAAGACCCCTTTAACAATCAAGCTCTCTTTAAGAGTACATTCACACGTAGCCGAATTGGTGCAGATTTCTTTGCTGCAGACTTTACTTCTTTAGCTGAAAGGGTGAAACCTGCTGCGGATCCACATCAATAAAACCCACCATGTGTGAGAACACACCCTAACAGGACTGCCTCAAAAAAGCTCTATAAAGGTTTTAAAGAAATTATCTACTGCCACACTATTTTTGTACAATGCTAAATCAGTCTGGCCTCATGTCCACTCAAAAAATACAATCCGCGCAGAAACTGCCGCGGATTTTCGCGGCGGATTCTGCGCGGCTTAGCTTTAAATGGCATTTTTTTGCATGCAGATATCCGCACACATTGCTATCAATGTGATAGCAATGTTGCTGATCAGCGCGGATTCCGCGGCAAATGGAGCATGCCGCGTTTTTTCTCCCACACATGAAAAACGCAAATCATTTAAAATGCCATCCACGGGTGCAAAAATCAATTTAATGGACAAGTGGATGGCAACGATTCCCTATGGGCAAAATCTGCTGAGGATCAAAAGAAATTTCCCAAAGCTTTAGATTCCTACAGCTAATAGTTTCTTTTGATATCATGGGCGTGTAATACACAAATTTTCAACAAAATCTGAGATATTAAGGTGGAGACTTTTTTTTGTTTTAGACCACTTGACATGAAATGACTCAAGACCTCACGTAATTCCGTTGCTGGAAAAATAAAAATATGTTATGGGTCATAGAATGCAAAGAGGCAGATTCAATTGCTTTTCCATATAAACATGTTTTTATTGTGCTAAAGTAGAAAAAAAAATTTAAAAAAATTCTACATAAACTTGGTACTGCAGTAATCATGCTGATCCAGATAGGAAAGTTATGGTGTTATTTTAACCAAATAGTGAATGCTGTAAAAATAAAAACCCAAAACAATTGTGGAATTTATGGACGTTTTTCCCATCTGCCCCTCAACTCCCTCACAAAAAAAAAGTTATAGAACTCATCCACAAAAAAACAATCCCTTATATGGCTACATCAACGAGTTACGGCTCTTGTAATGCAACAATGAAAATAGTTTGGTCCTTAAGGCACAAAATAAACTCATCACTAAGGGGTTAAAGCAACCATAGGGAAGAAAATTAGCTGCACTTTGGGAAAAAAAATGGATGTTTAAAAAAATAAAATCTTTATGCTTTTTTCATACCTCTGGAATCTAACCTGAATAACTGAAAGACATTGATTGAAGTATTCTAGAAATGGGATGAGTGTACCAAATTTGCAATGTAAACTTAAACTTTTGCTCCACGAAGTCTTAGTGTTCATAGTAGAACCCCATTTTAACCCCAGCAGTTACAAAAGTGCTCTCATTTTCCCACCAGTCAGAACTGCATTGCCTACTTTTAGTCCCAGTCACAAAGGTGCCTTCCACCAGTAGTCTAAGCAGTGCCCACTCCCTTTCCACCAGTAGTGTAATCAGCACCTACTCCCTTTCCACCAGTAATCAGCACCTACTCCCTTTCCACCAGTAGTCTAAGCAGTGACCACTCCTTTTTCACCAGTAGTCTATGCAGTGCCCACTCCCTTTTCACTAGTAGTCTATGCAGTGCCCACTCCCTTTTCACCAGTAGTCTATGCAGTGCCCACTCCCTTTTCACCAGTAGTCTATGCAGTGCCCACTCCCTTTTCACCAGTAGTCTATGCAGTGCCCACTCCCTTTTCACCAGTAGTCTATGCAGTGCCCACTCCCTTTCCACCAGTAGCTTAAGCAGTAGTCCCATCAGTACCCCCCTCCCAAAAAATTATTGCAGGGTTCTGTAATTACTGAATAATTATAAAAATGTTAGCTGTCTTCTTTAAGTTCCAGTAACATAGCTGTCCAATTGGCTGTGTGTGGTATTGCACATCTGATCCACTGAAGGGGCTGAGCAACAATTCCATGCACAACCTGTGGACAGGTGTGGCGCTGTGTTTTCAAGATAGCAGCTTTGCTTTTCTAATCATATACCAACCTTTTAAAGTTAGAAGCCATGTAGTTTTCATGACAGAGAGAAAAGGAATAACAGCTCAGGAGCAAGAAGGGGCACTAAGACTTGGTTTACATTGCTCATGTAGATGGTCTAGTAGGCAGTTAATAAAAGCATGACCAGTGTAAACACAATGGTCGAGTGGACAGTAGAGTAAGCAGGCAAGCAATGGGAAGAGTCAGTTACTCACCCGCTCGCCCTCTCCTCCCTCACTCTACTGTGCACTCACCTTGCACTCTCCCTATGTAAACAGAGAGGACAGTGCATAGTGAAGTAGAGTAGCAGTAGAAGGACGGATTGTTTTTTTTCTGAGGTTAATTCAATAGGGTCAGTAAACTGACTAATGTAAACACAAGCATGAAAATGTGAGAGGAAGTCAAGAACTAAACCCACTAACTGGGCCTAGTCAACTGGGTCTGGTTATTTGATCAAAGTAAACTAGGTCTAACGGAGAAAAGGATGTGAGTGCATGGGGTCACCCCATTCATTTCAATGACAGCATCGAAAATTGCTGAGTACAAGCGGTGCTGTCATTGAAATGAATGGAGCGCTGGGGTATGCAGGGACCATCATTCTTGAAATCGGTGGTAGTCCCAGCGGTCAAACCCCCACTGATCATAAAGTTATTCAGCTTACCGCCATTTAGCGCACATTTTAGAAAAAGGTTGCCCAGATGTGAAGGGCTAATTGTATACAGTATTTGTATTTATCTGACTTTTCTAGTTCTCCTTCCTTTAGCTCTTACCTCTGCCTTTGGCATTTACATCTATTTTCGGCTGTAAGTAGTTTGTGAGAGCAGAAAATTTCCCTCTTTTAGTGATACCCAACCAAGTTCCTCCTTCCTTCCCTGTCTCCATGTCCAAACCTGTAAGCAGAAAACAAAAATATATTTTATTATCTATAAGAAATAATTATAGACCCTTGAAAAAGGGGCTAGAGCAATTATTACTCAACTAGAGAATGGACATGTCTTAAAGGGAATGTGTCATCAGAAAATGACCTCTTGTATTAATCAAGTTTTTGTTAGATATATTTTAGAAATTTGGGTAATTTTTTTTCTAATTTTCAGTGCCTTGATTCATATATTATTAAAAAACTGTCGTTTTCACACAGACCACTAAGACTAATAATAGCCTGACACTTTCTGTTGTGTAGAGAAAACTTTTCAACAGTAATCTCATTATCATCACAGGCTGGTTACAACAGAAGGTGACATCTACATATAGATAACGCAGGGTCAACCATTTATGATAAGTGATGGTCACAGCTTTTCTACTTCCCTCCCTGCAAAGTGATCTCTACACAGGTCACAGAGCATGTCTTTCATAAAGGTTCCCTGTCCTTTATGTCTATGGTACATGAGTTCACATAATACAGGGTTAATCATCAACAGCAAGTGATGGTCACAAGTCACCTCCTCCCCCTCCAGCCATAATGACCCCCTACACATATCACAGTGCATGCCTGGAACAGTCTCCCATAGAAGTCAATTGGTCTCCTCCTATCCATTGTGTGAATGGCCCATGAGGCTACTATAGAGCGCACTGTATCTATAAATGATGTTCACTATGACTAAGGCAAGATGGCAGGCCCCATAGTCATGTACGGACTACAGAATAAAACATCTACAAATCAGAAAATAATAACAGATTAAAAAAACTGAATATTTTTCATTATCTGGTTCTAATTAGAACAAAATATAGGCGATACGTTCCCTTTAACAATATGTAGTTGCCTGTTCATACATACCACTAAGGATTTCATTATGGCTTCCCCAGAAATCCGCAGGTTTGGAAGGCCTGTGGTAAAATTCATCCCTATTAGCTGCTAAGATGAGCCTAAAATAAAATGAAATTAACACAAAAAGTCAGGCACATGACCAACATAGCTCCCACATATTGTGTAAAATGTAGCAAAAATGTATAATTCAGCATATTGAAACATGGCTTCCCAAACTGCTGAATAGTATTTAACAACTGAACTTATAACATAGTTTCATAAACCCTCTGGAAACTCATATGCAATCTATCCATCATTACCAGCAACAGCTTTAAAGCGGCATTAACTTCTTAGACAACCTCTGCTCATCTACTAGCGTGTTAGGGCCCGTTCACATGGGCATATGTGTACAACCCTGCTGGTCTCTGCATTACAGTCCATACACTCTGCCGGCAGACAGACGGTAGGGACCGCGTATGGGCTGCGATTGGCACTGTGCATGCCCGCAAATGATGTGATCTCGGAGATGTACGGTGTGATTTTTTTAAAATTCTCCGCTCTACTCAGAGTTGGGATGTGTATCAAAAAGCTGCCCATACACAATGCATGCGTATGGACAGCATGGAAGAATGAAAGTCCACTGACTTTCATTGTCCCCATTGACCACATGTTATGCATGGGATATACGCGTGTGTAATACGGAGTGACAATACGCCCGTGTTAATGAACCCTAAGTCTCATATAATTTCTGTACTATGCTTGCATTAAAAGGTTGTTGCTTTACCACTGTAACAGGGAGGGGAGCTATCTTCACAGGCTGCAAGCTGACAGATCTGCAGACACGGATAACAATCTCCACAGTCTCTGCCTCTTCCACTGTTACGGGCTCTGTGTGTGTGTACACACATTATAGTGGGTTTTTAATAACCATTTGGCCAAAATGTTTCTAACTGCCTTATCATCCTGGGAAAGCAGAGGGGTGGGCATTCAGATACTGCCATCCTAATAACTGAACCAGAGACTGTGCAATACAGCATGAGAAGTGGGCAAGGAAGTCAGGACAGTAAACTTTTTGGAGAATTCTAGGCTTGCTACATGCCCCTTCCCTGATAGTGGATTGCAAACAGCAGAACAGCAAAAAATAGGGAAGACAACCTGAAAATCAGAACCTACAGATATGAAACAGTGTACAAATAGCAGAAAATAAGAGGATAAGGAGAACCTGGTGTATTTTAGAAAACTTGCTGAAAACTCACTCATTTTAGTATCTTGTATTTAGGAAACAAACTTTTCTGTCACACAAAAATGCTAACAAGTTTAGCCAGTGCAAAACCAAACTCCACTCACCGATAAGCACTAAATGCTGAAATATTCAATTTCTCAATATACCTTCCTAGAATTTTTCACTGTTCCATCACTGCCACACTTTAGGATCCATCACTACATGCGTTTATGTGTGTGCTGATATGTCATCCATAGTGACAACACAACATATTAGCAGGCCTGTTGGTCAGTGTATTTGGTTAAACCAAAGGTCCTCATACACATTAGAGTTTAGTCATCCGAACCTCTGATAATGGGGGTTTCGGACAACTCTCTAATCTGCATGGGGGTGGCTCAACGCATCATCTGCTGGGGAAAAGGATTGAGGACACTGAATTTTACTGCCCGATGTTTTTTCTTCTCCAAGAGAGATACACTACGTGGCTGTGGCTTATCTCCCTAATCATGAGAACAATCACGCAGATGGGGGATGCAGTGGAAACAGCTCTTGGACAAACGACCGATCGTTCATTCAACAGTTGTTGTAGGTGTATGCAAGACTTTAGGGCTCCTATGGCACATCACAGGTTGCAGACCACTAAGGGTATATTCCCAGAGTGGAATCTAATGCAGAATTTTCCGCATGGATTCAGTCTCTAAAACCACAGGGGAAATCGGTGGTTAAGCCACGTGTTTCTGCCATGGATTTGCAAGTGGATTTAGCCCTGTCACTTGGCAAAACCCAATTGGGGAATTTCCAAATAGTCTCCGTGCGCAGAAACGACGTGTCACTTTTTCACGTGCACCTGCTTCAAAACTTCAGCATGTAGATTTTGCACACTGACAGGGCTAAATCCACATGTGGACCCACAACATAACAGCCACGGATCTCTGCCACGGTTTTAGAGATGGAATCTGCCACAGATCCCTCCGTGTGAACACACCCATAGGGAATCGATTTTTCTATCTTTTAAAAAGTCTTTACTACTATTAAAACATTTTAATGAGATTAGAAAGAAACAAATAACCCCTGCCCAGAGTGAGTGACAGTTTTTCCTTATGAGTTTGCATACACAGTGAGCTGTCAGTCACCGTGTGGGCAGGAGATGCAAAAGTTGCAAGATTTATTCTGAGTTCTTAAACAACTTTTAATGACAATAAATGCATTAAATAGATAAAAGAAAGCTGAAATCTCAGCATCTCTCCCACTATCCTACGCTGCCTTCAGATAGGCCAGTAAATGCCAGAAATATGATAAAATGATGATCTCCCCTCGCCTTCTGTCTCCCTCCCCTTTACCTAGTAGATTGAAAGCACTTGGGAGAAGGGCCTCTCGCTTGAACCAGTCTGTCACTCAGAAAGCTTATGTTTATTGTATATGCTCATTTTTACGGTTTATTTATAATATGCGCTTAAGCCCAATGTCCACTTGCACGCACGGATTCCACTGCTGAATCCCGCAGCAGAATCCGTGCGTTCCCACGGACATGGACAGGAAAATATATTTTGTTACCTGTCCAGATCCAGCGTGGGTCTCCTCCATGCCGGATGGATTTTCTTTCTTCAGTACAGCGGATGCATCCGGGAGCGTGCCCGACGCACCCAGCGCCTGTACAGTTTTTTCTTTTTTGTTTTTAAATCTCCTGCTTTCCCGCAGATCCGCGGCACATCCACAGTGACAGCTATGGATGTGCCGCGCATCGGGCAGCTTCCATTGACTTCTATGGAAGTCGTCTTTGCGAGATCCGCAGGAAAATGAAGCATGCTGCGGAAAAATAAATAAACAAATCACATCCGCATGTTTTTTCGGCCTCATGCACATGGGCACGCATGGATTTTGCTGCTGAATCCCGCCTTACCCGCAGACGTGGGCATTAAAAGACAGGTTTTTACCTCTGCGGATCCAGCGTGGGTCTCCTCTGTTGCAGCTGGTTCTTTTTTCTTCAGCACGGCGCATGAACAGTGCCTTTTTCTTATCTCCTGCTCTCCCTCAGATCCGCAGCATGTCCGCAGTGATAGCTGCGAGTATACCGAATCAGGATTGGCTTCCATTGACTCCAATGAAAGCCATCCCTGCGGGATCCACAAGAGAATAGAGAATGTTTTTTTTTTCAGCACGTAGAGGCCGCAAATAAAATCCGCTAGTGTGCGTTGAGAGAGGAATCTCCACACACATCAATGGGCACATTGAGCAGTGGATCACCCGCGCCTGCTGACAAGCGCGGAATTCGCTGCTCAATTTGTGCATGAGGCCTTACTGTCCTGCAGACGCTGATATATCCATATGGGCAGCTTGATTTGCGGATCTCCAGTGCGGGTTCTGCAAATCAAATCCGCCCCTGTACATTGGGCTTTAAATAAAAGAAAAATACTTTGGTCTGAAACAGTCACCAAATCCCAGCACAGAAGGAATTTAAAGGGAACCTGTCACCTCGGAACAGTACCTTAAACTCCATTATGGTGCTGTTCGGGAGATGACGGGGAGCCGGTTGATGCATTTTTATATTCACCGACTCCCTCGTTCCTTCATTATGGGAGAGAGCGCACACAGCAGTCTAAAGACAGTCACAGTTTCAGACTGCACACAGACTTCACTGGCGAACACAGCAGGAATGGGGGAGCAGCGAGTATAAAAAAAATATATCCCCTGGCTCCCTGAACAGCACCATAACTTAGCTCATCGTGCTGTTCTGTTGCGACAGGTTCCTATTAAGTAGCCACTTAAAGTAGTAAACATTACAAAATATTATATTTTCCCCGCTAAGTCAATCACCGCATCCATCACTGTAATTTTAGGATGAACAGGGCAATTCTGGATTAAAATCTCTTTTTAATGAATGTTAGTATGAGGACTTTCACATTACAAAGTATTGGCATAATGGAGTTCCATTGTACATTGTGATGCTATTTCGGTGCTCAATCACATTATTTTTATTAATACCATTTTGTCACCTTGCAGTCAATTTCATTCACAAGCCGATGCAAATAGGCAGGTCCACCAGCGCAGGAGCCAAGCATATCTCTGCATTTACAGCAAATTGCTCCTGGCCTGCTCTGAGAGATATCAAGCAAGCATACAGCTAGAAACTGGTTTTCTATATTATGTATGCATAGACCTGCTCTGTTTTTTTGCTTTTTATCTCACAATGCTTACAAGGTATGTTCTCTTAAAAATGCCACACCTTGAATTGTATTTTGTGTGTTGTGTGCAGGACAGTATCAAGATGCAGAATATTAATCTTAACATCATACAGATCCTTCTGCAAGACAGCTGGTACCAATCTGTACATCTCACTTCCAAATGTTAGCGTGCCAACAGATTACCCTTTGGGCATAATCCTACGATGGAAGAGGAGGGTCACACATTCAGAGCTTCATTTTGGAGATACCAGGTTGGCCCAACTCTTATAATGGGCCAAACTGGTGTTTGCTAAATGAAGTTGCTCACAGCCAAGAACAACACTTGGTAAAGTGGTCCAGGTACTTTGAGCAATTGGTGGGGTTCCCAGTGGTCAGATTTACACCCATTAAACAATTATAGCATAAATGTACGTGGTGGGAAACCCCTATTAATAAAATATATGACTTGCGATTACATTGCTGTAAATAGGTTCAAAAAGTATCTCCAAAAAAGTGTTAATATGCTGCATAATTCATGCCAATAAAAATGGCCTTCACGAAAAACTAATCTATGACACTTATTTTATAAATTGCATGTGAATTCAAACATTATCGTCATTGCCAGGCTCATAGGCCTGCCAGATGGGCAGCATCTGTACATTACAGATCTGCAGTACGTCCCAAATGTCCATATAGCGACAGCATACCCTTATTTTATATTAGAAGTTCCCTAATTTAAGCCTAATTAATAAATCTATATGAACCAATTTCAATGTATTGTTGGCTACACACAGTGAAGTGCCAAAGGTCATGGGACAGGAACTAGTATCATGTAGAACCCCTACTAGCCCAGTGAAGTGCAGCAATTTAACGGGACATCGATTCCATAAGTGGACATAAGAGGTCTGGAGGGATGTTCAGCAATACTGTCTGGAAAGCAATGTACAGTTGTTATTTGTAGGTGCAGAATCTATGATGCAAATGGACCTCCGCACAACAATGTTTAATTGGGCTCATGACGGCAAACGGTGTGCAGGCCACACCATTTATAGGAACTCTCCAAAATGTTCCTTAAACTAATTCTGGACAACTTGGGCCCGATGGATTATCCTGCTGGAATATACCACCATTGTCGGGGTACATGAAGTTCATGAAGGGCTGCAAATGGTCACCAAGCAGCGAAACATAGTGAGTACTGGTCAATGATGTGTTTAGGCTAACCAAAGGATATGAGAACACAGGCCAAACCACTATGGAACCACCACAAGCCTGCACAGTGTCTTCTTGACAACTGGAATCCATGGCTTCACGGGGTCTGCGCCACGCAAGAACTATACTACCTTCAGCCTAAAACAATTGGTACTGTGACTCATCAGACCACGCCATTTGTTGCCAGTCCCCTCGGGTCCAGTTAGCAAGCGCAGGTGAGGTGCTGTGTCTAGTATTATGGTGTTAACACAAGCACTCTGGTAGGTCTTCTGCTGCCATATCCCATGGAAGCTAAAGAACGCTGCACTGGCCTGCGGGATAGGTGTGTGGGGCCTTCTGTATTGAATGTGGATGTGATTTCTGCCAGAGTCAGTTGTACGTTCACAGGGACAATTCTAGCCAGACATGGTCTGTCACAACCATTAAGCATCCATAGGAGGCCACTGTGCTGTCCACTATGGGTGGCGATGCCTTCTGCAATGTATTTCCGGTACACGCGACACTGTGGATCGAGGAGAATTAAATGTCCGCACAACTTCGATTAAGGAATGTCTCACCCATATGGTCCCACGTCCATGCCTCATTTGAACTTCGATAATTCATGTTGCCTTGCCATGAGCATGCTGGGCCAGTGTTCAACCATACTTCCAAGAGAACACCTCACAACTTATACAGGTGTGGGCATTCCCAAGCTATCACCTGAGGCAACGTCACTTCATAATCAATTTACATACTGCTATCCCATGACTTTTGGATGTCAGTTTATTATTTACTGAGTAGTGCCACCTCCTGTATATATAACATGCACACACAGCAGACCAGAAACTAGATTTTTCTGGCACCCAGATGATTAACCAAGCACCAACAAATTGGGACTGCTTCCCTTGGAAAGAATAGAATGGCAGAAACAAGTTGCAATGTAGGGCTCCGCAGATGTGACCATAACAGTATGCATCGGGCTGATGACCACAAAAGTATGTCAATGACAGATGCCTTTTAAAGTGCCTGCTACAAACACCATGTACGGAGCAAGGTAACAGATGCCTGATATCATGCCCCCCTTTCATTGTTGGCAGTGGTACACGACCCATTCCTGCAATCTGGTCACCCAGACGCTGGTAATCAGGTCTGTGGATCGGCAAATGTAAAGAAACTAGAGTTGCTAACTCTGTTGCAACAACCATACAGATCATTAGTCTGGGACTAAATTTGAGAACAACATACATTACAAAGTTAAAACATTATATGTGCCATGTTTAACCTTTAGCTTCAAAGATAGCAGCTTCCTGTATATTAGGCCGGGCTCACACAGCCAGACCAGATTCTGCATGCGGGAGGCCTGCAGCGTTTTCTGGCTGTGAGCCCATCCAGCGACCCTGCGTACCTGAATTTTCTGTAATGTGTATGACCGCAGCGGCTCGCCATCGGTCATGCACAGTACAGTTTTTTTTCTTCAGTATTTGTATTTCCTATCCGGTCGTTAGAGACCAGTCTTATGTAGAGGTCATAATAGGCAAACACCTATGTTGCTGAAGCAAGTGCATTTAAATGATAGGAGCTTGGATGCATAGAGATAAAAGCTTTTTTTCTTTCTTTATTCAGTATGTGCCCATCATAACAAGGAAAATACAGAGGTCCTGAGGACGCGTATCAACCTTCTCAGGTCTTGATCACCTATGTTGCTGAAGGTAGCCCTGGTGCGGCGGTGCTTCAATAGCATTTCATTATGCATCCATTAATCATAGCCATTATAGCCTGCGGGTGACAGGTACAACTCTTAGGTATCCGTTTAATGCTTCCCTCATCCATAGGCTATAACAGCATCTGTTTAACAGATACATTATGAAAAGCTCATGATGATTATATTTAAGGGATGCCATTTATGAATGCCATTCAAAGCCATCAGTCACCTTTTGGTTGCCATCTTAAAAAGTATATATTTATTGCATATGTTTTTACCTATACTCTATGGGGTGGAATAGCGTAGTCTAATATGCTATTCCATATTTTTTGCTTTTGCAGTATACTGACACATACTGGCTAAAGGTCAAAAGGACACTTTTTGGACTCCATCTGACTAATGGGGACGTATGGTAGCATTTAGTATGTACATTGGGAGATTACCTTACAACAACAAAAAACTTAATGAAAACAGGGCGCTAATCAATATCAACTTTTACAGTAAGGTAAAAGGTAAAGTTCCCTTGTGCAAGCACAGTCAGTCATGACTGACTCCTAGGGGGACGTCACATTGTGGCGTTTTCTTGGCTTGGTTATTACCATTCTTCTTGTCAAAGGGATGTGTCCCTACAATGTCAGCACTGATTGGACATTATAAGTGTAGGGACACCCCCAGCTGGTAACACCTAGTTGTCAATTTGTGAATAAAATTTCTAGGAGGAAAACAGAGGAATAGCATAATGCAGAATTCTAAGAAAATATTATCTAGATTTGTTATTTCATGAGGAATACAAGTACTAAAACCCCAAAACAGCTGCCAGTGTATGGATTCTGGCTTGGTTTTCAATTCCCAATCATTGCTCTACAGACCTGTATAAAGGGTCAAGCATTGATTTGAAGGAATACTGCCATCCAATAGGTGGCGCTGCTGAGGTATTGTTCCATCTTCCTTATTTGCATATTACCCAGAGGAGCATGGATGACCTTATAAGTCTCCTCACTCATCTTCTTAGTGTTCTCCCTTAGTTACCCTTCCTGAATGCTAAAATTCACATGTCTGGAGAATTGACAGGTCCTCTTTCAGTTCATTATATATTGCCCCATCCTGGCAGAACAAGGTTATTATTGTTTGCACTGAATAAAGGGTATTGTGCCCTGCATAGCAGCCAATAGAGGACTTGCTCAGACATTCATTCATACAACCCAGAAGGAAGGAAAACATACAAGGAGAGATAACCAGGGTATTGTTAGATTATGCTATAGCAATGCACACAGCAAAATCTATTATAAATTGAGATGGATACAGTCATTGCTGTCTAGCTTTCAGCCAAAAAAGGGTAATATATTTTGATCCATGATATAATCTGCTAATTTCTAGCCTTTGAAGCTGCAAGCTGGAAACTCTTGTGATTGCCAGGCTTACATGGGATGTACTTTATCTGTCTCCTGGCGAATTGATAAAGGAGTCAGTTCTTGCATTTGTTTGAACACAGGCAAAATGCTGACCTCCTGTTAGCAAGGAGCAGGGTGCCAGCAATGAGCAGAGATAAAAGGATGTTCAAAGGGTCTTAGAAGAGGATGAGTGACATAATGGATGAAACTACAGCTCTGCTGAGTGGATTGTAGCAAAGCAGTATGTAGAGAACAGCCAGAAAAATACGCGACTGCTGCCTCTGTAATATCACACAAAATAGCCGCAGTTCTGTACTATTAGGATTGGAGATCTGAGATGGAGTGTACTTCAATGTTGCACACACAGTATATGTCATAAAATGAAGTAGCAAATACTAGATTAAAGCTTATAGATCTAAAAAAAACACATTGTACAACCACAGAAGAGGGGACATATGTCAGTGATGTTTGAACAAAGTGTAATGTTTGTTGAGATAATAGAAGGAAATGGAGTTTAACAAGTTGGGTAATGTTTAATAGCTCTGTAAAATCTAGAACAAGAGGGAAGCGTGTAAAACAGGTTAGGCCTGTCGCCCATAAAAGCTCTTGCACAAATAACTTGTGTGATTATGTGACCTATATGTTCCACTAACGCAACTTTTAGTCAGTTCTCCTTTAGAAAAAAAGAAATGTGTTGAGAAATATGGCGCAGATATGTCTGTAGAGTTATTTTGCTGGATCCATCTCACAACAGATCCTACCAGCACCCGATGGACCCCACTGACTTACAGCAGAGTCCTTTTGGGTTCTGTCATGGTTTACCGTATTTTTCGTTTTATAAGACGCACCCCCTTTTTAGAGCGGGAAAATAGGTAAAAAATATTATGAACTCACCCAGGGACAGTGCAGGGTTAGTGGTGGGCGAAGGAGCAGAAGAAGCAGCAGAGTCTGAAAAACTGGAGCTCTGTGTCACAGCGGCCGTTCAGTGGAGGGAAGAAGCCGTTTGGTGGAGGCGGGGAGCAGCAGCAGCAGTTCCCGCTGGCGTTCACCACCAATCAGCAGTACGTATGGGTGGCAGTGGGGAGGAGAGAAAACTGTTAACTAATGGCACATTTATTTGTGCGGTTGCAGGTTACACGCGATCGCGCTAACTAAATCGCCGTCACGTGTTAAACTCATGATCGCACAAAAAATAGTAATTGTGACTAATTTCGGCACATTCCCTCTATAATACGCAGCGACTTTTTACCCCTGTTGAAAGGAAGAAAAGTGCGTCTTATAGAGTGAAAAATATGGTACATCATTTTAACATGTGCAATAGCAGATCAGTAACACCACGGATCCACTAAAGACCCCACGTATAACAGGATGCATCAGGTTTCCATCTTTTTGATGGAATGAATAGTGCTGTAAGTAAATCTACCCAGACCTTCTGACAGCAGTGTGAACATATGACTATTGCGGTTGTCAGACTCAGGGCTCCTTCACATGAGCGTATATGCATTTGTGCGCCTCAGCATAGCTTTTTGCACACTGAACGTGACTTTTTTTTTACACACATGTTGGTGTACTTTACTGTACTTTTCTACTTGTGAGACTTGTTCATTCGTGCGTGACAAACAAGACGCACCACTTGAAATGGCTAATTTAGGTTGAATGCACACGGATGGTTCGGATTCCGCAGCGCCTGGCTAGGGACCCCCGCGTACCTGTCCTGATTATCTGGGCTGCGGATGTGCCCCCATTGACTTCTATGGGGACTTTGGTGCGTAAATGCGCAGAAAAGTACAGCATGCTGGTTTTTTGCACAACCAAAATACACATGCAAAATATGGAAAAGTGAACAAACCCATTGAAATCAATGGCTCTATTCACTGCATATTGTGTGCGTAAATTTACCATGCGCAAATACACCCGTGTGAAGGAGCCCTCATAAAAAAGCCCCAAATTTTCTGCATGATGCCATACAATGCTTTCAAACTAAAGATTTTGAACTGCTGAATAAAGAAATTAGGGAATATGGAGATAGTAGAGAATCTCACAGAAAACTCACTGGAAGTTCAGTTATTCTGCAGGACATAGCATCTGTGCAGCTGACAGAATGCCAAGCAGCTCCCCTACTAGGTAAGTTGAAGACCTACATTTAAAAAAAAAAAAATTAAAAAAAATCGAGCTAAGGAAACAAAAAAAAACTGACTTTTTTTCCATACATGTGCAGTTTCGTCTGTGTCCGTTTTTTCCTCTACTTCTGTACGCTATTTATTTTTCCCATCCAGAAAAAAAACCCAAACAACTGAAACAGACCAAATTCTTTTTTTTCTGCATCTCTCAAGAAGTAAAAATACAGCATACGAATGGCATCTGAGTATTGTCTATTTTTTTTCCCTATCTCCATTGACTTTAATGGGCAAATCTATTCGGTTAAAAGAATCAGAATAATGCATGCAATGAGTTTTTTCATGCAGTCCGTGTTGGTGTGAAAAAACTTGGTAATGTGTTTTGACACATTGAGAAATAGGGTCAATTTTTTTTTAAAGGTCTACACACAGACGAAAAAAACTACTATTTTGGCTGGGGGCCTTATGGTAGCTGATCCTAGCAGGATGACCCTCTGAAATTAGCAACTCCAAAACTGTCCCACGAAAGTCTGCGTGTGATCCACAAAAAATGTGAATTTTGACATGGTTTTTGAGGCGGAATTTGCTGCAAAAAATTCCATGACAAACTCCATTGTGTGACATTGGTGAATAAAATCCACATCAAAACCCGCATGTTGATTTTGACATCTGAATTCACACACTGCACTGCACTAAATAAATTCCATGGTGAAAATCCACACCATTTCCACAACAAATCAAGAATGCTGCAGATTTCAAAAATCCACAGCATGACTCCTCCACTGCAGATTTTTTCCACACACAGCGGAAAAACGCAAAAATTATAAAGAAGTGACATGTCACTTTTTGATGCAGAAACATACGCAAGCGACCACTCCATGACCCCGGGCGCCGCTCAGTGAGCCGTCGTGCAGCTGATGCCGGTCACTTCCTGCTTCTCCTGCATCAGCGCGCACCTACTCCTTCCCCTCCCCTCTCCACAGTGCCGGCTAAACGTTGCTGTGTCTGCCTGCCTCCTGACACAGTACAGCAGCTGAATCCCCAAAGTGTCAGCTGAACGCTGCCTGCCTCCTGAATCCCTACTGTACTGCAAAATGTAAGTACTGTACAGATGAGTCCAGTACAGTAAAGAAACGCTTGCAAATAAATACTGCAGTCCTATGTCAAAGCACAGATAATACAGTGACACATACTGCTAATGATGTCCCTGCAGTCCTACATCAAACCACAGATAACACAGTGATACGTACTGCTATAATGCTGTCCCTGCAATGTTAATTTTTTCTTTACAGTTGTGTTTTATATTCATTTAGTATTGTTATTGTTTTTGGTATTAAAGACCAGAGTTATTCTCTATTAAATGGGGTTTTGTGTGTTTTTTGGAACGTCTAGAACCAATTAATTGGATTTACATTAATTCCTATGGAAATAATGTCCTCAACTAACATTGATTTCTACTAAAGTCCATTGCTTCCGGACGGATTAATGACGTTAGTTGAGATTCTACTGTAGTTCCTTAAAGCACCAGTAAATGTAGTCGGAAATATACTTCCATTTTCAAGATAAACTGTTCATGATGTTGCCATTTATACCTCTTGATAAACACCTGGTCATAAAATATCTTACATTCAGAAATGGGAAAATCAATATGCACAGTTTACAATATAACTGGAAACTAATTTGCTACAGTACTGGGAAATCCCAGCCATTGCTAATCTCCTAACAGCTAATGAGGGGAAATGTGAGACTGACAGATATACAATGTATGCAGAGAATACAGGTGACTAAAGGGCAAATGAAGAGATTTTATGCGACGGCCCATGTTCCTGAGCAATTTCTCTTTTTTAATTATTGAAAGGATTCGCTTGTTATCAGATAATTTCCCCTCATCTCTTATTCCCCATTATTCTAAAAGTAATTATAAGAAAACCATTCTGCATGAAGCTCCATGTTGCTGTAAATAATGAACTACAGAAACTATTGACCTGACTTGTGTTATCGCTAATACGTTATGGGCTTAATCTCAATTAAGGCTTAGTTTTCCTTTTCCAGTAAAATTATCACCAATTTTGTTCCTTCCAAGACCCAAAAATAAAACAAGATTTATTTGATTGAAAAGGCTGCTGGGCTGTACTATAGTTTCTGGATAACTCTTTTATATACAGTAAGGCCCGGATCACACAGCCGTAAGCGGAATCTGCTGCGGGCCTCCAAAATTTCATGTTTTACGCTATCCAAAGAATAGGGGATAACTTGCTGATCGTGGGGGTTTCACTACTGAGATCCCCATCGATCCCAAGAATGGGGGTCCTGTGTGCCCCGCTCCTACTCACTGCAGGAGTGACGGTTGCACAAGCAGGCATCCGTTTTCAACGGGACTTCAGAGATAACTGAGCCGCAAGTATTTCCTCCATTGAAATGGAGCAACATCTGCAGTTGATCGGCTGGCGCTCTATACAGTGTGTCGTCACTGTGGGGGTGAAGGAATCCCATAGGGACAAGAAGAAAGGGACACAAGATCCCTGTTCTCAAGATCAGTGGGGGGCTTATCGGTGAGACCCCCACCATCAGCAAATTTTCCTGTGGGGAGGGAATACCTTGTGATTCTGGTACAACCCCTTTAATGTGAATTAAAATGGACTTATACAGAGTTTGTGCCGTATCGACTACAGGGGGATTCCCACTGAAATCAATGAAACGCTTTAGGACACAGATTTCGGTGCAGGTCTAATGTGGAATTGTTAAGGAAGTAAAAAAAAAAAATGTATGCAATATTTAGTTTTACCGAACTTATTAACTAAACATTCTCCTCCAAATTTGTATGCTGGAGTCAGTGACAGTAACAAATACTTTAGGTTTAAAAAGGAATGTATCACTTATATTTTTTTTTTTACTAATTAAAAAAAGATAGTAAAGCGTTTTCCATTTTTCTCCTCCGTTTTTACCTTCTGACTGTAGATTTTTAAAATTATATTATCTATAAAATGACTATGAGGGCCGCCAAGTTGTCTGAGCTCTAATTAACTGAGTTTAGAGATATGTTTAGAGATATGATATACAGTATAATTCATATGCCATAGACATAAAGGACAGGGTGCCTGTATGGGAGACTATTCTAGACACGCTCTGTGACTTGTGTAGAGTTGTGCAGGGAGGAGGGGGAGTAAAAAAAAGCTGCCATCATCACCTATTATGAATGGCAGACCCTGTGTTATGTATATGTAGATGTCACCTTCTATTGTAATCCTGCCTGTGATGATAATGAGATTACTACTGGGAAAGTTTTGGGTCCGTTTACACCAAACGATTATTGTTTGAGCGAGCGATGTCAGAGTTCGCACTGTTTATACAGGCAGAGACATCGTTGGCTCGTTCAAACGAGAAATTATTCAGTCTTTCACATTCACCGTATAAGTGGGAACGGCTGAACGAGCGGAATGTAAACCGAAACATTAGTGAACAAGCCACTGATGATTTTATGCCTACATAAAATAAACAACAAACGAAAAGGGAAAGATTTATCTTCGTCGTTTGATCATTGGCGGTGTTTAACATTGAAACATCGTTCATTTTTGTTCACTTTAACGTTTTTTTTTTTTAACTAACCATTCCGTGTAAAAGGGCCTTTTCTCTACAGAACAGGAAATCTAAGCCTAGTCATTAGGTTTAGTGGTCAGTATGAAAACTGCAGGATTTTAGGATTTAAAAAAAAATATATAGATCATGAGATAAAAAATTAAAAGAAAATAACCAAAAATTCTTTAAAAAAAACAAAGAACTTTTAATTTTATTTTAGATTTATACAATAAGGCATTTTCTGATTACACATTCCCTTTAAAAGGAACCTGTCATCACCTGTGGGCACCATAAATTAATTTATGGTATTCACGAGATAAGTCCCAAGGATATGCTTTGCATACTTACTGGCTCCCTGTTTCCGCACTGTCTTCCATGGAAGTTGGTACTCTGTCCAAGAGCATGATTATTTCCTTCAGTCAGAGCGTGTGCACTCTCATAGAGAACAGTGTGTACTGACTGAAGAGAAGAGTAATGTTCTTAGACCAAGCGCAGACTTCCATGGATGACAGTGCGGGAACAGGGAGCCAGCAAGTATGCAAAGCACATCCCCAGACTCCTCAGGATCTGTCCTCTAAGGCCATAAAGGCTCTAACCCACTGGTGATAGGTTTTCTAGCAATGCGATAGTGAGTGAAAACGCATGATTGTGAAACCAATGATTTTCAATGGTTTCATTCTCATTAGCGATGTCTGCACTCGAAGCTTGCAGTGATAAGAAAAACCTGCTCTATGCCCATTGTTCTCAATGGTGCCGGTGGCAGCGGTGCATGCCCCATTGAAAACATAAGGAGTACATCATGCTCACCTGACACATCGTGCTCCCCTGACACAGCAGTACCAGCCCCATTGAAAACATAGGGAGTACATTGCGCTCCCCTGACACAGCTGTGACAGCTATGGCAGGGGATTCCTTCATCACTGCAGCAGAGGTCCGTCGCAGTGACAGCTGTGACAGAGGTCCATAATTCTATCCCATTGCTTTCAATGGGGCCGATGCTGCTGTCCCATTGAAAGCAATGGGAGGAAAGCATCCCCTGCAGTGATGATTTTCGGGGGTTGGGAGGGGGCTTGAAATATAAGCCTACTCTGAAAATCATCCCTAGCGCTCAGCTAATCAAAGGCAGCGCTTTCTGCAGGCAGGGATTTTTCAATCCCTGGCCACCAGAAGACAGATGAAGACAGCCAGGGATGTAGAGAAGAGACGGACAGCTCTTCTAGATGAGTTAGTTAAATTTTTATTTTTTACTTTTTTTTTTTTTTTACAGCTGAGGATGATTTTAGGGGTAGGGCTTATATTTCAATCCCCCGGAAAAACATTGCTGCAGGGAATGCTTTCATCCCATTGCTTCCAATGTGTTGGCAGCAGCGCAAGCTTAAAGGGGTTGTCCCACGAAAGCAAGTGGGGTTCAGCACTTCTGTATGGCCATATTAATGCACTTTGTAATGTACATTGTGCATTAATTATGAGCCATACAGAAGTTATTCACTTACCTGTTCCGTTGCTAGCGTCCTCGTCTCCATGGAGCCGTCTAATTTCAGCGTCTAATCGCCGATTAGACGCGCTTGCGCAGTCCGGTCTTCTCCCTTCTGAATAGGGCCGCTCGTGCCGGAGAGCTGCTCCTTGTAGCTCTGCCCCGTCACGTGTGCCGATTCCAGCCAATCAGGAGGCTGGAATCGGCAATGGAACGCACAGAGCCCACGGTGCACCATGGGAGAAGACCTGCGGTCCACCGTGGGTGAAGATCCCGGCGGCCATCTTCGCAAGGTAAGTAAGAAGTCACCGGAGCGCAGGGATTCGGGTAAGTACTATCCGTTTTGTTTTTTTTAAACCCCTGCATCGGGTTAGTCTTAGTGCTCCGAGCCTTGAGTGCAGACATCACTAATGATAATAAAACCATTGAAAAATCATTTGTTTCAAAATCATGCGTTTTCACTCACTCTCGCAACGCAGGAAAATCTATTGCCATTGGTTAGAGCCCTAACTTAGCTATGATGAGAGGGATTTTTCCCGTCCTTTAACAATACAATGTAAAAATTAACGAATCACAATCAAAAGGAGAAATGTATAAAACATGTTTTGAAATTACATAGGAAAATGTTATGGTTACCGTTTTCACACATTTATAGTCCTGCGAGACCTTTGTGCTATTGTTTCTTTTATAATATTTGCAAAACTTTAATGAAAACTGATTAAACATAAATGATGACGGGTTCTTTTTAAGGTCAATGTTTTGCGAGTGGATATTGTTTCGGAGGTAATGTCATATTGTGTGGTTCCAACTAATTAAGTGATGCGAGATGTAAACATGTACTAGACGATTTCTCTAGTTTATCCTGTCTACACTGTTCATGACCACTGGCTGGAAACAGATTGAGCTGCTTGTCTCTTCTTTTTCTCCTTTCTCCTAATATTTGCATTCTTTTTTCATTCTTTTTTCATTCTTCTGTATCATTATCGGCTCATGTTTATACACAGCAGGTTATAAAATGCAACCAAAACTTTGTTACTGTTGTTAAAGAAAAAAATAGACAAGGGAAAACATCTACACTTATTCAAGAGGACATATGTCCCATCGAAGGAGCAGAGTGAATAACTTCCTCCTTGCGGCTCCAGCTATTCACATATCTCCTGCCCATCTGTTTGGACAGACACCTTACTTCACAGTTACTTGGCTCTAACACACGGTAGGCAATGTCTTTTGCAAGTGGAGAATATTTTGGCTAGACATCTCTCAGCAAGTCTTTGCCCTGTAAAAGCAGATCTAGTTGCCCAATGGAGAGCTACACCTGTCAACAATTAAACTAATTAAACTGCATGAAAAGACAAATTGTATCAAGAGGACAAGGAGAGAAATAGAGAGGTATTTTGGGCTCCGGGCCATGCTGCCCTGTCATGTGGCGGTCCAGCAGAGTAGTGTTCAATCACACAGGTTTATCTTCAATTTGAAACAAAAATGTCATGCTAAAAAGATTCTTTACACAAGTTATGCAAGCAAAAGAGAAGAATCTGTGGCAGCAAGCAGCGATGCAGTAAAAACTTCTTCCTTTATTTCTCCATACACAAACGACGTTTCGATCAACACAGTGATCTTTGTCAAGTACTTGACTGCATCGCTGCTTGCTGCCACAGATTCTTCTCTTTTGCTTGCACTACTTTGGGGTCTCAGGATCCGGATCCCTTTTGTGGCGTGCACAAGGTTGGTCCCACCCTGTGGGTTGAGTGGAGTAGTGCTGCCCTGAATTGTATTACATGTTCTTTACACAAGTTACACAGAGAACATTAAAGACTATGCTGCAATGGGTTTACTAAAAACGCAGGCAGTCCAGCCTCACTGACGGAACTCCTATTAAGACTACAGATAAGAAGAAGCTGCAGAAGACAAACTGTGCAAAATTTTTAGTTGAACCCTATTGCAAAAATGATTGCTAGCTCAAAATACATGCATTTCAGTGGATAATAAATTTTGCCCCCCAAAAGGTTCCAATTACCTTTAGGCCTCCTTTACAATGGTGACGAAGTCGCGCAATTTTGTTGCGTTGCTACAAATCGCATGTATGTGAACCCCATGCTTTCCTACGGGTTAATTCACAGATGCGATGTTTTGTAGCATGCAACATCTCGACACAAAAACCTCGCAGGCCCCGCAATATGCAAGCGACTCATGAGGTTTTGTAGCCCATGTTTCCCTATGGAGTCTTGCTCTCTGTTGCATCGTACGAAAACGCGATCTTCGTGCGGTGCGATGCAACTATTACAGTAGGAAATCCTACTGTCAAAGCCATAACCTAAGCCCTAGCTGCAGGATAAAATGAAAAATACAGTATACATCACCTTAGAAGCGCTGTCAGCCCAGTCGCATCTTCTCCCCGGGTCCCTGGCACTATTCTCCTTCATCATCTTCTGGCCGGGGATTGAAAAATCCCTGCCTCCTGGAAGCACTGCCTTTGACTGGCTGAAGCTTAGCCAATCACAGCCAGCGCTCGATGAACCAATCACAGCCATTCATCGAACGCTGGTTTTGATTGGCTAAGCGTCAGCCAATCACAGCCAGCGCTTCCAGGAGGCGGGGATTTTTTAATCCCCGGCCAGTAGAGATGAAGAAGAACAAAGCCGGAGACCAGGAAGACGCTGCAGCGGAGCCCTGGACACTGCTTCTAGGTGAAGTATACTTTTTTTTTTTTTTAAGTGTTCTACAGTTAGGGCTTATTTGCAGGCTGGGGCTTATATTTCATGGCCTCCCCCGAAAATCCTTGCATGTGGTGCTACAAAATCATGGTATTGCCAGGGTTTTGTATCTCATACACATTGTCGGAAATGCATAGAATTTTACGGTAAAGACAGACAATTTTGCTGAAGAAAATCTACTGCATTTTTCCAACATGTAAACGTAACCTTAGGCTAACTGTACACGGGGGATTGCAATATCAGGCATGAATCACATGCCAACATGCAATTTCCCTGCCGCTGCAAAGCATTTTGATGTCAAAACCGCCTCGCATCATTTGGGAGAGGTAGTGAATCTCCGCTGTGGCTGATCGCAGAGTTTCTCCCATTGTTTTCAATGTGGAAACCTTGCACAGCGTGCAACTAGCAAGTAGTGCAATACCACCGCCAGCCCTACTGAAAACAATGAGAGATATGATGCGACAGCATGCATAAATATAGGACATGCTGCAATTTGTGCGATGTGGGAAAACATCGCTCATGTTGCTGGCGCTGCAGAGGTATTGTTCCATCTTCCTTATTTGCATATATTTCCCAGAGAAGCATGCATTGCCTTATATGCAAAAATATGCAAAGATACGATCAAAACTGCCAAGGAGGAAGCAGAAAGACGGATCGCAAAAGAGAGCAGAAACAACCCGAAGCTATTTTTCAACTACATAAACAGCAAAAGGATTTGCAGGGAGAGCGCTGGCCCTTTAAAAAACAATGCAGGAGAAATCATTGATGATGACGAAGGGAAAGCAAATCTACTAAACAGCTTCTTCTCAAGTGTGTTCACCAAAGAAAAGGAAATGCCACACGAGATGCAGGGGAATAAAACGAACCCCTTACAAAATATCTCATACCTAACGCAGGAGGAGGTGCGGAAGCGTCTAAAGAAAACTAAAATTGATAAATCACCGGGCCCAGATGGATTACACCCAAGGATACTAAAGGAACTAAGTGACGAGATAGCTAGGCCGCTATACCTAATATTTCTAGACACTATCAAGACCGGAGTAGTACCATTGGACTGGCGCATTGCCAACGTGGTTCCAATTTACAAAAAAGGGAGCAAAAGTGAGCCTGGTAACTACAGGCCAGTAAGTCTCACTTCAGTAACGGGAAAAATTTTCGAGGGGATTCTGAGAGACGCCATCGATGAGTACCTCAAGGAGATTAAGGGAATAACTCCTCACCAGCATGGATTCATGAAGGGTCGCTCATGTCAGACAAATCTGATCAGTTTCTACAATGAAGTAAGCTCTAAGCTGGACCAGGGAGAATCTATTGATCTTGTATATCTGGACTTCTCTAAAGCCTTTGACACCGTGCCACATAATAGGCTAATATACAAAATGAGGCAGCTCGGACTGGGTGAAAACGTGTGTAAGTGGGTAAAAAATTGGCTCAACGATAGAAAGCAGAGGGTGGTAATAAATGGTTCGTACTCTGATTGGACCACAGTCGCTAGCGGGGTGCCACAGGGTTCAGTATTAGGCCCCACTCTGTTCAACATATTTATTAATGACCTGATAGAGGGGCTGCACAGCAAAATATCAATATTTGCAGATGACACAAAATTATACAATATAATTAATGTAACGGAGGACAATGTGCGGCTACAAACGGACCTGGATAAGATGGGGGCTTGGGCAGAAAAATGGCAAATGAAGTTCAATGTTGAAAAATGTAAGACTATGCACATGGGCAGGAGGAACGGATGTCACAAATATTCACTTAATGGGGTACCGCTGGGGAAAAGTGATATGGAAAAGGATCTAGGGGTATTAGTGGATAATAGACTAAACTGGAGTAACCAATGCCAGTCAGCTGCTGCAAAGGCAAATAAAGTCTTGGGGTGCATTAAAAGAGGTATAGGGGCGAAGGACGAGAACATCATCCTTCCATTATATAAGGCACTTGTCAGGCCTCACATGGAATACTGCGTACAATTCTGGACACCGGTGCTCAGGAAAGATGTCACAGTGCTTGAAGGGGTTCAAAGAAGGGCAACTAAACTAATACATGGAATGACGGGACTGGAATACCCACAGAGGCTATCCAAATTGGGACTATTTACTCTAGAAAAAAGAAGGTTAAGAGGCGACCAAATAACCATGTATAAGTACATGAGGGGACAACACATGGATCTCTCCCATGATCTGTTTACACCCAGGACCACGACGGTAACAAGAGGACATCCGCTACGATTAGAGGAAAGTAGGTTTCATCACCAACATAGAAAGGGGTTCTTTACTGTAAGAGCAGTTAGACTGTGGAACTCTCTACCGGAGGAAGTGGTGATGGCAAAATCAATAGAGGAGTTTAAAAGGGGACTTGATGTCTTTCTGGAGAAGAAGTATAGTACAGGATATAAATATTAGGTTAAGGGTCAATCCTGGTATACAGGCAGGTAGGAACTATTAGGGGTTGATCCAGGGAACAGTCTGATTGCCATTAGGGAGTCGGGAAGGAATTTTTCCCCCAAAAGGGCTAATTGGCTTCTGGCCCTGGGGTTTTTTGCCTTCCTCTGGATCAACACAGTAGGATAGACAGGCTGGACTAGATGGACAATGTCTTCATTCGGCCTTACATACTATGTTACTATGTTACTATGTTATAAGTCTCCTCACTTACCTTCTAGGTGTTCTCCTTAAGGAGTGATAATACCCCCCCTTACAGCAGAGAAATTTGTGCATGCTGCCATTCTATTTCTCGTGCGTATTGATACGCAGTGTCTAAAGGACATGTGCACGGATTACTGAAGATCCACAGACTTTCACTGACTCCATTCATTGTGTGTTGTGCAACACACGGCTAATACGCGGTGAAAACACAGTCGTGGACATGAGCCCTAAGGCCCAATGTCCAAGGGCGGATTCTAGTAATGAAATCCGCGCGCGTCTCCCGTGCGGGAGATCTGCAGATCTAGAAGCCCAAAGGGATGCATTAGCATCTGCAGGGCAATTTAACCCCTTCCCGCTCCAGGGTGTAAGTTTACGTCCTGGGAGCAGGGTACTTCCCGCAACAGGACATAAACTTACGTCCTGGTGATAGCGCGGGATCACATATGATCCCGTGCTATCCCACAGTGGGAGCCGGCTGTCAGTCACAGCGGGGGGGGGGCATCGGAGATGTAACCCCTTCCCTGCCGCGATCTAAGTAGATCGCGGCAGGGAAAGAGTTCACAGAGGGAGCGTGCTGTGTCTCCGGCCGGCTCTCGCGATGTTATCGCGAGAGCCCGGCCTGTCGCCATGGCAACAGGACGCCAGACACTGGCGTCCTGTATTGCCACTGCCTGAGATCGCTGTAGAAGCGATAAGGCATGGCTGGGCATGCCTTATCACAGAGATCATCAGGGCTATAGTGAAAGTCCCTCAGAGGGACACAAATGTAAAAAAAAAAAAGATAAAAAAAATGAATTAGAAAAAAAAATGTTAAAAAAAGCTAAACAAAACCTTTTTGTATGCTTTTTCTCAGATTAGCATAAAAAAGGTAAAAAAAAATTAAACCCCCACATATTTGATATTGTCACGTCCGTAACGACGCGCACAATAAGTTGCACACGCTTCTGACTGTGCACGGAAAAAAGCGTTAAAAAAACGCTGAAAAACTGAGGCAAAATGCTAATTTTTAGCATTTTGCCTCACTAAAAATGCAATAAAAGTGATAAAAAAATCTGTATGTACCCCAAAATGGTACCAATAAAAACTACAGCTCGTTTCGCAAAAAATAAGCCCTCATAGAGCGCCGTACATCAAAAAATAAAAATGTAACAGGACTTTGAATGCAGCAATTTAGAATAGAAAAAAGATTTCCAAAAAAAAGGGTTTTTATTGCAGAAAAGTGGGAAAACCTAAAAAAAATAAAAGAATTTTGGTATCGTTGTAACCGTACCGACCCGCAGAAAAAATGGATTGTCTTATTTATGCTGCATGATTAACGCTGTAAAAAAAAAAAAATCCATGGCAGAATTGATGCGTTTTCTCTCCCTGCTATCATAAAAAAAAAAAAATAAAAGTTTTACAATGCAGTCAAATGTACCCAAAAGGGGCACCGATAAAAACTACAGTTCGCCTAGCAAAAAACAAGCCCTTCTACGGCCGCGTCGACGGAAAAATTAAAAAATTATGACTTTTGATAAATGGAGAAGAAAATCCGCCAAAAATCCTTGCGTCCTTAAGCCCAAAATAGGCCATGTCATTAAGGGGTTAATGCATGTGAATGTGAAATCGCAGCATACTCCATTTTTCTGCGGATCCCGAAGAGATGGCTTCCATTGAAGTCAATGGAAGCCATCATATCCGCGGCACAGCCACAGCTGTATTTGTCGCTGTGCCGTGGATCCACGGAAGAGCAGGAAATAAAAAAAGAAAAAAAAACACAGCACATCCACCGGGCAGAAGAAAGAAGATCCAGCCACGATGGAGAAGAGCCCCACAGCGTCCGGACAGCTGAGAAAATGTCATTTTTGGCCTCATGGCTTCGGGCACAGGTGGAAACTGCTGCAAGGTTCCACTCTTGGAAACCGTGCCTGTCTGTGGACATAAGGCCTAAATGTCTGTGATGGCAACTGTGTCATCCAGCTTTGGTGAGTTATTCTAACTAAGGCCTCATGTCCACTACCAAAATTGAACTGCGGATTCCGCTGCAGAATCTGCATTCAATTTTGCCCATAGGGAATCATTGGCCATCCGCGGTCAATTAAATTGAATTTTACACCCGCGGATGGCATTTTAATAGATTTGCGTTTTTCATGTGCGGGAGAAAAAAACGCGGCATGCTCCATTTTACAGAAGATTCCGTGCGGATCGGCCATATTGCTATCACAATGCTAGCAATAGGTGCGGATATCCGCATGAAAAAAAATACCATTTAAAGCAAATCTGCGCGGAATCTGCTGCGGAAATCCACAGCAGATTCTGCGTGGATTGTATTTTTTTAGTGGACATGAGGCCTAATTCCTTTCCATGTGTCCTAACACTGTGTGTAGATGTCAGCTCTGCTCTGGATCGCCCTCTACTAGTCTGGTCTCTGCACAGTCATTATTACATAGTCCTCTGAATAGTCAGCATATAAAACTACAATTACCATACCGATGTGTGGCAGCTTTTCCCAGTAATATCATCTTATCACCGGGTGTTTCTGCGCGGATTGTATTTTTCTAGTGGCCATGAGGCCTAACTCCTTTCCATGTGTCCTAACAGGGTGTGTAGATGACTATATAAACAGTCCTTAACTCCCATTCGCATCTATGGGAGTTGTGGAAAAAGGGTGTTAACCACCTCTAAAGTCAATCATAATCTAGATCTGGTGGCCAGCCCCCCCCTCCCCCCTCTCCCCAGGCAGGGTGAGGGGACCTATGTTTTTGAGATAGGTTTTGTCTGAGAGATGGGACCCACATATATCAGACATTTATGCCGTATCCCAAGGTTATACCGTAAATGTCCGGTGTTAAAAAAAATATCATTAACAGGTCTCTTAGTATGCCAAGTATACAATTTACCTTATTTTACCAAACAAATAATTTTAGTACTTCTTAAAACTATTGCTCAAAATGATTTTCAGTGTTTGCTATACATTTGCAGTAGCAGTAGCACTGGTGTGGCGGAAAGCCATATTATTACAGAGCTATGTGTGTGCTTATTGCATAGATGTAACAAGCATTAACTTGACACTTAAAGGAGTTTTCCCACAACTTAAATTTGCCTCCTTACCACTCTGTCCTTCCTGGTTGCTGCTGACCAGGACATGTGACTGTTGCAGCCAATCTCTGGGGATAGCAGTGACCTTCTGTAGCCAGTGTTTGGCTGCAGCAGTCACATGTCCTGGTCAGAAGCAACCAGGAAGGACATGGAGTGGTAAGGAGGCAAATTTAAGTTGTGGGAAAAGCCCTTGAACATGTTAAAAGGGTTGTCCGAGTTCAATTTTTTTTGTTGAAATGAACTTCCCTATGCCCCAAATAATAAACCAGCTGATACTCACCCCTCACCGCAAGTCCCCTACTAGCAGCTCTGTGTTTCTGCTCTGATGCAATGTTTCCAGGCTGCAGCAGCCTGTTTTCGGCATATCACAGGCTGCTGCAGCCAATGACAGAGCTCAGCAATCGATCAATGAGCTCTGTCATTGGCTGCAGCAGCCTATGACATCTCATACACAGGTTGCTACATCTGCAAACAACACCGCTGGCAGGGGATTTGCAAGGAGCGGTGAGTATCACCTGCGTTTTATTTTGGGGCGCAGGGAAGCTAGTTTAAACAAAAGATTTTAACTCAGACATTTCACTTTAAAGGGAGTCTGTCAGCTGAAACATGACGTTCAAGCTGCAGGCATGATGTTATAGAGCAGGAGGAGCAGAGCAGATTGATATATAGTTTTATAGGGAAATATATTTAGTGTAACTTGTATTTTATTCAATTATATCACTGCTCTTTCTGAGCTGAACAGTCCAATGGGCAGTCCTATCAGTGACGGACAGCCACCTGTGTAAGAGTGTATATACAGAGAAGGTATATACAGCACAGGATGAGCAGAGGTTTAAGTGATTTGATAACAAGTTATACTGAATCTTTTCCCATAAACTATATATCAATCTGCTCAGCCCCTCCTGCTCTATAACATGATGCCTGCAGTTTGGACAGCAAGTTTGAACTCACAGACTCCCTTTAAATACAAAGTATTTAAAATATTAAAGCGACACTTTAAGAGAACCTGTTACATCCCCACAGAACCATAAACTGAATTCTAGCGCTATGAGGGGCCATGATAGAGAGCCGGGTGAGTTTTTTAATACTCGCCCGCTTCCACGATTCAGTGATGTCTTCCTTTGAAGTCGGTACATGGAACGAAAATCTGGCTCTTTTTAGGGCCTTCCTCTTGGATAGGAAAACGCGAGCTTGGGACTCTGAAGATCCAGATTTTCCAGCGCCACACAACATTTGGAGGGCAATAGTGCTGGATCGGGTGCATTCCCCCACTCCCTGTCTAGTCACAGGTTCAGTCGCAGATCCAGCTCAAAATACTGGGAAAAAAAGCACTGCATGTAGTATTTTTTTCTTCTGTCCAATAGCCGGGCACTAGAGCAGAAACAGAACAGCCCCCATTATTGTCAGTGGGGGCCATTTGACGCTGCTCACTTCCATCCTGAGATGAATTCCCCTTTCCTGCTCTCTGAATGGAGCAGAAAAGCTGAATTCCGGGTGCAGCTGTGAACCGCCCTTACGTAGGCTGAAACAATTACGTACCTGTAAGCATTCTTGGAGACTGGGCGGGGATCAAACTTGAAAAAAATGATACACATGAGGAGTTTCTTGTAGGACACAGACGTCTTAATGTGCCGCTGCACAGACTGATCACTGTTTCATGGATGATTCCTCAGTTGCCTGCAGACAAAAACAGAAAGAAATATGCAAAAATACAGTAATAAATAATTTCATACTTTCATTTTTAAACACCACCACCTACTACTGGAAGCAGAGTTTAAATTTCCCACTGTTCCCATTAGCAACACTCAATTTTAAAACCAACAGGACACCGAAGGCACATTTGTCTTAATGAGCTGCATTTATCTAGATCACGCCAACACATTCCAACAGCTTCAAGTGTCACTTAAATGGGAATTTAATATTGTGCTTTTACAAGAGAAACACTGGTGGGTGAATAATAGCAAATCCTGGGAGAGACGGGAACATTGCAATATGGAACATCAAAGATGAAACTAATATTCTGTTAAGACCCTATGTCTTATGTGGTCTTATTCAAGTGTATGCCTACAAGGATTTGGAGATCATGAAAGGTATGCATTTATATCCCATTACTTATATAGCACCAACATATTCTGAAGCGCTGCGCAGAAATTTTCACTATTGTCATTAGTTGCCATTTCCGAAAAAGCTCACAATCTAACTTCCCCATTTTACAGACCATGAGAATCCAATGAAAATATCATATTTTTTTAGTGTCGGATTCAAAGCTAGGACCCCAGCACCACAAGGCAATGAAGCTAACCACTGAGCCACCATAAAATTCCCCCTCATGTAACTTTTTAAATATATTCAATCATCTTGGACCTTATGTCATATAGCTCTCCATTTCTGCAGAGAGAATAGCGACAAACTCTACTTCCATACTGCCAGATTCCACTATACAAACAGGCGCATACTTATATAGGATGGGCCATGCAAATGAGTGAGGGAGTAATCCTCCACAGTGCAACCAATTAAAATGATAGCTGTATGTACATGGATTTTCTGGCGTGCTTATATCCCTAACCATATTGCAAGACCTGTTAATAAGTCAGATATTGACCCAAAGGGTAGCTACAATTCCGCTGTGGAGGATTATTTAATCGTTTATTTGCATGGATTTTTCCCAGGGAGCATTGCATGGCCTATATAAGACTCCACCCTTGATGTACTCTCCACAAGGAAAGACTACCCACCCACCATTACACAGGATGAGGTAATAAGGCATACAGATTATATCTGGTTTAAAAGTTACTTTATTTGGCATCTTAGTATATTCTGTTACATTTAAACAAGTAGAAAGTATATCAGCACTTCTTTACCTTATAGTGCAAGCAATGGTGCAGTGAGTATTAGTAAGTACTCACCTGGTGCTCAGTGGAATTCTCAGGATCGAGAATCCACTGGCACCTGATATCCCCAAAAGCTTTTTAACCACTCTGGGTTCCAAAATCCGGATGGTCAGAGCGACGTCCTCGGGATACAGTCCGCTCACGGGCCGTGTAGTCATATATAATGTATAATGAAAGGAAAGAATCCCCGCGCTCAGGAACCCATAGGAATCAATAATAGACTCTACGGTCTATGAAATAATCTTTAATCTATGCGACGCGTTTCGGCAACATGATTTTTGCCTTTCTCAAGCATAAAGTTAGTTTTCATCATCTGAATGGGGTTGTTCCTACAGCAAGCACAAGGATTTCTGTAACCCCCATTAAAGTGAATAGAACTGTTACAGAAATTTCTGCAACAAGTTTGACACATGTGAATTCACATGGGCATAAATTGCAGCGCACCGTGCGCGTACCTCTCACTTGTAAGCAAACACCAAGTATGCAATGGCATGCCTACTTGCTGTGTGCCAACAATCCCCATTCACTATTTTGGTGCGCATAATATGCAAGACGTTAGTGCACAGTGTGTTTTTTTGCGGCGCATGTCTCGTACTATGTGTAAGAGGCACAATTACAATCTATGGGAGACTGCTACTGTGTATCACACATGCGAAAACTGCATGAAATACACAGTCACCATACGCTCGTGTGAGAGAGGCCTCACTCACATTCTTCACAAAAAGACCAGGACATGTAGGAGATTCCAAGAAGCCAAATGTAGAAACAAAAGTGCCATTTACATACTGCAAGAATAAACAGGTAACAATCAGTAGAACAGAAAGAGCTTGTGTTAAAACGAAGGGCATGTATTTCTTTGGCAGATAAAACGTAGCGAATATTTGCAGGCAAAAAAGGAGAGAAAAAAAATGAAATGGAAAAACCAATATTTACACCACAGAAACCCATTAAAATGTAATAATAGGTCACCTAGTGTAGAGGAGAACGGCATTCAAATTACATACACTGAAAGACGTTCAATTCCCAGCCACAATGCGCTTCATTGTATTCAGGAATTGATTAAATAACAACCTAGGCAAATAAGTAATTACGGTCCAACATGAAGAGCTTTTCTGCAGCTCTCCCTTCCCCAGTAGTGAGACAGGGGCGTGGGACAAGCACGGGGCTTTCTGCAATTGACCATGTTGCCACCTGCAGAAGCTGCTGTCAACTAGCATTGCAGATTTACAACCCGAGGGCGACACAGCGGATGCAAGGAGTAGAGAGCGAGCCCTCTGCGGCCAGCGGAAACGTGACGCCAGGTGCAGCAACAGCCTCGTCACAGCTAGACATCAACAAGGCACAAGCTGATCTCCCCATCATAGCTGTGAAGACTAAATAATGTTGAACTCAGAAGCCGCTCAGTCAAATCTAAGTAGCAGCGGGATATTTTTTAGAGCCAGAAAAGCGATGTATTCAGCAAGATTAATCGCAATGAATCCTGAAACCAGGCCTCAGCACGCTTCCCCCCTCCATACTCTTTCTCAATTAGCTTCATAGGCCTACAGCATGGACAGAACGCGCTACAAATGAAAATCCTATTCCAGAACTTAAAATTCCAATGAATTATATTGAAGCACTTTGTCCCGGCTGCCTTCTAAATCTACCGGAATGCACTGTGAAGTCCCAGCAGGTGCCACTCTGGGGTCAGGATGTGGGGTAAGCAAAGGCTCTAGAAATGGAGACAGACTGCAGAGAACCCCAGGAGGGTCTGTCATCTGTATACAAACAACGGGACACTAAAGTTTAACCCCTCAAGGATATAACCCTTTTTTTTATTCGGACTATTTACTGTAGCATAAAATGTACTGAATAACTTTGAAAAATTTCTAAGTGGAGTGAAATGGAAGAAATAGAATTGCCCTATTTTGGGGGGAACTCGTTTTTACGGCATATAGATTGAGGGCTTATTTACACAAGCGTATATCGGACGGCGTTTTCCCAGCCGGCTGATATACACTTCCATCTAGGCAGTTCCCACCTTCCCTCCCACTCACCGGCTCTCTGCCTCTCTCCTCCACTTCTGCGTTCGCAATGGGAGGGGGCGGGACAGGGGCAGAGCCAAGCTCTGTTCTGTCCCGCCCACTCCCATTGCTGGCTATGGACAAGGGGCGAGAGCTTAGCTCCGCCCCTGCCCTGCCCACTCCCATTGCAAAATGCTTAAAGGGGGGAGAGAAGCAGAGAGTCAGTGAGTGGGAGGGACAGCGTATATCGGCCAGGCGTGAAAACCCGGCCGATATACGCACGTCTGAATAAGCCCTGAGGCAAACATGGCATTAAACTATTCTATGGGACAGTATAATTATAAACATACCAAATGTATACTTTTTTTTTTTGCTCTACTACTCTTAAAAAATATTTTTTAAGTATGATTCTCCGTCGCCATCTTCTGAAAACCGTAACTTTTGTTTAATTTTTCCATCAATGCAGCTGTCAGAAGACTTTTATTGCAGGACGAGATGTGGTTGCTATTGCTATCGTTTTGGAGTAAACACAACTTTTTACAACATTTTTTTCTTGGAGATGGAGTGGCAATAAAAAAAGCTCACTTCTGGTGTTGTATATTTTTTTTCTGACAGCATTCACCATGCAGGATAAATAAAGCATTATTTTAATGGAACTGACTAGATAAATGGCTAAATGTTTTTTTGTTTTTTTTATATATAACAATGGAAAATGTTACTTCACTATTGCCGTATATTGTATTTCTGCAGGCGAAATACATGGCAGCCCAGGTGGCCTTCATAAGGCTGCCATGACACCTGAACACCGCCACTCGCAATCTCATTTTGGATTTGCTGTTCGAGACATTTAAATGTTACCACAGTTGCTCAAGATCAACGACTGCCTGTTCACACTGAGGAAGGTCGCTCATTAGTCGCTTTGTTTCATTGAGTTGAAACAAAGCGAGTGATTTCTTGCTCAGTAACGTGTTGGATCCCACTTTTAAATGGATCAATTGATGGTCAAAAATCGCTGTTTTTTTAGCCGATAGTCTGCCCATGTAAAAAAGTACTTTAAGTGGCTAGCAGCCGCAGTCAGATTCATCACAGCTGCTGGGGTATAGATGTTGGCTGACCAAGGTCCCTATGCCCGCTCCATACAAACCCTGCAAACATCCGCCGTGCATGACTGCAGATGTCGCCAAGGGGTTAAAACATACCTCCATAAAACAATTCACAGTGTGCTTAGTTCCTCCTACCGTACCCTTTGACTTGTAAATTGCTATGGAATATGTTGCTACTATATAAATACCTAGTCCATCAACACTCAGCAATTTGTGCTGCGGTCATCTCCTTGTCCCCAACAGGAAGCAGTTATCATTGTCTGTCATCTTACGGACAGCAGAGTAGCAGGCAAGTCACCAGTTACTGTGTTTTCATGCCTGCCAGCTCACATTACATGTCAACCATCCCCTCAACGATCTCACATTGTAAAGAAAGACAGACTGCCTGGTTGAATCAGTGCTCATGCTGCTGTGATCACATGACTTTATTAACTAGAAAGTTCCCTCTATAGACACACAAAGAGCATGCAATTTGCCATTTAGGTATAATATTTACATTATTTTAGGGCTCTCTCTTTTAGCAGAGGGAAAGTAAAAGGGCTGCAATCATGCAGGCAGAATACTATACATATGCTGCCCATTAACGGTATATTCACACCAACATCTATTTAGAACATAGCCTGTAGCACAAAACTGAGGGCGACACTGAAATGAGCTTGTTTTTTCCTCTTGCACAGACAAAAATCCATGTCAAGTGAAGGGGGCCTAAAGTAAAGCCTGGTTTAGATGCAACGATTATCGCTCAAAAGAGGCCTTTTGAGCGACTTTGGAGCAATAATCGTTGTGTGTATTAGAGGGAAAGGTGATCGCTCAAACGGCAGTTTGATTGACAGTTTTGAGCGATCACTTTGCGCTCCAAGCGAGGTATGCAGAAGAGAAGCAGGGCCGCTTGTCTTCTGCATCCAGCTGTTCTCTACTTGGAGCGCCCGGCTGTTATACAGCAGAGCGCTCCGAGCAGGGTATGCAGAACACAGCTGGAGCACTGTGTTCTTCATATCCTGTCTGTGTTCACGGAGCGCGCAGCTGAACCGCTGTGTTCTTCATACACCTCCTGTGTTCAGGGAGTGGGATACAGCTTAAACAATAGTATCAGCTGTATCCTGCTGTGAACTCCTGATAAGGCTGCTTGTTCTCTTTCAGCATGCTGAAAAACAATGATCAGCGACTCCTTAAGAAAACTGCACGATGTCAGTGCAGTTAGACAACGATTATTGCTCAAAAGATGGCTTTTGAGCGATAATCATTGTGTCTAAATGGGCCTTAAATGGCAAGTTCAGTATGCAAGTGAATGGGGCCAATCAACATAACATTAATAACTTGGATGTACACACTGAGGTGTATATCCAAAGAGACTTTCAAGTGGCTCATTGGAGGAATAGTTTAATGGCAGACCAAAAGATTAAAGATCTGGAATTTAAAAAACAAAAAAAAGCTTGCAAATGTTATCTAAAATGAGCAGGGTACTTATAGAGTTTCAACAAAAAAGAAAGGTTTGGTACCATGTTAGCCAGTAGAGTAAAGTGTGATTGTTCTCAGTAAGAGAAATTTTAATAGCTAACAAAAATACATGATATTACAGCAAGCTTTCGAGTTCTTCTTATCGACCCTTCATCAGGCTTTTGAAACAGGTTTGGATGGGACACAAATATAGCATACAAATACAGATGGGAGGGGGACACCCTTCTTGATCTAAATAAATGTTCACACACAGAAATTTAAGACTTAAAATAACACCAGACAATCAGAGCAAAGATATAAATACTTAATCAGTCCACTGAGCTGAGGAATGTGACAGTTTTATGATGTCTGTTATCGCTATTTTACAAGCTGCTGAATATAGAAGGAGATGGAAACACTATCTCTACACTTATGCAAGAATCGCAAGGGCTGAAGTTCATTCCATTCTTGAGGGCATCAAACATGGCCATAAACGTATACTCCTAAATTCTTCTGTGATGCTGTTATTTGAAGTTGCCCTTCAGGATGATAACTCTCATCTGCTCTACGTTGTGTCCATAACCACAAAAATGTTTTGCCACAGGTAATTGCATCTTTTCCTCTCAAATTGAGCGGCAATGAGATCTCATCCTGGCTCTCAGTTTTTGTACTATTTCCCTGATAGAGTTCCATTGATGAGGATTGTAAAGTAGAAAAAAGTGGTGGAGCCACCCCAGTAGCATATGGAGATATAAATGGAGCTGTGGAATTGGGAACTATCTCCTCCATTTGAAGGTGTTAAACTAGGGATACGATCCAGAGACACAGTGACGGAGTCTCTAATATAGAAAGTGCTCCAATTAACATTATACCTGTCTGGTATAAAAAAGCTGAAAATAAAAAAACTGTGTTTTAATGCCTGCCAGCTCACATTACACGTCAGCTGTGGCGGCATAGCTCTCATTGAAATCAATGCGAGTTGTGCCTGCAGTTACAAGCACCAGCCACTACACAGAGGTCGGTGCAGAGACTTCCGCTGCAACCTCTGTGTATTTGTGGCACTGATAGCATGTGCCCCCTCAGCTCATCAGTCGGGGTCCCGAGCGACGGACCCCAGCCAATCAACTATTGATGACCCATCCCAAGGATAGATCATCAGTAGTATTCTCCCTGGAAAACCCCTTTAAATATATATATATATTTTTTTTTATAAAGCGCCAAATATTCCGCAGTACTTTACAAATCAGAGAGCACATATAGAGACGAAGTCTGACATTACATACAATATGAAGCTAATAACTGCACAGAATAATAGTCGTTATAGCGCTGCCCACAAGAGATTACAATCTATAAGGACGTGCGTCATCTTTTTTTTCTCGTACACAGAAAACAAATGGAAGGCGGCACAATTATTTTTTTAAAATTGCTCAGCAGTGCTCCAAGAAATACAGAGTACACATGGACGTCATCTGTGTGTGTGCTCTGATTGTTTTACACACCCAATGACTTGAATGGGTGACTGACGTCTGAGAAATTGAACTAGAATAGAACATACTGTGATTGTTCCTTTTTTTACCATCAGTCCATGAAAATAATGCTTGTCTGAAAGCTTCATTGACTGTAATGGGTCAGTTTACTATCCATGTGCACTCGGCTGCAAACATGCACAGCACACAAATGTGAAAATCACCCATGTGAATGAGCCTGCTTTTAGAACATGGTTTATCCTAGAAATGGAGTAGAATACTTGTAGCAAATCACTACGCTCAATTTGCATCACATTTTCTCCGTTGTATCTTTTTTCTGTGCACACATGAGGATCTGCTCAGATTTCCGTTCATCTGCTCTGTTATGTAACAGAAGAGCGAAAGTAAAACGGCCTGCTGGAATTGTCAAAGTGATGGAACTCGCAGTGCTTGACGGAACCCCTTGTCTATAATGGTTCCATCCAGTTTTCATCATGAGTTTCATCATGTTACTGGCAACAACAAAAAAAACAGTGCAGCATGTTGCATTATTTTTTCCTCTTTTTAGACAAGATCCATAACAGAGACCTTACAACGGAAGCCGAAACAGAACTTGAATTATACTTGCATAAACGGGATGACTGAAAATTTTTAGACGTCTTCTGTGCTCAAAAATATAGCACACTGAAGAAGAAATAATCAGGTGACTACAGTTTAAGGCCGCCTTCTCACATAGCAGAGGTGCTGTGGTCATTCTGCAGCGGAATACCTGCAGCAATTCTGCAGGATTTCTCAGGTGGCCAAATTCCCACCCAAGTGGTGCAGATTTATTCACGCTTGTACTTGCGGAAGAGCTGCAGAATGCAACCCCTGTATTGTAAGGGTTGAATTCCGCAGAATAAATCTGCAGCATAGGTTTCAGAAATCTCCTCCACATGGCTTGCACTGCAAATGCTGACGAATTTCCACAGCAATTCCGCAGCATCAACTACCTGTGTGAAGGGAGCCTTAGTGGGCTAAGGCGATTCTCCAGGACTGGCCAACTAAGATAGCCGGAGCAGCTTCTCCGACTACCTGATGCACGATGTGTACGGATATGCATCACTAGTCCAGGCAGCAGAGGTATTGTTCTCCCTTATTTGCATATATTACCCAGAGGAGCATGGATGGCCTTACAAGTTTGATCACTCACCATCTAGGTGCTCTCCCTAAGGAGAAAAGATAACGTTCCTGACCCTAGTCTAGACACTACACCTAAGCAGCACATAGTGTCTTAGAGCTCACTCACATGCGCGAATTTAGGCTGTGTATTGTGCGCATAATACGCAGTGCTATAAGACCATTGACTTAAACACACGGAAAAAAAAAAAAGGAACGTAGCATGCCATATTTTAGTGTATAATACACACCATTCTAGTTTATGTGTGCATACAATACACATGTTACATGCATATCTGCTGCGTATTATGCACGTGACACACAGACAACAGCCCTTTGACTATTACTGCCTACTCATGCATGTCAGGTAGACAGAGAAGCTTCTGCAGCCATCTTCTGATTGTCATGGTCACTTCCACATAATAGTAATTTTCCTAAACAATTGATGACTAGGGATGAGCGAGTATACTCGCTAAGGCACTACTTGCTCGAGTAATGTGCCTTAGCCAAATATCTCCCTGCTCGTCCCTAAAGATTCGGGGGCCGCCGCAGCTGACAGGTGAGTTGCGGCGGGGAGCAGGGGAGAGCGGGCGGGAGAGAGGGAGAGAGAGATCTCCCCTCCGTTCCTCCCTGCTATCCCCCGCAGCTCCCCGCCCCGTGGCGGCACCCGAATCTTTCGGGATGAGCGGGGAGATACTCGGCTAAGGCACATTACTCGAGCGAGTAGTGCCTTAGCGAGTATATTCGCTCATCCCTATTGATGACCTATCCTCAGGTTATGGTACGGGAATGTAAATTGTGCCTGCACTACCATCTGAAGCCACTGCACAATGTACAGAGCTGTTTCCCCTACACATGGCAGCGAACAGCCGATTGATGGAGGTCCTGGACGACTGACCACTGACAATCAGCTATTGATGATCTATGCTGAAGATAGGTCATTAAGTGGTTAGACCAGGCAAAAGATGCTTTAGGCTGCATGCACACGCTGAATATTTGCCTACAGGAAACCCACAATAGAATGCAGTGCTACCAAGTATATTTTAGAGATTTTAAAATTCTCATTCGCATGTTGTGGATATTTTCTGTACGTAAATCGATTTGGCGAGGGAATTCTGAAATCCGCAGCGAGACAATTCTTTCTGCAGATTATTCGTTTCTCAGGATAAGTCATTAATAGTTGATTGTTAAGGTCTGCCATTTGGGATCCTCAATAAATAGCTAAACCTCTGGCCCGCTTTCAGTGCAGTGGCCGGGGCCTGAAGCTCTCATCAATGGCCAGGGCCCGACGCCCTCATCACTGGCCACGGCCCGACGCCCTCATCACTGGCCACGGTCCGACGCCCTCATCACTGGCCAGTGGCCAGGGCCCGACGCCCTCGCCAGTGGCCAGGGCCCGACGCCCTCGCCAGTGGCCAGGGCCCGACGCCCTCGCCAGTGGCCAGGGCCCGACGCCCTCGCCAGTGGCCAGGGCCCGACGCCCTCGCCAGTGGCCAGGGCCCGACGCCCTCGGCAGTGGCCAGGACCCGACGAACTCGGCAGTGGCCAGGGCCCGACGAACTCGGCAGTGGCCAGGGCCCGACGAACTCGGCAGTGGCCAGGGCCCGACGAACTCGGCAGTGGCCAGGGCCCGACGAACTCGGCAGTGGCCAGGGCCCGACGAACTCGGCAGTGGCCAGGGCCCGACGAACTCGGCAGTGGCCAGGGCCCGACGAACTCGGCAGTGGCCAGGGCCCGACGAACTCGGCAGTGGCCAGGGCCCGACGAACTCGTCAGTGGCCAGGGCCCGACGAACTCGTCAGTGGCCAGGGCCCGACGAACTCGTCAGTGGCCAGGGCCCGACGAACTCGTCAGTGGCCAGGGCCCGACGAACTCGTCAGTGGCCAGGGCCCGACGAACTCGTCAGTGGCCAGGGCCCGACAAACTCGTCAGTGGCCAGGGCCCGACAAACTCGTCAGTGGCCAGGGCCCGACAAACTCGTCAGTGGCCAGGGCCCGACAAACTCGTCAGTGGCCAGGGCCCGACAAACTCGTCAGTGGCCAGGGCCCGACAAACTCGTCAGTGGCCAGGGCCCGACAAACTCGTCAGTGGCCAGGGCCCGACAAACTCGTCAGTGGCCAGGGCCCGACAAACTCGTCAGTGGCCAGGGCCCGACAAACTCGTCAGTGGCCAGGGCCCGACAAACTCGTCAGTGGCCAGGGCCCGACAAACTCGTCAGTGGCCAGGGCCCGACAAACTCGTCAGTGGCCAGGGCCCGACAAACTCGTCAGTGGCCAGGGCCCGACAAACTCGTCAGTGGCCAGGGCCCGACGCCCTCGTCAGTGGCCAGGGCCCGACGCCCTCGTCAGTGGCCAGGGCCCGACAAACTCGTCAGTGGCCAGGGTCCGACAAACTCGTCAGTGGCCAGGGTCCGACAAACTCATCAGTGGCCACGGCCCGACGAACTCATCAGTGGCCAGGGATGAACTGTAATAGGCAGCTTCACTACCATTGAAATCAATGGTTGCGTTCCCTCTTTTACACTTCTAGGTTGGCTCCTCATTGCCATCAGAACTGGATGGGAGGCATTGCTCACTCATTTCAATGGAAGTGAAACCGCCTATTACATTTCCGTCCCACTGCACTGGCAGTAGGATCAACTGATCAGGGAGGGGGGAGAGGATCCCAAGCCACAAACAATCAGCGATCAACTACTGATGATCTATTCTGAGGCTGTGTCATAAATAGTAAAAGTCCCAGAATACCTCTTTAACCCGCCAAGATAATGTCCCCTAGCCAGGACTATTTAAGAAAACATAAAAACAAAATACTAAACACCAGTTGGGGCACTTTTAGACGAGACGCTTTATCATTTGAACGTGTGAATTATATCATCGTTCGCTCATTCTCTCGAGCAGTCTGTTTACACTGGCAGATACATTGTTGGCTCGGTCAAACAAGAACTATTCAGTCTTTCACATTCACCGCATAAGCGACTGAACTGGCGCTGCTTAAAGCGAACCATTAGTGAATGAGCCGGCCATGGTTTTTATGCTGTATAAAATTAAAGACAAGTGAAAAACGAACGATTAGCGATCGGTCACTGGCGCGCGTTTTGACACAATGATTATCGTTCACTTTTGCTTGTTTAAACAAATTTTTGGACGATAATTGTTCCGTGTAAAAGCACCCCAACACAAGTGATTAACCCCGACAAATCTGGCTGTTAGTGAGCTGCATGGGGGTATTCAGTCCCTTCTAAGCCTCATGTAGACAGTCGTAATGAGGTAACATTTATCATCTGTATTACAGTCACAAGAGGTGGACATCCACAAGCTTCAAGTGAGCCGATCCCAGATCACCACAGAACACAGTGATCTACAGTCACTTCACATGAACTGCAGGGGATCCAATGCTTGTGCCAGAAGGGTATGTTCACCCAGAGTGGATCCGATGCAGAAAATCAGCAGTGGAAAATGTGTACCAACTACTGGAGTGCAGATTTTGCTGCGGACGTCCCACACTCATTTGAATCTGCACTGAAAATACACAGTATATGGCCGCCTGCAGACGAGCGGAAATCCCGCCGCGGGATTTCCGCCGCTGAAAGTCTGCATAGGAGTGCATTACAATACGCACTCCTATGCAGACGGCCGCGGTTTGGCCGCGCGAAATCTCGCGCGGCAAACAAACCGCGGCATGTTCTAATTTCCTGCGGGGCACACACTCACCCGGCCGCCGGCTCCGGTCTGCGCATGCGCCGGCTGCGCGGCAGCCGGCACATCAAAGAGCCGGGGCCGCCAGGCGCGGGTGAGTACGCGCTCGTCCCTGCAGGCTCTGGGGTCGGATCGCGCGGCGAGATTTCTCGCTGCCGGATCCGACCCGCTCGTCTGCAGGCGGCCTAAATTAAAAGTAGTTTTCCACTGAAATACTATGGATGACAGGTCATTAATAGTTGATTGGCTGGGATCTGCTCCTTGGATCGCAACTGATTGGGCAACTGCTATCAGCCCCACAACATACAGGGGGAGGAGCGGAACTGTGTAGTGGCCAGCGCTTCCTAAAATCAATAGGAATAAACAAACAAAATTACAAAAGAAGAAAAAGGTCCAGCATTCTAGAACCTATATAGATGATTATCCGTTCAGTCGTATCCGACTCACGGTCACTCCATGGATCACTGTTCTCCACGAATTCATGTCTTTCACCGCTTCTTTCAGTTCCACGATTGACTTGTTCATAGTGGCCTTGATTGCATCTTGTCATTTTGTTCTTTGTCATTCTGATCTTCTCTTCCCACTGACTTTCCCAAGCTTCAGTACTGCTTCCAGTGAGTTAGCGCACATCACATGGCCAAAAAAAAGAGAGTCGCTGTTTGATGATTTTGCTATAGTGATATTTTCGGTTTGACGTGATCTAACACTACCTTGTTCGTTGGCGGGCAGTCCAAGGTATCCTCCAGCACCATAGTACAAACGCATCAATTTTCCTTCTGTCTATTTTCCTGAGCGTCCAACTTTTACAACCGTACATCATTATGGGAAAGACGATTGCATTGACCAGTCTAGTTTTTGGGCAATGCTAATATCCATGCTTTTCCAGATCTCTTCCATTCCTTGCATTGCATTCCTACCAAGTGTAATCTGTCTCTTGATCTCAGGTCCAGATTGCCCGTTGCAATCGATTTTGGATCCAAGGAAGATTAAATCTTGGACCGACTCAACGACTTCGTTGTTAAATTTTATGTTCCCTGTACCGTTGGCTACCGCGGTCGTGACTTTTGTTTTCTTGCTGTTGAGGTACAGTCCCATGCATTCACTTTCCTTTTGCACTTGTTGGATAAGGTATTCCAGGTCACTTTCACTTTCCGCAAGCAGGGTGGTGTCATCTGCATATATTGCAGGTTGTTGACATTTCTGCTACCTATTTTGACTCCGATTTCTGATTCGTCCAGATCGCATCGCCTCGTGATCGTTTCTGCGTACAGATTGAGAACGACTGGTGATAGAATGCAGCCTTGCCGTTCGCCTTTCTCGATTCCAAACCAATCCGTGTTTCCATAAGCTGTCCTGACTGATGCTTCTTGGTTGTTGTAAAACGACCTTATTAGCTGTTCAATATGTTCTGGGACGCCCATTTACTTCATACACTTCCAAAGCTTGTCATGTTCAACACAATCTAATGCCTTGCTGTAGTCGATGAAACACATGTACACGTCCTTATAATACTCTCTGGTCTTCTCCATCGTATAGATGACATATATGCAAAAAAAGGCAATGACACTTATGTTTTTGAACAACTCTTAGGCCGGGCTCACAGGAGCGGGAGGCCCGCAGAGCATTCCGGCTGTGAGCCCAGCTGTGAGCCCAGCTGGTGACCCTGCGTATCTCTCTTAACTGCACTGCGGACGACCATGTAGGCTTGCAGGCGGTCACGTGCAGTATGGTTTTTATTTCTTTGTATTTCCTGAACCGTCGCTTATCGGTGACATGGGTACCCGAGGCCCATATGCGATGTTAATGGTGTATACGCTAGGAGTCGGATGCCTCCATTGACGTCCACGGAGGCTGTCTGCTCGTTTTTTTGCAATAAAACAGAGCTTCCTGCGATTTTTCTTACGCGAGCAAAATACGCAACTAGCATCCGCGAGTGGGAAGGAAATTATGAAAAAGCACAGTTTTCAATGTCCACGTTTTACCGTGAAGAACGTAAATTGCAGAATCCGCAATCCAAATCCACCCGCGTGAGCCCAGCCTAATTCCCGTTGTGTATACTCCAGCAATAAAACAGCGTTTCATCCAGAATTTGGGATCGTGGACGTCATCCTTCCAGAGGCTTTTGAAGCTGCCTTCTTTTGGATATACGTTGTCTACATAATTCCTGAGCGATGGAACTTTTATCTTTTTTAATTTTGTTTATACTCATGGGGTGGATTCCCCCCTCCCCCCCAGAGTTCCATAGACCTCTCCATCCCTGGATGTCCCCAGTAGGCGTGGGGGTTTCAACCAAAACTGGATTGATATGGATCTCAACGCTATCTTGGATCAAGGTGTGACAGCTGTCCCTGGGGGAGTCACCAGCATAGAATTCTAGTTCCCACTGTGGACCTTTGGAGCGCTGCGCCTGCAGTTACCAGTGCTGGCCACTACACAAGGGTCAGCGCAGCGGTTTCTGCTCTGTACCTGTGTGTAGTGGTATTGATAGCCTGGTGATAAGTTGATCAGCCAATCCAGAGCTGACCACCTATTGATGGGCTGACCCGAGGAGAGGTCACCAGTAGTATGTCCCTGGGAGACCCTTTAACATGCTGCAGACTCCATGTGAACGAGATTTGTTAAATGTCATAGGACACAACTGCTGTGACTGTCATACACATTGTCATACAGCCGACAGGGCTGATGGCTGCAGGTACGCAGGACTCCGCAGCAGTGATGCACGGTGGAACAGGCTGCAGGTAGTCAGTGGTGTGCCCGGAGGACACCGCACACAGCCGCAGGGAGGTGGGGGCGCACCTACCTTCCTGCAGAGACTCAACCGGTAACCGCTACAGCCCATCCACTACTCTGTAAGGACCCGATGACGTCACACGGTCAGCTGACATCCTCGGGTCACATGACTGGCAGAGGCGGGCTCGCTGAGGTGTCGTGCACGCTGTTCTTGAGAAGCACACGTGGGGCGCGCAGGAAGTATCTGGGAGGCACTTAGGGATGACATGGTGGGCTGTGGGTTTGTGTAGAGAAGTCCTGTAGGGGTGGATGGGAAGCACGTGGTGTGATGCTGCTAGCAGTGTGGGGTCACATTCTGGCATCTGAAAAATAAGTTATGGCATACAAACTAAGTATTGTATTCCTGCTCTCACTTCAAACAGCTATTGTTTTGCAGCTACACTCGCGCTTTAAGGCCAGTCTCATATAACCAGATTTGAATTGCAGAATTTGCGATCACCACCTGCGCAGACAATCCGCTGGATTCCGCACATGTTAAAAAAAATAGAACATTTGCATATCTGCTTAATTGAGCTGATAGAGATTGCAGTATTCCGTGAGCGCAAATAAAATCGCTGCATATTCTACTTTTGTGCGTATTTTGCACTGGTGGCTTCCTTTAAAGTCAATGGAAGCCGTCCGACCCGCGGCCCATCCACAATTGACATTGTGGATTGGCTGTGGGTACCCACGTGATCAAGTAGCAACGGCACAGGAAATACAATTTTTTAAAAAAAATATATATACTGCGCATGACCAACGGCGAGTTTCTGCGGTCATCTGTAAAGAAGTGACAGGTACGAGGGGTCGCCAGCCACGGTCAGAGCCGAATTCCGCTGCAGGCTCCCGCTTGCTGAATCGGACTCGTTTGTGTGAGACCGGCCTTAGTTTAATTTTAAGGCTGCAAAAATCCAACACTGTATTGTCCTTGTACCTATTGGATGATCCGTACTCGGGGGAATTCGTAGGAGGCTTTAAGGGGTTGCAGAGAAAGTTTCCAGAGGGCAGGGTATATTAAAGGGTCACTAATTTTTCAAACAACTTGTGCTTATGTGATAACGTTGTGATTAGCATAATTGCTATATACTGTATTGTAAATTACATTTTGTGCTGAAATGTCTTTCTGAAATGCTGTCTCCCTTCCCCCTGGGTTGCTGTCCCATGTCTGCTAGCTCTTGATTGGCAAGGGGACCCTAGGACAGCAGAGCAGAAAATGCGTTGTCATGCTTATTGAGCTGCCAATCTGCAGAGAAAGGCTGGGCTAGAACCGTGTTTGCCAGCGGGCTGCACACAGCAAGTATGCATAACATATACTTGCTGCATATCGCCAATCTCCATACATTATCTTAGCGTGTATGTGCAATAATACGTGCCAAAAGCAAGTAATATGCACCAAGATAGAGCTTGCTGCAATTTTGTTTTTTGCGTGCGTATCGTGTGAGCCCTACAATTAGGCCTCATGTCCACGGGGAAAATCAGGCCCGCAGCGAATTCTTCATACAGAATCCCACAGCGGGTCCCTCATACAGAATCCCGCAGCGGGTCCCTCCTTTCCCGCGGACATGAGGCCTAAAAAGAAAAAGTACTTACCTGTCCGAACGCTGCCAATCTGCTCTCCGTCGCGGCTGGATCTTCTTTCTTCGGTCCGCACTCCCACGCCAGAGAGCAGAAATTCAGCTGCGTGTGTGCCGCGGATCTAGACGGCTTCAATAGAAGCCTGTGGGAGCCGTCCCTGCGGGAGACCCGCACTAAAATGGAGCATGCTGCGGGTGTTTTCCCGCACACGCAATCCGCGCCTCAGGGAAAAATGACATCCGTAGGTATTTAACTACCTGCGGGGGTCCAATGCATCCCTATGGGGCGCGGATCACGTGTGCACGAGAAACGCTGCGGATTTTAAATGTTGTTTTGCCGTGGACATGAGGCCTTAAAAGTTCATGGGAGATTGGTATTGTGCATTACATTCGCAAAAACTGCTTTTGTGAGACCGGCTGAAGCCACATGTATTTCAGTGGATTTTCCTGAGGATTTTACTCTGTGCATAATAAAGAGTGTAATCCATGGTGAAGATCTGCAAAAAGATCTGCAGCTCTAGTTTGCGGATTGGTTAATAAAGCTAATTAAGTTGAATAACTTTGCCCTTTGGCTTTCTGTTTAAGCCAGGTGAAGTGTCCAGTGCAATGTATTTAGTTCAAAATGTTTTATTGAGCATTTTTAATAAACAAATATACATTAACAAAATGAAGAAGGGTTAACAGAAGTGGGGTGAGGAGGGGTTGGGTAGGGGCGGTGAAAAAAAAGTGGGGGGGGGGACAGGAGGGTAGTCGTGAACTATATTCAGTACATTGAGTTCGATGGCAATATGTGGGTAAGACAGTACGAGCATCTTCTGGGTTGGCTTCCAAAGTCCGGTAGTTCAACCTTTTAGCTGTTTCCCACATATCACCAACCCTTAAACTTTATACTTTGTTACCTAGAGGACAGCCTTGTTCAGTGCACTGCCACTGAACCTGGTTAAAAAATCTCTCTGTACTGGGTTGAGTTATATCTATTTGATTTTCCAACTGTTGGACTTAATTATCTAGTTCTTTCTCATTTAGCTTATCCAATTCCTTCGCTTGCTTCCTACTCACTTTCCTTCTTACTCGACCAAGGCGTGATTCAGGATTGGAGTCAAAGCAAACAAACATGTAAACATAAAACATATAACATGCTCCCGGAGAATTTGTACATCAAAAATGTGGGGTCACCCCCGGGGTTGGACACACGAGGGATGCAGGAGTGGGAGGAACCAGTGGTCCTTGGAAATGTCGACGCTCTCCTGGTCTATTCTCCAGGGCTCGCTTTTCCTTTTTAGAGGGTACCTGTTTCTAGCCACCTTCCCAGCGCATCTGAGGACCTAAAAGTTATCCAGGTCTGCCATGTATGATAATACTCCTCCCAAGCTTCTGGCCCATCTGCTCCCCAGTGCAATGTATTTAGGTGGAAACAACAAAACTTCTCCATAAAGTTTCTAAAAAGGCTGTTTGTCAAACCACTATACTGAGGGAAGCTATTACTAGTTCGGCTCCCCTCTAAATTTCAGATCAGCTGTTTAGTTACTTTATTTGAAAAAATAATAAAAACAAATGAAGCTTTCAAATGAAAAAAAAAAATATGTATAAGAAAAAGTATTCAAAGAATATCCAGCTGCTAGAAACAAGGAGATTTCTTATGTGAAAGCACAGCCTGTAATTTCATCATAGTCCGACTCTCAGCAGACATGTATCAAAATAGTTCAACTGGTCTAGCAAGACCCAATAAGGCTGGGTTCACATCAGGCGGAATTTCTGTGTGGCAATTCCGGCCGTGTTTTTTTATGTTTCAAAAGTATATATTGAAAGAAAATTTAGACTGTTGGCAACATTCCTGACGCATAGACCCTACGCAGGGGGAGACAAATTTAGCAAAACAACAGGAATTCTTGGCATATATATCATCAATTAGCTCTAAAATGAACAGTTATAAACTGGTACAAATTCAAAACTAGCATTGTATAGGGTAAAACGGGGGGAGGAAAGGGGAGGGGGCGGGGGCGAAGATCCAGGACCAACTTTGAAATACAATATAATCTCTGTGCTGGCATTTTACCATGAGTCGGGGTGGTGCCATATTTAATCTCTTTTCTTCTATCTTTTAAGTTATTCAATCAATCAGTCCTCTCGCCATGATGACATACTTAAGGTACAAATGGTCATCAACGTAGTTAGAGTTGTAGGTGGTATTGTAGGTTAGGAATATTAACAAAAGTGATCCACGGATCCCAGACAGTCTCTAATTGTGCAATCTTGTCTTGGCGAATGGCAGTCAATCTCTCGTTCAGGAGTGTCCTATTAATTCAGCTAATGAGGGAATTGAAGGGAAGAAGTGATTTACGCCAATTTTGAGCAATATGGGTACAAGCTGATATAGTTGATATAGTTATAAATTGCATAAGCTTAAAGGGGCACTGCAAATTTTTGGGAGTTTATTACCTAGGAGCAGCACATATGGGTCTAATCCCACAAAAGTCCCCGTGACTGATGAAATAAGGTGGATAACTTTTTTCCAGAAGGCCTGCACTATGGGGCACGTCCACCATGTGTGTAAATGGGTTCCAATGTTGTCACATACCCTAAAGCACATGTTGGAGACCTCATGGTAGATAGCATGTATGCGAGCTGGCACCAAATAGGCTCTATGAAGCACCTTTAAGGAAGTTTCAGTAAGACTAACTTGTCAGCTGTTTTTGCTTAGACTCTCACTGCAATGATGCCATCTTTCTACTGTTAAAGAGGCATTTAAATCTGATTCCCATTGAATCATGTAAGGTATTTGTCTTGTTCTGCTTTATTCAGTGTGTTATAGAGACGTGACAACGTGCCTGGGTAAATTGGACAATATTTGCAGAGTGCCTCCAATGGGTTCATTTCAACCTTAGTCTCTGGGGGAACCAAGGATGACCAAAAGTGGAATACTTGGATAATTCTCCACCATTCTGTTGGGGGTGTCTGGAAATGGTTTCTGAAGGCAAAAAGTGAAGTTAGCCTACCATGGAGCAAGAATTCGTTTAGAGTAGTTATTTTATTAAACTGCCACCAGGTAAAGCTTGAGGTATTAAATCCTGGGAAATGCTGGGTTTGACAGGAGTGGAGTCAGAGGAGATGATACTGAATGAGAAGTCAACTTGAATCGTGCCCTACACCATAGTAAAATTGTAAAAAATGAAAGAGGAGCTGACATTCTGAGGCTAGTTGGGAGGGTGGCCTTGGTCCAAAGCGGGGTTGGCCAATTATGGGGACGTAATTGTATGTTTTCTATGGCGACCCATAGAGGGGAGATAGTCCCTGCACAAATTGGCAGGATTTGGGCTATATGGGCTGCCTTATAGTAATTAAGGAGATTAGGTACAGATAGTCCACCTGATTTTTTTATGAAGAAACATGATGTTCTTTGATATCCTAGGACGTTTATGGGACCAAATAAAGGACATCATTCTTTTTTGTAGCGCTTGAATGGCCTGAAGTGGGACTGGGACTGGAAGTGTTCTAAATAGGTATAATATCCTTGGCAAGAGAAGCATTTTTATACTATGAATCCGGTCTATCCAGGAGAGGTACAGGCAATCCCACTTTATTAGGTCTTGTCTGAGCTTTTGAAAAAGGGCTTCGTAATTCCACTTATAGATAGAATCTATGTTGTTTGTTAGTCTGATTCCAAGATAGGGTAAATTTTGTGGAGTGATGTGGAATTGAAAATTAATATCAATTAATTTTTGAATGTGGGGCGGAACATTACAATGAAGTGTTTCGGATTTTGATTGGTTTATTTTGAGACCGGATGCCCTTTCAAAGTTCCCCAAAACCGACAACAGATTAGGGAGAGAGGTTAATGGTTTTGTCAGTGTCAGGAGGAGGTCATCGGCAAAGAGACTGAGTTTTGAATTTTGAGAATTCACAGGGATCCAAAAAATTTTATGGCTATAGCTAGGGGTTCTATTGCCAGCGTGAACAGGGGTACAGAAAGTGGCCAACCTTGCCTAGTGCCTAATTGTATATTAACAGGAGTAGGCCTGGTAGAAGGGATTTTAAGAAAAGCTGTAGGTTTGGAATAAAGGGCTGCAATAAGGTTTAAGAAGGGCCCCCCAAATCCCATTCGATGAAAGACAAGTTATAAGACTGACCACGATAGACTATGAAATGCTTTCGTGATGTCGAGTGTGAGAACTATTAACGGTGTTTTTTGGAGATTTGCTATGTGGATTAGATTCAGTATTTTGTGAACATTATTAGGTGTCTGTCTGCTTGCGATAAACCCCACTTGATCACGGTGTACCAGTGAAGGGAGAAGTTTATTAAGTCTGAAAGCCATGATGGATGTGAGGATTTTAGGTGAATATTAAGAAGGGATATGGGCCTATAATTAGATGGGACTGTAGGGTCCTTCCTAGGTTTCGGTATAGTCGTTATGAGAGCTTGTAAGAAATCTGGGTGAATTTGGCCTTGTTGTAGAATATGGTTGTATAATTCAACCAGATGTGTGGTTATACAGGAGCACATTTTTGTAGTACAAACTAGTGTAACCGTCTGGTCCAGGGGCTTTACCTCTCTTGAGTCGTTTAATTGCCCAATCAACTTCTTCTATAGTGACATTTAAATTAACATCTTCAAGGGCAGAGTCCGATGGCCTAGGGAGGTTAAGTTGGGAAAGAAAGGCATCTGTCAGGGTGTCAGAGTCAGACTTGGGTGCTGTGTAGAGTTTTTTGATACTATTGGTTTAAAGTTGAGTATATTTTGTCTGGGTTGGAGGTGAGAGTGCCTGGTCGGGTTTGGATCTTATGTATAGTATTGAGTGTTTGCCTCTCCCTTAGTTTACGCGCTAAAAGGTGGTCCAGCTTGTTTTCATATTGGTAATACGTAGATTGTGTCCAGGCTAATGCCTTTTCTGTTTTGTGTGTTAAGATGGCATTTAGCTCTAGTCTGGAGTCTTTGATTGTCTTAAGTAAGTATAGTGAAGGGTGTTGCCTGTATGCTTGTTTTAGTTTAATAATTTTATGTTCCAAATTTATCTGGGCCTGAGTTCTTTCTTTTTTTATGCAGGAGGCCATGGATATTAGTATTCCCCGAATTACCATTTTGTGTGCTAGCCAACGAATGTCAGTGGAGGTAGTTTCAGGGCTATTAAGTTGAAAATATTTTTTTTAATTTCCTGTTGAATAAAAGTAGTTAGTTCTGGGTTAGTTAGTAGAGATTCATTGAGTCTCCAACTATATGGAATGCGAGTGTGAGGGGTAAAAAGGAATTCCGAGAGCACTGCATCATGGTCAGACCACGCACATATTATATGGCGAGAGTAGGACAGAAGTGGCAATGATATGGAATTGGTAAGAATCCAATCCAATCTGGAGTGAAGCCTGTGAGCTGGGGAAAAATACGTAAAACCTCTACTCCGTGGGTTGAACTCTCGCCAAGTATCAGCTAATGTGAGCGTTTGAAACGCTGTAGTCAATTCTATAGTTTGGGCTTTGGTTCTGGGCAGTGGGGTAGCGGATGTAGAATTGATACTCGGATCAATAGTGAAATTAAAGTCCCCACACCAGATCAGCCTGGAGTATTCTAGTGGTAACAATTTCTCACACATGGTCAGGAAAAACTCAATGGGTGATACGTTAGGGGCATACGTATTGACTATACATAGTTTTTCATTATATAGGTCTCCTATTAATATTAGGTATCGACCCTGTTCATCCGTTATGATCTTTGTTACATTGTATGGTAAGGTGTTGCGAACAAATATTGACACTTCCCTTTTCTTTGTGACAAACTGAGAATGATAGTGAGATTGGTACCGGGAGTTAAAATGTTTAGGGCGGGAGTCTTGTGAGAAGTATGACTCTTGTATACAAATGATGTCAGGTCTGTGCTTCTCATAATCAAGGAAAGCCTTCCTACACTTGATCGGGGAATTAAATCGCCCTTGTTTTTTTAACTCGGGTAAGCCAGCAAAGTGGACGAGATTTTCAAAAATCTCGTCCACACGTTGCAGCCAAGCCACACGAAAACTGACATGCGGAATTCAATGCTGTGGCATATCAATTCTTTCCTCGTTTCCACAGTAGCCTCTCTCCTCTCTATAGGGAGAGATGGCCGCAGTGGATGCCGACGGTGACGCCACTCTAAAACCCGCAGCGAAAGGCTACGGGTTTTGAAGCTGCGCTTATCCCGTGGAAATCTTATCCTTTTTCGGTGCGGTCATTCCAGGAGATTTCCACGGGATTTCCGTCTCGTGTGACCCCAGGCTTACACTGAACGATTATCATTCAGATTCCCACGATCCAATGGGAATTGTATTGTTCACTGTAAAAGGGACCTAAGTAAAAAAAACTAAAGCAAACTGGACCTATAGAGAGCATACAAAAAAAACCCAATTTTTTTCTCCCAGTTTGGTTTCAGTTTGACTCCGTTCCTTTTGCTTTCAGTTTTTCTGAACAGAAAAAAGCACAGCATGCAGCATTATTGTTCCCGTCCAAAAAAACAGAGAGCACCTTTCCATTTAGTTTTTTTGCATTAAAGTCAATGACGCAGGGACGCACACTGTATGGTTTATGTTTGCCTTTAGTGTTGAAATATTAGGGCAGAAATATTGCTAAAATCCAGCCATTTCTCACCACGGACACTCTTAAGACACTCATTGTCGCCCGTATCCATTCCCAACACGATTACTGTAACTGGCTGCTCATTGGCCTTCCCCGCATCAAACTCTCCCCTCTTCAATCCATACTAAATGTGGCAATTAGACTAATTTTCCTATCCAGCCGCTTTTCAGACGCCTCCACACTATGCCAGTCGCTGCAGTGGTTACTTATATACTACAGAACTAAATTCAAACTCCTCACCCTCACCAACAAAGCTCTCCACGGCGCCGGGCCACTATACATCACCTCCCTCCTGTCCGTTCACCAAGCAGCCCGCACACTCCAATCAGCCAACTAATTGAGATCTAATTCGATCCTCACATGTCCGCCTCTAGGACTTCTCTAGAGCAGCATCATTCTTCTGGAACGCACTACCCCAAAACATCCAGACAATCCCCGACGCACTGAACTTCAGACGCACCTCTTCAGGGAGGCATACCAAATCTTCTGATCCAATCTCCCAGCCCCTACAACATGCCTTCTGCCCCTCCCTATGGCTCCCCACACCTTCCACTTTGCTTATTGTATACATCTTCTGCCCCTGTACCTCCTTATCACCCCCCACTCCCTCCCCCCACACCCCGTTCTGTTTCCTAATAATGAAATACCGTATGTCATTTTTGTACTGTGTTGTACTCCCCATGCCTCCTCTCCTGCCCCTGGACCTTCTGAACCACCCCACCCCATCTCTCTCCAAATAAGTGTATACCACATGTAATTGTCTTGTTTGTGTTCCCATGTGCTTTGAAAGCGCTGCAGAATAATTTGGCGCTATACAAATAAAGATTATTATTATTATTATTGAGGGTATCCTTTTATCAGTACACTGCAAAGTAAAACAATAGGGGACCTCAGAGAGACAAGGGGGAAGGGGAGGGAAGAGGAGGGGGAGGGAGAAACCCAGCCACTACCCACCAGCCAGAAGTGTGTATTGTGTGCATTGTCCTGGGTTAGAGGAAGAGCTCTGACAGACCTCTCAGAGTGAAACTTCTGAAGTGTGCAATGACCTGCATATCCGATAATCAGCTACTCTACCCCCAAAAAAGTTATTTGCATGCATGCATCAGTTCTGCTTCAGTTTGTAATCAGTCCACATCCAATTAGAAAATGATTAATTTTAAAAAGACTCCAACCTGAAGTGTCAAACCACCCTTACTTATCAGAAATCTTGTCCTGGGACAATAGGAGGCAGTTATACTCCCTAGTGTTGGTCGTCTGTGTCGGTGCTCTGATGATCCGCTGGTTTTGGGCCCCATTTTCAGCCGTCAAGGATGGCCGATGCAGTCCTCAGACTACCTCATCCCTACAGTGCTTTTTCTAGTGTTAAACTACAATGCACTATACCTGCTCTCACGTGATCAGTGCTGGCCAATCAGAGAGCAATATATAGTGTGCATTAGGTAGTAATATCATTGCAGCTGCTATCTTGGAGGGCTGAAAACAACATCCCAAACCAGTGGATCAGAAGATTGTCGACAAAGAAGAAAAACAGCAGGTAATATACCACCACCCCTCCGGTCCCGGGACAGAAATATGTCTAGAAACCGGAAGGTTACTTTAAATTTCTGATGGTTACTTTAAATTTCTGATTGTGTTAATCTCTTCTAGGCTAAAATCTACAAGCAATGTTTAAAAAAAGACTTTCATCCCACCTTAGATGGCTTCTAGCTCCTGGTTCCATACAGCAGGTGCGTCTCCAAGTGCTTATACAGCCTTGTGGTCATTTTGGCTTTCTTTCACACATGAATTCCATAGACGGGGAGACACTGGTGTGACAAACTTGCTGCTTTATTGTTTAAAATATGTGCATATTCACGAATAAAGAAGAACCGGTTTCAACTCTATCAAGAGGTGAACAAGGCTCTTGATAGAGTTGAAACCGGTCCTTCTTTATCTGTGAACATGCACATATTTTAAACAATAAAGCAGCAAGTTTGTCACACCAGTGCCTCCCCGTCTATGGAATTCATGTGTAAAATCTACAAGAAAGCACCTGATATTGCAATTCCCATTGCAGGCCTGAAAGGCTATGGATGCCTTAGGGTGGGGCAGTTTTTTTTTTTCATTTTTACAATAGGGTTTGATTAAAAATTTTCTACCATTTGCCTTCTTCAGCTTCAACATACAACTGTTTATGGACATTGCAATCTAAGTCTCAATAGGAAATCCGTCAATATATAATGCCCTGCAGCAGTAGTGCCCTCCTTTGTGACCCTCCATAGGAATATTTGCCCTCTGTGCTTCCAAAAATTTGATATTGCCTCCTCTATGCCAACCAAAGTAATAATACCCTTGCAATCTGCAGAAACAGACTGAGGTTCACAATTGCCCATTTTTGTTAGAAATGATAAGTGCATCAGTGCTATCACCAATTAAACAACCTGGGAAAGAAAACATCCGGCTGCAAACCAGTTAATTTTTTCGTTTCATCACTGCACAATAATGTGTTAAAATATATAAATAGAGCGAGTCATAAAACGGGGATCTGTGCCTCCGACATCCCAAGGGAAATGTGGATTTTTGACACTATCAAAGGTGTCCCTTCCCATGTCCCACTGACCTAAATGGCCTCAACTGGACCTTCAGGACTTGAAATATATTACAATTAGCAATGCCAAGTGTGCATTCCTGCAAGTAGTAAATATATGAATTTTTTTTGCCAATGATTCACTTTTAGAAAACTCTCACTGCAGTGAAACCTCATGCAAAAAACCTAATTTTACAGCATCATTTTCAAAACACAACTTTACACTGCAGTTTGGGTATGGCTTTTGTACGAGGGGAAGCTGTTTTCCTTCATATTAGAAATCCAAGTGATGAGCTCAGAAATGTTCTGTTGCTATGGTCTCTACTGCTAAACTGTAGGGAGGGGAAATATATTATGGAAATGTATCTACCCCCTGTGTAAATAGGTTTTCCTCGGTCAGCCATTTTTCATTCACTTACTGTCGTATGGTACAGTGTACATCACTGGCAATGAGAGTTCAAGTGCATCTTCACTTTTATAGAGCAAGAAATGAATGCATTGTAGCAAAGAAAATACCTATCATTATGTATAGATGGTTTTCTGCAATGCTGTCAAGTCCTCTGTATAGTTATATATAAAGAATTGACGAGACTGAAATAGGTATCATATTATTACTCCTTGACCTTCACACACTGAAAAGTTCATTCATGTGAAAACTCGGCTCTTTTATTATTTGTGGACCAAAAGTCTATCATAATCGACAAATTTAGCAGTGGATTATACAGATAGCGGGAGCTTGTTTAGTTCTGACACCATAAATGGCTTATGTGCAACTAACCATGCAAAGGTAATAAGCTGCAGATTTAGGAAGTCATTTCTGGAGCATATAGATAAAATAGAGAAAGGAATAGCGATGGGCTGCATGATGAAAAAAATGTAAATGTAAGAGCACCCTTCCCATTACAAGACACGGATGGGAAGGGGGTTGTTACAACCTCAGCACCCACTGTTGACCCAATACGTACAGTCTGTGCATTGTCTGAGCATACATCATTACACACATCACTGGGTAAATACAAATGAAGGGAATCTGCTGTGTGCTTTCCAGAAACAGAATAACCCTTTAAATGCTTGTGATTTGTCCAAATATTATGACAGGGTGACATATTGGCTGTGTCTACTTTTACCTACACAATTTACTCTTTAAATACATAATTTAAGAATGCAACAAAACAACATTTCTACATGAATTAGTCTCTAAAATGGTGTGCAGAAGCCGGATTTAAAGAAACCTTTTTCAGAATGTGTTTCTAGACAATCTTTATTAAAGTGCTGTGGACGAACACATGAATAAATGTGCATTTTAGATTTAAAGGGGTTTCCACCTCAGTATGCCATCATTAAATGATTAGTGGGGATCCAACCGCTGGAACCCCACTATATATGTGTATGTATATATATATAAATAAAAACAAAAACAAGCGAAGTCTAATGTCCCAATCAAATGTCATTTGTATCCTGATCATAGCCACTGAGGGGCATGTGCTGAAACCATCTCGCACACCTGCGAGCTGTGCAAGAATAGATGAAAGTATTATACCAAGCTTTCATCTGTGGTTGCACAGCCACTGGAATTGCAGAAATCTGGTGCAGGCCGTTTCAAAGAGGTGCTGGTCGATGGGTCACATCATCTCCATTGGCGGTTAGAATGAAAGCGGAGTGTGGGGGAGCTAAAAGATATGGCAAAAAAAGTGCCGTGACTTCAGAAAAACCAGTACAGAATTTATAATAAAGCTATATTAGTAAGTTGATAATCAAGTTTCTAACACCTTAGACATGATTATATTTAAATCGGCCAGCCCTTTTACACATAAGCATGGCTCCTCATCCAACTCATTACCTGCCCTCTTCCATATGCTTGGGATCTGGACTAACTATACAAACATAATGAGGAAAGTGGGTAATGCAGAAGGGATGAAGAGCTATTCCTGCTACGTTGGACCATGCACACAGTGCGGGTGTTGGACAATGCAGGATGTAGGGTGAATGACATCTCATACTTGAGTTGTAGGCAGCCGCAGCAACCTTACAGCCTCCTCTTCCTCCATTCATGTATCTCACTGCCTTCCCCTGCACTCCAAAAAAATTTGTTGGTTGCTAGATCCTCTACTAATATTCTGGACTGGGAGATAGCTGTAAAATTCGGATTAGGGACCTCTGTCTGAAATGGTCACTGACATTTTATAGTTAATCAATTTTTATTGATGTTTTAGAAACAATATAAAATGCTGAAGTACGCATACTGTAGGAGAAAGGATAATATGCATAGTATGAAGCTATATAGCAAAATATACAAAGTCACCTATAATACCTTGTCGATTTCTGAGAAACATGACCCCCACAATTAGCCAAGGCATGAAAAACGAAGGGTAGAGCAAAACACAGCAATTCTAGGCTAACTGGAAATACCCAGCATGCCAAAAAATCACCCACATTATCGAAATTCAGAAAGGTTGCTTCAACATAACTAACTGGATATGGGAAAGTGTAAATGAAAAGCTAAGAAGAAAAGAAGAAAAAGGAAGAGAAAGAAATATCTATCTATAATATATATGGATCATCTCATGAAAGTTGTGAATTCTGAAGAATCTTCAAAATCATTCCAAGCAAACCACAATGCCACAAAAGCATCAGCGCTCTTGCCTTTCTGCTATCAAATCTTCCATTCTTATGATAGAATGGAATTTGGAGAGTCATTCACAGGGAGAGGGCACCACCCTCAATTTGTAATGCCTAGTTAGTACCAGTCTTGCAGCTGCAAGAATGTACCGCAAAATCCCCTTTTTGACTTTAGCTAGAGTCTCAAACAAGATTGAGAGCAAGGTAATTTGGGGAGGGTTTTCAGGATCTGAACTCCAGAAAAAGCATGATAATATCTCAAAGCCTGTTCCCAAAATGCCTAATTAGGCAGACAACTCCAGCAAATGGGAAGCATGGTATACCATCAACACCACTCAGACACCTGTAAACCTGCGATGTGCATGTGCAGGACAGTAATACCATCTAGCCGAAATCTTGTAATTCTTTTCCTTGACCTGAGAAGATGGGGAGAAAGCATGAGAGAACAGACAAGCCTTGTCTCACATTCCCATTTGTCAAAAAATTGCACCTTAATAGATTTACAGAATTGCTTCATCAAATTCTACATAACTGATAATCTACCAATCATCCCTGCCAGGCTCAAAAACACCTTATCAAACTCTGAAAGAGGTGGTATGTTGATGTGGTTGGAAACATAGTATGGATAAATGACCTTAATAGTTGGTATTCAAACCATAAAATAGTTGGCCCTCTGCTCAAATCTTAAAAAGAGGGTAATTTACCCTCCAACAATACATGTTGCAGTTTCGGCCATGCAGATCACTCCCTACTTAGGAAAACACTTGCCGTAAGGCCAGCTTAAAGACTGAGTTTTGAAATAACAGTTTCATATAACCTGTAGAAAAATGAACCTGGTGATGTGTTTTTGGGAGGAGCACTATATTTTCTCTTCAAAAGATCTGTTTCAACAATATATTTGTTGGTATGGCAGGTACACTGGTGGCCTTCTCTTGATTTGGAGGGGTCCAGTACCTACCATACCGAATTTTATTAATTACATTAGTGAAAATGAATTTAATCTTTGTTTTTCCTATACTTTTAATGCTGATATTATTTCCTATCTGAATTAGTTGGCATTCTGAATGAGATAATACGTACTTTTATGTTTTGTAAACCTTCAGCAAAAGACACGATACTTAGAGCTAATAGCAACCATCCACGCTACACTATAAAAGGCATACCAGGCAGTGAAATAAGAGTCATTATATTTTGGAGCTTAATGGTATTTGTCAACAATTTGTAAACAGGGTTGTCCCCTTTGGATGTCACAATGCACCTCCAGTATTGTTGATGCCAAATCCTCTATTACTTTAGTTTACAAGCCCTCTCATGGCAATGAGCATTGTCTAAATGGAAAATCACGGAAGGGGGGCGTGGCTTGACTGTTGGCGAGTTGGGATGCTTGAATTTCGCACTCCTAACCACCCTGGCAGTTTGAGTTAATGGTGGACACTCTACAAAGAGCAAACAAAAAGATAGTGTGCAGACGAAGACCCCCTGCCCAGGCAGCAGAGGGGGCTCCCAGGAACACTGAGAACTTTTTTTGGTGCTTAAACCAAACAGCATAGCCTACCTTTGGAGCCCAAGATGGCTCTGGTCATACGCTTCTGAGACCCGTGCGGAGGAGGCAGGTGGACAATCAAGTGGCCGCATCCTCTATCCCCCCTCCATTTCGGGAGGCCACATTGGAGCTGCATCTGATGGGTGGGAGGCTTCGGCCGCTCTGCCTGTGACTGCATTCCCAGCACAGCCCTCAATAAAAATGCAGGGGAAGAACCCACATCCATGGGCCCTGCAAATGATGAGCGGTGGAGAAGCACACAGGGGAAAGCTGAGCTTACTCTTGGGGCTCAGGACCAGAAGCAGTGCAGAGAGGATGAGAAGGCCCCTGAGAGTCCCTACCAGTATTGTGCAGGGGAGAGGGAGAACGGTGCTGCAACTTCCCCGGTTTCCATCTTAAGAAGAGTGAGGCATCCCAGGCAGCCATTCCTGGTCAGTTCATGAATGTCGGCATAACCGAGGGTCAGCCAGGACATGCACACCTAAATTTGCACAGCGATGGTCCCCATCTCCCTCCTCTTCATCAGCCAGCCATTTACCAACATATTCCCCAGCAAGAGGGTCCTCAATATCTTCCCAAGATTCAGCAGATTCAGGGGATTGGGACTGAAGGCCCATTTAAAGGCTATCCCCACCAAGATGTAGTTAAATGGCATTTTCACTCATTTTTAAACCTCTCAAAAACAGTCCATCATGTCATTGCAAAAAGAGATCCAACATATAGACCATTGCCTAATGGAGGTGGGGGAGGTCCAAGATCTAAACTTTCATAGCATTAATGCTCACAATTCTATTCTACAAGAACATTAAAATCAAATCTCTGACATCTTAACATATCTGGAAGATATTGAAAATCATAACAGGCGCAATAACATCCGCATAAGGGGGTTGAACAAGGAGGTGGAATCTGCACATTTAGAAAGTTGGGTACAAAAATGTTTTGAGGAACTTTTACAATATTCTTCAAGAAAGCTGGTGGAATTAGACAGGATTCATAGATCACTGCGCCCTAGGCCCATTGACCCCCACCCGTCCATGAGATGTAATTTCCATGATTCATTTGAACAAGGAAAAGAGGAAATATTGAGATCACTTAAGGAGAAGGGACCCATTAAATATAAAGACACCTTGCTCACAGTCCTCCCTAACCTGTTCAGAAGGACCCTATAGCTGTGTAGAACTCTCTGCCTGTTGCTTACTGCACTCAAGGGAAAGGCAATACCATATCAATGAGGGGGGGGGGGAGTACCGCTTTCAACTAATTGCCAGCCTTGGGAGCAAATTGGCAATCTTCAAGAATTGGGGAGATCTACCTAAGCTCCTAGCTACATTTGAACTTCCCATGATCTCTCTTCCAGAGTCGCCGAGATCATCTACTTACCTGTTGCCGCCCAGGGAGAGATGGCAGCTGGCAAGGCCCACCACAAAATGAAAAGCCAGAGGATCCAAATTTACACTTACTAAATGTCTCTCGACATATGCCCATGAGTGAAATCATTCCTTTCAGCGTTCAATTAGTCTGAGTACAGACATTCTACTCTCAACCGTTTTCAAAATGGATCTGCGTATATTATATGTGTCACCATGATGGTGCCTTCATCCTTAAATATTTACATTTTTAATGTTGTATAGGATTGTTTACCGCATTTAAAATTCAGGTGGGTTGGCTCCTTCTGGGAAAACGAGTGTATGCCCACTCTGACCATTTTGTTGCTTCAGGTCGGGCGCTGGGTGGACCCACCCCATAAGAGCCTGATGTCTTCTTCACTTTTAGCTAGCTAAGACATACATTCCAATAGACGTTGGGCTCAATAGTTTGTAGGGTTTGGGTAAAATCAGCTGCTGGCATTGGTGGGTAAGCGTGGTTTTGCCATCGTTTTCCTTTCCCCCACATAGGGTTTACAACATGCAGTATTGTAATGACAGGAGTCACGAGTTAGTTTCAAAATGAGATTACATTGCTGTATCTCTTAGTTTAATTAGTTATTTTTGTTATTTATCTGTATCTCCACTTGGTTTCTTTTCTGACACCTTGGCTCTTTCTTTCTTTCCAGAAAACATTCAACCCTACAATTTTCACATCCCAGGTCAATACTACGGGTAGATATATATTCCTAAGAATTGAGATATTAGAATTTATATATACAATTGCTCATTTTTATTTCCCCAATCAGGAACAAGGCTCCTTTGGGTCCAGGGTTCTCTAGAAACTTGAAAAATTTGCTGAGTCAGACATCGTCCTGGGAGGAGACTTTAAAATGGTGTTTGATCCTTCTTTGGATTCGTCAATGTGTCAGTTGTTGGTTTTTCATTCGGCGATATGTAGAATGAAAAAAGCCCTGGTACGTCTACATTTAGTACACCCAATCACTAAAGATTTTAGTTTCCACTCACTAGCACATAGTTTTATCTGTTGTAAGAATTATCTCTTCATATCACATAATCTTTTATACAATGCACCAGGGTGCTCTCTACACAATTTTGTTTGATCTGATCATACCCCAGTCTACAGAACCCTTCAGCGCAGTACTTGGAGACATAGGAGTCCGAATTGGAACCATATTGACAACTTATTGAAAGATGCAGCCTGTTTGGCTGAAATCAACACTATAATAGATAACTTTATATTGGATCACCAATCAGACTCCACATTAGCCCCCATGTAGTGTCAAGCTTTAAAATGTTTCCTAAGGGCTTCTGCACGTGTGCGTTTTTCTTGCGCGTTTTTTTTCACACGATTGTCAATGGGACTTTTTAATGTTAAAACAAGTCGCTGCTTTGCAATTTTTGTGCAATGCGTTTTTAATAGAGATGAGCGAATGTGCTCGGCCCCGTCCCTTTTTCGCCCGAGTACCGCGATTTTCGAGTACTTTCGTACTCGGGCGAAAAAATTCGGGGGGCGCCGTGGCGGCGCGGGGGGTTGCGGCGGGGAGTGGGGGAGAGGGAGAGAGAGAGGGCTCCCCCCTGTTCCCCGCTGCTACCCCCCGCACCGCCGCGCCTCTCCCCGCCCCCCGAATCTTTACGCGCGAGTACAGAAGTACTCGAAAATGGCGGTACTCGGGTGCGTAAGTACTCATTACGAGTACGTTCGCTCATCTCTAGTTTTTAACATTAGAAAGTCCCATTGACAATCGTGAAAAAAACACGCGAGAAAAATGCAAGTGCGTATTCACCCTAAAAGGGATATTTATTTGTCATAGAACCAGGCTAAAGGAAGACAGGTCACATAAGCTTTCCCAACTATCACAGGACCTGCAAATCAGGGAGGAGGCTAACAAAGCACATCCCACTGATTCCCTGGCTGCAGAGCTATCCTCTCTTTGTTCTGAGATATTATAAATTTTAGATTTAAAAACTCTCTGCTTAAAGGAGATGTCCCGCGCCGAAACGGGTTTTTTTTTTTTTTAAACCCCCCCCCCGTTCGGCGCGAGACAACCCCGATGCAGGGGTTAAAAAAACCACCCGCACAGTGCTTACCTGAATCCCGGCGGTCCGGCGTCTTCATACTCACCTGCTGAAGATGGCCGCCGGGATCCTCTGTCTTCGTGGACCGCAGCTCTTCTGTGCGGTCCACTGCCGATTCCAGCCTCCTGATTGGCTGGAATCGGCACGTGACGGGGCGGAGCTACACGGAGCCGCTCTCTGGCACGAGCGGCTCCATAGAAGACTGCTGAAGACCCGGACTGCGCAAGCGCGGCTAATTTGGCCATCGGAGGCCAAAAATTAGTCGGCACCATGGAGACGAGGACGCTAGCAACGGAGCAGGTAAGTAAAAAACTTTTTATAACTTCTGTATGGCTCATAATTAATGCACAATGTATATTACAAAGTGCATTATTATGGCCATACAGAAGTGTATAGACCCACTTGCTGCCTCGGGACAACCCCTTTAAGAGATAAATTACGAGCTTGATACTTCAAGTATGGAGACACATATGTCAGATGGCTAGTGAGAACACTACAGCCACGCTCTGCCCACTCACACATCATCTCTATCAACTCTCCAACTAAAGACGTGGTACATACTCCCCAGGGAATTTTAGAGCTCCGCTCCTACTACTCCAGACTATACAACATTCCACAACCCTATAACTCCACAGAAAATAAAGAGAATACATCAGGACACCTCACAGTATTTTGGACTTAACTCTCCTGGACCCATTCCAGAGGATACACAGCTTTGAACTAGAATTCTGATGAATTAAATCAGGTTATTAGGGAATTGAAAGTTGGGAAAAGCTCTGGGGCAGATGGATTTACACCCAGATTCTATAAATTATGTGGCAGCTTGATCTCGGTTATAATGCTGAAGGCATGTAATTCTAATGGTGCCCCCTTAGGCCCTGAGGACACACAGAGTTGTCATTCCCAAGCCGGGTAAGGATCACTCGGCTTGTAGTAATTTTCACTCCATCTCTTTAACCCCTTCCCGCCCCAGGATGTACCGCTACGTCCTGGGAGCCTGGTACTTCCCGCAACAGGACGTACCGGTACGTCCTGGGGATAGCACGAGATCACATATGATCCCGCGCTATCCCGCAGCGGGAGCCGGCTGTCAGTCACAGCCGGCATCCCGCTGCAACAGCGGGGGGGGGGGGCATCGGAGATGCGCCCCCCCCTGCTTTTAACCCCTTCCCTGTTGCGATCTAAGTAGATCGCGGCAGGGAAAGAGTTCACAGAGGGACCGCACTCCCTCTGTGTCTCCGGCCGGCACTCGCGATGTCATTGCGAGAGCCCGGCCTGTCACCATGGCAACAGGACGGCAGGCACTGGCGTCCTGCATTGCCTATGCCTATGATCGCTGTATAAGCGATAAGGCATGGCAGAGCAGTAGCTCTGCCATGCCTTATGACAGCGATCATAGGCACAGTGCTGCAAGTCCCTCAGAGGGACTCAAATAGTGTAAAAAAATAAAATAAAAAAGTAAAAAAAAGAAAAATGTTAAAAAAAATGTTAAAAAAAACCTTTTTTTATGCTTTTTCTAATATCAGCATAAAAAAAGGTTTAAAAAAATTAAAACCCCACATATTGGGTATTGACGCGTCCGCAACGACGTGTACAAAAAGTTGAACACACTTTATTTTGTATGGCAAAAAGCGTAACAAAAAACGCTAAAAAACAGAGGCAAAATGCTAATTTTTAGCATTTTGCCTCCCAAAAAATGCAATAAAAGTGATCAAAAAAGCTGTACATTCCCCAAAATGGAACCAACAAAAACTACAGCTCGTCTTGCAAAAAATAAGCCCTTATAGAGCTCCATACATAGAAAAATAAAAAAGTTACAGGACTTTGAATGCAGCTATAGAGAAAAACAATTTCCAAAAAAAAGGGTTTTTATTGCAAAAAAGTGTAAAAACCTAAAAAATATATAAGAATTTTGGTATCATTGTAACCGTACCGACCCGCAGAAAAAATTTTGTGTGTCATTTATGCTGCATGATTAACGCTGTAAAAAAAAAATCTATGGCAGAATTGATGCGTTTTCTCTCCCTGTTATCATAAAAAAAATAATAAAAGTTTTATATAGCCTATGTACCCAAAAGTGGCAGCGCTAAAAATTACAGCTCACCACGCAAAAAACAAGCCCTTATAAGGCCGCGTTGAAGGAAAAATAAAAAAGTTATGGCTTTTGAAAAATGGAGATGGAAAAATACCAAAAATTGCTTGGTCCTCAACGCCAAAATAGGCCATGGCATTAACCCCTTCATGACATGGCCTATTTTGGGCTTAAGGACGCAACAATTTTTGGCGGATTTTCTTCTCCGTTTATCAAAAGCCATAACTTTTTTATTTTTCCGTCGACGCGGCCGTATGAGGGCTTGTTTTTTGCGTGGCGAACTGTAGTTTTTATCGATGCCAATTTTGGGTACATAGACAATATTGTAAAATTTTTATTTTTTTTTTAATGATAGCAGGGAGAGAAAACGCATCAATTCTGCCATAGATTTTTTTATTTTTTTTTAACACCGTTAATCATGCAGCATAAATGAGACTTTCCATTTTTTCTGCAGACCGGTACGGTTACAACGATACCAAAATTCTAACATTTTTTTTAGGTTTTCCCACTTTTCTGCAATAAAAACCCATTTTTTTGGAAATCTTTTTTCTATTCTAAATTGCTGCATTCAAAGTCCTGTAACTTTTTTATTTTTTGATGTACAGAGCTCTATGAGGGCTTATTTTTTGCGAGACGAGCTGTAGATTTTATTGGTACCATTTTGGCGTACATACGGCTTTTTTGATCACTTTTATTGCGTTTTTAGTGAGGCAAAATGCTAAAAATGAGCATTTTGCCTCAGTTTTTTAGCTTTTTTTTAGCGTTTTTTTCCGTGCACAGTCAAAAGCATGTGCAACTTATTGTACGCATCGTTACGGACGCGACAATACCAAATATGTGGGGTTTTATTTTTTTTTACCTTTTTTTTATGCTAATCTGAGAAAAAGCATAAAAAATGTTTTTTTACTCTTTTTTTTACATTTTTTTCAATTCATTTTTTAAATCTTTCTCTTTTTTACACTGTTTGTGTCCCTCTGAGGGACTTTAACCACTGCCCTGATGATCGCTGTTATAAGGCGTGGCAGAGCTACTGCTCTCCCATGCCTTATCGCTCATACAGCGATCTCAGGGCATAGGCAATACAGGACGCCAGTGTCTGGCGTCCTGTTGCCATGGTGACAGGCCGGGCTCTCGCGATGACATCGCGAGTTCCGGCCGGAGACACAGAGGGAGCCGCGCTCCCGCTGTGAGATCGCGGCAGGGAAGGGGTTAACAGTGGCGGGCGCATCTCTGATGCCCCCCCGCTGTTGCAGCAAGACGCCGGCTGTGACTGACAGCCGGCTCCCGCTGCGGGATAGCGCGGGATCATATGTGATCCCGCGCTATCTCCAGGACGTAAGTTTACGCCCTGTTGCGGGAAGTACCCCGCTCCCAGGACGTAAACTTACGCCCTGCAGCGGGAATGGGTTAAGGGGTTAATAAACAGCGATATTACCGGTAAGTTAGTCTCTAAAATGATCGCCTTTAGATTAAAATCATGTATACCACTTATTATCTATAAGGAGAAAGTAGGCTTTGTACCAGGCAGATTGGTAGATAGCCTCATGATTCCTCTGGTGGGTAACCCCCAATTTCCCTCTATTGACATATTTACATTGGTTATTCCTCCCTGAGGTGCAATATCTTAGATTTATGGATGTGGTGTGGCCACAGAGTTTGAGAGAGATCTCTGACCTGGAGGGGGTTGGGAGGGGGGAGTCTTTGGTATCCCGACAAGATCTTGGTTACAATATTTTCAAATGCGAAGTTATATTAACACTCTTGCCCCCCTATCTTTCCTAGTCAAGGAACTTACTCCCTTTCAAAAAATTTGTCTAGCATCAGAAATTCCTACTCATGTGATCTCTTTGGAGGGGGAGTTGAGAGAATCTGAACCTAGCTGGATTAAAGCCTTGGAGGGCGCTGTAGGCAAATCATTTTCTGGAAAACTCTGGACCATAGCAACACATAACATGTCTAGCAGGCTCCAGGAGTTTAACTACAAAATAATATCATTATGATGTAGGACCCCAGCTTAACTGCCTAAAAGTTTCCTGTTCATATCAGATAAATACTGGAGATGCTACAAAACCACAAGCTCAATGCTACACATATGATGGGAATGTCCAGAGATACTTCCCCACTCACAGGATGTCTCTAACCTATATAAAAAAAACTATATGGATCCGTAGATGGCACTCCTGTCTATGTTCCTGGCTTGCTCTCTAAATTTAAAAAGGGAATTCTGTGCCACTTTGTCATGGCTATGCATCAGGTCATACCTAAGTTTGGAAGCAAGATACTACAATCCTAAGAATTGTATGGGTGGAGGCTTTGGATCACTAAAGGTACTTAGAAGAGTTTTGATGTTCGGACTTAGACAAGGACCTGGAGAGATTTACGTCAACATGGACGAGGTGGTCAGAATGTAGAAACTCGTCTTCTTCCCCCAATTGGTTAATAAATGGATCTGATTCTTGAAGTGCAATTGGTGGTAGGGGCCTGCGGGTTGCCTTCGATGGTTACACCATACTCTCCTCTCTCATCTTCTATACTCTCTTTATTTCCTATTTATTCTTTCTTATTCTCCTTCTTTCTAACCCCATGTCTTTTTCTGTTTCTCTTTTTATTATTTAAGATGTGTTACATGATATTAGTAGACATCGTCCCATAATTAGGGGATCAACGTGAAAATCGGGCTTAATTTAGAGTACCCCTTTTATACTCATCTTTACTTTGCTTGTCAGGCTTACATCAGATGCAGACAGATATCAAGTTTAAAAAAAGAAAGGGGGACGGTAACAGTTCAGTAGTTCAAATGTTAACTTATAAAAGTTCATTATAAAAAGGAAGCTATTGTCACTTAAACAGGATGAATAGATGTGTTGGCATATATGTTTAATGTACATTTATATGATGCATCACTACATACTCTGGCTTTCAGTAAAAACCTTTTAAACATAAATGAAAAATCTGACAAGTACCTACCCATATTATCTAAGGATGAGAAACTCCATACCATTTTAAGTGGGGGCTGTAGCATTACCTACAAAAAGCCCCCACTCTCTTTAGTAGTTTGTCAACTATTTTATTTATTTCCACTGATTCTTCCAATAAGTGCTCGCTATCTCACAAAGGATTCTATAGATGTGGGGCATCTCCATGCAAACCATGTTATTTTGACAAACCTGTGAAGAGTTTTCAGAATACTGAACTTCTCAAAATTTTACTGTACAACATTTAATATAAAAAAGCCCACAGGCTTTTTCTTGCATCACACTTTGACCCCTTTGCATTCCCTTTGGTGGATGATTTTGGTATCATTAGATTTGTTAGATCCTCACCTCCACCGTACAATTATACATTTGAGTATGATACTGTACATTGAGTGAGCTGTCAGGCAAGGTCAAAGTTCCTATGTTAAGTCTAGCGGGGCTTTTGTGCTTTAACCAACAGCGCCACTAGGGAGAGTCAAGCGTTGCTGAGCGATGTTCATATCAAGTGCTTACTAGTCTGACTGTTGCCATGTCCCCAAAAACATGGAAGACCAAACTATGGACAGCGAACAGTTCAAGCCCAATCCACAGCTCGACAGTTCTTAAAAGTTTACAACCGTTTTTCCAAATATTTTATGTTCGCCTAGCAAACATCGGGTCAATCTAAAAAAAATTGTGCTAAGCCATGTGTAATTTCACTTACTGTCGTGTGAAGCCGGCCTTGGGATTTACACTATTGAGAGAGTCTGCAGACCCATTAGAGGGAGAGGTCTTAGGCTTCTGCTTAAACGGAAAGCTTTCTGGATATTGAACCTATGCACCTTCAGTTCTTAATCTCGAAGTGATCTTCAGTTGTGTGTTTAAAGCATATGCCTAATGGTAACTCTGGATTATGGGTCACGTATAGGCATTTATATTTTTTCAACAGTTGTTTGTTTTTAGTGGATCCCTGTCCTTTGGTTTTGCCCTTATGCAATGATAGTCAAGCTTTTTAGCCCACAATGTGTCAGCATGAACATTTCTGTTACATTTGGTTTATCGTCCTCCTTTCTTTACAAACCTAAACTGCTGAATTAGTAAATTCCAGTGTTTGTAAATTATATGTGTTCTGGATACAACGCCATATATGTTGGGGAGCATAGAGTCTTTCATGGATTATGTGAAACATAACTATTAGTACAACAGTGCCCAGCATGCCAATTATACCACGCTGAACATGCTCTGCACTCATGTGGGGGATGCTAAATAGTTGTTAGTAGTATGATAATTGCCAAGCAGTACAACAATGCCCAGCATGCTGACAATATCATATTGAGCATGTGCTGGATGTTAACTGTGGTCTTGATAGCAGTTAGGCCCAATGTTCACGAGCTGATTTTTGCTGCGGAATCCGGAACAGGCGTTTTGCTCTGGACTTTGCAGTAATAAGCCTCCATAGCATTCTATGGTAAAACGATACTTCATGTCCGCAAGCGGAAACCAAATGCAGTTTCAGCTTGTGGGTAAAAAAAAACGCAGCATGCTCCATTTTGCTTTGGTTCCCGCACAGACAGCTTCCATTGAAATCAATGCAGGCCGTCCAATCAGCGGCCGTGGATTCTGCGGGAAAGCAGGAGTTTGAAAAAAAGTACTGCATGTGCGCCGGCCGACACTTCCACACACATCTGCTGTACAGAAACAAGAATACCTGGATAGGTAAGCAGGGTCCTCAGCTGCGGGCATGGTCGGATTCCGACGCGGGCTCATGCATGCAGAATCTGACCCGCCCGTGGACATGAGGCCTTATTAAGTAGAACTCAACATACTGCTTGGAGCATAGTGGGCATGTGCTTTTTTTTAGATCACTGATGTACACACATCAGCTAATTCTTAAAAGTCAAGTACGTTTTAAGTAAAAGGGCTAGACAAAATATTAACCACATGGCCACTTCACTTAAATAGGTTTGCTTGGTTGGGGACACTGTGGTACCAGGAAAAAATCCAGACGCCTTCATTCTAGGCAATGATAGAAGTCCCAAAAGACAGACCTCTGCTAATTGGATGGCACATATTTTTAATATGCCATCAGTCAATGGTCGGAAAACCTTTTAATTGGGTGCACCATCGTTAGCAGCAGGGGATTAAAATGCTATCATTGTCTACTATACCGTTTTCTTTAATGATCACAGAAATCACTCAGTGTGACATGGATACAGTAATAGAGGAGATCTGATCAGGGCTGAATACTGTACTTCACAGTGCTGTATATTTTCAGTTCACTATCATTGCACATCAGCCCACTGTGGTAAAATACTGCAGTCGCTGTGAAAATCCCTATTACTAGTATGGAGGGAAGTAATTGAGTATGGGATATTTTGTGCAGTAATGCAACTAATGTAATAACTATAAACCAAATCCACAGGCTGAGCGTTTTTCAAAGGCCAATTTTGATATTGTGACACAGTGACAAATTGCTATGTATGTGTATTCCTGGCACATCATTTACCTTGCAATTTAATCGTTGCAATAATCACATCACTCTGGAAAGTGAACATTCCAATATCAGTCACTGCATGTTTCACAGCAGTAAGCTTTGAAGTGTCACTGTGGAAATAGTCAAAGCAAAATATGATTTCTCTACTTGTAATCCAATCAGCCCTCAGTAGTCAACCCTCCAAACATTAGTCCTTGTTGGACAGGCTGCTTTATTGGCTCATGTGCTGAAGACAGAGCTTCGAAGAAGAAAATTTGCAATCATTTCCAATAGAATCACTACTCTTTGCTCCAGAAAAGCACTATTTCATTGAGATGCCTGCAAAAACTTGCCGAAATAAATTATATCCAAGGTAGTAAGAAACCCATGTTGTTGTCACCAATAGATCTCTTTTTAGTTTTCATTTTACAGTACAGGCATAAGTCAAGAGGTTATAGCTCTATTAGACTTGACGTATAAAGATCTCATTTCACACATTGGTGATTTTTTTTGTAACAAAATACTATGATATTTGCTTTATAGGATAGTCAATACATTTAAAGTCAGTTTCATGAGGAAAAAGCATCCTTAAGTAGATGGGAAACTACAATATATATTGCAATTGTATTGTCACAGCATCCGGAAGGGGGGAAAGTTACTGAAGACAATGTCACAAATTTGAATTGAGTACGATACTATAATATTTTTTGGTAATTAGTTTGTTACTCTGTAACGTCTGAGTTTTGACTGTACATCGACCCTCTGAATTGTAAACATGTTGATTAGAGATGAGCCAGCATACTCGCTAAGGCAAACTACTCGAGCAAGTAGTGCCTTATGCGAGTACCTGCCCGCACGTCTCAAAAGATTCGGGTGCCGGCAGGGGAGAGCGGTGAGTTGCGGGAGTGAGCAGGGGGGAGCGGGGTGGGAGAGTGAGATCACCCCTCTGTTCCTCCTCGCTCTCCCCCGCTGCAACCCCGCCCCCCGCCGGCACCTGAATCTTTAGAGACGAGCGGGCAGGTACTCGCATAAAGCAATACTCGCTCGAGTAGTTTGCCTTAGCGAGTACGCTCACTCATCTCTAATGTTGATGCTATATAAATAAATATTAAAATTAGCAGATCATTAGTTGAATGGATGGGCCTGTTGATTTGTATCATTGTAATGCTTCATTAATATGCTGTAAAGCACAAACTACTCAATACAAATTGGTGTTCTTGTATGCCATTTTAGACACATTAATGTTTAAAAGAATCATGTTAAGCACAATATCTAGTGTCATCATCTTTAGATACGAGCTATCCATTGTTATCAGCATTAAACACATAAGCTATCTATTGCTATCATCAACGGACATGAGCTATCGCTATCATCAACAGACATTAGCTATCTATTGCTATCATCACCAACATAGGCATTACCATGAATAACATAGTTTTCAGAATGTGCATGGATTTAAAATGCCGAATGTGCGTTGGTAGCAAGAAAATTAGATTGTCATTTCCAATAAAACAGATCCCAATATTAATCTATAAATTCAGAGCACAGCGCTGTGTTATAACTCAGTGCTGCATAAAGGATAACTATTGTACTATAATTATAACTTAGAATTCCCTAATAAGATAGTAGAAAAAGGTGTTCCTTACCCAATCAACCCATTTTATAGAGCTTAATTTCAGTAACTGTGCCAGATATTTCACTAAAGACCACACTCCAACCCACCATTTCTTTAAATAATTAGCTGTTGTTTAGCTTAAAGGGGTTTTCCAGAGCTTTAATATTGAGGGCCTATTCTGAAGATATCAGATCTGTGGATTTGCTATTCAGGGCCGGGACGAAGGCTTTACAGAGATGGGTGGCCGTCTAAAGAGCCATCTCATATCATGGCCTGGGGGGCACAGTTGTCACAAGAGAAAAAAAAAAGATTCGACGACTGCAGCGTTGCACTACTTCTGCTGATCCCTTCCTTCACCAGCATTCAATAAACAGCAGTGTTCAGCTGCCATCATTCATTGCAGCATCACTGATTAACACTGCAGTCATAGCACTCTGGAATCCACTAAAAGGTCACATCCTCAAACTTCAGCTACATTACAGCAGCCGCTCTGCTTGCACATGCCAAAGCTCTACTATTCAAAACATTATGCGCAACGGTAGGGCACAGCCCTGGGAAAAAGCTGTCAGGTAATGCAGCAGATGGGTGCTTTGGAGCATTAGCAGTAGGACACCAGGAGGGAAAACATTACTTGAGTGGTCAATGAAAGTTTTGTCTTTTCCCTATATTGGAAGTGCTCATTGGTCACCGAGTATACCAATGAGTGCTCCCTTTAATTCTGATGTGGAAAGCTCTCATTGATATGTCTACTCAGGGTAAATCTGAGCCTTGGTGGCAGGAGTGTCAGACAAAAGTTTAGTTTTACTTGAGAGGAGCGAAGGTGAGGAAGAGGAGGGCGCACGCAGCAAGACTGGGGAGGAAAGTGGTCCTGCTGGTGCTTTGTATTATAGATGGATGTCTCTGAAGTCTGCACTTATGTGGAGAGGAGACACCTTTGAGGCGTTTAATAATTACTCATTACATTACAATTAGGTAATTTATTAAACATTTAAACCCCTTAAAGCCTCTATGATAGACATGACTGTCATAGGTCGCAAGTGAAGGATCACGGAGCAGGCTCATACGCAGCGAGTGTAGGCTGTGTTTAATAGTTGACACCTGCCATCAACTCCATTTGTGGCCATTTAACTCCTTACATACCACAGTTTATACTGATCACTGCATCTAAACTACTATCTGGAAGCCCTCTGTGTTGTGATCGTGGGGTGCCAATAGAATGCCATGGCAGCCCAGAGTCTAGTGAAGGCACCTAGGTCTGACATATAGTGATGCCTATTAAGTCCTGCCTAAGACAGCGCTTAACCCTTTCCAATCCAATTTGTATCCTGATTTCCTAGAGGGCTTACTCTTTTTATACAACGGCTCTATATGCTGGCTAAAGCCGGTACTGCATTAGATAGGCTCCGACAGCAGAGAGACTGGCAATATACAGTAAGAGAACCCTGACGGACGTCTTCCAACATCAGAGCTGTACAGCCTTAAATCATAATGTCTTTGGACGTCAGACAGTGGATTGGAAAGGGTTAATAGATTAGCATCAAAAAGTACAATATTCTGTAATACAATACAAGTATTGCAGTATGTTGAACATGCAATTGCTTGAGTACCCGTAAAAGTCCCCTAGTGGAACTAAAAAAAAAAATGTAAAAGAGTACTCCAGTTGTGAAGCAAATTTTCAAAAATTCCAGATATGAAATGCGTTTGTGCCCTGTTTATGCACAGCTGTTTATAAATCGAGCAGCCATTACCAGCTTATCATGTCTTTCACTTCTGATGTTTCCCTATCCCTACATCACTATTTTCCAAGATAGCCGTCCCATCACTGGTGTAACTATAGGGGATGCAGGGGATGCGGTTGCACCTGGGCCCAGGAGCCTTAGGGGGCCCATAGGGCCTCTCTTCTCCATATAGGGAGCCCAGTACTATGAATAAAGCATTATAGTTGGGGACCCTGTTACAGGTTTTGCATTGGGGTCCAGGAGCTTTAAGTTACGCCTCTGCTTTAAGGGGTTAAGAGAAGTTGGGGGGTCCCATGATAAACTTTTGCACCCGGGCCCAGGAGCCGTTAGCTACACCCCTGCTCGTAAGCAGTTTGATATTACGTTTCGCACAATTTCCCATGCTGTACTTTCTTCCTGTGTGCTTCCCTGCTATTGGTCAGCAATCCAGTCCTAAAAGAGCTAAAAAGAAAAAAAAAGCGCGTCTGTTCGTTTTTACTGAGCAAGCTTGACCTGTAGCTCTGGAATGCCTACAGGTCATATCCAGCGCGTGCTGTGAATAAACACTTTTGTAGTGCCACAAGAAGGTAATGGTTTATAGAGCTACAGGCACAAAATCCAAAGCAGAACCACATTGCAAACTTTTAATAACTTTTGATTTTCATTCACTTGATAGGAACTTTGTGTAACCAGAATACCTCTTTAATCTTTAATAACATTTTAAAAGTATAAAATAAAATGAAAGAATAAATAAATATATAGAAGTTAGGCCTCATGTCTACGAGCATAATACGACCCACGTGGATATTTGATGCGGATTTCTGCAGCAGATGCACTGCTGATGACCTTTAAATTGTATTTTTTTGGCTTGCTGGAGATCGCGGATTGCAGATTTTTCATGCGTGGAAGCACTGTGGATCATCCGCGCCTGGAAAAGACGCAATCCCACCTCCCAGCCTTTTCCTCACCTACCTAAATGAATTTGACCTTCAAATCTGCAGTGCATCCGCGGAGATCAATGGGGCCCATCCGCGCGTGATCCGCATTAAAATGGAGCATGCTGCCTTTTTTTTCCCATGCATGAAATCTGCAAATCGAAATAAATGATATCTGCAGCTGTTAAATTAGCCGCTGATGGTCAATAAATCCCTATGGGAAAATTGATCTGCGAATGTCATACAGCGGAGACACGCGCAGATTTGCTAAATGAATTATGCCTGTGGACATGAGGCCCTTAACCCCCCTTTACCCATAAAAATAAACATAATTGGTACTGCCAAGCCTGTAAAAGGTCAAACTAAAAAATATTGCATTATTTATCTTACAGTGTGAATACCATCAAGAAAAAAATACACTGTGTAAGAATTTTAGTTTTTTAGCCTCCCAAGAAAATTGAATAAAAAGTGATCAAAAAGTCATGTGTACCCCAAAATTGCACCAATAAGAACTACAGATTGCCCTACAAAAAACAAGCTCCCACGCATTTTTATTGACAGGAAAAGTTAAAAAGTTCTGGAACTCAAAATCTGGCAACAAAACCTTTTTTTTTCTTTAAAAAAACTTTATAATAAAGTGTATTATAAAGCCTCTGAAACTCAGCCAGAGACTGAGCCTCGTAGGCCGCTGTAGTTGTCAGTTCTGAAGGCCATATTCAAGCCTCAGGGTGCGATAGCAGCCCAAAGTGACACCGCAGTTACATTACAGGTGTCCGATGGGTGAGAGAGGGAGCCCTCACCCTCTGTCAAGGTTTTACATGCCACAGCCAAGGTTAAATTGTGGGGATCAGAGGATTCTTAGGTCTCCACTGTTTAGGCAGCAGCCAAGCTATTATACCAATAAATAGCACCCGCTCCCACTGGTACAGGAAACCCGTGCCAGGCTTCTGATGAAGCGTCGTGAATAGGCGATTGCATCAGAATAAAGCACCTTAACAGCTGCCGGCAAAAGGTGAATGGGAGGTTGTTAAAGATTTAAGGCTGTTTTGAATTTAATTTATGTGTAGGTGAGGGGTGTCATCGTTTTTTTCTGCCTAGGGCTCCAAAATCCATAGAATAGTTGATAACTTGCTGATCGTCCCCCATCGATCTCAAGAATGGGACTTCCATGACCTCTGCAGTGATGTCACTGTGAATGGAGCACTGGCCAAGCATAAGCAATCGGAGCTCCATTTATCCCAATGGGGCTGATAGAAATAACCTGAGCGGGTGCTGCTCAGGTATCTCTGCAGTCTCATTGAGAGTGACTGGAGCAATCTAGTCTCCTCCTCACTGAGGTGGGTGCAGAAACCCTGCAGTGAGGAGGACAGGGGACACAGGACCCCAGTTCTCGAGATTAGCAGTGGTCTCAACGGCGAGACCCCCACGAGCAGCACGTTGTCCCCTATCCCTTGGATAGGGGATAACTTGCAATTGTGGTACAACCGCCATAAGGTGAGTCAATGGCAAACATATGCAACTGTATAGGCATAGAGTTGCATACTTCTAGTGTGTGTGTTAGACAAAGTGTATCAAATGGTCATGCTAAGCATGATGTGACCCGAACATTAGAAATATTGTTGTCCAGCTGCATGATAAAATTTGCACCAACGAAGTGTAACCATGGAATAGCATGATGTAGCAATATAGAGCAATAACTTTTATGGTTCATTCTTCCTTGTGTTCTGTAAATATCTACCCTATCCGCACCAAGGCAACCATGTAATTATATCTCCTTATGCTTAACAGAAGGCATCACACACTCCTCCAGTATCTTTTAATTTCCTCTGTCTCACATACTAAATGTTCTTTTCTTTGATCCCAAACATTTGAAATGTCATTCGTCCATAATATTATTTCTAGATATTTACTGTTCACTTTGTTCTGTTTTGTCCATATTAACCTGTATCATTTGCTGGTTTTCAACATGTCTTTTTCTTTGCAACCCTGAGACACTGAGGTCTGAAAGCTTAACTGTCACATTGAAAATACAGTGCAATCTGTTGGCAGCATGTTATAATAGAGCAGAAGATTCAGTATAATTTACTTATTCTGGGCTTAGTAGTCGTCTTACTCAGTGATAACTGCTAGGTCATACTAGGGATTGACAGTTCTACCCAGTCATTGCACAGTCATACATGGAGGGCTGTCAATCACTGATAAGACCATCTACTAGACTCCTCAGAATGAGCAAGAGTTTAATGAATATATCACTAGTTCTGCAGAATCTTGTCCTACAAAAGTATACTTGTCTGTTCTCTCTGCTCTATAACATGCTGCCTGCAGAATGGACTGCATTTTCCAAGTTCACTTTAAATAAGGGCATCTGTAAAATGCCCGTCAAGGATTAACCCTTTCCAATCCAATTTGTATCCTGGTTTTCCTAGGGGGCTTACTCTTTTTCGGCCGTTATACAACGGCGCTATCTGCAGGCTAAAGCCAGTACTGCATGATGTGACACGTTGGATAGGCTCTGACAGCAGAGAGGCTGGCAATATACAGTAAGAGAACCCCAACAGACGTCTTCCAACATCGCAGCTGTACGGCCTTAAATCATAATGTCTTTAGACATCAGACGGTGGATTGGAAAGGGTTAAACCAGAGAACGGTCCTTCTGAAAAGGATATGTTGGTGGTTAATGGGTAGTAGAGCTGTTAACGGGGTTGTTCCATCTCAACCAAGTGTAGCACTTGAACTTTGCTATCTATGTTGGTCCAAATAACGTGAATGAAGCTCAAGTGCATTTGTGCGGCCATCGCTACTGGAATTTTGGGATGCGCTGGGAGAGAAATCTTGGAATCAGTGAGGGGCTCAGCAGTCAGACCCCTACTTATCAACAACTTATTGAAATGGGAATACCCCTTAAAGATAGATAAGATAAAAATGCACAATCCACTCAGATTACAGTCAAACTTAGGCTGGGTGCATGCGGGAGCCTGCAGCGGAATCTGTCCCAGACTGCAGCCGGCGTTCCCGCATACTTGTAATTTTTCTTCTTTATTTGTACTGCAGATGGCTGCAGTAAGCCGCCGTCAAACATGCGTAGTACAGAATAAAAAAAATTTTTTTTACTTTTCCTGCGCCGTCACTAGGTTACGACGCAGAATCTGCAACCTTTCCGCAATGTCAATTCTGGAAGGGCCACAGGTCTGACAGCTTCCATTGACTTCAATGGAAGCTGTCCGTGCGGAATCCACACTAAAATAGAACATGCTGCGATTTTTCCTCTGCTCCCAGAAATCACAATTCAATTCTTCGAGTGTGCAGGAAGAAGCGCTTTTCAATAGCATGTAACGAACGGTACTTGCTGTGGATCCGCGGTGTGGATGCCGGCTTAAGCATGCAGTCAACTACATGCGGTTCTTGTCAAAGTTACTGCGGTTGTGATGCATTTAAGTATGCATTTAGAGACTTCATTGACAGCTGTTGTGTCTAGTATAATGTTATCAATAAACCCGACAATCAGTTACATTTGGAATACATCTAGATAGTGTGAGATGTGCTTCCTGCAAAAAACACAACAGAATGCATGCCGACTGGCAGAGAAAAACCTCCAGCCAAAAGCCTAATGCACAGCTAACGACAGCCATCAGTTGAGCTCCGCCTATGCTGCACATCAAAATTACCATGAAGAAGATCACAACTGCATCCTCAACAGCCTGCTTATAATAAATATACTTATCTGTTCAAATCATAATGAATCTACTCTTGTTTATATTGCTGATTTCAAGGGAAATAAATAGAAACCGCCATATAATACAAAGAAAGTAAGCACAGACAACAGTTCTTTACAACAATTTTTGTATAGATCTGAAATATAATTAGTCCCACTGATTAAAATAAATCAGATGTTTTCTCAAGCTTTCTTTTTTAGGACAGTTGCGTACAAGATGAGGAACAATACATTCATTACAAATAGGTTTAAACCTGTTCTTGGGCTTAGCCAATACTTCTCAAATACTTAGCCAATGTTTGGCTTCTGTCTTGCTGTGTCGGTCATCACTGCACTAGGGCAAACAAAGACCGAAGATGGACCAGGGAACCACTGCCACAGGAACAGCTGGGATTTGAAAGGTGCGTATATAATTTTCTTATATATATAAAAGCATGGACTAAATGGATAAAGATAGATAGTCGATCATCACTGTAGTGGTATGTACATGTGTATATATATATATATATGTGTGTGTGTGTGTGTATATATATTGTAACGGTGCGAGGTGTGGTCTGGAGTGGAAGGTATGTGTCACAGAGGTTATTAGCCTCTGTGATGTAGTCCGGTCCTCTTTTACTCCAGGCCAGATCTTACAACCAGTCCAGCATGCCATTTAAGGAGACAGGTGGAAGTTAGAGAGAGGTGTGTGTGCCTGGGAGATTCAGGCTACAGTTAAACTGTGAGTTCCTTTGTGAGCAGAAAGGCGCTGTGGACAAGGCGCTGCGTGGTTCCAGCAGGACCCCTGGGGTATGCCTGCCCTTGGACTAGAGTCTGAAGATACTGAAGGCGTAAGGACCAGCTGCGGTCAGGACATCCACAGGTCTGTGCAAACCTATGGACTTGTATGGTTTCCTCAGCTGAGGATTTACTTGCTTCACCTACGGACTGTGGAGGGTTAAACTTAAAAAGAGACTTTGTTGTTGCCATCATTTATTATTTCTCTGGAGACCCAGTCGTCTATGTTTTCTGTTAAAGATTATATGAATAAACCCAAACAAGGAGAAAAGTGACCGTTTAGTGTGCTCTTTAACCCCTGCCTTGCTACAATATATATACACACACACACACACACACAGTCAAACCTCTAGTTTCGTTGGTAATTAGAGATGAGCGAACGTACTCGGATAGGCACTACTCGTCCGAGTAATGTGCCTTATCCGAGTACCTCCCCGCTCGTGCAGCAAGGTTCGGGAGCTGCCGCTGCTGACAGGTGAGTCGCAGCGGGGAGCGGGGCAGAGCGGGCGGGAGAGAAGGAGAGAAAGATCTCCCCTCCGTTCCTCCCCGCTCTCCCCTGCAGCTCCCCGCTCCGTGCTGGCACCCGAACCTTTCAGCACGAGCGGGGAGGTACTCGGATAAGGCACATTACTCGGACGAGTAGTGCCTATCCGAGTACGTTCGCTCATCTCTATTGGTAATCCATCAAAAAGCAATCGGCTAAACTTGAAACCAATGAAACTCAAGGCAATTATTTCCATAGGAATCAATGTAAATCTATTCGTTCTAGACATTCTAAAAACCACACACATCCACATTTTTGTACAGCATTTTTTCAGCTAAACGCTGTACAACACTCCAATTAATTTCAATGGGCCTGTTCACACAAGCGTTTTGGGCCCTGCATCACTCATTGACATGAATGGGCAGCGGTTACAGCACTGCTGAAAACTCAGCACAACTTGGTACCGCATATTTGGCAGTGTTAACCGCGCACCGATTTTCGGGGGGAGGGAAAATCAGCCCTAGCTACACTAGATAGAAAAAGAAAAGCAATACTCACCTTGCAGGTGCTGTCTGGGCCCCGGACGCTGATCTCTGGTGCTGCTCCAGGCTTCCCCTGTGTTGACAGATCATTTAGTGCTGTAAGCAAGGTTTGAGAACCCCGCCTACAGCAATAGATTGCTGTGATTGGTTCTCGGCGCTGTCTCAATGCCCAATCAAAGTCATTCATTGACTGGATCAGCCAATCAGAGCTGACCGTCTCTGATTGGCTGAGCCAGTCAATGAATGGCTGTGATTGGACAGGGCGGTCACGTTAAAATTATATATATACACCTTTCCAAATGTTAGCTGTTCCTGTGGCAAGGGTTCCCTGGAGCCTCTTTGGACTTTGTTTACTATCCTACTGCAGTAATAATCGACTATCTTTATCCATTTAGTCCATGCTTTTCTGTTTTGTACTGCTTCTTTCAGTTCGATCATTTACATGTTGGTGTCGGCTTTGCATTGTGTGGCTGAAGTATGAAAGTCTTTGTTTCATAATTTTGCCCACCAGTAAAAACTTTGGTTTGATTCGGTCTAGGACTGTTTTATTCGTGACCTTGGCAGTCCAAGGAATTCGTAGGACTTTCCTCAAGCACCGAAGTTCGAAGGCATCAATCTTCCTCTGGTTCGTGTTCTTCCGTGTCCAACATTTGCAGCCGTAAATTGTGATTGGGAAGATGATAGCATTGACTATCTTGCATTTTGTTTTTCCATACCTTATCCATACTTAACATTGCGCTGTGATCCAGCGCAATTCATCGTTTTAGTTCTAGTTGATTTTTGATCCGAGGAAGATGAAGTCTTGAACTACTTTGATTTCTTCATTGTTGATTTTGATTTTTCCGGTACCATTACTGGCTGTTGTCATGATCTTAGTTTTCTTGATATTCAAGTATATTCACCTCCTTCTTTAATGTTTAGTATAAATTGTTCAAGATCTTCCTTACTTTCTGCCAGCAAGATTGTATAATCTGCATATCTGGATTGTTGATGTTTCACTGATTCAGTGAAATCAAGATTCACTGATCTTGATTCAGATGTTAGATTCATTTAAATTGCATTGCCTTAAGATCACCTCTGCATACAGGTTAAACAATGCAAGGGATAAGATGCAGCCTTGGCTTTTGCCTTTTCAGATTCTGAACCATTCCATGTTACCATTGGAGGTTCTGACCGTAGCCTCTTGGTTTGCATATAATGACTGTATGAGTTGCAGATGTCCCAGGACTCCCATTTGTCTTAGGCATGGCCACAGCTTGTTGTGTTCAATGCAATCGAAGGCTTTGCTGTAATCGATACCTTCTGGTATTCTCGGGCCTTTTCCATAATCCATTGCAGATCTGTAATTTGGTCTCTTCTTCCTTTGTGAAAACCTGCTTGTGCATCAGGGTGTCCCAGTTCTACTATCACCATCATGCATATTTGTATAATGCTTTCATCGATATTAGGGCTATTGTGCAGTAGTTTAAGCATTCGTAATCAAACGTAGTTTGATTTTGGCAACAAGCAGTTGGTGATCAAAACTACAATCTGCATCTGGGAACATTCTTTACTGTTAGAACTGAACTTTTCTACTTTTGGGGGCATGAGATGTAATCGATTTAGTTGCTGTGAACTCCGTTAGGAGGCGTCCAGATGGAGAAGCGATGTTTTGGTTGTGCGAACAATGTGTTCGTTAATTGGTTTTCGTGGCAAAATTGGAAAAAATTGATTGTCGGCATTTCATTAAGCCGAATTTCTCTACTACTGATTAGAGATGAGCGAACGTACTCGTAATGAGTACTTACGCACCCGAGTACCGCCATTTTCGAGTACTTCAGTACTCGCGCGTAAAGATTCGGGGGGCGCCGGGGGGCGGGGAGAGGCGCGGCGGTGCGGGGGGTAGCAGCGGGGAACAGGGGGGAGCCCTCTCTCTCTCCCTCTCCCCCCCACTCCCCGCTGCAACCCCCCGCGCCGCCACGGCGCCCCCCGAATTTTTTCGCCCGAGTACGGAAGTACTCGAAAATCGCGGTATTCGGGCGAAAAAGGGGCGGGGCTGAGCACGTTCACTCATCTCTACTACTGATGTTTCTTCTGCACCAATTTTTGAATTGAAATTGCTGTTAATGTATTTCATTATTTATAATACCAAATTTACCAATATTGATTCCATGTACATTCCATGTTCCAATTTTATGCATTTTAGTAGAGCGTGAGCAATCTCTTTTGCCGCAGGCCATCACCTGTGTGGCTTTCACCTGTTCATGTCACAAATTCCAGAGTTTCTCGAAACACGCCGTTGCTTTTCCCTGGTAATATTGGAAGTGCTTTTCAGCCCGAGGGGTCTACTTTCCAATGCCATATCTTCAAATGTGTTTTCGAGCAAATCCATGAAGTATTTTGGTGGTATATAGTGCAGCAACACAAAAGTCTTTCTCCACCCCTCCTCATTTTTCCAGGCTTGGACTGGCACAAAGCTATGTTACAAACACTGTTTAGTTGATAACACAACCATGCGGCTGGGTTGTAGTAATCAACATAGGAGGACAACGGACAAACATTGGCTACAGTGTTTGTGTTACCCTGACATGGTCAAAGCAGCCAGTCAGTAGCCGCAGCAGTGATGTGTTGTTCTGACACTCGAGCATGGCAGCCTATAGCTGACCGGAGTGGTGATTTGTGGTTCTGACCTGTGAGCGTGTCACTCAAGCATTGGCCTTAGAGAAGGTAAATTGAAACAAGTATGCAACCAGTGGTGAAGTATGGTTTGTGTATAGTTTGCTTAGCATACATTTACACTGAATAATACTTGGGTAGTTTTGATCATTCATTCGAATATAACCACACCTCTAGTCAACTCTTCTGCTACAGATTTCTAGTCCGCAAATTGTTGATGCCTGTTTACACAGAAGGATTTGCAGTAGATAAAGAATGATTTTTAGGTCCGCATGAAATTTCCAAACAGTGATAATCTAATGATTTATCGCTGATCGTTAACTCACTGCACACGTTTACACCTAACAATTATGGGGCTAATCACTTGATCAAACAATTATTCGCATGAATATTTGCATCACTTCTGCATCAAGCGATTGGCTGCCTTGTTCACAGGTTGGGATAATGTAACTGATACAGTGGTGTAAACACAAACTGATGAGGGAACCATTGATGCAGGCTGCAGGGCATGTAGTGATTATAGAGATATGCTTTGATATAGCAGCAAATATCTGGCTGTTGCAGACCTGGATTCTAAGCATGATATAATATATGGGATATACAATGTTTGCCAAGAAATGCTCATTTGCAACATTAATAATAGCAGTATTTCTCTAATAAAAGCTGTACATTTGCCCATAGGTCGTATTTGAGTTCTCATTTTACAAAAGCTTTTTGTTGGTCATTATGAGCAAGTGCTACACTTTTCATGTTTACCAGTAATGATACATTATTTAGAACACAGGGTTTCTGTGATCTCATAAATGCCTTTCATCATAAAACCATATTGGAATGTCTCTAGCTGTTTGGATGTATGGGGACACTTTTTATCAATGACTATGGGGAATGCTGGAGCAACCGAATGTGCCCATCATAATCTGAGAATAGAAAAAATACCCATGATCTTCGGCACACTTGCAGGTTTCTTCTACTACTAACATTATGTCTTATGTCAGACTACAACAAGCACTGATGAGACTGATGACACAAGTTCACAAGCACATTCACAAGCAGCGGGCTGCATGTACATGACAGAGTAAATTGATATTTTCCAAACCTGAAAGATATTGCTTGAATTTCAGAAAAAATAAACTGATACTTTTTTGATGCCCTGTGGTTTCAGTATTATTTCTGTGAAGTGGCTTGACATTTCCAGCTGTCACACAGCTTGACATTCAGACGTTCAGTGTCGTTAAGCTGCAAAATATTTGTCCTCCGAATATTCAGTGACCAAACAAGCAAATTGAGATTGATACCTGCAACAGATTTTTGCAGTATGCTATGACAACTTCATTTTACAGCTTCCTCTCCAGATTTTCTGTTTCATAAAACTGTCCAAAACTTACTTTGTGGCCCAGTTTTCCAGGACACCCATTCTATGGAAATATATTATTGTTGTTAAAATTGCAGGTGAAACACAATTTATGGGGTACAAGTAACAACAGATGTTTCTTGAGGCTTCTCACTGTTTCTATTACGTGTTCAGCAAACCAAGTCCTGTACTCAGCCTGGAGCTCCCAGCTGGTACTACAGAGAAAAGCAGCCTGAATACCTGGCATACTAACACTTCCCAACACGGTTTGCCCATAACTAAGCTGATTATTTACACATGCAACTTATTAATTTTGCCAAATACCCTCTCACATCTGGCAAATCACAAGAGGCAAGCTATTTGGTACAATATGTAATGGTTCATGTAAAAAAAAAAAGAAAAGAAAAACCCATGACAGCAATAGTATTGAGTTATTTGTACATGGGAGGGAGCAGTGGGGAAGTGTTTTCTTACAATATTTATTCCCTTAAAGGGAATTTCTTGTGGAATTGTTTTCTCTATTTCTTTATTTACTGTTTTCGGAAGATAAGGAAATATTACAGAATGCCTTGATCATGTTCACACAGTGAATTTCACAACAGATTTGACCTGGAATCGCTATGGAATCTGTGCCGATTCCACATCAACTCTGTGAAAAATCTGCATGATCTTAAAGTCCCATTAATTTCAATGGGTATTTATACTGTATACAATCTGTATGGCGCAGATTATTTTTACACACGCAGATTTAAAATCCATGTGTGGGAAAAACAGAAGTGACATGTTACTTCTTGATGTGGAGGCTGCATTGGATTTTCTGCATGCAGATTAGCCCAGTCGAATGAAGTTAATCCACGTACAGATCCGTGGAAGCAAATATGCAATTCTGAGGTTAGACACAGATTTCTATGGTGGTTTTTCAGAGAAATCCGCATTGGATTTTTCTGACGCTAATTATAACGTGCGGATTGACTTTAGCTTGCAGGCATGTAATAATTAGAACACAGAATCAAACAATGTCTCACGTATTTAATTTGGCATATTGTGACATACTTTTACATCTTGCCTAAAAGCTTCATGATGCACAGTTACATCAGATTACACCAGCTCAGAAGGTGTATTTGGTATTGCCAGATTTGTACTGACCCATTAAATAAGTTAAGAGGTTACATCAGGTTCGGAATGGAAGCACTGCTCCGACCCAGTGTAGTGTCTGGCTCTCATAAGTGCAGGCGCAGCACGCATTGACATCAACAGGACCCCAGCCTACAAATACAAGCGCAGCTCCCATTGATTTACTTGAGAGCTGCGCTTGCAATTACGAGCAGCAGCCACTGGTTGGACCAGTATTTCCGCTCTGACATCCCAGTGGGCGCTGCCTGGATATTCCCTTTAACGTGTTATTTACCCGCATGGAAGACAGCACACTGTTGAATTGCTGTTTTTTAAATTTCCCCGCCCAAAAGAATGTAATGAAAAGGTAAATTAAATATAACACAAATTGTCAATTAAAACTACAACCCTTCTTGAAAAAATAAAAACGTACAGCCAAAACAGCTATATATGGCTATTTTAATTTGGCGAAGTAAGGAGAAAAATCTCTTGAGTCCCGAAGGTTCAAAATAGGCTTTCCCCAAAGATAAAATAGGTGTTCATGGGAGGGAATGCAGTAGGGATATCAGTGCCCTGCAGCTTCCAGCAATAGGTTCATGTAACTGACTGATGGTCAGGAGCTGGTTTGGGCAACTGCTGCAGCTCTCCTAGAAGTAGTTGCTAGAATAAGCAAACTGAGGTAATACTGAGCTAACATCTCTAGACAAAAAGAGAACAATAATAAACAAGACTCGTGTGCTTACTAACCCAATGGTATATTATGCCAGTTTCATTTTAATGACTGTTTTTTGTTTTTTTTTAATCAGAGACATTCAATGCATATTAACTGTATATGACAGAAATGCATAATTTGAGGGTGTCTGCAATAAAATCCATAGATGCCTGCAACTCTAGTTTTTCCCTTCAAGAAGAGCTCTACTCCCTATCTTATTACATTGACATGCTCCACATTTTAAAGGGGTTGTCCCGCGCCGAAACTGGTTGTTTTTTTTTTTCAATAGCCCCCCCCCCGTTCGGCGCAAGACAAACCCGATGCAGGGGTTTAAAAAAAAAAAAACGGATAGTACTTACCCGAATCCCCGCGCTCCGGTGACTTCTTACTTACCTTGCGAAGATGGCCGCCGGGATCTTTACCCTCGGTGGACCGCAGGTCTTCTGTGCGGTCCATTGCCGATTCCAGCCTCCTGATTGGCTGGAATCGGCACACATGACGGGGCGGAGCTACGAGGAGCAGCTCTCTGGCACGAGCGGCCCCATTCAGAAGGGAGAAGACCGGACTGCGCAAGCGCGTCTAATCGGGCGATTAGACGCTGAAAATTAGACGGCACCATGGAGACGAGGACGCTAGCAACGGAACAGGTAAGTGAATAACTTCTGTATGGCTCATAATTAATGCACAATGTATATTACAAAGTGCATTAATATGGCCATACAGAAGTGTATACCCCAACTTTGTTTCGCGGGACAACCTCTTTAAAATCCTCCGCATGTCCTGAATTGTGCTGTAAATTATTGTCCCCTGTAAATTTACCCTTTAGGTGGCCGTACACATTAAATATATGGGAGCTGATTCTGATGATTTTAGCTGACAATCTAATATGCATGGATGCAGCCATATGATAAGCACTGCCAGAGGCTTATGCCCCTCTCATTTTTCAAATGAGCATATACATTTGGCTGATCTTAGCACGCATAGCTATAGCGGAGTTGGAGGAGAAATATGTATTTCCAAATAAAATTCTGCTCTTTCCCATGGTGTGTTCTTTTCACAGTTTGCCTAAAGCAAATCACAAAACAAAAGCAGTAAACAAGTTGCCATTTACACACACCAGTATCAATTCCAACAGAATGTTTGTGTTCTGATCCCCATACATATCTGGTGTTATATGATTCAGTCGAATGAAATCTCGAAGACCCAAGAATGGCAACCAAATGTAATACAAAATATGGATTAAAGAATACTAAGGAGATAACTAGTACAGATAAAACGAGTCCTTACTAGAGATGAGTGAGTGTACTCGGATAAGCACTACTCGCTCGAGTTATGTGCTTTATCCGAGTATCGCTGTGCTCGGGGCTAAAGATTCGGGTGCCGCTGCGGCTGACAGGTGAGTCGCAGCGGGGAGCAGGGGAGAGCGGGCGGGAGAGAGGGAGAGAAAGATCTTACCTCCGTTCCTCCCCGCTCTCCCCTGCAGCTCCTCGCTCCGTGCCGCCACCCGAATCTTCAGAGACGAGCACAGCGATACTCGGATAAAGCAAATTACTCGAGCGAGTAGTGCTTATCCGAGTACGCTCGCTCATCTCTAGTCCTTACATATGCGTTATAGTTACTAGAAGATAAGGCCAGATTCACACAAGCGTAAGCATATTTGTGCACGTTTTTTCAAAATGAAAATTGCGTATTCGTGTGTGCAACTGCTGTTTTTACAGTACTTTGTGTGCACAAAATAATACGTACCGATGTTGCCAGCCATTGAAATGACCGAATTCTCTTATGAGCGGCAGATGTGTTCTTTTTGTGTGTATATGCACAGGAGAATAAAGCATGCTGTGTTTTTTTTTCTTTTTGTATAATGCAATTGCGCACACAAAATATGTGCATGTGAACCAACACATTGACATCAACAGCTTTTATTTTCTATATTTTGCGCACATACAAAATGTCATGCACAAATACTCCCGTTTGAATCCAGACTAAGGCCTGCCTTACACAATTGCTTTGCCGCAATTTACTTTAGTTTTGCTGCAGCCGACACCGGTTTTTAGTATCGCTCATCATTGATGTGGTGTACTAAACGCCTAACAATAGAACAGACTCCACTCGAAAATCCAGCACCACGATCAAGTGGCTGTCTAAGAGCTTCCATTAAAAACAATTGGAGCACTATAGTGAAAACGCTGCATTAATTGCTGAAAAAAGCGCCTGTGTGAGGGAGGCCTTAAACACTTTCTATGGTGATGGCTGTAGCTTTTTTGGGGTCCTGTACCGAACACAGTGCAGAAAAATAAACTGGAGTTGCCCTCACCTATTGTCCAAAGGGGCAGCTCATACTGGCAAGTTAAAGGGCAGTACAGAACATTTAGTACCACGCTGTACTATAAAGAGGTACTAATGCACAGCTAATCTGTGTATACTCTTCAATATTACTAGTGTTTTGCCAATGAAAACTCCATGCTAAATGGCTGGATCTTCCAGCAAAGCATATAGGGCTCTCTGTGAAATTTGTATGCTGAGACTGGTTTCAAGATATAATGTCCCCAACATTGCATATTGAAAACATTGTATTTTGAGGCCATTGTAACCTGAGGGATCACTATATTTGTATTCCAAAACCAGAAGTGGAACTGAAAGAGAGAAGCGTATTATGGAAAGATTTATAATTTTTCTGTTCCTTTAACCCATTCCTAGTTTTGTTTTACAAAATCTGATGTAAAATACGGAAACATATACCGTCCTATGAATTTGGCCTAAGGGGTAAAGACTGTTGTGCATTTGAACATATATTTTCAAATGAGGAAGTACTTTCTCTCTTTATTATGTTTGTGAACTATGTCCCATAATTAAAATTCTCAAGTGGCAAGCGGAATATATTCTTTGTTGATAACACATTTATTGATTTGAGCAACCAACAACCACTTAAGCACAGATAAATATATTAGTATATTATGTTGTCATTATGTATTATTTCCACAGAATTTGTATCATTTCTATTCCGCATGAAAACATCTATTACAGTTGCATGACTACACTGCATTTAAGGCTTATTTAAAGAAAACTGCCATAATCAGATACCTATGTACTTCTACAAATATGCCCAATTTCATCTGTTTCATACTGAACTCATCTGCCCCCATATACAAATTCAGTTCCTATACTAATTCATACACAGGCAACATATACAAATTAAGAATTAATCTATTATAATTGCCTAAATATTTTTCAGTAAAGTGACAAACAAGTAATTAATGTGTCACAATTTTTATTGATGAACAAAGAAAACAGCTGAACAATTTGTGATTACCTTGTGACTTTCTGGCCCCCGTATCTTCCACCGCTCTCCTTCAAGGATTAGCTGTTGATGAGAAAACTGTTTGAAAGTTTCACAATGCGGCAGCTGGGCTAGTTCAGTTGAGCAATGAGTTTGGAGTTCAGGAAATAACAGCAGTTACAACATGTCCTTATCTTTCTAATTAAAATCATCTCAAAGGGCATTTGGAAAGGCAAGCATATTGCCCACATAGCTGATTTCTCCAAGTCTGACATGTTTAAGTGTTGTTATTATTAGGATTATATTTGAAAACACAACATTCCATGTCTTTATAAACCCTTTGTGAACCCCTAATTCTTGGTAAAGGCCCTAAAATTGTTTTTAATAAGGTTAGGGAACTGTGCAACTCATGTCTGTTAGAGGAATTAGTAGGTATCATTGGCTGATTCAGACTGTTCTTCAGATACATGAACTGAATGGAGGCAGATGAAGACAATGAAAAGACATACTGAGATGTTATAAAAAAAACAAACAAAAAACTCTCTTGGATAGTTCCCATGGTTACTGAATTCACATGTAACAAAACCAAGATGAAGAAGGAAAAAAAAATACTATTTTGCAAGTGCAGCAGTCCTGTGTTACACAGCAATAAAAGATTACCCCTGTTCTCTTCAGCCTTTCCAGTGAGGAGGGAGGTTTCATGGACTGTATGTTTTGACTAGTATATCAAATGTTAAAAACTATGTTATACAATAAATGGTAACTACTGATTTGCAGACCCTTGGTTGCCCAAGGGCTGTAAACTGATGCATAGCCAAAACATATATTCATGTAAGTTCTAGAAGACCACTAGAGGCAAATTTACCAATACTGTCTTATAGTTGGACAGTACAAACAGAGTAGACTTTTAAAATGCCCTGGTGTGGCACACTAGCCAAGTTGCATGATAAATCTGGTGCAACTGTTCTGGTATCATTCCCCTGCTATCAGGCTGCGCCAGGTTTTAGCTGTATCTATGCCTTTCCTGGTTCTGGGAGGCATGGTGTCAGGTGAGTGATGTCAGCTCTCACCTGGTTCTATTTATCCTGCTCTAGATAGTCTGGCTTAAGGCCCATTTAGACACAACGATTATCGCTCAACATTCGCTCAAAAGCCATTTTTTGAGCGATAATCGCTGTGTCTAAAGCGCTGCTATTGTGCACTGTTCATGCACTGTCCGATCATCGCTGATTTTTAGCAAGCTAAAAATCAGCGATGGGCCTGATCAGTGCCACACGCTAAGTTCTCAGCGGGATTCCAGCTGATAGCATTGTTTTACCTGGTCTCCTGCTGTTCTCAGTACTATTAGCTCAGCGGGATACCAGCTGACAGCTCCAACAACAAAGCAGCTGTTTGCATATAGAAAACAGCTGCTGTTCTCGGAACTGTCAGCGGTGTTCTGCTCCGCCTGCATTTAACTCTTAAGTAGCTAATTAGCTACTTAAGAGTTATGCAAAGATGATCACTCAAAACTGTCACTCAACCTGTCATTTGAGCGATTTTTAAGCGATCATCTTTCAGTGTTAATTGGCCTTTAGGCTTCACTGCAGCACTGGACAATTCAGTATTCTCCCTGTATTACTGAGGTGCACAGCCTATTTCTAGAAGTTCCTGGACTTTCCTGTAGACGGCTACCACTGTTATTATTTTTTATTGCTGTCCATTTTATGTTCAGGGTTCCCTGATAGGAATTTCTTAGTGGCCGAGGTTCGCGTGCATGTCCGCTCTTTATCAGAGCGATCGGCCTGCTGATCAGGTAGTGGCCCCGCCTGGATAAGGGGTTTGTAGAGTTGGATTTTCCCTTTAGTTTTGTTTCCTGTTTGCTTTGCACAGTTGTGCTTTGGTTGTGTTTCGTTAGCTGCGCACAGTTGTGCTTCTTTGCGTTTGTATGCCCTTCACGTCCAGTCTGAATGTAACAGCAACTTTAGGAACTTCTGTCTAGCGTTATACCACCTAGTAGTTGATTTAAGGCCCATTTACACGGAGCGATGATCGCTCAAACGACAGATCATTTTGCATAAACTATTAAGTAGCTACTTGAGAACAATTAAGTGTGCAAATGAAGCCTTAGCTGAAAGCAGTAAATAGCCCAAGGGTTCTTATCTGCTTTCAATTCTTTTGTTCTCCAGCGGGAAACAATATTATCAGCACTCCGCGTGGAGAACTGCTGATAAGGCTGAATGACGATTTTTAGGTTGAACTGAATTTAACGATCAGCTAGTAGTGCATGAAAAGTGCACGATGGGCGTGCATTTAGACGCAACAGTTATCGCTAAAACAATTGCCTATTAGCTATTTTTGAGCGACCACTCAGTGTAAATGGGCCTTTAGTTTATGCCAGTTTTAGCACATGAGGTTGCATTTAGGCTTTCCTAGCACAATATTTGCTAGTTGGTATGTTTTCAGGTGTCAGAGTTAATGATTTAGGAAGCTTACAAATCACACAAGAATTGAATGTGATAGGAAGTCGTATCATTTATTAGTTACTCAGCAGAAACATTTATACAAAGACATTTGAAACAAAGCTGGAAGATGCCTTACTTGTAAATATGTATAATTTATTATAATTAATTTATTATCATTGGTTATTAAAAACTCAGCAGGTGCAGTGACGTCTTTCTAAAGGCAGGACTTCTCTCAGGCCGATTGAAACAGTTTCTCATGAGACCTTGTAAAGGGCCTTGGAAATAGCCTTGCATTCCTGTGACTGTTTCTAAAATACCTGAATACAAGGAAAAACAGAGAAATGGAGTAGCACAAGGCGGGATACAAGACAAAGTGGAGGATATTTACTGCTCTCACAGCTTTTCCCTGTTCACACAAGCCACACTCTCTTATGGATGTGGTGGAAAAAAGTATGTAAATGTATTTGCAACATACAAATGTGGTGTAAAGCATGTTTCTGGAACAATTTGCATCATAAGGCTAGTACATTTTCAATAGTAAATCTATCCCATGGTCTATGAAACCATCTTACCCATCTTTAAAAGGCTGCTCTGGTGATTTATTTTTTCATTCATTATATAGCAAGCCCCTGGTGTATATAACTTAGCTAGTGTTATCTTAGTTATTCCTTTATATTTGAAACTCATGGCTTCTTTCTCCTTAGATGGTCCTGTAATCTCAATTCTGACGTTGCCAATACATTTTGGAGTGTTTTTTTTCTCCAATAAACTATCTTAGGTTTTTCTTGGAATTCTTCATACAAAAAGAAGATCCGGCCGAGAAGGAAGGAAGAACCGCAGCGTCCAGAGAAGTGAGTTTTAGTTCTGGTACGGGTGTTCCGCAGATCCGGATGGCTTCCATAGGCTTCAATAGAAGCCTGCGGGAGCCGTTCCCGCGGGACACCCGCACAAAAATGGAGCATGTTGCGTTTTTTTCCCGCACGCGGATCCGCGCCTGACGGGAAAAATGACATCCAATGCATCCCCATGGGGCGCGGATCCGCGTGCGGGAAAAACGCGGATTTTAAATATTAATTTACCCGTGGACATGAGGCCTAAAACTCACCTCTCCGGACGCTGCGGTTCTTTCTTCCATCCCGGCCGGATCTTCTTTCTTCGGCCCGGCAGATGTGCCCGGCGCACGCGCACCTGCCGGCGTGCCGAGCACATCCGCCTGGCCGAAGAAAGAAGATCTGGCCGGGAAGGAAGAACCGCAGCGTCCGGAGAGGTGAGTTTATTCTTATTTTTTGGCCTCATGTCCGCGGGGCAGGAGGGACCCACTACAGATTCTCCATGAAGAATCCGCTGCAGGCCTGATTTTCCCCGTGGACATGAGGCCTTACTATACATGCCTCAGTGAGTGACTTCAGCTCTACCTTCTGGGCTGACATCTTAAGTGGGTCTTGCATGACCCAGCTTTGTAATAAACTCATTGTAAAAATAAAAACAAGCTCCTAGAAGGAGTTGTCGTTTTGCTGCAAAACTCGGCATGCAGTTAAATCTCAGGCAGATATGCAAATGATTAGAGTTGTGACGTGATTAGATGAATTGTCTTGCTACCTGAGGCCCTAAACGGCTCTCTGAGGCTACTTGTGTGCAGTGAAGCTCTTTTTCTGCTTGTGTAGAGCTTGTTGACCATTAGACCTGTTACCATGCAACCAAAGAAATTTCACCCAATTTATACAGTTGTACAGGGGCCGCATTATTGGAATGTGAGAAGCTGGATAGTCATATCGATAAATTACCTGCCACATGGGCTATCCTACCTTTGCTATGGAGTGGCACACTGCTCCCATCATTGGTGTGATGGCCTGGGGGCCATCACATACAACAGTTAGTCACCCCTAGTAGTGGTACGAGGGACAATGACAGCTCAGCGATATGTTCAGGCCACCTGCAGCCACATGTGTTCCTCTCGTGGCAGGGCTTCCAAGAGGCATTTTCAGCAGGATAATGCTCGGCTGCGCACAGCAGGGGTGTCACAGGAATGCCTTCCTCAAAATTGCCACAGTTCCACAACCTGCCAGGTCACCAGATTTAATAGAACATGTATGTGACCATCTTGCATTTGAACAGCCTACGAGTTTGCATGATCTAGAGGCTCCGTTACAGCAAATGTGGACCAATATGCCGCAAGATACCATATGAAACCTATGTACCTCCCTACCACCCATATCACAGCTTGCATCCAAGCTAGAGGTGGCCCAACAGGGTACTAGAGCCTCCCTTCAGGGGTTCAGTTTTCAGCAATAAATTATCCTTTTGCTCTGATATTGTAATCACTTACTTATAATCAACCTTACAATCACAAGTCTCATTCCATTCTGACAATTCCTTCTAGCTGCTTGATCTTTTTTGACAATAAGTGCATCTGAAGCCATCTACAAAAAAACTTAAAAACCACATTAGCAATGCAATTCTCTTTGATGTTTCTTAATTTTCTGATTTAATGAATTAAAGGCAGTTGTGGTTTTTACTATCTTTCTGCTTACTCTCTTCTTCCCTTCCCCGCTTTTGCATCCATATAAGTTTGTTCATCACAAGACCTCTAATGGTGAAATTAGATGGGGTTAAGAGAGCACCCTTGTATTTAGTGAGCCTAATAGCAGAAATATACTTAGTTTGTGTCCAATTGAAGAATTTCCTGAACTCCATTAAGGACCAGCAGAATTAAATCATATTCCAGGATTATATCTATGACTTCATCTGTGAAAGATGCAGCAGCAACTATGACACTAATACAAGAAATACAGCAATAAACCACCTAGCTATGGCTTGAGACATGACACCTTCAAAATAAATATATTACAGTTAGAACAAATAAAATTACTTTGGCAATTGAGTGTAGACATAGGTCCTTATTTGTCATCAGACATTTAATTCAAGCAAGCAGTGTTAGTTACTTACACCCAATGTGACGTGCAGTACATATAAATAACCTTAATGGCACATATTCAATATAAACTTTTTAAACTGTCTTTATTGTTACCCAGATTGAAAATGTAATACACTTTAAGTAAACATGTGTTATTAATTTGACTCTATTTGTAATGTACTTATCAGGCTTCGCAAGTACACAATTGTCTTATTACTGATTTGAAATCATAATTCATTAGTACTCAAATAAACTACAGTATATTGCATATATCATGTATTTGTGTTGTGCACGCTCGAATAAATATATATTATTTATTGATGCATGCACAAGACCAGAGATTGGAGCAGACCAGAGATTGGAGCTGCAGGAAGATCATTTGCATATTCCCTAAGCATTCTGGGAAGAGCAAAGAATCACTGTAAGTGGGAAGATTCCCGGGATTAGCCGGGTCTAGTTGCTCGCAGGACATGGCCAGACCAGAGATTGGAACTACAGAAAGATATTGTACACTTAGTAGTATCTTACAGTTTATATATCTTCACTACAATTCTTGACTTTTAGATGTTTGGAAGTGGACATCAACTGACAACATGGAAAAGGAGAGGAGCCATATGGTGAGCTGCAACATATGCTATATGTTTACAGACCTACCAGAGGAAAAGCTGAACTTCACCTGCTAGAAATGCAAGCTTGTGTCTCTACTGGAGGAAAAGGTGCATAGTCTTCAGGAGAGAATAGCTACAATGAAACTCATTAAGAAAGGTGACGATTTCCTTGACAGAGTAGGAGAAAGTCTTCAAAATGTTGAAGGAAAAGTAATGTCCAGTGTACCTGCAGAAGCAGAGGGATGGAAGCATGTGACCCATAGAAGCAGGAGGATCAGGAATCAGCATCCATACTGTTCGGGAACCAGTACCAGGTTCTCACACAGGGGGGCCTGGTACTGGTTTCTCAGCAGAAGGAGAAAGAGGTACAACCAGAAATGACTTTACCCACAAAGAGCAGAGGAGAAAGAGGTACAGCAAGAATTGACTTTACCTACTAAGAGCAGAGGAGAAAGAGTTACAGCAAGAAATTACTCTACCCACAAAGAGCTGTGTAGTAAGCACACAGAGTCCTCTTGAATGGAGAAAAAGAAGTGCTGTTGTGAAAAAGAAAAGAAGAGTGGTGGTTGTGGGGGTTTCCCTATTGAGAGGAACAGAGGCCTCTGTCTGCAGACCTGACACCTCACGAGAGGTGTGCTGTCTTCCAGGTGCAGAAATCAAAGATGTGCCTAATAGGCTGTCAAGACTCTTCAGTCCTACAGAACACCACCCATTCCTACTAATACATGTAAGGACAATGACACTGCAAAAAGGACCTTGCAACTATCTGCAGAGACTTTAAAGACCTTGGAAAGAAGGTGAAGGAACTAGGAGCACAGGTAGTCTTCTCATCCATCCTCCCAGTGGATGGCCATGGAATAAAAAGATGGAACAGGATTCTAGAGGTGAACAACTGGCTACGTTGATGATGCCATCTGCAAATATTTGGATTTCTAGACAATGGAGTTAATTACCTATATGATGGACTGCTTGCTAGAGACAGGTTGCATCTTACGAAAACAGGTAAGCATATATTTGCTGGGTGCCTTGCTTCACTCATTAGGAGAGCTTTAAACTAGAACAATATGAAGAGAAGTGAAAGGCCAGGTAAAAATATACAGCTGATTAATACATTTGAGAACCTCGCTATTCGAAGTGGAAAGAAAGAACAAAGACAAAAAATCCAGAAGGAAAGTAGAGGAGCAAGAGACACCGATCACAAACTAAAATGTTTCTACAAAAATGCACAGAGAATGGGAAACAAACAAGGAGAATTGGAGCTCCTAACACAGGAACAGAAATATGATGTCATAGGCATCTCAGAAACTTGGTGGAATGATACACATGATTGGAATACAAGGCTTGAAGAATACAACTTATTTTTAAGAAACAGACATAAAAAAGAGGAGGAGGTATTGCGTTGTATGTTAGGAAAACATTAATCTCCACAGAGATTCAAACTTCAGAGCATGGTAGTTCTGTAGAAACTGTTTGTGTAAGGATACAAGGAGAGAACAACTGAAGTACACTATTGTAGGCATTTACTATAGGCCACCTGGATAAGCAGAAAATATTGATGAATTCTTTCTACATCAGATGGCCAAGCTCTCAAAAAAGCATGACATAGTGATTATGGGAGATTTTAACTATCCAGACATTTGTTGGGAATCTTTCTCAGGTAAAAGTAATAGATCCAACAAATTCTTATGCGCTCTTGCTGACAGCTTTATCTTCCAAAAGATTGAAGAGAAAACAAGGGGATCTGCTATCTTGGACCTTCTTCTTACAAACTGGTAGGAAATGGTTTAGGTAGTATGGGTAGCTGGGACCTTAGGAGGCAGTGATCATGCTCTCCTGGAATTTTGGATAAAAATGGTTGGATTTCAGAAAGGCAGATTTTAATGAACCCAGAAAGAGGGTAAGAAGAATCCAATGGCTGGATGTTCTTAAGGACAGAAATATTGCAAAATGAGAGTCTTAAAGCACAATCATTAACAATCCCTAGAAGAAGGAAGAATGGGAAGCATTTAAAGAAACCAGGATGGATGAACACAGAACTTGCACACATGTTAAAAATGAAGAAAAATCTGTTTATCAAATGGAAAGAGGGTGGAATATCCAAAGAAGAATATAATGTGATATGCAGAAACTGTAGGGCAAGTGTCAGAAAAGCTAAAGCTGATAATGAATTGAGCCTTGCAACAGAGGCCAAAATTAATAGAAAAGGATTTGGGGGTATGTCAAAAGCAAAAGAAAAGTCAAAGATGAAAATGGTGAATTGGTTAAGAATGATGCTAAGAAGGCCGAACATCTAAATTCCTATTTTGTATCTTTTTTTTCTCAGAAGGTAGATGGAACTTCAACTGCTTTTCTCTGTACTATTGGGGGAATAAAAAATAGGCTATCTATAAGCAGAGAGATGGTGAAGGAACACTTAGCTAACTTAAATTAATTTAAGTCTCAGATGAATTACATCCTTGGATACTAAAGGAAGCAGCAGAGGTAATTGCTGAACCACTCGCTATAATCTTTGAAAATTGCTGGAGAACAGGAGAAGTCCCAGAAGATTGGAAAAGGGCAAATGTTGTCCCTATCTTAAAGAATGGGAAGAAGATGGATCCAGGAAACTACAGGCCTGTGAGCCTGACTTATATACCGGGAAAGATCTGTGAGCAAGTTATTAAACAACATGTATACAAGTACTTAGATAAAAATGGAGTAATTAGCCAGAGCCAGCATGGGTTTGTGACAAACAAGTCACGCCAGACAAACCTAATTTCCTTCTATGACAAAATCACCGACTGGGTTGATCAGGGAATTGCGGTGGATATAGTATATCTTGACTTTAGTAAAGCATTTGACAAAGTATCTCATACCATACTGATTGAAAAAATGATAAAATATGGGATTGACAAAGCAACTGTTAGATGGATTCACAACTGGCTGAGTGATCGTACTCAAAGAGTGGTCATAAGTGGCTGCACATCCAAGTGGAAGAATGTATCAAATGGGGTACCAAACGGTGTGGATTTGTCGTGGATTTTCCTTCCGGTCTCTCCACACTGAAAATTTGTGGCATTTACATAAGTAGCAATCTGGATGCATTTCAAAGGTTGAAACATGCTGTCAAAATCCGCAGCATAAATTGACATTCTTCCGATTTAAAATATGCAGCAGATTCCGCATGGAATTTTTCTGCTTCATCTGGATGAGATCTTTTTAAATCTCATCCACGACTTGTACTGTAAATGCTGCAGATTTTCCGCAGCATTTACATACTTTGTGAAGGCACCCTTAAAGTTTTGGGCAATACATTTACACCCTCTATGTTGACCAGCAGTGACCAACTTAATTATTGAAGAGTTTTTATCTAGATTGAAATGACAGGAATTTATTTCCTTCCTTATATCTGATCGTTTCTCTTTAGGCTGCATTCACACATGACGTTTTTGTTGTGGTTTTGAATTGCAGTTCTTCCACAATTAAGTATATCAAAAAATGTGTTTTTTAACAGTACATGTTTTTTTTTTAATGTCCGTGTTTTTTACACAGTTTTTAATAGCAGAAAACAGAAAGTAAAAACCACAGCAAAAGTACCATGTGCGAACGCAGACTAAGGCCTTATTCACACAACCATATACACGCAGCTAATTTAGTTGCGTTAAAAAAGCGCGACCATCTGAAGCATTGGTTTCAAATGTATTAATTCAGAATGATTTTTAGCCATGTAAAATCATCGCGCCTGGAATAATAGGACATCGGCGATTGGAAATGGTGACCGATTTCATACAGTGCATGAAAAAAAAAGATCTTGCTCTATCTTTTGCAGTTCTGCTGCGGATCTTCTTCATCTCTCAAGTTGGCAATATATAATGGTTGGTCCACCTTTGCTGATCGGCTGTGCAGAGAATCCTTCCCCATCTGTGGGTATTGAGAATAGTGCTGCGGGATCCCCCTTTATATGTTGCAGCTCTATCTTTTGCCGAGATACGCTGGAGGCTCCCATATGCTTCTATAGAAGCTGAAAAAAAGAGACTGAGGAAGGGAGTTTAGCTACGTCCAACGCCGGAAAAAGAAGACAGGTGTTCCTATTTAAAAAGGTTGTCTCGTGAAAGCAAGTGGGGTTATACACTTCTGTATGGCCATATTAATGCACTTTGTAATATACATCGTGCATTAAATATGAGTCATACAGAAGTTATTCACTTACCTGCTCCGTTGCAAGCGTCCTCGTCGCCATGGATCCGTCTAATTCTGATGTCTTCTTGCTTTTTTAGACGCGCTTGCGCTGTGCGGTCTTCTGCCTGGTGAATGGGGCCGCTCGTGCCGGAGAGCTGGTCACCGCGTCGTCATCGTAGCTCCGCCCCGTCACGTGTGCCGATTCCAGCCAATCAGGAGGCTGGAATCGGCAATGGAACGCACAGAGCCCATGGTGCACCATAGGAGAAGACCCGCGGTGCACCATGGGAGAAAACCGCAGTGCATCCCTGGGAAAGGACCGGCGGCCATCTTTGGGAGAAGATTTTTTAAAGTCCTTATTTCATCGGATCGGTGAGTAGCAAGCGGTTTAACCCCTTAGTGACGAAGCCTGTTTGCGCCTTAGTGACGGAGCCAAATTTTGGAAATCTGACATGCGTCGTTCAACGTGGCATAACTCCGTAAAGGCTTTACATATCCCAGTGATTCTGACATTGTTTTTTCGCCACATGTTGTACTTCATTTAGATTGTAAAACGAGACCGATATTATTTGTGTATATTTATTAAAAGTACCAATATTGGAAAACTTTTGAAAAAATTGTCATTTTTTCACATTTTCAACCGTAATATCTCAAATATGTCCAAACATACTGTACAAATTTTTGATAAGATGTGTATTTCCATCTGTTTACTTTATTCTGAATGCACACTTGAAAAACTTTTGTGTTTTTTTTAACCATTTAGAGGACGTACAAATTTAACATTACTTTACAGCATTTTGAGGAGCACTTTGTTTTCCTGCACCAAGCCAAGTTTGCAAAGGCTCATAAGTGTCAGAATAATAGATACACCCACAAATGACCCCATTTTAAAAACTACACACCTTAGTGTATTCACTGAGGGGGGTCATGAGTATTGTGACCCCACCAGTTTTTTTCAGGAATTAGTTCAATTTAGGGGAGAAAAAATAAAATTTCATATTTTTGCAAATATGTCATTTTAAAGACATATTTTTTTCCTATAGAGCCCATGAAAATGAGGATTTACACACCAAAATGGATACCCCCGTTTCTCCCGTGTTCAGAAACATACCGATTGTGGCCTTAATCTTATGTCTGGATTTATAACGGGAGCCAAAATGAAAGGAGTAGTCGGTGTCTTTCAGAACATAAATTTTGCTTGAAGGCATTTTAGGCCCCATAGCACTTTTGTAGAGCTCTTGAGTGGCCAAAACCAAAGAGAACCCCCACAAGTGACCCCATTTTGAAAACTAGACCCCTTAACGAATTTATCTAGGGGTGTACTGACCATTTTGACCCCACAGTTTTTGAATGAATTCAAGCCAAGCAAAAGGAAAAAATTGTGATTTTCATTTTTTTGTCAATTCTGTCATTTTAAAAACAGCTTTTTTTGTACAGCACACGCATGAATGAAGCCTTTCACCCCAAAATGGATACCCCTGTTTCTCCTGTGTTCAGAGACATACCCATTGTGGCCCTAATCTCATGTCTGGATGCACAATGGGGCCCAAAACGAAAGGAGTAGTCGGTGGCTTTCAGAACATAGATTTTCCTTGAAGGCGTTTTAGGCCCCATAGCACATTTGTAGAGCTCTTGAGCGGCCAAAATCAAAGAGAACCCCCACAAGTGACCCCATTTTGAAAACTAGACCCCTTAACGAATTTATCTAGGGGTGTACTGACCATTTTGACCCCACAGTTTTTGAATGAATTGATGCAAAGCAAAAGGAAAAAATTGTGATTTTTGTTTTTTTGGCAATTCTGTCGTTTTAAAAACTGCTTTTTTGGTACAGCACACACATGAATGAAGACTTGCACCCCAAAGTGGATACCCCTGTTTCTCCCGTGTTCAGAGACATACCCATTGTGGCCCTAATCTCATGTCTGGATGCACAACGGGGCCCAAAATGAAAGGAGTAGTCGGTGGCTTTCAGAACAGAAATTTAGCATAAGGGTGATTTAGGCCCCATTGCCCTCTTGTAGAGCCCTTGAGCGGCCAAAACGACAGAGAACCCCCAGAAATGATCCCATTTTGAAAACTAGACCCCCTAACGAATTTATCCAGGGGTGTACTGTGTATTTTTACCCTACAATTTTTGACTAAATTTCAGCAAAGCAGAAGGAAAAAATTACGATTTTCATTTTTTTGGCAATTTTGTCAATTCAAAAACTTTTTTTTTTGTACAGTGCACATAGGAATGAAGACGTTCACCCCAAATGGATACCCCCGTTTGTCCCGCGTTCAAGAACATACCCATTGTGGCCCTAATCTACTTACAGGAAACATGGCAAGGCCTGTAATGGAGGGAACACCCGTTGGATTTCAGGGCACAACTGAATAAATTCCAGGCCCCATTGCTCATTTGTACGGAATAAAAATTGACTCCCTAAAATTCCCCCCCCCCCTCCACGCCCTTTTCGGCGTTCCCCAAATCTTAGATAAAAGTAATAATGTGAACTGTGTAGTATTTCCAAAGACGGGTAATTATGGAGGCTGGTTGGGATGGGCACATAGGGCAATAAAATCGGGTATCCCCCCTCCTCTCATGCTTTTTGGGGGTCATTTTTTGACCTCAGTGGCGGGGATGGGGTGTAAAAAGTGGCGTTCCGTGAGTCTCCGTAAGCTTGATGAGGTGCGGCGGTCTCACACAGAAGACGCTCAACAAGCTGCTCCTGGAACTGCAGGAAGGCGAGCGTTCCCGGGGCTTCTTGTAAATTGCGTATTACAGGTAGCGGTCTGAATAACGCCGGGCTTACGCAGCCGTAGGTGGATCCCGGCTGTGACCCTGCGTACGGCCGCGTAATGTACTGTGCATAACTGCGTACTTACACAGGCGGTCATGCGCAGTACACTTTTTTTTTTGTTGTTTGTATTTCCCGCACCGTCGCTTAGCGATGACGCGGGTACCCGCAGCCCGTATACAACGTAGTTGCGTATGGGCTGCAGGTATATCCATGACCATGGAGCACAATGGGCTCTATGTTGCGGATATCCGCGGTAAAATAGAACCTGCTGCGTTCTCTTTTCTGCGAGTGGATTACACAATTCCAACCCGCTAATGTGAGCGGAATTGTGTAATCCAATGCGATTGATCTGCGTATTACCGCTAATCAAACGCATGCGGAATCCGTAATTCCTATCCGGTCATGTGAGACCGGCCAAAGGTAGATCGCTACCATTTTTTCACGTGTCCGGGGACCGCTCAACGAGGCCACCCGTCACTGCTCCAGGCTCTCGGTGACCGTTGGTCGCCGAGAGCAAGGAGATATTAAGTTTCCTGGGCTCCCCGACTCCTGCGCATGTATCCGGTGTTTTGCCGGCGGTCGCATGCGCAGAATACGGGAAAGTTCACGGAAGAAGATTGCGTCGGGGTGCAAATATGGAGGCCTCTGGTAAAAAGTTTTATCTCCTCTCACCGATCGCATCGGTGAGGGGAGATGAACCTTCCCCTTTTTTTAACTTTTACGTGATCGCCATTATTCTTTGGATAACGGCGAACACGTGATCAGGAACCGCTCACCGCGGCCCCCCGTGAAATCTCCAGGTTCTCGAGTAAGTTTTGTAGCCAGGAGCAGGGAGATTTTAAAAAACCACGGCTTTTGCGCATGCGCCTGCCACATTGGCGATGGGCGCGTGCGCAGAAGCTGGGGTGAGGTCCGCGGATAAATCCGCAGGTCTTAGGTACGTCATTTCATCCTCCCTCACGGATATGATCCGTGGGGGGAGATGAAACGCAAGCTTTTTTTAACTTTTTAAAACTTTTTAAAACTTTTTTTTTACTTTTTGCACTATTTTTTTTTTACCTTTTACCCCTTTTATTTTTATTTTTTTACTTTACTTTACATGATCACTGTCATCCATTGGATGACAGTGATCATGTCCCTGGTGACATCCCTCTGCTCTTGGCTACACATGGCAGCCAGGAGCAGAGCAATTTTGAATTTTCCGGGGCTCGAGCCCCTCTGTGCACGCGCCCGATGTCAATCATCGGGCGCGCATGCGCAGACGGGGATTTCGGGTCCCGGGACATCGGGACATCGCAGAGGACCGGGGGTGAGTATCTTCACCTCCCCTCATGGATCCGATCCATGAGGGGAGGTGAAACTTTACTTTTGTTTTACTTTTTCAACTTTTTCGCGATCACCGCTATCGCAATGGATAGCGGTGATCGCGGGCCCGAGGACCGCTCACAGTGGTCCCCGGTAACACCTCCTGGTTCCCGGCTACCTTCAGGAGCCGGGAGCCAGGAGATTTTAAATTTGCCGGGGACACCCGGGCTTCTGCGCGTGCACGTGACGCCATCGGCTGGCGCGCATGCGCAGAAGGCCGCCGGCGGGTCCGGGAGGACCAGATCTCCGGGGGACACCGCCGACAAGCCGTGTGAGTATTTTCAGCTGCCGTGATGGATCCGATCCATCATAGCAGCTGAATTACTACTTTTTTACACTGTTTTATTTACTTTTTTGCGATCGGCGCTATTCATTTTATAGCGCCGATCGCAATGCCGGGGGGGACTGCCCGCATCCTGGGATGACAGCTCCATGCTGTCGGCTGCCTGCGGGCACCGACAGCATGGAGCTGTCACGTCCTCAGGCCAGTGGGCATCAATCCAAAGAGGATGCATAAAACTACGTCCTCTAGGATTAAGGCCCACTTTCTGAGGACATAGTTTCCCGATGGGGCGGTCGTTAAGGGGTTAAAAACCGCTTTAATTTGCTATTTTATGCCAGGGGAGTGACAGGGGGAATGGGGTAAGGTAAAATTTTGAGGTTTGCCGCGAGACAACCCCTTTAAGTGTTAAAGGGGTTGTCCCGCGGCAGCAAGTGGGTCTATACACTTCTGTATGGCCATAATAATGCACTTTGTAATGTACATTGTGCATTAATTATGAGCCATACAGAAGTTATAAAAAGTTTTATACTTACCTGCTCCGTTGCTAGCGTCCTCGTTCCCATGGAGCCGACTAATTTTCGCCCTCCGATGGCCAAATTAGCCGCGCGTGCGCAGTCCGGGTCTTCTGCAGTCTTCTATGGGGCCGCTCGTGCAGAATGCCGGCTCCGTGTAGCTCCGCCCCGTCACGTGCCGATTCCAGCCAATCAGGAGGCTGGAATCGGCAATGGACCGCACAAAAGCCCTGCGGTCCACGGAGACAGAGGATCCCGGCAGCCATCTTCAGCAGGTGAGTATGAAGACGCCGGACCGCCGGGATTCAGGTAAGCGCTGTGCGGGTTGTTTTTTTAACCCCTGCATCGGGGTTGTCTCGCGCCGAACGGGGGGGGGGGGGGTTAAAAAAAAAAAAAAAAAACCGTTTCGGCGCGGGACAACCCCTTTAATAGTAATTCTGAGATTTTCTACTGACCAATGAATTTCGGTAAAGCAGCATATTTTTTGGCTGATACGCCGCAGCCACCCCTGTGAATGGACGAGAAAATGCGATTAAAGCTCGGAACTTGATCATGGCTATTCTTCATTTATGCAGTTTTTAGCCGCAATTGGCCGAGTGTAAAAACGCATACGGTCGTGTGAAGGAGGCCTTAACAGAATTGCTGTGCTACGGATACAAAAAAAAAAAAACTGCACAGCAATGTCAGTGTTTAAGTTACAGCTTAGTAGATGAGGTTCTCCTATGTAAGATTTTATTATCAAGGGACTTTGATTAGTTAGTAAACCATGTCTGTCAGATCTATGAAAAGATGTGTAAGAGGATAGAGAAAAGTAGCAAACGGATTAACGTGCAGATGCTTGCTTTATTAATCCCATGTTTTCCAATCTCTTCAGCAAACACCTTTCACAACTGAAAGAAATTTTGATGATTTATGTAAACCTGTTCTATTCATTTTAATCACAGGAGAAATAAAACCAGATTTTTTACAGGCATTTTGTACCAACAAGGACTACAATAGTGAATAATTTACAATAATATAATTAAATGGTCACTAACGTTTCAATAAACTTGTGCTTATGTGATAGCTAACACGCGTGTAAATCCCTTTGAATAAAGTTTTTTTGCTGAAAAATTGCTGTAAAGTGCTGGCTGCTGGAGATCTCACTTCCTTCTAACTCACTGTCCACTGTTTGTTGTCATTTGAAATCCATCTTTAGCAGTAGAAACAGCAAGACAAATCAGAAGTCTATGGAGAGAGGAGTGTAGGGAGCTGCTGTAAGGAAACCGAGGCAAAGAGACTCACACATAGACATGGCTGCAGCTTCTGCTAAGTGTTTTATCTCACCTCAATGCTAGATTCGATTCACAGCTACAATTCTCAGTACTATTGTATAATTTCCCCTATGCTGTTGTTACTTATGAGGCTTTGCTACAGAGAGACGGGGAGTAGAATCTCCTCTTCTCTATGTGTGCAGTTTATGGAACACATGATAGCAGCTAGTCTGCATCCATCAGCTCAACGACAACTGAGAATTAGATATAAAGCCTACAGAGAGAAACACGAGTTGTAACAGCAGCTTATTGTGAAAAGTCATCTGAAAAGTTAGAGACGTTTTAAAATAAAAAGACAACTGATTATGCTATATCAATCTACCAAATTGCAATGCACTTATCTTAAAAATCTGAAAACTGACACATACTTACTGATACAGGAGGGCAAATATATGCACCACCTCAGCATGCAGGCAGCCAAACTGTTTTCAGTGATTTATTTTTATATTTCCCTTTCTGTGTCACATTTATATTAGTGCAGGGACTCACAAAACGCGAGGAGCCTTGATGATTGGCGTGTGAGCTCAAGTATTTTGGCCAAAATCCAACTAATATTTCACATTTATTACGTATTATTCACATGCAGTGCGGCTTTTAAACGCTGGGGGAGCCCAGGGTGGCAGTACCAATGTGGTTCACTTTTTGAGGTGCAGGGCAGCCCGCCGCATTAGTATGGCATCATTAATAGGTTACGAGTCTGCATGGTGCACTACATATATCAGATGGTCTGGCACTTTGTATCTACTCTGTGTAGGAGTATACACCAAGCAGCCACCACCTCTATATTAGGAGGTTGTGTGAGTGGCTGTCTCATCGGTCTCCTCCACAGGTGTAACTGGCTCCCTTATTTTGCAGTTTGGCTGCCTGCATGCTGAGGTAGTGCACATATTTGCCCTCCTGTATCAGTAAGTATATGGCCGTTTGTGACAGCGCTGTTCCAGGAGCTCTGCCCGAGTATTCCAATTGAATGATTGGAACTTGACAGAGTTCATAGGGCTTTGCGAGCACAAAATCCAAACGACCCCCTCAGGGACTTTGTGTTAAATCTTAACTTCCACCACACTAAAGAGCAATTGATGCATGCCGCTTGCTCTTTCCACAAGCTAACATTCCAGGGTTTTGACTATCAGTTGTTTCCCGACCTGGCACCATCGACACTATCCAAGAGGAGGGCCCTCAAGCCGTACTTATTAATCCTGCAACGGGAAAAGATCTAGTACAGATGGGGCTCTCCATTTAAGCTGACATTTTCATATCAGGATAAAGTGCACACTATTTTATCTCCTGAGGGTGCCCGACGCTGTTTAAAGGAATTAAACCTTCAACAACCTCCACCTCAGCCGGGGCTCCACAGCTTCATCTTCTACATCCCCTTCACCTCCTATGCCTGCAGCTGGAGTCAGAGAGAAAAATGCCGCAACTTCCAGAAATGATTCATAATCTCTAGGTGTAGTGGCTATACAAGATCTTCAAGATAACTTAACTTGGAGCTATTTTGCCAGCTCTTTCTCCCTCACCTGTTGTGAGCATTTCTCTGCAATGGGAATGGGAAATCACTATACCCATGCGTTCCCACCCAGCAGACAAGGACAGGGGGTTACGACAGGCACGCTCCTGGTGACAACTTCTTAGGAGAATAGAGCAACACACCTTCTAAACAGATTAATACCTACAAATAATTGACATTCAGGCATTAGGACTATAAACCACTCCACTTTGGAACTGATGTGGTTTTCCACCTGTAAACCCTCCCGTAGCAATGAGCTCTTTATTAGTTGCTGCCACTAAGGCAGTCCCACCCATTGTTTCTAGAGCTAATTATATTTGTTGGCCGCACCCTGTTTTCCCCTGCTTTTTTTATTTCCCTTTCCCCCCCCCCAACCTCCCCTCCCATGGGGGGGAGGCTCCGAGACAGTTTCCGTTCATAATTTTCTTTATTTTCCCCCATGGATCTAAAAATAATATCTCACAATGTACAAGGCTTTAATTCCCTGCAAAAGTGTTCAAAGGCATTCGGATACTACACGAGCAGACACGCAGATATAGTGTGCATGCAGGAGACCCACTTCTCCACCAACTCGGCCCCACACTTCCTCTCTCCCCTATATCCCACATTTTACTCAGCAAAAGCACCAACCAAAACCTAGGGAGTCACCATCTGCTTCAGTAAGTCAGTTCCTTTCATGCAGGCCTCCACTATTGCAGACTCAGAGGGCCGCTACCTATTATTGACAGGCTCCATCCAAGATGTCCCAGTGACAATCGTCTCCTACTACGCTCCAAATTCAAGGCAAATTCAATATTTCGCAAAACGTTTCGAACTGGTTGAGGCCAATAAAACGGGCACAGTAATTCTCTGTGGTGACTCGAACTGCACTCTGGACCCAAATCTGGATAGGAATTCTATCACTCTCCCAGCCCATTCTCCGCTGCCCCAACATTCGATCTCACACTTGGCAGGAACTAAACCCAACTACTAAAGACTATACACATTTTTCAGCTCCACACTTCCTATACAGGAGAATAGACCACATCCTAGCTCCCGACACCTTCATACCTCATATACTACAGCCCAAAATCCTGTCTGTCCTATGGTCGGATCATTGCCCACTTTCCATCACCTTTAAAATCATGTCTAAACCTACAAATACATTTTGGACCCTTAATGACTCTCTTTTATCAATCCCTGATAATGTAGCGCTATTGACGCCACAACTAGAGGAATATTCCAAATTGAATGTCCGTCCGCCTCCTCCCCCATTTCTCCCTGGGAAGCACACAAGGTAGTGATTCGAGGTCACCTAATACAAATAGCCGCCCTTCGTAAACAGGAACGTATGTCACAACAACTGGACTTAGAACAGCGAGTCTCTCAGCTTAAAGAGGTGGCCAAAAAACACCCATCTAAAAGTAACCTCCAAGCATTATCTTGAGCTAGAACCAAGCTGGATCTCTGCCTTACTGATGCCATAGAACAAAAATTACGCTGGTCCCATCAGCGATATTATGTACTTAACAATAAACCCTCCATGCCCCTAGCCCGCAGACTTCGCACACACCCCAATATAAACCCCTTTTACAAACTGCGTACAAACCAAAATGAAGTCACTGCAAAACCAATCAAGATGACTCAAGAATTCCAGAGGTTCCAGGCATGAATTATACTCACAGCAATGTTCCCTCCCTATAAACCAAATCACCTCGTATCTCCAAGAAATACCACTATTTACACTTGAAGAAACATTTCTTACCCATCTTGCATCAAAATTTACCTAAGAAGAAGTGTCAAACGCTATTAAAGCACTGAAGGCTAATAAAAGACCTGGCCCAGATGGTTTTTCAGCCCCATATTATAAAAAAATGTCACCAATCCTGTGCTCCTACCTTGTAGATTACTTCAATGCAATGAGAGACAGTCATCAAATCAGCCAGACAGCCCTTCCGGCATCGATATCTATGATACCTAAGCCAGATAGAGACTCATTGGACAAACAAAATTACCACCTCATTTCCTTTATTAACATGGACGTAAAGCTCCTCACTGCAATCCTAGCGGCGCGTTTAAATATGGCCCTTCTTTTACTAGTTGGTAAAGATCAAGTTGGTTTTGTCCCAGGCCGTCAGGCCCCTGACAGCATCCGAAGAGTAATCCACCTCACCCACCTTTGTAGAACCAGAGGTATCCCAGACATGCTTCTATCCTTAGAAATACACAAAGCCTTTAACACTCTAGGTTGGGAATACCTATTCTTGGTCCTTGACCTGAGGGGGTTCCCCAGCGAGTTCCTCTCTTGGCTATGGATATTACATGCCCACCCCAGGGCCTTTGTGCGCTATAGGGGCTTCTGCTCAGACATATTCCCGATCCACCGAGGGATGCGACAGTGTTGCCCTCTGTCCCCTTTACTTTTCATCCTGGCCATGGAACCTCTGGCTATTAAACTCCGTAATAATCCTGATATAAAGGGGATTGAGGTTGCTTCGCTTCACCACAAACTTTCAATGTTTGCATGGTGATCTGCTAATGTTCATATCTTCCCCTTACACTACCATACCCATCATAATGGTGGAACTATCCAGATTCGGGTCTATCTCTGGTTTAACAATTAACCATGCAAAATCCAAAGCATTTAATCTCATGCTATCTTCTGAGTCAGTAGACTTGCTTCAGAAAAATTTTTCCTTTCAGTGGTCAACTGGGTCTTTGAGCTAGCTGGGCATCCAACTGACAAACTCCTATGCATACTTATATAGTCAAAACTACATTCCCCTCCTCCGCAAGACAAGGGTTCTCCTGGAGAGTTGGAGCTGATAGCACATTTCCTTGATTGGGAGAGTCAACGCCTTAAAGATGTCATTCCTTCCTAAGCTTTTATACTATTTCAGAGCTCTCCCAATACGGGTACCTGGATATATGCTGAATACTCTCCAGCAGATGTCCCTTCAATTTGTATGGAGTGACTCGGTCCTAAGAGTCTCGCGATCTACCTTGTATATACAAAGACAAAAGGTGGCTCGACCAGCTCTCCTACACTCCACCACTAACACTTCTCTCTTGGTATCCCTGGAAGCAACTGAAATACACCCTCTTACTACTAACTCCATCTTATGGATACTGCCTAAGCATAAGCCCCCAATCAGCAATCCCATTACTAGCCACTCCCTTCATATCTGGGACTCTATAAAGTATTCAGGGAAGCTAATATCCCCTCACCTACCTCTTATGCAACTCTTGCGAAACCCTATGTTTCCGCCGGGTATGGAATCACCCCAGTCATATGGGAGTTGGACGAAATCAGGCCTCATCAAATTGTACCAATTGCTCTCAATAAATTGACCCACTCCTTTTCCTTCCCTACAGGAAAAATGTAATTTACCACCTTCGGAAGTGTTCCGATACCTGCAGCTAAAACATTTTATATCCTATCTCCTTCAGAACACGTGCTCTCTATTGATTCTAACTCCATTTGAGAGATATTGCTATAAATACACGCAAGAAGCCTCATTTCGCAGATTTACACAGGACTGGTACATTCCCCCTACCGTACGCAATTACCGTACATAACCCGTTGGGAAAGAGACCTAGGTAAAACGCTTTCTGAGGAAGAGTGGACCCAGATATGGAAGTCTACTAACAGAAGCGCCAGAAATATACTAATGCTAGAAACTTCATTTAAAATCTTGTAACACTGGTTTTAAACTTCATTTAAAACCTAAAGAGGTTCTGACATCAAAAAAAAAAAATTGTACTCACCTTGCCTGGCCTGGCCCGATCGCCAGGCATGTCCCCTCCAGCCGGCATCTTCTTCTGTGCCTTTAAAGCAGAGCAGGAGCGGTCAAAAAGACCGCTTCCTGCCCTGGTCCGTCCGTCAGGCACTTCCGAGGTGAACGGGCGGACCGCCCACAGCAAGCACGTCACAAGCAGTGCTTGCTGTGGGCGGCCCGTCCGTCCTGCTGAACTCCGAGATTCTGCGCATGCGCAGTGGAGATGCGGCCCGTCCTGACTCCTGTTAGAGGGCACCTCTCTACTGCGCATGCGCGCGATCCCGGAGCGGCGCGGCTCGTAGAGGAAGAAGAGCAGCGCCTGCTGGGAGATGACCACCCCCCCGATGTCAACAACAACAGAAGAACAGGTCAGTATAAGATTTTTATGCTTTAGCAGCCATTAAACCGTGGGTTCCCTGGGTCCATTAGGCACACCAGGGAACAATGGCTGCTAAAACATAAAAAAATTATTTCTGTCAGAACCCCTTTAACCCCAGATTGAGTAGGCCATGCAATACCCGGACGCTCTCCCAACTGTTTCCGCAGATGCTCTGTTACGGGAGATATGCTCCATGTCTGGTGGTCCTGTCCTCGGGTTAAAAGACTATGGATTCGAGTTTACTCCCTAATTTACTCAGTCACAGACCACAACATACGCAAAAACCCTTGGGAGGCACTGTTAAACAAATGCATTAGTAAAGTGTCCCCCCCCCCCCCAACCCGACTCTAGGAAACTAATCTCCTTCCTTTTTCTAGCTACAAAACAAATTATTGTCCGTTCGTGGTGCAATGCTTCCTTGGACTTTACCGAGGTCAAGCGCAGGATGGACTGGTATCTAATAAATGAAAAACTGACCTCTATCCTAGCTGATTTTTTGAAAATATGGACCCTATGACTTGAATACTCCCTCCCCCTGCAAAGTAATGGATCCCTAGCCTCCCTGTGAGAACAAAAGTAATAACAAATGTCTACTAAATTACCACCCTGTGACCCGGGGCTGTCTTTTGTAGCGTCCACCCCATGGGAAAAACTCCCCGTCTCAGGAGTTACCCCTTCCCTTGTCCCTACCTGTTCCTAAATTTTCTCTATTTCCTTTTATTAACCCCTTAACGACCGGCCCATAGTCTTTTTACGTCCTCCCTTGCTGGGCCTTATTCCCTGAGGACGTAGAAATATGTTTCCTGTAGGGATGAAGGCCCTGCAAGCTGAGGACGTGGCAGCTCCATGCTGCCGGCTCCGGGAGGTAGCCGGCAACCTGGAGCTGCCATTCCGGGCCGCAGGTCCCCTCCCCCGGTCACATGATCGCCGGCATTTACCGAATGCAGCTGAAAGTACTCACCCGCCTTCGCCCCGATGACCGGCGGTGTCCCAGCCTCCAGGTCCCGCCGGCACCTTCTGCGCATGCGCACCAGACATCATATGTCGGGCGCTCGCTCAGAAGGCGTGCGCGGCCCGGGAAATTTAAAAATCCTTCTGCTCCCGGCTCCCATGTGTAGCCGAGAGCAGAGGGATGTCACCGGGAGCCGCTGTATGCGGTTCCCGGTCACATAATCGCTGCTATCCAATGGATAGCAGCGATCATGTAAACTAAAAAAAAGTTTTTAAAAAGTTAAAAAAAAAGAAAAAAAAGTTTAAGTTTCATCTCCCCTCACGGATCATATCCATGAGGGGAGATGAAATAACGTACCTAAGGCACCGCATTTATCCGTGGACTTCACCACGGCTTCTGCGCACGCGCCCGCCGCCAAGATGGCGGACGCATGCGCAAAAGGCGCAGATTGCCAGGGTAATTTAAAATCTCCCTGCTCCTGGCTACCAAATGTAGCTGAGAGCCTGGAGATTTCACCGAGGCCCGCAAAACACGGTTCCTGGTTGCGTGATCGCCGTTTTCCAATTGAAAACGGCGATCACGTAAAAGTAAAAAAAGTGAAAATTTCACCTCCAATCACAGATCAGATTCGTGAGGGGAGGTGAAATTACTTACCTAAGGCCTCCGGCGATGTCCCCCGACGGGATCTTTATCCACGGACCTTTCCCCAACTTTGGCGCATGTGCCCATTAGCAAAATGGCGAACGCAAGCGCAAAAGCTGTTGAGGGCCCTGGAAATTCAAAGTCTCCTTGCTCCTGGCTACTAAATGTAGCCAAGAGCCTGGAGCAGTGACCGAGGGCCGCAGTGAGCGGTCCCCGGTCACGTGATCGCTGTTATCCAATAGATAATGGCGATTACGTAAAATTTAAGACACAGTTGAAATTTGATGCGCCTTTCCTTTTGAGCCCCGTTGTGCATACAGACATAATATTAAGGCCACAATGGGTATGTCTCTGAAAACAGGACAAAAGGGGGGGATCCATTTTGGGGTGAACTTTTTCATTCTTATGTACGCTATACAAAAACAAATGTTTTTAAAATGACACAACTGCCAAAAAAATTAAAATCGTCATTTTTTCCATCTGCTTTGATCAGATTCATTCAAAAACTGTGGGGTTAAAATATACAGTACACCCCTAGGTGTATGTGTTAAGTGGTCTAGTTTTCAAAATGGGGTCATTTGTGGGGGTCCTCTGTCGTTTTGGCCATTCAATGGCTCTACAAGTGGGCGATGAGGCCTAAAATGGCTTCACGCAAAATGTCTGTTCTAAAAGCCACCGGTTGCTCCTTTCATTTTGGGCCCCATTGTGAATACGGACATAATTTTAGGGCCACAATGGGTATGTCTCTGAACACGGGAGAAACAGGGGTATCCATTTTGGGGTGAACGTCTTCATTCATATGTGTGCTGTACAAAAAAAAACGGTTTAAAAGTGACATGATTGCCAAAAAAATGAAAATCGTAATTTTTTCCTTCTGCTTTGCTTAGATTCATTCAAAAACCGTGGGGTCAAAATACACAATACACCCCTAGAGGAATTCGTTAAGGGGTCTAGTTTTCAAAATGGGGTCATTTGTGGGGGTTCTATATCGTTTTGGTCCATCAAGGGCTCTACAATTGGGCAATGGGGCTGAAATCGCCTTCAAGCAAAATGACTGTTCTTAAAGTCACCATCTGCTCTTTTCGGTTTGGGCCTGTTGTGCATATGGACAGAAGATTAGGGCAACAATGGGTATGTTTCTGAACACAGGACAAACGGGGGTATCCATTTTGGGTGCAAATACGCATTTTCATGTGCATTATAGAAAAAAAATCCCATCTTTTAAATGGCATATTTGCAAAAACATGACATTTTATTTTTTCTCCTCTAAATTGCATTAATTCCTGAAAAAAATCTGTGAGGTAAAAATACTCATGACACCCCTCAGTGAATACATTAAGGGGTGTAGTTTTTAAAATAGGGTCATTTGTGGGGGTATGTATCATTCTGACTCCTATGAGCCTTTGTAATCTTGGTTTGGTGCCGGAAAATAAAGTGTTCCTCAAAATGCTAAAAATCAATGTTAAATTTGCACGTCTCTTAAATGGTTAAAAAAACTGAACTTTTTCTAATGTGCGCCCAGAATAAAGTAAACAGATGGAAATATATATCTTATCAAGAATTTGTACAGTATGTTTGCACATATTTGAGATATCGCAGTTGAAAATGTGAAAAAATGAATTTTTTTTCAAAATTTTCTCAATTTTGGCGCTTTTAATAAATATACACAAATTCTATCGGACTATTTTCACCACCTAAATGAAGTACAACATGTGGCGAAAAAACAATGTCAGAATCACTTGGATAAGCGAAGCCTTTATGGAGTTATGCTATGTCAAAGTGACACATGTCAGATTTCCAAAATTTGGTCTGGTCATTAAGGCGCAAACAGGCTTGGTCACTAAGGGGTTAAGGTTAGGCCCTGGCCAGGCCATTAGTATTGTGTTGTGTTCAATTAACATTGTCTAGTTTCTTTCCCTCCAATCTATGTCATAGCAAACTATTTTTGTTGTGCACTAATGAGACTGAGATGTATTTCAGTTAAATGTTTATTGCATTATTATAAAAATTACAGTACAAAAAAAATATATGGCTGTTTTCAGTGATTGCTTTTATATTTCCCTTTCTGTGATCTTAAAAATCTCCCCCAAAAGAGAAGGAGGTCCAGTGGAAAAATAATAGAATAAGAACCAGGCAACATCATTTCCAAGAAAAATGTAAAAAGAAACATGGTTATCAAATAAAACATAAAAACAACACAGATCATTAATTTCTGTGGAGTAAAAAAAGCTAAAGAGATCAAAATCTGATCTGCTTTTATAAGTAAATAGGTTCTAGACTGGACCAGGGTGAGTCATTGGATGACAAGCTATATATCTTGGTATGTTGCGTGGCAGAAAAGGTTGGTACAGAAAACGAGAATATTGGGACAGGATAAAATGTGTGCAAATAGGTACCTAGCTCAGTGATAGAAAGCATAGGATGGTTAAAGGGGTTGTCCCGAGGCAAAATCGAAAATTTTTACTCTGCCCAGTCCCCCTTCTACAGCAAACATCACAAGGTACCCACGGAAAGCGTTTTTAAAGATGGTTTCTACTCACCATTACAGCGTTTCATGAAGTTATAAAATTTCTTCTTTCAAGATGGCCGCCGGTCCTTTCCCAAAGGTGCACCGTGGTTTTCTCCCATGGTGCACCGTGGATTTCTTCTACAGTCTTGTGTTCCACTGCCAATTACAGCCACCTCATTGGCTGATAAGCACCACATGACGGAGGCGGAGCTACGATGATGCGGAGAAGAGGGAGGAGCCAGGACGCCGCTCGTGAGCCCGGACACAGCCAGCAGAGGATTCACCTCTGCGCAAGCGCCGACTGCGGCGACCAGAGTAGATGGCTTCAGTCGTCGCCATGGAGACGGGGATGCCAGCGCCGGAGGGGGTAAGTGTATAACTTCTGTATGGCCAATATTTAATGCACGATGTATATTACAAAGTGCATTAATATGGCCATACAGAAGTGTATAACCCCACTTGCTTTCACGGGACAACCTCTTTAAAGCCTCGTTCACACAGGCTACAAAATCTCGCTACAAAATCATCGCTATGTTTTGTAGCCTGAAAGAACCCTTTGGAAACCACGGGCTTCACATACATGCGTTTTGTAGCAATGATTTTGTAGCGAGATTTTGTAGCCCGTGTGAATGAGGCCTTAATAGTACATACAGTTAATAGTGGGGTACCACAGGGGTCAGAATTATGCCCTGTTCTCTTTAATATACAGGGAAAAAAATACACCCTCTTTAAATTTAATGATTCTATGTATCAGGATATAATAAAAACATCTGGTCCTTAGAAGGGCTTAAAATTAGGTAAATACAACCTAGGATGAAGAACAACACTTTAGAAATTACACCTTGTGATGCTTTATTTAACAAAAACTAGACCAAAGCCTCATGTGGCGCTGAGTGTTAGGGCAGCAGACCTGAGCTCTCGCTCACAACTTGAAGGTTGCTGGTTCAATCTATGGCTATTGAGAGTACTATTGATGCCCTGAGGATAGGCCATCAATAGTACTCTCCCTGGAAAACCCCTTTAAGTTGTGGTTTATTTCCCTCTATCTTGGTTATTTTTACTGTGATTTGGTATTGTCCCTTGCCCCCTGTCAGGGTCAGGTAGCTGGCCGAGAGGTGTTCAGCAGGTTCGCACTTATCAGAGTAGTCAATCTGCTGTTAGGTAGGGACCTTTCTCAGTTAGGAGCAGGTTCATTTGCCCCTCTTATTTTGTGTTTTCCTTAGTTGAATAGGAGTTTTACTGTAGCATTGCATTTCCAATTTGTCTGATGTAGACACAGTCCGGCATCTGTCCTGGGTGAGGTGTGCATTGCACCCAGGTCGTACGTGACATCTGCAAGATCCAGATCTGGAATCATCCTTGTCAGGGTGATAGTTCCACTACTCATAAGTGGAATATTAGTTTGAAGGGCTTAATAGGATGGGATTTAAGCTCCTGTTTGACTCTGGTTATGTATATTGCCTTGTGATTAATTTTGACATATCATTATTGCGAATATTTGTTGTTAGTTTTTTCTTGCGTTTACAGTTAAAGGGGTTGTCCCGCGCCGAAACGGGTTTTGTTTTTTTTCAACCCCCCCCCCGTTCGGCGCGAGACAACCCCGATGCAGGGACGTAAAAAAAAAACCGCTCAGCGCTTACCTTAATCCCCGCGCTCCGGTGACTTCTATACTTACCGGTGAAGATGGCCGCCGGGATCCTCTTCCTCCGTGGACCGCAGCTCTTCTGTGCGGTCCATTGCCGATTCCAGCCTCCTGATTGGCTGGAATCGGCACGTGACGGGGCGGAGCTACACGGAGCTACACGGAGCCCCATTGAAGAAAGCAGAAGACCCGGACTGCGCAAGTGCGGCTAATTTGGCCATCGGAGGCCGAAAATTAGTCGGCACCATGGAGACGAGGACGCCAGCAACGGAGCAGGTAAGTATAAAACTTTTGATAACTTCTGTATGGCTCATAATTAATGCACGATGTACATTACAAAGTGCATTAATATGGCCATACAGAAGTGTATAGACCCACTTGCTGCCGCAGGACAACCCCTTTAATGAATAAAGGTTGTATGTTAAACTAAAGTCACACAGTTAGATTTGGTCTAAATTTGACTTCACTTACTTTACATGGGGAGATTATCTCCTGAATAATTGCTGGTACAGCAAATTCCAGTGATAGTTCTCTCATTTACAAGCGTCCGCCTCCAGAGCACTGAGCGATAAATTGCTCATTTGTTGGAGTTGCTTGGTTTTTAGCTCACCTAAAAACCAAGTGACTATCGGCCCGTGTAAATAGGAGTCACTCAATCTTTGAGCAACTGCCTGTTTACTGTGAATGGAGGCAGGCGGCTACAGCAATCTCCAGCCTGCTCCGCCTCAATTCAATAACGACTATCACTAGTCGCTGGGACTGCTGTTGGGTGCTGATGCACCCGATAGTCGTCCTGTGTAAAGTGACCTTTAGGTATCTTGGTCTACTGACAGCTGTTTGGTCAGCTCTATGACATAATGTGCCACCTTTAGGGCTCATTCGTGTGACCATGATTTCACAGCGTATTACGCATGTGATGCATGGTTGAATGGAGTCAGTGAAAGTACGTGGACTTTCATTGATCCATTCACATTAGCGTATAAATACTATGTGTAGATACACTCGTGAAATAGATCGCAGCGTGCTCTATTTACCATGTATCAGGCAGGGACAGGGCCCATACTTTTCTATGGGTAGCGTATGCAACATTGTCCATATGCAATACATTCTGTATGGGCGACAACAGAGGCATAACTTGAAACTCCTAGGCCCCGATGCAAAATCTGTAACAGGGCCCCCAACTATAATGCTTTATTCATAGTACTGGGCTTCCTATATGGAGAAAAGAGGCCTTATGGCCCCCTAAGGCTCTTGGGCCCGGGTGCAACCGCATCCCCTGCATTCCCTATAGTTACGCCCCTGGGCGACAATACATATGCAACAACGCTATGAGACAGAGCAGGGCATAAAAAAAATGGAAACAATTCAAACTGTGTATTAGAGCATGCGTGAAATACACTGTCATGCTCTCACAGGCCGGTGAAATGCTACGTGATTCAAGCAGCGTCTTACACATGCGGTCGTTTGAATGAGCCCTTAGGCTCTGGTTACGTCATATTTTCAGCCTATGTTGGAGGTATACGTTGTGGGGGTATATATATCCTTCAGATGTGATATATTCCGATGTACAGACATACAATGGGATTTGTCACTAATTAATATAAAAATATACCAAATGCTCTGTGTTTTTGTACTCTGTACGCTACACTATTCAGTACTACAAAAAAAGCAAAGAAATAAAAAAAGGCATACTAATATCTACTGGGCTGACAGAGGACAAAAGGACACTCTCTCTGCCTGCGTTCGACGAATGAAGCTCTATATATGTTTCCTGGTATACTATATATGCTAAATGAACGCACCTAATGTGATATGAACATAGCCTTATTCAGGCTTACGTAACTAGCCCACATCTGAGGTTGGTCTGCCATACAGCATGGGCCCTGTGAAATATTCTGGTCAAAATCTGCACCAAAATCCTCAGATTTCAGTTCTGTTTTTGACATGGAATTGCCAGCAGAATTCTGCCATTTTCAATTCTACATCAAAATTATGGCGTAAACATGTGGATTTTGCTGCGCGGCGGAATATTCTGCAGTGTCCTGTGGAACATTGCATCCGACCTGCAAGCACCCTTAGGCCTCCCTCACACAGGGCGTTTGCAGAAACGCAGCGTTTTTCAACACTGCATTTACTGCAAATTCCGCCCGGTTTTGGTTGCGTTTTCAGCACAGCGGTGGCAAGCTCTGAATGGCTGAGACAGTCAATGAAGGGCTGTGATCGGGCATCGAGCCAGTGCCGAGAACCAATCACAGCACTCTATTGCTGGAGGCGGGGTTCTCAAACTTGGCCTAGGGCAATAGACTTGTGAGTGCAGAGGAAGCCCGGATCAGCGGCAGACACCAGCGGCCACGACCCGGACTGCAGCGGCTAGGTGAGTATTACGTTCTTTTTTACCTTTAGTCTAGCTGGGACTGATTTTCGGGGTAGGGCTTCTATTGCAAGCCCTCACCCCGAAAATCGGTGAGCGGTTAACGCTGCCAAAAACGCGGCACCAAGTGTTGCCGCGTTTTCATCAGTGCTGAAACCGCTGCCCATTAATTTCAATGGGCGACGCAGAGCTGAAAACGCCCAAAAATAGAACATGCATCGCTGTCAAAGCGCAGCGTTACAAGGCGCTGCGTTTTCAGCCCTGTGTGAGCAGCCCTATTGAAATGAATGAAAGCCTTGTACAACGTTTAGCGCTGGGCTGAAAAGGCAGCGTTAAACGCTGTACAAAACGCCCTGTGTGAGGGAGGCCTTACACCGCTGTATTTTAGCTCCGTGTTTGGTCTGTATTTTGCGGACTGTAAGGGCCTATTCACACAAATGTGATTTTGGCGCATATTACGCGTGCGATACATAGCCGTGTGATACGTGGCGAATGGAGTCGGTGAAATTACATAGATTTTCATTAATCCATTCACATTAGCTTGTAATCATTGTGTGTAGATACGCGTGATAAAAAGGTTGCAGCATGCTCTAATTCACCGTGTATCATGCAGCGTGAGTCTTAGTCTTTTCTACGGGTAGAGTATGCAACACTGTCCATACGCAATATATTACATACAGGCGGCGATACACACACAGCCCAACTATGAGACGGAACGGGGAATAAAAAAAAAAGACAGTCGTACTGCGCTAGCCCGCGTGCGTGAGATACGCGGTCATGCGCAGTGCACTCGCTGCCATACGTAGTGGTAGCCGTCTCTAAAACGGTATCACACAGACAGGAAACGGCATGCAGTTGTGTGAATGAGGCCTAATATGAGTGAATGTAAATCTATGTATCTATTCACATGGCTGTAATTGTCGCGGCTGATGACATACAGTGGCCATGTCACCTGTAACACGTCCGTAATGCCAAGCTGTATTATGGACATCTTACAACGTGCTCATCTGACGCGGCCGTAGGGTGCGACGTGACTGCACCGGGTATCATCAGGTGTATTTTGATGCAATGTCTCACACATTCTGAACATGAGGCCCATCTCTGATGATAAACCTGCTCCCATATCTGCTGTCTTTTATTACACAATGATTTCTCTAATTACACAATGGAAAACTCTAGAAGCTCCATGTTATCTCATAGAGGAAAAGCAAGTGGGAAGCACAAGACAAAACCTCTGCTTCTCCCCTGTACATCCTCTACCATTCAACCTCACAGCACTACGGGCGGAATGATACTGCTAGAGATCTCTGCTAGCCAATCACATACAGTATATTCTGAGTAGCAGTTACAGTAGCCAATCAGCTGCCAAGCAAAATACACCGCATAACATCGCCCTTCTTATTGGAGTTGCTAGGCAAAAAGGGGCGGGGTTTCTCACATCAGCAGCTTGCAGTGTCTTAGCGACTGATGGGCGGGTTTATTACGGTGATGTAAGGTAATTAGCGGCTGAGAAATCCCTCCCATTTGATTAGTAATGCCGCTCGGAGCTCCGCCTCTCACCGGCAGCTCGCTGTTCTCCCGGAGGAGGGGGCGGGCCCGGCCTGGGCGGTGCTGACAGGACAATAACAGCGAACCCCGGGGCCGCCGTGATAGCGGAACCCGCCCGTTTGGAGACTAGGAGACCCTCGGGACGGTTGGATCCAACAGCTGTAGGTAAATAGCAGCGGCGCGGGGAGGATGGGGGAGCTGTCATGTCAGAGCCGACATCAGGGATGCTGCTGCTGCCTGTAGACGAGATGCCGCGCTGCTGCCGGCCACAGCGGCTGGGGGCTACGGGGCTGCACGTTGTCATAGACACAGCGAGGTACTGTAGCGCCGGGCTCCGGCGGGTCATGACCTGCACCGCTCGTCTGCAGGGAGCTGCTGTAGCTCGCAGGCATTGTGCTGCTGAGGAGTGAGGCTCCCATGATGTCATGGTGGATCCGCAGGTGTGATACGGGCTGTAGATCACCTGCTAAGTTATTACACCGCCGCTGCCTAACTTTTGGGAATGATTGCTGCCCCTGTCAGTGCTGCTGTCAGCCTCACTCCCTCCCATTGGTTGGCACGGTGGGAGCACATCATCATGAGGGGCAAAGAACTGATGAAATGTAACAAAACCTCTGCAGGTGAATTACAGCGTATCCGACAGAGAGTATCTGCTGGGAGCGACCGGGGAGATCTGGTTACAATGTGTATCATGAGCCACTTCTAGTGATTTGGGGACATTTAGAAGCTGCCTGGATGTATGGCTGCAATCTGATTGGTTGGTCTGGCTGATTCCACACTTTATTTTGGCTTTTTTTAATATAAATCTTGTTGTGAGATTCCATCTAGATGACTGGGAAGAAGATCTTCGCCCGACCAATAATCAAACCTCGTATTGCACTAGAACTATTATTTGTAATGGGCGTATTTACATGAGCAATTGTTTAATTCTGCGGCATAGTATAGAAAAATCACAATACGGTCTATTTTTTTATTTATTTATTTTTTTTTAGGGATTATTGGCCATTATTTTCTATGAGAGGAAAAAAAATGTAATTGTTCTGTCATCCAGATGCGATTCTCACGCGAGCGCAATGCCGTTTTTTATATTTCCTATTGAAATAACTACCAGTTTTCACTGGCATGAAAAATGGGCATGAAGATCCCACGTGCAGCGAGGCGATGCGTGTTTCTTACAGTCACAGGTTTGCATGTGTGATATCAGTGCAAGTGTCTCCAGCCATTATCGCGCTCGCTGGTGGGAATACATCCTAAGGGAATATTCACCCAGTCCATCGCACCCCACATTACATGTCCCATTCTAGTCCGAGACTCAAATAAAAATAGGACATTCAGGGATTTTTCAGACTGTTTACGAATCGCCCATTCTTCACTAGGAGAGTAAAAAATATTGCATCGCACTCGCATGTTGATACGAATTTTATGCAAGTGAAATGCTTTTTTTAAATTTTTTTCTATTGACCCTACATGCGATTTTGATGTGCATGAAAACTACGTATGCCGCGATGTGATGCGTTTTTCTCACAAAAACTCAAACTCGCACATGTTTATAGGGGTGATATCAGTCCACGTTTGTCGGACCAAAATCGCACTCCCCCTTGTGAATGCACCCTAAGCGCCCAGCCACATGGGCATACTATGTGTTGCCAGCAAACAGTAGGAAAAAAGTGACATCAGTTGGGCCTTCTTGTGGTGGTTTTTCGCGTGTGAAAAACTCTGATTAATACGGACGCACCATGCATGTGACCGAAAACGTACATCCACATGCAGTGAAAACATGGTGTTTTTCCTGAATATAAATTGCATATGCCCTCGTGCGTGAGGCGGTACGCATCAGTAGTCGCACACATGGCCGATGATGTCATCGATAATACAAGTTATCGTCAGTCACACTGGTTTCCCATTGGCCACTACTTCAATCTTTGATGACATTTCTGCACTTTTCTATTGCTGTCAGTGGGCAAACATTAAGGACTCCTACACATCAGTTTTGATTCATTGAGATGGGAGTTGAATACATCTGTCTAAGGAGCGTTTTACACCATATGGAATATTCCGCATCAGCGTTGCAGAATATGCAGCGCCAAACTTCACACTGCTAACGATGCAGAAATGAAAATGGCAGAATTCTGCTCACAATTCCGCATGAAAATTTGCACGGTTTTGGTGTAGAATTCAGGGATGGAATATTCTGTCTTGTGTGAAAGGTCCCTTATGGCCGCAGCACACTAGCATTTTTTGGCCATATGAAGTTTTAAACTCCCCCCCCCCCCCCCCCCCCCCCAAAAAAAAACAAAAAACAAAACCAGACTACCCAGAATATGGACCCTATTATTCTATGTGTCAACGCTCACTAGAGGTTTTTTTTTTTTCACACAGACTCCATGAAAAAACTCTTTGCATGTACTATTCCGATCCATTTTATGGACGAGACTTCCTTACTCAAGTCAATAAGGATAGAAAATAATTGACAGCACTCAGATGGCATCTGTTTGCTGTCCGTTTTTTAAAAGATGCAGGAAAAACTAAATGGACTTGTGTTCAGTTTTTTTTGTAGACTTGAAAAATGGATGGCTTACCGAAGTAAAAAAAAGACCCGTGGACAATACGGAGCCCACACAGAAAGGCACTCGTATGGGGAAAAAAAAACATTCTTTCTGCACATAACGTAGTTTTTTTTGTTGTTGTTGTCCTTTTACGCAAATGTGCGCCTAGCCTTATAGAAGCATTTTGGTTTTTTTGGATGGGGTGGTAGAGGTGGTATTGGAACCCATCACTTTAATGTGCCGTGAAGAATCCAGTTTTGTAGGTTGTCCCCTACAGACTCTGTATTCTGCACTTTTCTTTAGACGTCCAGATCACATGACCAGCACTCTGACAATGCTCTGTGCCCTGCAATCAGCGATGCATATTTATGATGACCACTGCCTAAAAGAAAACTGTCTTTGTTGTTCATAGCAGCCAATTACAGAGCAGCTTTCCTTTTCAAGAGCAGAATGCAAAATAAAAGCTGCTCTGTGCTTGGTTGCAACTGAGGCATTTTTTTTTCTTTTAGACAGTATCATAAATCTGCCCCATTAACTGCAGGACACAGAGTGTTGTCAGAGTGCTGGTCATGTGACCTGGAGACCAGAAGAAGATTGCAGAATAAACAGCCTGGAGGGCATGAACTACAGGACCGGACTCTTCATAGCAAAGATCAATGATACTGGGATGGATTTCCCTCCTTCCCCACCCCCCAAAAAGTAGTGCCTATTTATTATAAACTAAGCTGAAGTAAGATGCGCCAAGTTTATTAAGTGGCACAACTTTTAATAAATTTGGCACATCTTACAGCAATCCATGTGCAAGAAAGCAATACATGAGCTGGCTTAGATTTGCATCATCATAATGTTTGTCAGCTTCTGGCATAAATTTTGGAAAATTGGCGAGTGTTTTGTAAAGGGTTAAAAAGTCGCAATTTTTGGAGGAAAAGAAAAATCGCACACCAAAATCTGCTACTTTAATATGCCAGAAAAGTGGGACAAGTAATTTTATAAAAATCCTGTGTTGACTTTATGTTAAAGGGATTGTCCACTTGTAAACCATTGATGACCTAACCTTAGGGTAGGCCATCAATAGTAGATCAGTGGGGGTCTGCCACTTGGGACCACCACCAATCAACTGTAAGCTGGGCCTTTGTTCACATCCTCCTGTAGAAGCAGGCAGCTGCATTCCCATTGCTGTGGCCAAGCTTGGTATTACAGGCAATGAAGTGAATGGGAACTTGGCCTGCAATACCAAGCCTGGCCACAGCAGTTGAACAGAGTTGTCTGCTTCCTGCAGAAATCGTCACAATGCGTAACCTCAAAGGCCCAGCTTACAGGTCCTTGCCGATCTACTATTGATGGCCTATCGTAAAGATATGTCATTAATAGTTTACAACTGGAAAACCCCTTTAATAATGGAACAGTATTCTTGAATAGCTAAATGCAACATATGAATATTCCTTGTAAGTTTTAGATTGTCACTGACAGATACATTTTTGAGCAAACCAGAATCTGTCCAGAAATGCACGCAAATGCCTGGTGCCTGAATCCTTCGACTCTGTCCCAGAGAACACCTCTGTGGTCGGGGATCTGTCATCTAGATGTGCAGATTGGAGTAATGAACAGATTCGCTGTTACTAATCAGGCCGGGCTGTAAGCTTTGCTGCTGCAGTTGCATGCGATGTTGTACTGTAATCTATACTGTTTTGTTGTTTCTGGATTTTTCACTTCTTTCATTTTTCAATGGGGGAAAAAAGGGGGAAAAAACGCTTGATCTGCATAGTCTGACCTCTGGGACCCGCATCACCGACAGTCTGCCCCTGAACAGCGGCTCACCAGCTACCCGCTGTGCAGATTATTGCAGCAAAGCTCCATTCAAGTGAATGGGGTTGACTGCAGTTCCCTGCACAGCCAGGCAGATAGGAGCACTGCTCTGCAAGGAAAAACATTGAAGGGGCCACAGCAATGAAGCAGCATGGCGGCTTTCCCGTTTTACGATTGGTGAGGATGCTGCAGATTGGACCACAACTGATCATAGCATATCCTAACACTCCATGGCTTTATGAGATGGAATATCCCTTTAAGACTATGTGGTTCTCTATTCAAAAATAAATACATTTAAATAAATTATAATAATGGATGACAAGGGATGCGTATAATATACCTGAGAAGGGAAAATGTGGCAGAGCGTCATGTATGGCACCTTTCTGAAGTGTTTCACCTTCTCAAACAGCATATTCGCTGTGGGTGTTGTACAGCGGAAAACCTGTATCAAATGCACTATGTTGACGAAAGTATTGGGACCCCCACCAGTCCTCTGCTGTCAGGCGAAGGGGATATGCAAATCGCATATGTGAACATTAGTTATAAAGACAGGCATATCCCACTACAGAAGCCATCAGAATGCCACGAGGTGTGAAGTTGATGGACTTCCAGTGGGGTATGATGGTGGGATGTCTCCTGAGCAACCAATCGGTACAGCACATCGCAGCACTTTTGGACCTTCCAAAGTCCACTGTTTTCAATGTTATTCAGAATAGAAAACATCTGGTGCAGTGCAGCCACCTCGTAAACTGACAGAACGTGGACAGCGAAGCCTTCTATGAGCTGTGAAGGCCTCACATCATCTGCCGAAACATTCACTTGGGAGTTCTCACGGGCCATTGGAACATCCAATAGCATCATAACCACCTGTAGGGGACTGCATTCGGAGGATTACCATGGAGGAGCAACTGCACACAAGCCCAACATCACAGTAGTGAATGCACAGAGGCCCATGGGATGGTGCTTGGAGTGTCGTTCAAGGACTATAAACGAGTGGAAGCAAGTGTTGTGAACAGATGACTCGCGGTACACTATCTCCCAATCAGGTGGCTTCACTTGGGTGTTGCGGTTGCCTGCAAAGCCGTTTCAACTCAACTGCATCATCACAACAGTGAAGCTTGGAGGAGGTTTTATTATGACCGTGTTTCTCAACTCCAGTCCTCACGGACCTTAACAGGCCATGTTTTCAGGATATCCTATAGTAAGAACACCTATGGCAATGTCTGAGGCACCGACAATAATTACATCACCTGTGCAATACTGAGGAAATCCTGAAAACATGACCTGTTGGGAGTCCCTGAGGACTGGAGTTGAGGAACTCTGTGTTATGGTGGTGGTGGTGGGTGTTTCTGCTGGGAAGGACTAGGACCGTTGATTATAGTGAAGTCCACCCTCAACGTCAGTGGGTACAAAGAGATTCCAGACAACATGGCATTACCTACCTTGGGAAAATACTGTGGTATAGTTCCATTTCTCTACCAACATGAGTGAGCACCATGTCCTACAACATGCAGGGTTGAGGGGTAGAACATCTGCAACCTTCATTGGTCGGCCAAAATCTGGACCTCAATCTTGTTGAGCATCTTTGAATGCCATATCTGTGCACAAACAACATGGCCATCATCTCGCATATCACTATCTGAACCTCTCCTTGAGGAATGGAGGCAAATGCTTACACAGATCTATTGGGATTTGGTGGAAAGCATGCCTATGAGGGTTACTGCAGTCAGTGAGGACAAAGGAGCCCAACACCTATTGGAAAATGTGAATAAAATCGAATTTCATCTCCTTCTATGTGTCCCAATACTTTAACATAATGTATGCAAGAAATCCACAGTGGTAAAATCTGCACTAAAGTGGTGCGTAGTTTGCTGTAATTTGTGTTGCTGCACATTTTAACCCTTGTATTTCAAGAGTATTGGTAAATCCATGTCTTGGGAAAAATAATTAACATGTCAGAAATTGATGTGGTTTCTGAGTCAGGTTATTGCATGCAGAATTCCCCCATTCAACAGGGCTAAATCTGCGTCCACATAGAGGTGCAGCCTCCGAATGCGGATTAATATTTAGTTCCATGTCAATCTTTGGTACATGGATCTAATACTTACTGAGCTGTTTGAGCGTGCCCTTGTTAATAGATTGTGAGCCCTTGATGAAGAAAAAAAATGATTTTCCTTTGTAAATGAATGCCAGTTCTCTTACTTGGGTCGGCTTGTTGGGTGCGCTGTATCTTAAATGTTGGCAATTCAAAGAAGCTATTTGCTCTGTACATTGGGTGCTGCCCCCTTTTGGCAAGCAGTCTATTCAGCACTGCATGTTGCTGCTCACTGACCATCATGATGCTGTCATCATGCCCATCAGCGCTGGTCTGCTGAAAAGAGACTGCCCTGGATGTCAGGGATAGGAGCTGGACTCCTCGTAGAAATGAGAGGAGGGGACTATTGTAAACTTCCCACTGTATATTGGGGGCACTGACTATAAAATATTTACACATGCACACAGTTGAGTCACATTATTATGACCACCTCCCATTTTTGATGTTGGCAGTGTATGGCCCATGAAGGAAGTGACGTGTCATGGGCTGGTTTTGTGGGTATATAAGGTATACAGTAGGCTGTCTGCTCACATATCACTTGTTGTTATGAGTAAAAGGGGTGCCTTATTAGAATTGCAAAAAAGGGGATGGTTATTGGCTTTCAGGCTAAGGGTGCAGTTATTCTCAACCAGCACAGTTTATGATCTGTTCGTGTGCTGATGTGGTGCAAGTGTATTGTGAGTGGACAAATGGCACCATGGGAAATAACCAACGTGGAAACTACAGAGCACCAGGTGCCATTAATGTTAGAGGTGATCTCTGCTATGAAGCTGTGCAAGGGCTGACCGACACCGTATGGTGGTGCAATTCACCTTGAAAATGTACCAGGGGGGCTACCTGATGTGTTTCCAAAACAGTTCAGTGAACCCCACTGTGTATGTGTCTTTGAAGCAGATGGATGGTCACGGCACCTATGCTAACAGGTACTTTAGAAGAAAAGGCTTAAATTTGCACGCCAGTATTGAAATTGGATCATCACAGACTGGCAGAGAAATATAAGCCCTCCCTCAAATATAAGCCCTAGCAAATTGAAACAAAGAAATATCAACCCTGACCTAGCCGGCGGCATCTGTGTCCCTCTCGCTGGTCCCCAGGGCTGCGGCAGGCTGCTGTGTCCTCTGCACTGACACAGAACTCTCCTTCTGGTGACGGGGCTTTGAATACCCTGCCTCCAGCAAGCGAGTACTGTGATTTTGATCGAGCGCCAGCCAATCAGGGCCGGCGATCATTCACAGCCATTCAGTGAATGGCTGTGATTGGGTTAGCGAGCGCCGACTCCGATTGGCTGAGCCATGGAGCTCGTGAGTCAATCACGGCACTCGCTTGCTGGAGGCGGGGTATTCAAAGCCTCATCACCAGAAGGGAGTTCTGTGTGAAAGCCGAGGACACTGCAGCCCGCCACATCGCTGCCAGAGATCAGCAGCACCAGGGTCCCAGATGCCACGGACCACGTGAGTATAAGCCCCACCACCAGATAAATAAGACACTGTGCCTCTTTTGGGGCAAAAATTAATATGACAGCATCTTATTTTGGGGGAAACATGGTATCTGAATGGTACTATTTTTGGGCACATTGTATTGCACTATACACTATAGTTATGTACAGTTTTTGGACAGTATTGAAATCAGCAACAGTATTGGGTTAGCGACAGGCTGAGACTATTAAAGAGGGATGCAGGATGAATAACTTTTCTTGACTTAGTGGATCGAAATGTGTTCAAAAAACAAGGAGCCAAAGTCTGGGTGGCAGACTCGCAGAGGTTGGTCTTATCTAGAAGAACCCATCATGGTAGTTTGAACTGCTGGAGAAGAAAACAGATCATAGTTATTCTGTTACTGTGTGGTAGTATTATTCAGTTACAGTACTGGTGTTATTTATGGTGTTATTGAGATGCTGTATGTAATTTTAGTCACAATATGGTGGCGTTTACTTGTATACAGTAGATCCTGTCTCCAATAATGATTATTTTTAAGACAATATGTGGTTCTTCTTTTTTTTTCCGGCATTGCATCACGGTGCAGGATAAAACCATGACATATCTTATGTTTGAGAGTTCCCTCAGAATGCCTCGCCAATTGTTTTCAATGGGGCTGGCAAAAACCTCACATGACGTGCGAGGTGCACACTAGTGTGGTGCGATGTTTCCCATAGAAAACAATGGGAAACAGTTGCCAAGAAAGCCGCTCCGGAGGATCACTGCTTCCCTGAAGGTGATGTGAGGCGTTTTTGACAGATAGTCCTTCCACAGGGAAACCACACATTGCTGAGCGCGATATCGGACTGAGTTTCACCTCCCAATATCACGCTTGCACATGTGAAATTAGCCTGTAAAAACCACCTGTGTAAGAACAGCCTAACATGTAGGGGTCTGCTCACCGGTCCCCCAACAGGAGGAAAGAAGGAACGGGGCAGTTGGATTTCAGCACCTGAACTTTTATTCCTAGGAGATAAACCAAAGTTGTCTTACCTCCCTAAACACACAAATGTCCACCGGACGGGTAAAAACTGATGGATCAATTGTGGTGCAAAGGAATTCTGAAGAACCTGTGTGACCTTGTCGCTAATATACCTAATTGACATTGTTGGGGTGTATTATCGCATCTTGCATTGTCCTGTATTTCTAGTATGATATAACGGCTTATCTCTCAAGATTTCATCCAGCACGATTTCTGGTAAATTTTATTTTTATTTTTTTGTACTTATTTCTTATTTCTGCAGTCCTGACAATTATTTTGCTGCCAGGTAATAATAGTCTCTTCTGTCTGCAACAATGCTAGAATAGAGATGGCAGCAGGCTGCTGGAGAGGAAGACGCTAAGCAGCTGACGTTGGCTCAGAGAAGTGTTACCGAGTTCCTTGTAGAAAAAAAAGAGATCTTATGTTGCATTATTTTCTCCTAAATTTGTAGATGGATTGAGCACAGTTATTTCCCTGATACAGAACTGTAATTGAGTCACATCCAGCCCAGATGCCAAGCAGCAGATTGTATCTGGATTACTGACTTTATTACAGAGCCTTGGTTTCTTTGAGGATTTCATTCTTTTTGTCTGTCATTCATAAGCTCATATTGTGTGATAAACCTACAAAGAATGTTGTGTATCAGACATGTTGTTATAATCGTTGTATGTCTCTGTACATATAGCGTAATGTTGGTTTCTGGTGTGTAGCCTTATTATTTTTATTTTAAGCAACACTTCCATCTGAAATGGGTATATTAAAATCATAATTTGTGAAATGTTGCATTATTAATATTGACCACTAGATGTCAGCACAACATGATACGCTCCAGACTGGTAAACAAAGAGAAACTCGTTTTACAGTATGCTGTTAAATTGAATCTAACCTCTACACTATAATTTACATGGTCCATTATATTTCTTTATACTAGATAAAATGGATTATTTTGATGATCGTGCACAGTTTATGCCCCATTTACATTGCACGACTGTTGGATAAACAATCAGCACAAGTGCTGACGTCACCGCTAGTTGTTAGCACTCATGCAGAGCATTTATATAGGCAGATAACTGCTGAGTATCACGGACTTCTCACTCAGCGCTTCAAATTCTATGTGAAGCACTGAGCAGGGAGCGTTTAGACGCAGCAAGAAGTGAATGAGTCAGCGATGATTTTATTTGCTGTTTGAAAGTGAGTGGTAAATGAAAAGTAAACTAATAGTAAACAATGGCTGTGCATTTAGACGTAACGATTATCGTTCATTTGCGCTCATTTGAATGAATTTTGTGAGATACCCAACCTATGTAAATTGCCCTTTACTCTATACAAGTTAGTGGGATATATGGAAACCGCGCAGTAGCTAGAGTCCTACGATCTAATTCTTCATATTAGTAGCTGTCTGTTGAATGTTAGTTTGGCTGACCGCTATATACATGCATGCTCCGCTTGACTGAATGTGAACGTGTTTTGTAGGCAGTGAGGGGAGAAGCCTACCAACAATTCCCAAGGGGGGAAAAAAGCATAGGCAGTTGAATCTAACTGCCAATCTTTATCTCAAAGAACATAACAAGGAAGCCCGGTATATACTTTTAAGTGTTATCAGCATAAAAACCATAGGATTCTATGAGACTTTCTAGGCCATAGGTGTAGATAGAAAAGAGTAGTGATACGAGAACACAGCCTTGAAGGACTCTAAAGAAAGAGAGAGGGCAAGATGAGATGGTGTGTGAGTGGGAGAAGCTAAATAGTCGGTTGGCAAAGTATGAGTGTCACATCTGTCTCCTGAGATCTGTGCTACTACAGGTTTTCGGGAGCTATCCTGCTCAGGTGTAGGGGGATTGTGCTGGCTGGGCGTGTGTGTTTCAGCTAGCCAGTCAATCACTCCAGGTCAGTACACATAAAGCCGTCTTCCCAGGTGTGGATGTGGTCAGTTTTCTCTGTTCTCATTTCTCTCTGTGTGTTGTGTAAGCAGGTTCTATATGTGGTGGCTGCAAGAAAGGATTGTGTTTTAGGTTTTGTTTGGTTGTGTCGCTGGACTCCTGGTTAATCTAGGGACTAGCGGTATAGCCAGGAGCCCTGATGTGGCCTGTTAGCTTCCATATTTTGGCCAAAATGTCAACAAATACCTGCTATTTATATAATTTAAAACTGCTACTAGTGTTTGTGTATTGGCTGCTGTATAGTGTAATTATGGCTCTAAGTGTCATCTTATCCTGTCCAGTTGTTCCTGTCTGTTGTGGCATGTGTATATGTCCTATTTTGGGTGCATGGGTTCCTAGGAGCAGCAAGGGCGCAGATCCAAAGACCGCTGGGCCGACCTTTATTGGGGAGATGTCCCTGCACAGGTAGGTCCTTGGTCGTGTTCCTTTGTAGAAGATAGGGAGAGGTGTTATTTAATCAGTGGTTGTTTCACCCGGTGTTCTCTATCCATGGTAACGTTCTTGTGGGCCTGGTGCTCACTTGCCTGCACGAACGTAACATAATGTCCCGCTTGTAAAACTGGTGGGCATTATGTTACGTTCATGCAGGAAAGTGAGCACTGGGCCCATACGAACATTATCATGTATAGGGAACACCAGGTGAAACTACCATCGATTAACACCTCTACTATCTTCTACAAAGGAAGATGGCCAAGGACCTACCTGAGTGGGGATATCATTCCAATAGGGGGCGGACCAGCGGTCCCCAGATCTCAGCCCTTTCTGCCCCTAGGAATCCATGCACCCAGGCTAGGACGCATACACATGCCACCACCGACAGAGACAACTAGACAGGATAAGGAAACGCACAGAGTCAAAATCACACCATACAGCAGCCAATACACAAACACTAGTAGCAGATATTAATGCTATAAACACAAGGTATTTGACATTTTTGGCCAAAATATGGAAGCTAGCAGGCCACATCATGGGTCCTGGCTCTACTGCTAGTCCCTACACTGTCCAGGAGTCCAGCCACATAACATAGCACCTGCACACACAACACACAGAGAGAAATAAGAACAGAGAAAGCTGAGCACACCCACACCTGGGAAGACAGCTTTATGTGTACTTACTCAGGAGTGATTGGCTGACTAGAGACACATACATGCCCAGCCAGCGCAATCCCCCACACCTGGGCAGGAGAACTCCAGAGCACCTGCAGAACCACAGGTCTCAGGAGACAGAAGTGACACTCTGGCTGTCCTACATAGGCTTTGTAACACACTGCTATACTGAAGTATAAAAGTGTTTTAGGAGTGATAAAATATGGTGATATTCAAGAGCCCTAGTGGGACAAAAAAAAATAAAAGTTAAAAAATAAAAAACACCCCCTTTTTATAATGTGTTAAAAAAATCATATGGTTTGTAATGAGAAAAAAGATTATTAAACACGCACAATATTTAACACGCACAATGCACGCCATGAAAACAAAATACCAAATACATGGTGAAAATAGCTAAATTTGCCTATCTTGCATTACAAAAAATGGAATAGAAAGTGGATCAACAAATAGTACTATCAAACAGTATAACTGATCCTGCCTAAAAACCCACTTAAACATCACCATTGAAAAAAAAATAAAAAGGCTAGGGGTTTTTGAATGCAGCTATAAAAACAAATATATCCTTTTTTTGTTCTCTAAAGGAAAAAGTATATATATATATATATATATATATATATAAATCTCAGTTTGGTATTGACCTAATCGTACTGCCTGAAGAATTAATTTAACATATTATTTATACTACATGGTGAACTCTGTTAAAACTAAAAAATGACAGAATTGCAGACTTTGTTTAACTTTCCTCTAGAAAAAATTTTTTAAAAAAAACAATCAATATTATATGTTCCAAAAAAATAAAAATGTTATGGCTCTTAGAATGTAGCAACACAAAAGTTGAAGGAAAAAGTGTTATTTGTGTACAAGAATAGCAAAACATAAACTGTATAAACTTGGTTCCGCCGGAATCGTGCTGACCCAGAGAGTAATGCTATCACATTACTTATTTTACACACCGGATGCTGTAAGGCCCCCTGTCCACGACCGTGTATTCGTCGGTGGTAAACCGCCGGCGAATCACACAGCTTGACACTTTCCATAGTGTTGCTATGGAAAGAGCAGGCCCCATGTTGGCATAGCTGTATGAGGGCTTGTTTTCCTTGGGACAAGTTTTTTATTTTTTATTTTTTTTCCTTTATGGCAGCAATCTGGGGTACAGATAATGCATTGCATATCTTATTACACTTTTTTTTTTTGGAGGAAATGGAAAAATGTCCAGAAATTCTGCCAGGGTTTTTGGGTTTTGTTTTACAATGTTCATCATTCGGTAAAAATAACATGATACTTTCTTAACTGGATCAGTGCGATTTACTGCGACACCGTGCAAGTTTATATAGATTTCTTTTTTTAATACCTCTGTGCAATAAAAACACATTTTTAAAGAAAAACAATTCAATCTGCATGGCCGTATTCTAATAACCGTAGCGTTCATATTTTTCCAGCTATGGAGCTACTATATGTGAAGTCTTGTTTTTTGTAGTAGGAGTTGTAGTTTTTATTGAGGCAATATGACTTTTGGATTGCTTTTTATTATATTTTTTTGGGAACAAACAAAAGAAAAATGGCAATTCTGGCATTTAGTTTTTTAAATTATTTTTATGTTGTTCACCGTGCAAAATTAATGAAACAAAGTATTTTCATTGTTTGGGTCATTTCGAACGTGGTAATATCTGTGTTTTTTTTATTTTTGTATTTTATCCATTTGAAATGAGTTACATGGCAGACAAGAATGCCTTTTGTCAGGCTTCCGGCTGCCGCGGGGACTCACTGGTACCTTGTGATTGCATTGCAGGGTGTCTATAGGTGACAGAAAAAGCCCACTCCCTCTGTCATGTGCTACATGCTGCAGTTGTCAGCTACCTCCAGAATCTTCCACAGCTACTCACATTTCTAGCACAACACATCACAATTGCGGGTAAAATGGCATCTTTATGAGTAGGACATCAATCCGAATTCTGCAAACTGATATAACATTCATTCTTGTAAATGCCTCCGGGACAGCATTTCTCTACTGTTCCATACAATCTGCAGTCTTCACTGTCAGTTTCATCATTTGGCTAACCTCACTTTCTGCCTCTGTCATCTAACTGTTTGACCCTAGTTTGGTGTTTCTGTTTTCTGTTATGTTGATACGTGCTTCATATCTATTATTCTTGCGACACTGGTTGCTACATGATGAAGCTCTACTGTATCTGGGGTACCATGATTAGTTGAGTTCTGTCATTTAGTGTTCAGCCAACGTTGTTACACTGAACGCTCCAATCTGATGAAAAAACGAGCATAATTCGAGGGTCACAGATCAGTGGTGCAAAAAATTCTACTCTAAAAAGACATTACCTACACACCAGTAGTTCTCAACATCATGTCTGCATTACTTCTGGAAAATAGAACTACTTCGCTACTCTTATACGAGGGAGCACCCATTAAAACGGGATCTTCTTCTGGTGGGGCATTACTAGTTCAGGCTTCTGTTGCTAGGTGAATGTCCACAGAACCCTTCTCAGGCGGTGTGCCAGCTGATGTTGGGGAAGGTTATGTTCAGCTGTAATGATTTTTTTTATTTTTTATTTTTTTTTACAAGTTGTTCAGTTTTCTTTTTGCCTATTTTGTGATGGCTGATTCATACAAACACACAACTGTGAAGTTTTGCTTCATTTTCTACTGCTCAAAGTATTGATAAAAAAGAAAATTCACATGAAGCAAGATCTCGTGAATACGGAGGGTGAGACAGGGGTGTAATGCTGTTTTTCATCAAAAAGTGCTTAACACTCAGCGCCATGTAGGCTGGTGCAATATGATGTAAGAACCAATCGCCTGTTTACCCACACGGCGTTGAGTGTTAACCCCTTATGACCATGATACGCCTTTTCACTGACCCCACTAATAGGCTTTAAACCTACACATTCATCTTTTTAAGGTGGTGGTTTGGCAGACCACTGACAGCCAGGCTCCTGCTCTAACAGCCAGAAATGGAGAAACCTCAGGTCCTGGCAGTTTATTCCCTTACATGACACAATATATATAACTTTCCCTCTTAGTAAATGGCAACGGCTAAATGGTTAATTTGTTCAATATTATATACTAGGATGTATTAGATTCTTGAATTCACCTCTCCTAGGCCTTTCTCATGAAATAAGCCTACATTCTGATAAGTGAAGCTGCTCATCCCCTCCCCCCCTTTGCATGATCTTACTACGTTTATTCTCCGTTAAATTGCGTTTCTCTTTTGTTTCTTAGAAATCTCATGTTTTAGTAGTAACACACATCTTAAGGCATTAACATATGTTAACCATTAGAAACTAAAACCTATCCTGAGATCTTATGACTTTAGTGGTATGTATCTCTATTGCTACGTCATTTGTAGTATATATGTATCATGATTAGAGATGAGCGACCGTGTTCGGCTCCGCCCCTTTTCGCCCGAGCACCGAACTTTGCGAGCAATTCCGTGCTCGGGCGAAAAAAGTTCGGGGGTCGCCGTGGCAGCGCGGGGGGGTGCGGCGGGGAGTGGGGGGGAGAGGGAGAGAGAGAGGGCTCCCCCCTGTTCCCCGCTGCTGCCGCCCGCGCCGCCGCGCCTCTCCCCGCCCCCCGGCGCCGGCCGAATCTTTACGCGCGGACACTGAAGTCCTCGGTAAAGCCGGTGTCTGGGTGCGTAAGTGTTCGTTTAGAACACGTTCGCTCATCTCTAATCATGATGCTATTAATAAATCAGACTTGCACTGCTTTTGATACACGATCTGTGTCAGCTGTCTGTGTGCACACCTTCCTAATAACCAATTTGGAACATGTAGTGAAATCAAAGGGACCCATTGGGGTTCCGATAACCACTCTAAAAATCATTTGGGCACATACTACTTTGTATATACGTTATAAAGCTTGCACCATCCGTTAACTATGTACGTCATGGTAGGAAAGCAGCAGGAAATGCCACACGTGTACAGCATCTAGATGGCACGGGCAGAAGAGCTGAGTCTGCACATGCACAGTGGGAGCTGGCTGTAACCAAAAGCTAGGATTAAAAGAGCGAGGGAGCTCCCTTTGTGATGGTCAAGAGTTGCCATAGCATCCAGAAGCTTAACAGTGGCCTATGTCATGGCTTGTAATCTGAAAGATAAGAGATAATACACTGCAGTACAAAAGCACTGCAATGTATTTTCTGAGCGATCATAGGATCACAGGTTAAAGCCCATAACCACAACATAGAAATAGGTTAAAAAAAATGGTGACACAAATATCCAAGTTACAAATAATTCAGCATGACAAACGTAAAAAGGAAAGCTGAAAAAAACCTCAACATGCTGTTTTTGTTAATTTTACCTCCTCCCTAAAAAGCCATAAAACTAATAAAAAAAGTTGTATGTACCCCCAAATAGTACAAAGAAAAACATTTCATCACACAGAAAACAAGCTCTCGCATAGCTCTGTTCATGGAAAAATGTAAATGTTACGGGTCTTCGAATGCAGCAATGCCAAAAAGAAATGTTTTCAATTAAAGTGTTTTTATTGTGCAAAACGTGGATAAATCTAAAAAAATATATAATTTTGGTATCCTTGTAACCTATAGATCAAAGTACTGTATTTTTCCGTGTATAATACAACTCCCCCCCCCCCCCCCTCTACTTTCAAAAATTAAAAAAATAAGATTTTAAACATAAAACAGTACATAGTACTGTTCTAGGTTTACATACCACTATGGATCCCTATTATACTCACCGACCCATTCTCTTCATGCTGCCCGACAGGCCTCTGTAGCTCTTCGCAGCACCCCTGCTGTCTCGCAAGAGATTTCTGTTTACAGGTTGCTATGGGACCAAGCGCAGGAAACAGAACACTGGCCAGGCAGCGATGAGCGGAGACGGCTGGTGAGTAGATAGTGTTGTATGTATGTACTATATATGTGTTGTGTGTGTAATGTATATGTGTGTGTAGTGTGTATGACTGAGGGTACAGACATACACTACTAGCCGCACTGCTGCTCTGCCTCCCCGCTCCAGTAGTGTGATGGAGCCCTAAGGTCTTCTGCACACCCATGAGCGGTACCTTGCTGCCGACATATATGTAAGTTTTCGGCGGATCGTTTCCAACAAAAACTTGCATCCTGTGTATAAGACACAGTGCGTTTTTTTTTTTTTGAGCAAAATATGTCAAAAACCCCGTCTTTTACACGGAAAAATACAATACCACATGTTGAAAGCTCATGGGCATGAGCCCTAAAGGGTTTTTGTCATTTAAAAAAGAAAAAAAAATTCTTTACTCCCCCCTATTCCTCCACAGGCAGTCTATTTAAGGCATTTTATCCCCACGAAGCATCTGCAGTTACCTGGGTCATGTATTCTTTAGCCTGGCCGGCTTGTTATGAAGCCGGCATTCCTCACGTTCTTCAGTGAAGGTCACATCCCTGTGACTTGGCATTCACTGGCTAGGAAGGAATGCTGATCTATTGCAGAGACAGCATACATAAGCAGTCTCTGCAATAACTCAGCACTCTCCTGCTGCATTGTGAACTGTGACTTAACGTACATTGTCGGGCAGGAAGGAGACTGCCTGTAAATGTACCTAACCTCACAGGAATCAGCCAGCTGGAGGAGACAGCAGGAGACAGAAGAAGGATGGGTGAGGTGAAGATCTGGTAAGCAGACTGACTGGGGAGGAATAGGTAAGTATAGAATTTTTTTTCTTCTTATTGACAGAACCCCTTTAAGGCGTTAATGTGCCGTTACTTCCAGTTATTTACCAACAATATATTTTCCCCTCACATTATAACAGTATATCTGTGTATATATTTTGGTATCTGAGCTGGATGACTACATGCACAGCCTGACGGGAATACAGAGAGTAATTGGATGTAGTCTTTTGTGACAATCTGTCACGTGTATTTTGTTATTTTGACCCCCTGCGGTTCTCAGCATGGTAATTAAATCCACTTGCAGAGTATAAGCTGTTTATTGCAGTCTTCAAGCACTGCACTAGTTAATTTAATTGTCTTTTTTACTTTTTGTTTCCCCACCTCATAGTATGTGTGTAATCATTGTAGCAGGGAGGCAAAATGTGTGGCCAATTTGTAGCTTGGAGTGACATAAATGCCAGAGGCAGTCTTTGCTAATTGCTTTCTTGGTTTTCATAGTATATTTCATAACATCTGCATTCCCTTGGAGGGTGGAGGTGTCTTCTGAATGAATATAGCATTCTTTAGACAAGTTGCTGATACTGTTACTGATGCTTCACTGATTCTTGCTATTTCCTTTAGCTGTTATTCCCTCAATACAAGCTATCAGATTGTCATCTCCAAGTAATAGGAATGAAGACACTAAAGAGACGGAGCGGCTTATTTATTTCTGATCTGGTTTCTGTGAAGTGTCGGAAGTTACTTGGGAATGTTTTGAAATGGGTGACATCTGTGATGAAGATGCATGTCTATGTGGATTTCATCATCTGCGTGAAGACCCTAGTGACTTTAGTGGTGTTATTTATGAAGAATGGCTTTGCTTACTATTTAGATCATGAGTGGTAAGGATTTAATGTGTGAACTTTTTTTGTCATCTAATGATTTGGATGTGCACAAACAACATCATAGTTTTCATTTGTTTACATCCGTGATTGCCAGTCATGGGAGGAATGCCTGAAATAGTTTTCACTCCAGTAGTGTAGCAATAGGGCATCAGAGGGTCACAGTTGCAACCTAGCCCCTGAGTCTGGGGGACCCAAGGGACCTCCTTTACCGCAATATTAGTTATTACAACTTCACCAACTAGTGGTCCATTTCCTGTGCCTTTTAGCCTATGATAGCTTTTTTTTATTTTTTATTAAAGTGCCTAAGTAGTGGTTTTGGGCTTCAATGCCTCTCTCCAAGTCACCAGCTACAAGGTGGCATTTGACAATAACTTTTCTTCCCAGTTTCCAGCAGAGCAGGACTGATCAATGAGCTTTTCAATCTTTCCCGTTTGGAACATACTGATAAATTTTATCTTCTTGTCTTGTGGTAACGTGAGGATGTCCAAGTTGTGGTTGATCACCTCTGCTCTTGTTTTTGGCTCATCTCTGGAGGGAACACTGCACGCCACCTAGCGAAATCTTCTCCAGACCAGCAATTGCTTGAAAACTATGCCCTGCATTTCACAAAGCCACTATGGCAGATTCGTTTTGATTGGTAACTCTTTCCTGGGTGCCATTTATGAGATTCTCTTTACGTGTTTTAACAAGTTTATACAGTATCGGAGTACAGGGAGAACATCTGAGTTCTTTCACTGTGTACAGTGGGAGTTTAGAAACCTGTGTAAAAGACTAAAGGCCCATTTAGACGGGACGAGTGTCGGGCAAGCAATGCCCAACACTCGTCCCCGCGCATACTAGCCCACATGCTGCTGTACAGGAGCTTGTATCGCTGGTTCACAGGGGGAAGGCTGCAGGAGATTTCACTCCTTGTGCTCCCTCGCCCCTCTCCATTGACTTAACAGCGGCCGTTCAGTGCACTGCATAAGCGATGAACGATCAGCTTATCGCTCCATGTAAATAGCAGCCATTCAGTACTGAATGGCTGCTATGTTATGTCAGTGGAGAGGGGAGTGGGAGCACGAGGAGAGAAATCTCATGCAGCCTCCCCGCTGTGAGCCAGTGATACCATCTCCTGTGCAGCAGCATGGGAGAGAGCATGTGCGGGGACGAGTGTCGGGTATCGTTTGCCCAACACTCGTCCCGTCTTAATGGGCCTTAACCGTCTTTGTTGCCCATAACTACCAATCACAGCACAGCTTTCATTTCATATTCTGCTCCTGAAAAATAAAAGCTGTGCTAATTGGTTGCTGACGGCAATAGATAGTTTCTCTTTTGCACAAGTTTCAAAGCCCTGTTCCTTCAGAAAAACAGTTTTGAACAATATTTATATAAATAATGTATAAATGGGATGCATGCCAGTGCTGAAAGTGTTTAAAACAGCAGGTGGACTCATTTCTGTGCAGAACACAGGTTTCATGTTCATCCTTTACAGAGAAATCAACAATTCTGGGGGCGTATTGAAATTAATGAGCTGTAGTATATATCTTAATGAGCACTTCTTAGACTTTTCTACATGGGCCACAAAACTGGTAAGAATTACATATGATAATTTATCTCCTAATATAACAGAAGATCATTAGTCAATTATGATCAGAAAACTTACACTTGAATCAAAATAAAACACACTAAATGTATATGTACAGCTTCTTAACCCCTTGAGTGGCACGCCCGAAAATTTTCCGGGACGAGTTCCACTGCTCATAGTGACATAGCCCGGAAGATTTCCGGGCTATGTATCACTATGGGAGCTGCAGAGCACAATGCCACAAGCTGTGACAGTGTGCTCTGCCTGCACAGACCCACAGAGAGCAGTGCAAGGGCTTTGAAAAACCAGCAGAAGATATTGCCGATATGTCGGCAATGTCCTGCTTTGTTTACAGGTTGCCATAGAGACCATCGGCTTGTCAGAAGCAAGCGGATGGTCTCTGTGGCAGGGAGAGCTTGGTGCTTGGCTGTGAGAGGACAGCTAGGTACCTGCTCTTACAGCAGAGATCAGAGAAAACCTCCGATCTCTGCTGTGTTAACCCTTTACATGCTGCAGTCTATGTGACTGCAGCATGTAAAGGGCTGTCACTGCAGCATGTAAAGGGCTGTCACCATCGGACCCCTGGAATGTGATCAGGGGTCCTGATGGGTCCCTGTGGAAGTCCCCTAAAGGGACAAAAATTTTTTTTAAAAAAACGATAAAAAATTATAAAAAAAATAATAAAAACACTTGTCTCCCTTTACTTTGTAAGAAAATCAAAAATACAATCACACATGTGGTATCCATGCGTCGTAATGACCCAGAGAAGGAAGGTAATACATTATTTAACCCCTTAATGACATGGCCCCTTTTTTTTCTTTTTTTCCCCATTTCTTTTTTTCCTCCCCCCTGTTTAAAAAAAATCACAACTTGTCCCGCAAAAAACAAGCCCTTATATGGCCATGTCAATGGAAAAATGAAAAAGTTATGGCTCTTGAGACACAACTGCAAAATTAGTTGAAATTCAATGATTAGACCATTTTAAAAAACCTGCCCTGGTGGGCACGACAGGGTGGTAGGAAACCCGCCACTCAAGGGGTTAAAGGGGTTGTCAGAGTTTTTGTACTTTTAATGTTAAAATGGCACTCCTCATGTAATAACATAACTAACCGGCACATACTTACTCACCTCTCCCTACTTAGCCCCGCACTGCTGCTCCAGGCTACACTGCACAGCATCGTCCTCAAACAGGGTGCCAGCCTCACTGCCTTGTGTTTGCCATAGTCCACAAAATATTGGTTTCCCATATATAGTGCCAGCCAATATCAGGTTAAGTCCCCCGATAAAGAGGCGGCTTCACCTCACAATGTTGTCCATTAAATAGGAAGAGCAGTATATTTTCAGAGAGCAAATAGAGGGCCATATTCATCTACTACATAATCCAGCATTGCTGCTTCACATGGCTCATGCCAGTCAGGTTCATCTGACCTTATGAGAACTTGAAGAATGAGTATGATTGGTATTTGGGGTGGTATTCATAGTTGCTTTTGTGATACTTAAAGGGGTTCTTTATTTGTTAGTGCAGTATGCCTCCCTCGTATGCCATGGTTGATCTCCCGATGGTGAACACAGTCTGGACTCTCATATTCCTATACCATTTAGAAGTAGATCTACTAATGCAGAGATGGGCAAAATGCTGTAGATTCTAGAAGCCAGTTTAATTTATTAAGTAGATGGACAATAAATGCTTTTATAAATGTATATTGAAAACCAACCAATCTCTTAAAGGAAACCCATCAATTTAAAAATGCAGTTGAAACTGCAGGCAGCCTGTTATTGAGTAGAAGATGCTGAGAAGATTGATGTACAGATTAAGTATAAACTTGTCATTTTGGCTCTGGGAGTCCAGTGGGCGGTTCTATCGGTGATTGGCAGCCTTTCCTATAAGTCACTGAGTAGGCCCGCCCACTGGACATCTAAGCCCAGGATGACTCGAGGTGTAAATGAATAAATGACAAGTTATACTGAATCTTTTGCCACAAAAGTACCGTATTTATCAAACTGCTCTGCTCCTCCTGCTCGATCACATCCCGCCTGCGGACTGGACTGCATTTGCAACGCATTAACTACCAGGCTCCTGAGATCTGCCAAGCTAATAATTTGCCTGTGCTAATGATCAACCTATGACTAGTCTTGTAAGGTGTGAAATGGGCTATATGCTTTGCATTAGGCAAACCTCGTACAAAACTTAATAAAGTCTATACTCCGCCAAAGTTCTTGATGTATGAATCTCAGGACCTGGCTTGGGCACACGGTGGAGGCAAACGCTCTGAAGGTAAACAAAAGTATCTGTCTATGAAAGGTCCACGTGTCCCACAGTAAATGTTGAGGCTGAACTAAAGGAATATAGGTTATTACACCCCGTACTTTTTTTCTTTATGTAAATTGCTCTGTGTAATAAAAGTACATTAATTATGTTCTTATGTTTTATATAATTGCAGTCTACAGAAATGAATGTTTATCTTTACATGGAAATTAATGTTGTCATCTATTTTGTGCGGCTGATTTGCTATGATCAGAGCTCTTCGTTAAAATCCTATGATTTGATGATCCTCATTATGTTGAGATCTAATGAAACGCCTTCTCCAATTATCTACTGTATGAAAAATAAAGCATGAAAAATCAATGTCCAGATTGCTTTATCTAAATAGTTATAGGTGAGACATAGAGGTTGTTTTGTGATGCAGGATTTTGGAAGACCATCTGTTCAGCAGTGTACTTATAGGGTGTATCACAGATCCTTTTATTTGGGTGCCACTAATTGCAGATAAAGGTAAATAAAGTTTTTACTTTGATAAATTATGATGTAAATGGTTAAAGGGGTTTCTGTTAGTGGCCCATCCTAATAGATTATTGGGGGTCCACCTCTTGGGATCCCTGCTGATCAGCAGTTATAGGGCCTGCTGTCAGTGCGGACAGACCTGGAAGCGGACAGCTATGTCAACATTGCAGTGGCCTGTGTTGAATTCAGTGGGAGCTGTGCCTACAATAGTAACACTTTTTCATAGCATATGCTACCCTTCATGCTGCTGTGATCCCTAATGCTCGGGACCTAATCTATGCACAGTCTGTGCATTGTGGTGAGATGTTGATGGGTGAGCTGACTTCCATGTTTGCTATACAGAATATTAGGCTGGTACTTTTAATATTACGACTGCTGTATATATTCTTATGTGTCATGCCTTTTTTTAATTTATTTATTTATTTATTTTTAAACCAGATCTCTCTAGTGTTACAAAGGTATGTTTTCTCGGTGTAATGGTCTGAGGGCATTTTCCTGGCAAGGCATAGGACCATTGGTCATCATACCATGATCCTTAAACGGTGAACATTGCAGGGACCTATTAGCTGACCATCTTTACCCATATCTTCAGGAAGTCTTCCCGAACTACTGTGCTATCTTTCCTCAACAGGACAGCATTCTGTGTCATCAAGCTCGGATCATTAGGGAGTTGGAGGGACACAACAATGAATTCTCCACACAGCCTTTGCCCCTAAATTCATTGGACTATAACCTCATTGATGAAGTTTGGGATATGCTGGAAAGTGCTATGAGATCTGCTCCTATTTATTCGCAAAATGTGCACCGACCGCTTCTGCCGTGGGTTATGGGTTGAGTTAGAGTACCTGCACTTTCACTTCCTAGCGCTCCTGTTTCATCATCTGTTTTCGCCTCCTTGCGGCAGCTGAAGACTGCCCCATATAACACTACATGGGGCCATCTTCAACTGCTGGAAGGAGCTGAAAACGGAAGACTGAGCAGGAGCGCTCTGAAGTAAACGTGCAAGTACACTTTAAGTATAGAATGTTCACCACTTTGTCGACTCTATTCCCCAATGTCTGACAGCTGTGATTGCCCTAAAAGGTGAAACAACTCGTTATTTAATAAGTGTTCCTAATGCAGTGATTGTTCAGTGTATATACTGGGGGATTAGCAACATAATGAATAAAATAAAGATCACCAGAATGGCCCTTTAAATTACACAAATATTAGATAATTCTCATAAATTTAGCCGAGCAGCTAGACCGAACATTTGTGTTAGAAGTTTTAGTGTTTCCTTGCTTCCGCCTTTGTGCCCCATGCCTACCTTTTGTGAAAAAATAAAATAAAATAAAAAGGATAATGGATTTGGAAATAATTTGCAACTCAAAACATTTTTCTTTGGTCTGAAGTCCTCTTGTAGAATCTGTTTAGTATGTAATATATCTGCATATATTAATAGGGGATGTAACTATTAGTGCTTTGTTAGCTACCCAGAGGAAATGCATCCAAGGTTAAAGTATTCGCTGAAGATGGGAATGCAACATGCAAGGAATTACTGTAGTCGAAAATTGTCATCTGAACTAGACAGGCATATTAAATAGAAATGAGAAATGTTAATTTTGCTGAAAGAATTGGACCAGAGCTTATCAAATATCAAATGTATTGTGTATCCGTTACTGCCAAACTGTCCATTATAAATTTCTGGAACTGTATGGGTAGTAAGTATTGTGATAATTTGAGGGTATAGGGCACACAGGACTGCCATCTTTCCACCACCAGATGTGTGGCAGCACACCAGAAAACCACTTCCAGGCCAGAGCTTGAGTAGAAACTGGATATACCAGCCCTTTTATTGCACTAGATCAGCAGCCATAATACAGTCTTCCCACTGGCCATCTGGCTACTCACTAAAAATAGGAATTGCTTCCCTTCTATCAGGCTTTGTGCCTCAACAAGAATATATCAATGTCCATCACCTTATACCCTTCCAGGGTGTCGGTCTAGGGGCTGTACACCTTTGTCAAAGTTCTAAGTATCAACAGGATCTGCAGTGGATCATGGCTTGGTCTGCACTGGCCCTGTAATAGACCAGCAAATGGACACAGAAGTCAGTATCGCAGGAGGGAGCCCACCCTTTACTTTGGCAATCAGGCCCTATTTCAGGTTTTGGACTCAACCTAAACACCAAAGAAATGCCCCTTTCTCTGTTGCAGACACCCTGATTGCCTGAAATATGCCATTTTAGTTGTACAAATAGCGACTGCAACAGCTGCACTGCCATTATACACTCAATGTATGTGTAGATTAAAAAAAAAAAAGATATGTGAGCAGAGCCTTAAAAAGTAACCGCATCTGCTTGTTTTCTCAGCACCAGGTATAATATATGTTTGTCTTCAGTCTGTAATACAGCAATTAGCATATACACTGAATGATCACTGCATTAGGACCACCTACTTAATAATGGGTTGCTCCACATTTTTGAGTGATCATGACTTTCAGATGTAGGGAATAGATTCTCAACATGACCCATGCCCACGGCAGCAGCTCTCAGTTGGTGTACATTTTGCAAATAAGTCGGAGCAGATCTTGCAGCCCTTTACAGCATATCTCAAACATGTTCAATGAGGAGCTTGAGGGCAAAGGCATTGTGGAGAATTCATTGTTGTGTTTCTTCAACCACTGTCGAGTGTTCCGAGCTTGATAACACAGAGCATTGTCCTGTTGAAAGAGAGCACTGTAGTTGGAGAGGACTTCCTGAAGATATGGGCGCAGATGGCCAGCTAATGGGTCCCTGCATTGTTTGCCATTCAAGGATTGTGGTGTGATGTCCAATGGTCCTAGGCCATGCCAATAAAACCCTCCCCAGACAATTGACACCACCACCGATCTGTTGAGCCCAAATGGTACACCCATGGCATATTGCTTAATGCAGCCATGGGTTTTACATCAGCCATCCTTATGGTTCAGCAACCAACAAGACTTGTCCAAATTTTTTTTTCTTTTTTTTTCTATGTGTCCATTTGATGCAAGGTACTTCTCATTGCTATTGTGGATATCTGTCTAACTTCCCCACTATTGTACTGCTGGGTCAGTTGATCCACTGTGACATATCACTGCTGAGATACCAGACATGCTACAGAGCGCACATGTCTAAGATCCAACGCAAGTGGCCTGCTGCTATGTAATCTTCTGACAGATGTCTATCCATAGCTCAACCAGTCTTGGTACACTCTTTATACTGTGATTCGGGAACAGCCAATAAGTGCGACTGTTTCAGATATACTAGAACTATGGCTTCAGGCACCAACAATCTTCCCATGGTCAAAGTCACTTAAGTCGCCACTTTTACTCACGAGTGCCAAATGTCTTCTGCTGCTCAGACGAGAGGTCAATGCAATTTATCTGAGGACAGATTGTGATGTGCTCATCATGTAGTATCCTGTTAATGATCACCCGCCATCTGTTCCTAATGCAGTGATCATTCAGTATATCTTGTCCACACTATCCTGATTCTGTTTAGGTTTGATTATTACTTTAGAATGGAATACCAGTGACTGAGTATTTTTAGATTTCAAGGGGTTGGTCATTCTAGATACATAATGTTCAATTGTGTGTTAAACGTCGGAATAGTGATGCTACGTTCGTGAGGGCAAGTGAGCACACTAACGTTACCATGGATAGAGAACAGCAGGTGAAACACCCACTGACTAACATCTCTCCCTATCTTCTACAAGGGAAGGTGACCAAGGACCTACCTGACTAGGAACATTGCCCCAATAGGGGACGACCCAGCGGTCTTCAGATCTGGACCTTTGCTGCACCTAGGAACCCATGCAACCAGGCTCGGACACACACATACCACCATCGACAGGGACAACTGGACAGGATAAAGACACACAGAGCCATAATCACACCATACAGCAGCCAAATACGCAAACCCTAGTAGCAGATGTTAATGCTATAAATGCCAGGAATTTGTTGATATTTTGGCCAAAATATGGAAGCTAGTGGGCCACGTCATGGGTCCTGGCTCTACTACTAGTCCCTACACTAACCAGGAGCCAAGCCACATAACTTAACAAAACCACAAGACCCAAACCTGTCTTTCAGCCACCACACATAGAATCTGCTCACACAACACACAGAGAATGAGGACAGAGAAAACTGAGCACACCCACACCCCTGGAAGACAGCTTTATATGTACTGACCTGGAGTGATTGGCTGACTGGAGACACACACAACCAGCCAGCACAATCACCCACACCTGAGCAGAAGAACTCCAGGGAACCTGTAGTACAACAGATCTCAGGAGACAGATGTGACAAGTGAACTCGTTTTAGACGCTGTCTGCAGTTTTCCTCCAATGTGAATCCACCACCTTTTTCATATGGCTTTCTTCTTGCCAGCATGCCAGTCCGTCCATAATATGGTCGTATATAGGGAAACCCATGACAACACACTTCCATCCCAAATCTATATATATAAAATTGAATGTATGTCTGCGTGTGTGTCTGTCTGTTTGTCCTTTTATGCGCTACTACACCATTCATCCGATCCCCATGCAACTTTAGGAAGTTGTTGAGTACACCCCTGGGAAGATTATAGGCATAGTACAAATATTCTATGATAAATGGCGCGTGCGTGAGCGTCGTCGACGGTTACGACCCCCCACGTAGATCGTTCGATTTCCATCATTGCCACTAATTCTCTCACTTCCCGATGTCGTAGAAACATGAAATTTGGCACGAGCATTGACTATGTCATAAATAGGAAAAGGTAATGGGTCCCAACTCGATTATTCTATTCTATGCGCAAAAGAATTAGCGTCCAAATTTTACGTACGGAATCTAATTTTCTCGCTTCCCAATGTCATAAAAACTCGAAATTTGGCAAGAGCATTGATTATGTCATAAATAGGAAAAGTTAATAGGTCCCAACTCGATTATTCAATTCTATGCGCAAAAGCGTGCGGAATGTAATTTTCTCACTTTCCAATGTCATAGAAACGGGAAATTTGGCACGAGCATTGATTGTCATAAATAGGAAAGGTTAATAGGTCCCAACTTGATTATTCAATTCTATGCGCAAAAGAATTAGCGTCCAAATTTTAAGTACGGAATTTAATTCTCTCTCTTCACGGTGTCATAGAAACTCGAAATTTGTCAGGAGCGTTGATTTATGTCATAAATAGGAAAAGCTAATGGGTCCCAACTCGATTATTCAATTCTATGCGCAAAAGAATTGGCATCCAAATTTTATGTACGGAATGTAATTTTCTCACTTTCCGGTGTCATAGAAACGTGAAATTTGGCACGAGCATTGATTTTATGTCATAAATAGGAAAAGTTAATGGGTCCCAACTCGATTATTCAAGCCTAAGCCCAAAATTTGGCACGAGCATTGATTGTCATAAATAGGATATTGAGAATGCTGAGGTAAAATAAAAGCTGTGCTATGATTGGTTGCTATATATTAA